>NC_080074.1:50887304-51522304 GCF_949987535.1 Balaenoptera acutorostrata
CCCCGAATAGCCAAAGCAGTCTTGAAGGAATAAAACGGGGCTGGAGGAATCAGACTCCCTGACTTCAGACTATATTACAAAGCTACAGTAATCAAGACAATATGGTACTGGCACAAAAACAGAAACATAGATCAATGGAACAAGATAGAAAGCCCAGAGATAAACCCACGCACCTATGGTCAACTAATCTATGACAAAGGAGGCAAAGATATACAATGGAGAAAAGACAGTCTCTTCAATAAGTGGTGCTGGGAAAACTGGACAGCTACATGTAAATGAATGAAATTAGAACACTCCCTAACACCATATGCAAAAATAAACTCAAAATGGATTCGAGACCTAAATGTAAGACCGGACACTATAAAACTCTTAGAGGAAAACATAGGAAGAACACTCTTTGACATAAATCACAGCAATATCTTTTTTGAACCACCTCCTAGAGTCATGGAAATGAAAACAAAAATAAACAAATGGGACCTAATGAAACTTCAAAGCTTTTGCTCAGCAAAGGAAACCATAAACAAGACGAAAAGACAACCCTCAGAATGGGAGAAAATATTTGCAAACGAATCAAGGGACAAAGGATTTATCTCCAAAATATATAAACAGCTCATGCAACTCAATATTAAAGAAACAAACAACCCAATCCAGAAATGGGCAGAAGACCTAAATAGACATTTCTCCAAAGAAGACATACAGATGGCCAAGAAGCACATGAAAAGTTGCTCAACATCACTAATTATTAGAGAAATGCAAATCAAAACTACAATGAGGTATCACCTCACACCAGTTAGAATGGGCATCATCAGAAAATCTACAAACAACAAATGCTGGAGAGGGTGTGGAGAAAAGAGAACCCTCTTGGAAAAACTAAAAATAGAATTACCATATGATCCAGCAATCCCACTACTGGGCATATACCCAGAGAAAACCATAATTCAAAAAGACACATGCACCCCAATGTTCACTGCAGCACTGTTTACAATAGCCAGGTGATGGAAGCAACCTAAATGCCCACTGACAGACGAATGGATAAAGAAATTGTGGTACATATATACAATGGAATATCACTCAGCCATAAAAAGGAACTAAATTGAGTCATTTGTTGAGAAATGGATGGACCTAGAGACTGTCATACAGAGTGAAGTAAGTCAGAAACAGAAAAACAAATATCATATATTAACGCATGTATGTGGAACCTAGAAAAATGGTACAGATGAACTGGTTTGCAGGGCAGAAGTTGAGACACAGATGTAGAGAACAAACGTATGGACACCAAGGGGGGAAAACCCAGGGGGGGTGGGGATGGTGGTGTGCTGAATTGGGCGATTGGGATTGACATGTATACACTGATGTGTATAAAATTGATGACTCGTAAGAACCTGCTGTATAAAAAAAAAAAGAATTGCCCCTTTCTGACAACATCCAATCTAAAGCAAACCTCTGCTTCCTTCCCAAAATTACCCAAATAGGTCCTAACACCCTCTTACTAAGATATCCCATAGTATGTGTTCTCCCTCACTAAATGGTAACAAACCAAACCTGTGTGAGAGACATCTACACATATAAGAGAATATCAAGAAGAAAAAAGTGGTAAACAGTGCTTACATTACATATCATTACATACCAAATAAAAGAGCAAAGAAAACACCCACTAAATTAGTTACCTGGAGATTGTTAAGGATTTGAGGGAGAGTAATTTCAGTAAGCCTAGGTGGGCAACCTCTAAGTTTAGAGTTTATCTCATAGTCTATGGGAATTAGTGCAGAAGGCAATGATCAGCTGTGATATTTAGGAAGAAAATTCTAATGGAAGAATTACCAAAAGATTGGATTAAAAAGAGGCCTGAGATAGAGAGACTAATTTGAGAAATACTCATCAGGGAACTAAGGTAAAGAGGAAAGGGTGACATCAAGCTTTCCAACTGGGACATTTGGTAGATGGTAATGTGACACAACAAAATAAGAATAAAAGAGGTTTAAGGTGGGAGAGGAGAAAGTTAAGATGTTAACTTTCAGACTTTTATGGGAGTCCCAGGTGGATTAACCTACAGGCAGTGCCATCTCATTCATTTATTCAAGTATTTTGGGGGTACCATCATTAGAAACTGTGCCAGGCTCTGCAAAAGGTATGAGCAAGACAGTCAGACTGCAACACACACACTTGGCGACTGAAAGTTCACTGAGGAGAGAACCTATTCATCTTTAGTAAATCCAATTAGAGAAGAAAAAATAATGGTAGAAATAGATACTTTGTACTGCACAATGAGTGGTTTCCGAAACCCTTCCCCTAATATATAAACACAATTTTACCCTTGTTTCCAACAGAAATCTAAATGCTATGGGCCAACTGCATCACCCAGTGAACCAATTATCTTTCATATATCTTCTACACACCCCACTGCTGTCTCACTTTTTCTCATTTATTCTCTTAGAGTTATGAATTAACTTGAGACAGTCTTAATATCGTTCACGTAAATAAAACTAATTTTTAGTCATCTTCTTCACAGTTTCCTCAGTGAGGTCCCTTTCTCCTCTTTTTCAGTAGTGAGCCCTAATCATTGCTGATAATGAGTGTTAGCAGTACTATACCTGTATCCCTCCCCACCAAATCACAAGTGAAATCGTGTAACTTAATGCCATCAATGCACAAAGAACTTAGAAAATGCTCAGTAATCACCTTCTTAATCTCTACAAACCTATTTCTTCTGATTAAACTTACTTTTCTTCAAGCACAAGCAGTCCAGATAATGTAGTCTTTCCTGTTACATTATTTTAAGTGCCCACACAGTACTTTCAGCTATGTTATAGGATCTCTAAGCTCCCTTCCAACTCTGAAAACTGATGATTCTGTAACAGGCCCGAGATTTTTATTAGCATTTTAAACAGTTTCCAAGGGCAAATGCCTTCCAATAGTCAAAACACATAAATATATTTGGTGACATAAATCATAATCAAGCTAGGAAATTCTACAATGCAGTGAATTATTTTAACATTGTATCAAATGGTATTTTAAAAAAATAGATTGGCAGATTTTACAATGACTTCTTAAACTTCCCCAATCCTTACATGCTTTTTTAACTCTGGAATTAAAATCAAATTCAACTAAAACAAGTTATCTATTTAGAACCCACATGGCCAAGGCACTAAATAAAGTGGAGGATTCAGTTCAGTAAGACAAGGTCCCTACCCATTCCTACCCCACCACGAGAGTGGTGTTTGTATTGTGTGCTTTCACACCTACCTAGAACTTCAAGACCTAGCTCAGATCACTCCTTGAACATGAATGAATCTCCTTGCTTTCATCTTCTCTGCCACTTAAGCCTGAACACTACATACTGCCCTGGGTTATTTATGTTTTTACAAATGCCTTAACCACTCAACAAGCATGCAGACAATACTGAAGGCAAGCACTATCGTCAACTTTTTGTAGTCCCTCTCAGGGAATTATTTAATCTTCTAGCACAAAATACTCCCTAAGCCTAACTTAGAGGGAACTGAAATTTAAGGTCTTACTCTTAATGTCCCCTAGTAAAAATCTTGCAGAAGTAGAATATGGTAGTTTAGAGTTCATGCTCTGGGGGTATCTGGAAATCCCTGATCTACTACTGTTTAACCGGCCTTGGGCAAGCACTTAGCATCACCAGATTGAAGTTTCCTCAGCTGAAACAGAGATTGCTAGTATCCACTTTACTAAAGTTGTAAGGATCAAGTGTATAAAGTCCACAGAAAGCATTAACAATTATGTACAGAGAAATAAAAGAACGGTAAAAAATTTTTTTTTAGCTCTTGATTCCTTGGAATACTGGAATTCAGCTGGTGATGAAGCATATGAAAATAAAAGCTGGTGACGAAGCATATGAAAATAAAAGCAGAACCTTATTAGTTACCTCAACCCACTGAATATTCAGTATTAATATTTATAGGTGCAGCATTCACTTTGTTTATACACATTAAAGTTTTCATTCTGTTATCTACAGAATCACTACTTACTGGCACTAAACCATAGTATCCTACCTTCGAAGAACACAGAACACTAAACCATGAAAGAAAAAAGGACACTATATAATTTAAGTCCTACCGAAAAAAAAAAATCTTGAAAAATGTTGACATTCCAAAATTTTGAAGTCTGCATCCATTTCTTTACCTTCTTTACAGTAAAAAAACTATTTAGTTATTCAGAGACCTGAAAATTTGGGCCTATAAGGGACCTTTTGTAATCACCCATGTACAAGTCTCTCGAAAGTGAATTTAATCCCAAACTAAGTAGCCTGCCCAAGATATCAGATAGTTCACAGCAAAGAATCCTACAGGACTAGAACCCATATTTGTAACTGGGAGGTCATATTCTCTTTGGATTCCACCATGAGAAAAATGTTTTTTTCTTCCTTTTAGATGTACTATCCTCTTCTCCCCTTAGCACAAGGTAGAGTGGTCTGCACATGTTAGATTTTCTATAATGTTAATTAATCTTGTCCTCAAGATCCTTCTAGTACTAGGTATTTTAAAACATGTAACAATAGCTATGACATTTACAGCAAAATAAACAAGTAAATAAATTTCTAATGAGAAATTACCATCATTTAAAAATAGAACACATGTATTCAAATACAGTAAAATCTTCAAGATACTTGACTGCAAATGCTATTTTAATTAATCTCTTAAATGTCAGTAATTTAATATATATAGTGCTTTGGTTCCCAAAACTTGTCTATTACTGAATGGCTTGAGTATATTAAGTCTTAAAAACATAGTTGTTAAAAATATCTTAATGACAAACTACTGTAAGTCACTTACTGTTCTTAGGCATATCTTCTATAATCTTCATCAACTATTAGAAATATATCAGTATCACATTTTTAGGAGTAATCCTCCAAGCAATGTTTTAATTTATTCAAGCCCACATTAGTAGATAATCCTTATCAAGTTCAACACTAGTATACCTTAACATCAGAGCATTACTCTTCCATATAATTAGAAAAAACAAAAAACAAAAACAAAAAACTCCTCAAGCATGTGCGTATTACCTTTCCTCTAGAAGAAACATAAGAAAGGAAGCTTCAGTCAATAATCACATATGCAGTATTATCACATGACTTGACTTCTTTATTCTAAACATATTATCCATACACAAGTCTGACTAGTGGAACAAAACTGTACTATTATACGGAAAGTCCTATCTTTAGACTAAAACTGAACACCATCAGAATGAAATTCAGTACTTTTACAGAATGAGCCAAACTGACAGAAATGGGAGGGGGTAAAATCACACCACACATTCTACACTACTTAAAGTTTTTTATATATGTTCCATTCAAATGTTTATTTAAATTTTAATGGCTTGCATTGGGAGCAAGCAAAGCTCCAAAGGGAAGTAAACAGCATTCTAAAAACAAAACCTTTTATTTATTTTAATCTTGATTTTGACCCTAGAACTAACAAATCTAAAAATATTAATACCCAAAATAAACACGTCTCTTCCAAAAACGAACACTCGAACCTTTATTATTAGCAAACTAATTTTAAAACTTTTGAATACAATCCTTAAAAACTCCCTAGATAGCAAAACTTTTTGAGAATCATTTCTGGCTATGAAGTCACAGACCAAAATGTATTTCATTGGCCATTTTAATATGCCAGCATATTAATTTAATTAGGAACAGATTATTACATTTTTCTTGGTTCTCCTTTCACAAATCAAAAAATTTTTCCCCAGTACATAAGGTTTGGGCGTGTTTTCAGGTGTTAAAACGTACCGTTCATACAAAAAAAAAACAAATAAGCCCGTCAGCCACAATTTAAATTGAAGACTATTTGTTCTTCCCTTTAAAATGCAGAAAATAAAACCACTAGAGAACAAAACAAGTATCAAAGCTATAAAAAGCTAATTAGATCGGGAGTTGATTGATTTTGTGATGGGATAGAAGGCGGGAAGGATGGAATGTAACAATTCCTGTAGTGCAAAAAAAAAAAAAAAAGAGGGAGAGAAACCAAGATTACCCGTGAAAATATAACAATTCTTCAATATGGATGTGACCAAGGTTTGGAACCAACCGTACAAGTCTCCTGGAACAGAACTTTATAACAAACCTCCACATTCACCATCCCCATATTAGAAAACTCCTTTCAATAAGACCCATTTGCTTGTTGCACCTTTTTGTTTCAGGTTCAGTAATTCACCTTTCTGGCAGTAATTTTGGATATAAGGAAATGAGACTGAAACCCCGAGATCCTGCTTGGGTTTTTACCTGACGAGGGAAAATGACAAGAAATGCTGGCGGGAAAACCCTACGAGTCAAGTTTCCACCATCCCGGCTCCCCCTCCACCTTCTTCCCACCTTGACGAAAGGGATAATCCAAAGAAAAGTTTATAGCCCAATCCCCGAAGGGCTGGAAAAGCAAGCAAATCGTTCGAGCTGAATGCACCTAGGCCCGCTCACATCTGCGGGAAAGGAGGCGGCAGCTGGGACCCCGAGTGGGCAGCAACAGCAGCTCTGGCCCCGGGAGCATAACGGCCTAGCGCCTCGGGCAGGCTGGCGGGTAGGCCTGGCCTCCGGGGCTCCAAGCCTAGAGCGACTCCCTTGCCCACAATGGTGCGTGATCTCGCCCCTTCACGCTACCTGGGACGCGAAAGTCACGTCCTGGGAGGGCAGAGCATGCGGTGGGGGACGCAGAAGAGGCCTAGGACCGGAGACGGTCAACGGCCTAGAGGAAAGAATGGGGGAAGGGGGTTAGAAGGTGGGCGAGGAAAGGGACCTGCCGGGATCGGGGAGCGGAGGATGGCCTGGAGACCTCCGCAAAGCCGAGCAACCAGTTAAGGCCAAAGGGGTGGGGCAAGGCCTGTGTGAGGGCCAGGGCCGCGGATGGGGGACCCCGAGGGGAGCTGAGGGTCGGATTTCGGCCTCACCTGAAGTCCTTGTCGCTGGATGTCATTTTTTCCAGCAAATTGGAAATGTGGTACGAGGCGCTCGCCATGTTGCCGGCCTCGATCCCGCCCGCCGGCGCTGCTGGTGCTGCTGCCCGCCGCCGCCGCCGCTGGGGCTCCTCCTCTCGCTCGCCGCGGCTCCCGCTTCCAGGGTCGCAGCGCGGCGCAGACGCTGACAAGGGAGGCGCCTCGACGGGCTGCCCCCTCCCCGACGAGGCGTGGGCCTGTCCCGGGGGAAGCAGAGGCCACGGGGCCGGCCTAACGACGGCGCTGCTCGCCGGAAAACGAGCTCATGAGCAGCGAGGAGTACAGCAGGCTCTCTCCGGAGAGGCAGACACTTCCACTCGGGGCCGTCCCACTCCCACTCCCTCCGCACTCGCTCCCTAGGGCAAGAGGCCAAAACCCGCCTCCTTCACTCCGGGGGAGGGCGCGGCAGACGCGGGACGCTACGGAAAGCTGAGGTCAGGGTTCAAGGAAGTCTCCCCACGCACGCTGCGGAGACGCTAGGTAAAGGACAATCCTGTTGGCTGAAGCCTGTGTCAATCTTCGCGTGACCCGCCCTTCAGGAGGCATGACAACGGCCAAAAGGCGCTGTTCTCGCGAGACTTGAAAGCGGCGGTTAAAGGATTGGGGACCAGTGGAACGAGGATGCCTTCATCCGAAAATAACTTGTTTTTCCTGTACGACAGTAAGCGAAAAAGATTACGATTTTTAAGGCGGATAAGGCCTAGGAGTAAAGCTAATTAACAGGTTAGACTCGGGGCCAACATAAGAGTTATTAGAAGGAGCTTTCGTTCTGAATCGGACGCGTGGCCTACATTGCCTTAACCACGATGGTGTAATGTTGCCACGTGAAAACCACAAATCCCAGAATTCAGCCCGCATGTTACACTGGGTCAAGGTATGATTGGCTGAAGGAACTTGTACCTTCCTCATTGGCTCCATGGGAGTCGTGAATGCTGGGATTTGTAGTCTGGTAGTCTGGCGAGGCAGCTGTGTTGAGTAAATCCTTTGGAGTTCGGTAGGCTAGGTTTCTGCAGCAGATTCGAATTTTCTCTTCCAGTTGTTTTTGGCTGTTGTGGGGTGTCTGCAGAGCTAGGCTGCTGCGGTCTGGGCAGGCGCATTGCGGATGAGTTGATGTTCTTGGCAGAGGCCTAGTAGCGGCTTCCTAGCACTAATCCATGAGAGTGATGGTCGCCTCATCCTCTGAAGGCAGCTGAGCCTCTTCTGGGCACTCCCCACGTGCATTGAAGAGCCAGCCCCCTAAAGCAAGAAGGACCATAGTAAGACCAAGGGCAGATGACCGATGATTGTATTCAGGGCTTATTCCTTTTATCTGGAATAGCTAAACGATTACTCTCTGTATTCAGCATTTGTGGAATTAATAATCCTGCAGCTATTTTATTGTTCCCTAAAACATACACACATAGCAATCGGAAATACCGAATCATGTGTTTCAGTATCCACGTTTTTATCTCCTTCATTCGAATTGGAGCTGGCCTTCCTAAAAATAAAAAATAAGAAAAAGAGAGAGAGAGAAAACCCAGTTAAGAGACGAGGAAAATTCAGTCTAAATCTGTTATTGCTCTAGTTGGGGGAAAAAAGAATTTAAATAGCTCCTTTCTTCCAGGTATTAAATCTCAACATTTCTTTACCGTTCTTTCCTATATTCACCAAATGTTATTTAGTGTCTTAGAAAAGACAGGCATAGTTATAGGCAATAACAAAATAGATGAAACACTTTCTGACCTCGTAATTCATACTTAAATTTCCCCTCATTACTCGTTTACCCACGTGTATCCTCTACTTTACCCAAGTTAGCTATTATTAGGTTCCATGAGTGCTTCAGCCACAATTCCTTTCTGCTCTGAACAACCTTTTCACAGTATTTAATATAAACTATACACACACACCCCACACACATCACACACAAACAAGCCAGTCATTTATCTTGTGTGAACCCCAAGGCCTAAAATCTCAATCATCTAGTGATAACCCTTTTTTTTAGCCTGAATCTAATGAGAACCAAGTCATGTTTTTTCCTTTTGTGTGTACAAATCTTTCATTTATCAATTTCCAACTGAACTATAATCTTTGTAGTTAGCTTAAATATAAATCCTGTTTACTGCCACTTATTAGCTGTTGTAGGCAATTCATTTTAAGCTCTCTGAACCTCTCTTTCTTCACGGGTAGCACAATGATCATCAGAGTATTTCCCCATAGGGCTGTTTTAAGAGTCAAATTAGCTACTGTCTTAGTCCGCCAGGGTTGCCATAACAAAATACCATGGATTGGGTGGCTTAAACAACAGAAATTTATTTTCTCACTGGAGGCTGGAGGTCCAAGGTCAGTGAGCTAGCAAGGTGAGTTTCTCCTGAGGCCTTGGCTTGCAGACAGCCACCTTTTCACTTTGTTCTCACAAAGCCTTTTCTCTATGCACCCACAGCCTGGTATCTCTTTCTCTTCTTATAAGGACACCAATCATACTGGATTAGGGCCCCACCTTTTTAACCTCATTTAGCCTTTATTGTGTCCTCATGTAACCTTAATTACCTCTTTAAAGGCCCTATCTCCAAATACTGTCATACTGGAGGTTAGGGCTTCAATATATGAATGGGGGGCGGGAACGACACAATTCAGTCCATAACAGATATCCCATATAAAGTGCTCAGCACATTGTCCAGAACATAATAATAATATTTATAACTAATTTTTTGCATACTTACAAAGGTCATGGAACGCATCTAATAAAAGTTGGCTATTGTTATTATCACTACATTCTCAGTTTTGTCCCTATCCCAAACCATCCTACATAGCCAGTTTAGAGTTTCCCAAAACATTGTTTTTATAGTGCTATTCACCAATTTTAAAAGTTCAGCAGGTTTCTGCTACTAAATAAAGTCCAAATGTTTGCAATCAGTGACCTCCTTCATCTGTCCCTAACCCTTTCTGATCTTTCTCCCACTATTCTAATACAGTATAGGAATTGCTCAGGTCAGTTTTTTTGAGTACCTCAAAGAACCAGCTCCAAGTTTTTGTACATCATTACTGTCATCATAATAATGAGCACTTACTTATAGGTGAGGTGCCGTATTAACTCATTTAATCTGCTTTATAAGTATGAGAGGCACAGATTGGTTATGTAGCTTGCCAAAGATCAGCAATAAAGAGCAGTCGGGATGAAAACCCAGGCAGTGTTGCTTCAGAGCCCATACTCCAAACCTCTGAACTGGAATGCCTCTCCCTACCTGGAATGCCTCTCACCTCCCCTATCTCACTTTCTAAGATCTTGAACCAATCATAGTGTTTATATGCTAGCCTCCAACTACAGTGTTAAGTTCCTTAAGAGCTTATACCAACTTGAAATCACTTCTGCTTCTTTCAAGTACTTAGCCCGTGCCAAATTCGTAATAGGCACTCAATAGTACTTAATTTTATTTTGTATTCTTGACCACTTAGAAATTTGATTTGTGTATCACTGAATATAGCTTGTTGCTAAACAGTGGGAAAATGTTTTCCTTTAAGGATCTGTAAATGTTAAATTAATGTTAAGTGCAGAAGGAAATAAGTCTAGATAAGGCTATCCTCTAAGAATTTTCTTTCTGTTTAGTGGTTATAATGCAAAACTGAGATAAGAAATTTGATAAAAGTAAAAAAAAAAAAAAAATGGAGTCTTTCAAGCTGTTGGGAGGTTCTTCAAATATCAACCAGTAGTTTAACTTGTTTCTCATTTATTGAGTGTCTACACTGTGCCAAGCACACCCTCCTGTTTATATCAGGACCACCGTGGGAAGAGAGGATTCTAAGAGAAATATGGTTATTAGTTGGCAGAGTGCTGGGTGCTGGGTCTTTCCTTCCCTTCCCACTCAAAAAAAAAAAAAAAAAAACCCTAAACAAACAAAAAACCCCACCACTCAGAGGATATGAGAATCCCTATAGGAAGAGAAGGACCTTGAAAGCTCTGAGGTTTGCCCAAGATGTTATTCCGGGTGAAGGAAAATATTTGATGGAGTGTGTTAGAAAGCAGTAATTGGAAAACAAAACAAGAAACAAATATTTCACTTTGGTACCCTCAAAGCTTCAGATTATTCATCCCTTGGCTGGCCACCTACTGATTTGTGCCCATTTGAGGAGGGAAGAAGAGAAATGGAGGATAGAGAGGGGGTACTGCATTGTAGCAGCTGCACTCCCTCCTATTTTTAAAGACACACACCAAGGGGAGTGCCAATCACCCCTTTTAGAAATGACTTGTTACCGTCATACTACCAACTCCCTCCATTTAGTGTGGCAAGGATGCATGAGTCTCCAGCGGGCAAAGTAGACAACTCCCTCCAAAGTAAGTTTGGTTTGAGCGTTCCCCCCCACCCCCCCTCTCTCTCTGCCATATGAAGACACAGAAAGAAGGCAGCCATCTGAAAGCCAGGAAGAGAACTCTATGGTATTTTGTTATGGCAGCCCAAGCTGACTAATACAAGTGTGCAGCTACCTGACATATTCAAGTGTAGAATTTTTTAAGGTCCTACCTATTATCATCTCAAGGGATGAGAGTACCATAAAACATAATTTGGAAATCACTGTTCCACTGGTAATTTTTTTTTTTTTTTTTCCTGAACTGAATGATGAATGGGTGATGTGGAGGAGGAGAGTCTTGGTAGAAAATAAGTTTATTTGATGTTCACTTTAGCACAGCCTTATGCTAAGTAAATGTGGACTGTGCTTACTTCATACATTTGCTATAAATTGAGTTAAAGGAAATAAAGAAAATAGAGCTATTTATTCAACTAGTTATTAGTTTCTGAAACATAGTTCTTTGTTGAATGTCAAAGCTGATATGTTAATGAGGGAGGAAAAGGGCAGCTCTGATTTGCATTTCAGTGTAGACAGCTTTGCACACAAATAAACAGACACAAAATGCTTCCTGTTACAGACCATTTGTCAATACTGAATTCAACTTAGATGCAAAAGGAAGTAAATGCTATATAACACTAATCTTAAGAAGATTTCCATTTGATTGAAAACAGCCCAGCAACTAGAGTTTTTCTATGATTTACTCTCTTCTAAACAACTGCTAGAAGCTCTTGGTTAATTTTTAGTGGCACTCTAAATCAAATTTAATTGTTACTCTATGAAGGAATTGTTACTCTATGAAGGAATTATTTTTTTAGAGTTAGAAATACATTTGCATCATATTAGTGAAAATTACAAAGTCACAAAGTTGCTTCATTTGGAATATCTTCCATTTCATTCTCACTTTTGACTTTTATAGTAGTATTAACCATCATCTGGCATTTTAAAATCGTAACATTTTTCGATATGAATTTATAAAAGCACTGTCCAGGATTTCCAAACAACTAAAAATATAACTTTACATATGTAAAGCTGGTTATCAGTTTTGGCAGAAGGAGGCAGAAGAAAAGGCTAGAATTCAGCAAATGCTGCATTTTGCTTTAAATACAGATGTTTGCTGATGACTTGAAGCACTGCTTAAAAAGATATTCTGCTTACCACCAAGTGAAAGTTTTGATTGGGGGAAAAAAAGGTGTGAAAGACTAATTAAAGAGAAATCATTAGCCCACAGGATCAGGGATTGGAAAAAATTGAAAAAAAATGAGGCAGGGGAAAAATACTAACTTTAGTGAAAAGAAATTTAATGAAGTGATACTGAGATTCCCTCAGCAATGAATATTTATACAATGAAATAAGTCCATCATTATTACTTATACTATTAGATAAAGTGGTAAAAATATCACATTCTAGAAAAAAGTTGCCAATTATATAAAATGTGTTTTTGCTCTATTTATATCATTTTGGAAAATACAGACTTTTCTATATGATCAGGTAAACTCTTTTTACTTCATGGAGAATGCAATAATATTTTTCCATCAATTTCTAAATGTGAGAGTTTTGTTATAATGGATGTAGTTATTAACGCTTAAGATATGTTGCAGCCTAGAATTGGTTTAGAAGAAAATGTTTATTGATTGGGGCAAACTATTTCTTTTAACAGTACAACCAAGGCTTAACACAGGAAAAAATATTTGTAGAACATATATTTGACAAAGGACTTTTATTCAGAACTTTTATTCAGAACTTATATAACTCCGTAATAAGAAGACAGAAATCCCTGCTTAAAAATGAGCAAGATTTGACCAGACACTTCACAGAAGAAGCTACAGGATGACAAATGAAAAGGCACTCAATATCATTAGTATCAGGGAAAGATAATTTAAAGCTACATGAGACACTACTACATCAGAATAGTTAAAATCAAAAAGGGTGATCATACCAAGTGTTGGTATACATGCACCCCTGTGTTCATAGCAGCACTATTCACAATAGGCAAGACATGGCAACAACTTAAATGTCCATCGACAGATGAATGAATAAAGAAGATGTGGTACACTAATATAGACTTAATAAAGGAGGGTCCAGGGGCTTCCCTGGTGGTGCAGTGGTTGAGAATCTGCCTGCCAATGCAGGGGACATGGGTTCGAGCCCTGGTCTGGGAAGATCCCACATGCCGCAGAGCAACTAGGCCCGTGAGCCACAACTACTGAGCCTGCGCGTCTGGAGCCTGTGCTCCGCAACAAGAGAGGCCACGATAGTGAGAGGCCCGCGCACCGCGATGAAGAGTGGCCCCCGCTTGCCGCAACTAGAGAAAACCCTCGCACAGAGACAAAGACCCAACACAGCCAAAAATAATAAATAAATTAATTAATTAATTAAATTAAAATAAACAAAAAAATTTTTTTTAAAAGATGTGGTACATATATACAATGGAATACTACTCAGCCATAAAAAATGAAATAATGCCATTTTCAGCAAAATGAATGGACCTAGAGATTATCATACTAAGTGAAGTAAGTCAGAAAGAGAAAGACAAACACCATATGATATCACTTGTATGTGGAATCTAAAATATGACACAAATGAACTTTTATGAAACAGAAACAGACTCACAGACATAGAGAACAGGCTTGTGGTTGCCAAGGGGGAGGGGGTGGGGGAGGGATGGATTGGGAGGCTGGGGTTAGCAGATGTAAGCTATTATATATAGAATGGGTAAACAACAAGGTCCTACTGTATAGCACAGGGAACTGTATTCAGTGCCCTGTGATAAACCATAATGGAAAAGAATACAAAAAAGAATGTATATATATGTATAACTGAATCACTTTGCTGTACAGCAGAAATTAACACAACATCGTAAATCAGCTATACTTCAATTAAATAAATAAGTAAATAAATAAAAGGGCTTAGTAGATATATTTATAAACTATTAGTTACCTGAACATATAATCCAATCATTTTGCCTGTGTTCTACTCCCATATTTCCAACTGCTCTGGCATTTTTCTGCTTAGATATTACACAGTCACCTTACACTCACTGTGTGATACTGTATAGCCAGGTGATTCAGAGTGCAGGCTCTAACTCACAAAGACCTAGGTTCAAATCCTGGCTATACCACTTATTCCATCTGGACAACTTCCCTAAAATAGAATAATGCTAATAGTACCTAGGGTTGTACGAGGTTTCAATGAGATGAATGTAAAATGCTTGGCACACGTACTTTATAAATAATACCTATTATTAAAAACCAAAATTATTTTTCTACAAAGAAATGAACCCTCTTGCCTACCACCACATTTCTTTTCATAGGTCCTACAAATATTCCCATCTCCTAGACTGAAAATCTTAGGAAAATATTTGAATTTTGTGTTTATCTACGTTCTATATTCATTATCTATATTCACTTTAATACCAATTCTTCATTAAAATGTCACTTAGATTTTCCCTTTCTAATAAATTCCCAGTGCAATTAGTCTCTTCAGGCCGTCAATGCATTACTATATAGTAATTCAGTAAACTCTAGCCACACGAGATGCTAGCTGGGTGATTTAGGCAAGTTAGTTAACCTCATTAAACTTCAGTTTTCTCCACTGTAAATTGGGGATGACTGTGTAATGCACTAAAAGTCCTTTTTACTGTGCCTGATACAAGAGTAATTGCCTGACAAATGGGTGCTACTTTTACCATTTCCTAATTCTGTTCAATATTTATAACTTACGGTCATTTTAGCTTTTTCAGTTGCCGCATCTCGCCATTGCTTCATTGATTTTACGGTCCACAGAATCCTCTAAACATTTCCATACTTGCACTGGACTGTGGTTATTCCACTTACCACGCCTTCCTCATCTTTCATAGTTAGTGTATTCCAAGTGATTCTTAGCTCTGGCTGAACTTAGAATCAACTGGAATGCCTCTAAAAATTATTGATGCTCAGGCTGCACCCAAGACCAATTAAATAATAATCTCTAATTCTAATGTGCAACTGGCATTGAGAACCACAATTTTGTTTTGCTTGTTTGCTTTTGGTTTTGTTGTTCATGTTTTGCTTTGTTTTGTTTGGGATCTAATTGTAGGATTTGCATCAGGTTCTGAAGATCTTATTTGGATCTTGATTTTACCATGAGACATGCTAGCTACCCCTTGCTACTACTGAGTTTCTGCAAATTTAAGTATCGTGCAGCAATATCCTTAACCGAATCATTTGTGTGTGTGTGTGTGTGTGTGTGTGTGTGTGTGAGAGAGAGAGAGAGAGAGAGAGAGAGGGAAATAGTAACATACTCCTGGAGAATTCTCCATAGCTTGGCATTAATTCATTAATCAGCACTTTGGAGAATATCGTTAATCAAGTACTTTAATTACAAATCCACATAACTGCACTGATGATACTTCCTAATCTGCAAACATCATCCCTTCTAAATCTTCTACAAAGGATATTTTGAGAGAACCTATCAAAGGATTTTCTAAAATCAAGATATATATATTATAATCCTATCTAAAACTGATATGAGGTTTTATCTGGTATGATTTTCTTCATAAACCTATTCTCTTCCTGATCACAAGTTTCCTTCCTCAGTTCTTAAAGACTCAACAATTTATTGTACAGTTTTACTGGGAGTCATAGCAAGCTCTCAGTCCCATAGTTTGCAGCATCTTTTTTTTTTTTTTTAATGAGACTTTTAATCTAACTCTATATTTTAAGCATCTTTTCAGTTCTCTCCAAATTCCTGAAGATTACCAATAGCTTTCTGGTAGATTGAGATGATGATATCTTTTTGGTATCTTGAGATATTGTTCACCCAAACCCGAGGTAAACTAGAGAAGATGGGTATTTTTCACTATTTTACTCTGTTAATCTCCATTTCTTATTACTATTAATTTTGTTCTTCTCAGATGATGATAAATCGTCATATAAAAGATAGAAACATACTTAGGGAGGTAGTAGAGTTAGAGAGTTAAGTAATCAGCTTAATTTTCTCTATTCAGTAGCATTTTGCCATTCACCCCAAGTGGTAGCCTTATACACCATTCTTGTTAACTTATAAACAAGAGTCATTTTTCTTGCTGTTTATAGTTGTCACAAGCTTCAGAATCTTCTGAGCTTTTAGCCTCACTGACATTTCCATACATTTCCTGCTACTTCTCCAAATTATTTCTTCCTCTCCTCCTTCTTATGAACCTTTCCCTCATATTTCTTTTCACATTTTTTCAAGAGTCTTAAATATGAATTCATGAACTCACTGGAGAATTCTCTATGCATTCATATTCATCATTTTATATTCCTCCCCTTTTCTTCTTCATCACTGTCAATCAGAGATTGGCAAACTTTTTCTGTAAAGACAGTAAATATTTTAGGCTTTGTGGGCCTGCAGTCTCTTGTATTTACTCAACTCTGTCATTGCAGAACAAAAGCAGCCATAGAAAATACACAAATAAATGAGTGACTGTGTTCCAATAGAACAATATTTGTGGGCACCTATTTTGGGATTTTATACACATTTCACATGTTATAAAATAATCTTCTTTTGATTTGTTTAAAATCATTTAAAAATCTATTTTCAGCTGATGAGTCTTATCGAAACAAGTGGTTGGGTGGAATTCACGTGCAGGCTGTAATTTGTCAGCCCCTGCCAGAGAGGGGTCAAAATGTATAATACACATTACAGTCAGTAGGGAAAAATGATAATAATAAAAATAATCATGTAAATAAACTCAACATCTCTTAAACTCACATTTCTGTTGGGAACTGTTGTGGGTTGAATTATATCCCCCCAAAAGATATGTTCAAGTACTAATATCTAGTACTTATGAAATATAATGACTAGATTTGGGTCCACAAAGGCCTGGCATGGTATTGCAGCTTCTAGCATAGGACCTTGTACAAAATGAGGAATCACAAATGTTTGGTAATTTGAAATGATAAATAAAAAAAAAAAAACTACTTTGAATATATATATTCAAATTATATGTATTAATGTATAATTTAATAAGTCATTGCATTGGCACTTAAAACGCATATTGTTCCTTAAATACACTTGTCTTAGTTTTTTCTTTTGCCAACATTGGGTCTTCGTTGCTCTGCACGGGCTTTCTCTAGTTGCGGCGCACCGGGGCTACTCTTCATTGCGGTGCACGGGCTTCTCATTGCGGTGGTTTCTCTTGTTGCAGAGCACAGGCTCTAGGGCACGCAGGCTTCAGTAGTTGTGGCACATGGGCTCAGTAGTTGTGGCTCACGGGCTCTAGAGCGCAGGCTCAGTAGTTGCAGCGCACGGGCTTAGTTGCTCTGCAGCGTGTGGGATCTTCCCAGACCAGAGATCAAACCCGTGTCCCCTTCATTGGCAGGCGGTTTCTTAACCACTGCACCGCCAGGGACACCCTTGTTAGTTTTTTAAGGAAAAGAATATGGAAAGGAACATGGGGAGAAAATCAGTGGATTACAATAATGTACTATTCTAAAGAAAAATATTAGGAAACAAGGGAATACAATTTAGATGGGGAGATACTGAAAAGAAAATAAATTCATTACTTGAGAGAATGGGCTCATTTTACAATCTATGTCTAAAATTTTTGTTCTTCTTTGACTCTTCCCAATTCACAGTAGATGGTTAATGATACATTAGTGGTTAGATGGTTAGATGCTGCAATACTACCATGCCAGGCCTTTGGGGATCCCAGTATAGTCACTATACTTCATAAGATGCTGTATGCAGAGGGGTTTGGCCTCTGCAGTCACATAGACTCGAGCTCTTCTTAGATCTGTCATTTACAAACTATGATCTTGAGCAAAATAGCTGATATTATTCAGGCTGATGATGAAAAGTGCCACAATATGCAACATGTGGACTAGAGGGATGTGGCTAGTTCTGACTATAGTGAGGAGGGATTTCAAAGTACTTGATAAAGAAATAAAATTAGAGGGGAACTTTGAAACATGGCTACGACTACAGAAGATGGAACTGCAGCGGGGCCAGGAGAAAAACAATATTGTTTGGTTTATGAATAAAACTCAAAGTTTAAAAATATTTATGCCTTATTATTTGACTTAAACATTTAAATAATATAAATGTTATTTTACGACTACATATATATATATAAATCTGCCATTTTATTGTTTATATTTTGTGAAATATCCAAATGAATATGCTGTGAAAAAGTTATGATCTGATATAACCCAAAATACATACATTTTAAACTCACTATAATATATAATTAGCCAAAAATTACTTTTAAAGTAAAAACTGAGGAATTCCACACATTAGTCCCATCTCTATCCAGTACATTCTTTTTACTAAACTTGTATTAAAATCTTGTATAGCCCTGAATCTGTTTTACTGGCTGCTCTCAAACTGGCTTTAACTCTGTCTTGAGCAGAATGTTTCACAATGTGACCAATAGCTTAGATACCAGGGAAATTCTTTTTCACCATGGCACACAGTCTCTAGAAATGTTGTTCCTGAATAAATAAGTGTGGTAATTTTTTCAAATGTTGCTTCATATTGTTCTTAACAATTAAAGCCATCAAGATAGTTGCTAATCAGGGAACTCGTAGATTTGAAAGGAAGGACAGAGCAGCCTGTACTTGTCCCATCCAGGCCAGCAGTGCACTCAGTGGGAGGAGGGTGGGTGTGTGCACTCCAGGGATTGCTGAAAACAACCCATTGAGATACAGCCGGAAAATAGGAGAAATTTGGCTTATGTATTTTTATTAAAAAATTCTGTTTGTATAAGTTTTATTATGTGCATCGTTTATTAGTATAATAACGTATGTATACAATTTGTAAATAAATACATCTACCTATGTTGGGGGGATGTGCTCAATCATTTTTACATGTTAGGGGTATGCAATTAAAAACACTGCATGGGGGGTGAAATGGAGAAACATCACACCCCCTTCTTCCCATTTTCCAGATGTAGCATCAGGTCCAAGAGAGCCTGGATTGCCTCATTCTGTGGGCTGTGGGCACCACCCCTGTGCTCTTGTCAGAAGCTGCTGCGGTCCTAAAACACTGCACAAGGAGAAATAGTGCCTTTTGAATCTTGTGCTCTGGGGACTATGCCAGGGTTGGTTACACAGCAGGAAAAAGCCAGACCCACAATGTCATTCAACATATCTTCTGTCAGATACTAGATACACTAGTGAGATTTGGACTTTCGTACTTGCTTCACGGGTGTAGGTGTTTTGCTGTTTTGTTTTGCTTTGTTTTGTTTTAAACCACAAAAGTACTCCATATCCCATGGCCCTGGTTTTAGTAAATATCCTTGTACTGTTTTATCAGCTTGAGATTGTCAATAACAAATAATTAATAGTAGCTTTATAATGAAACAAAGTACACTGTTGTTGCTTATTGAATAATTTTGGATCTCATGGAAAATATAATGGATAACAGTGACAGGCTTCTTTTACCTGCCTTGGCTCCAGAAGAGGAGGACTTTAATCTCGAATGTAGAAACTATTTGTCAACTCTTCCTGTGGGAAGCCCCAGACCACCAACACCACCCCTCCCCCACCCACCACCCTCACCCCGCCCCACCCCCAAAAAAAGGCTGTTAATGAGAGAGCCTCTCAATTGGGGGAATGAAGGATGCTCTGGTTGATTTTTTTCCCAGAATAAATTTTGGTTAATCTAAAAAAAATGCTTTTTAACCAATGCTTGTATTAAAAATAACGTCAATAAACCTGACCAAGGAGGTGAAAGATTTATGCACTGAGAACTATAAAACATTAATAAAGGAAGTTGAAGATGATTTAAAGAAATGGAAAAATATCCCATGCTCTTGGATTGGAAGAATATTGTTAAAATGGCCATACTACCCAAAGCAATCTACAGATTTAATGCAATCCCTATCAAATTACCCATGACATTTTTTCACAGAACTAGAACAAATAATTCTAAAATTTGTATGGAACTGTAAAAGACCCAGAATTGCCAAAGCAATCCTGAGGGAAAAAAACAAAGCAGGAGGCATAACCCGCCCAGACTTCAGACTATACTACAAAGCTACAGTAATCAAAACAGCATGTTATTGGCATAAAAACAGACATATGGATCAATGGAACAGAATAGAGAGCCCAGAAATAAACCCACACACCTGTGGACTTCGACGAAAGAGTCAAGAATATACAATGAGAAAAAGACAGTCTCTTCAGCAAGTGGTGTTGGGAAAGCTGGATAGCCACATGTAAATCAATGAGGTGAGAACACACCCTCACACCACACACAAAAATAAACTCAAAATGGCTTAAAGACTTAAATATAAGACATGACACCATAAAACTCTTAGAAGAGAACATAGGCAAAACATTCTCTGACATAAATTGTACCAATGTGTTCTTAGGTCAGTCTCCCAAGGCAATAGAAATAAAAGCAAAAATAAACAAATGGGACCTAATCAAACTTATAAGCTTTTGTAAAGCAACGGAAACCACAAACCAAAAAGACAACCTATGGACTGGGAGAAAATATTTGCAAATGATGCAACCAATAAGGACTTAATTTCCAAAATATACAAACAGCTTATACAACTCAATAACACAAAAAAAAACCCAATCAGAAAATGTACATTAGACCTAAATAGACATTTCTCCAAAGAAGATACACAGATGGCCAATAGGCCCATGAAAAGATGCTCAGCATCACTAATTATTAGAGAAATGCAAGTCAGAACTACAATGAGGTACCACCTCACACTGGTCAGAATGGCCATAATTAAAAAGTCTACAAATAACAAATGCTAGAGAGGGTGTGGAGAAAAGGGAACCCTCCTACACTGTTGGTGGGAATGTAAGTTGGTGAAGTCATTATGGAAAACAGTATGGAAGTTCCTCAAAAAACTAAAACAGAGTTGCCATGTGATCCAGCAATCCCACTCCTGGGCATATATCTGAACAGAACTACAATTCAAAAAGATACATGCACCCCTATGTTCATAGCAGCACTATTTACAATAGCCAAGACATGGAAACAACCTAGATGTCCATTGACAGATGAATGGATAAAGAAGATATGTGTGTGTACACACACACACACACACACACACACACACACACACAATGGAATATTATTCAGCCATTAAAAGGAATGAAATAATGTAATTTGCAGCAACATGATTAGACCTGGAGATTATCATACTAAGTAAGCCAGAAAAAGAAAGACAAATACCATATGATATCACTAATATGTGGAATATAAAATATGACTTAAATGAACCTATCTAGGAAACAGAAACAGACTCACAGACACAGAGAACAGACTCGTGGTTGTCAACCCGGAAGGGGGGTGGAAGAGGGATGGATTGGGGGTTTGGGGTTAGCAGATGCAAGCTATTATATATAGATAATATATAAACAACAAGGTCCTACAGGGAACTATATTCAATATCCTGTGATAAACCATAATGGAAAAGAATATGACAAAGAGTATATATATATATAACTGAATCACTTTGATGTACTGAATCACTTTGCTGTACAGCAGAACTAACACAACATTGTAAATCAACTATACTTCAATAAAAAAAATGATTTCAAGATGTTATAACATACTTCATTACAGTAAAGATGACTAAATCTCTCTCTCTCTCTTTTTTCCTGATAAAGTATTTTGTAAGGATTCAGGATTACCATTCTTGATACCAAGTTTCAATCTCTAGAAGTATAGCAGTAAGAGAATAAACAGTGTGTACTGACCTCAAGGAAACACCTGACATTTAGGGATTTTTTTTCACAAAATACTTAAATTGACATCCTGTTCTTATCATCTACCCCTTTCTCCGAAAATATGTCACTGTCAGACTGTTATGGTTAAATTGAGACTCTGGTCAATTGGGGTGGGGATCTATTATGTCTAGTTTTACTTAAGCATTCTTTTGAGTGACCAGTACCTTAAAAAATAAATCTTAGGAGAATACTCATGTAGCCTGATGAAATATTTAACACTCTTTCTGATCCTGTTTTCTGACTTTTCAAATACTTGACCTTTGAAAGTATACTTGAGAGTATACTTTGAGAGTATTTCTCTTATTTTTTTTTTTTTTTCATCAGGAAGGATAAGAATTCTCTAATATAAAGAATAGAGAGGGGCTTCCCTGGTGGCACAGTGGTTGAGAATCTGCCTGTCAGTGCAGGGAACACGGGTTCGATCCCTGGTCCAGGAAGATCCCACATGCCCCGGAGCAACTAAGCTCGTGCACCACAACTACTGAGCCTGTGCTCTAGAGCCCGTGAGCCACAACTACTGAGCCCACATGCTGCAACTACTGAAGCCCACGCGCCTACAGCCCATGCTCTGCAGCAAGAGAAGCCACCTCAATGAGAAGCTCGCGCACTGCAATGAAGAGTAGCCCCCGCTTGCTGCAATTAGAGAAAGCCCGTGCGCAGCAACAAAGACCCAACACAGCCAAAATAAATAAATAAATAAATAAATTTTAAAAATAGAGAAAGATCCTACTACCACATGCATTTGGAATTTTTAGGTATAAAGGTAACTGATTTTCTTCTTGGTTTCCAATTTCTGCCAATACATGCTATCAAGTTTGTTTTACATAATGAGCTCACTGCTGAGTACACATAATCTCAGAGATGAAAGGGTCTATCATCCACCCTACAAGAAATAAGACACGCAGTACTTGTTTATGCTGGGTCCTGTCTAGTGGTGAGCCTACGCTTGCTTCTAGTCTTTTCAGAAAGAAACATTTTCACCTTAACAGGTGAACTCAAAGGATATAATTTCTGTTCCGGTCATGACACTGAGTGTTGTTGAACAGCAGTCTCTCCTAAAATAAGTACTTGAAGAGTAAGCAAAAACTTCAACATGAAAAAAATCACCTAATAATTTTTTTTCAATAATTTTTTTCTAACAGTTTGTTAGAATATGAGGTGCTTAATAAAATTTTTGAATAATAATGTAAAATGTTGCATCAATTTGTACAGCTTATAAATAATAGCTATGTGTACAGGATGGCCTTCCAACAAATACATAATTATATAGGGGCAGTTTATGATTTTTAGATATAAATATCATCTTGCCTTTAAGTTACTTGAAGTTTCTGAATTGTTTTTTGGTAGCACAGAGCATCATAAGAGATAGAAGCAAAATGCTGTCAAATGGCAGCATAAGGCTTTGGAGTTGGATAGAAATGCATGAGTTAGAAAAGAAGATCCAGAGCTTAACTAGCCTTATAAGAATAACAACTTCTAGTTCATAAGTTTCTTGTGAAGACAAAATGGAAATACACAGATGCAAGACTTACTCAGCATCTGGCACATGGGTAAGCCTTCTGTGAGGAGGCAGCTGACAGTGATGCTGTGCTAACATGTCAGAGGTCTTCTTTTCGTTTTTAATCTTAGTTTGGCGGTGCCCATCAGCATGCGAGATCTTAGTTCCCTAACCACAGATCGAACCTGAGCCCTTTGCAGTGGAAGTGCGGAGTATTAACCACTGGACCACCAGGGAAGTACGTGTTAAAGTCTTAAAACAGGACTATATCCTCTTCCTGGAGACTGAAAGTTTGTAAGAAATTAGCAGTAGTGTTTGTATTTTGGGGAAAAAAAAACCAAAAACAGTTAATCTCCCCTCCAAATGTTTCCTCTCTTTTCATCAGCAGTATTCAGCTCCATAGTTCAGAAATGGAGCAAACTATTCTCAGAAGTTAAAACGTTTTATGAATGTCATTCCCATGGAAACTTCTGAGGAAAAGAAGTCCTGCTGATCAAGGGTAATCGATTCTGTGTAGAATCAGATACAAAATTCAGCTCTCCCTGCTTTTCAATCTATGTCTGCCTCTTTTACATCCATCCAGGATTCAGCCAGGCCATTGCTTGTGCTCATAAGGAATTCAAAAGAGACCTAGCCTATTTATGTTCACAAGCAGAATTTTGTCTTTATTCCTATTTATCTCTACCAAATCACTTCACAAAGCTTCATAACATACACATATTATGTGCTTCTGCACTTGTGTTAAGCTTTGGGCCAATAGACAAGCAGTTCTTACCACAAATGTAATAACTGACTATAGTTTTGTCTTCATTTATAGCAATCAAAAAAAAATTCAAGTGTGTCAAATAGATTGCTTAGGGAGTGGTTATTCACATCAGAATTCCTTTATCATTAGTTTCTTGAAGAAGACAAAAGGCTGGAAGCGTGAAGTTAAAATGTCAGGTGCTCTTAAGCAATGAAGCAATGGAAAAATAATGAATTTACAAAACTTTTATTTACATATAGTTTGTAAGGGAAGATTTACCTCTGGATACTCCTGGGTCTCTTTTTAAATTTGTTTTAATAATATTAAAGAGTTTTTTTCATAGACCCCAAATAATTCAGTATATAAATAAGATCATTATGCTAGAAAGAGAAATATTCGGAGTCAAGGTAACTTTAAAATCTCTTTCATATGTGAAATGAAACTAACCCCTGTGCCATTAGGGATGTCAACTAAAAAAAAATGCACAAGCTTAAAGTTGAGAATTATGTCTTATTTGGTAGACATTCTGAGGACTTCAAGCCCAGGAGGCAGCCTCTCAGCTAGGAGGCACTGCTCCAAAGTGGTAGGGGAGAAGCCAGGATATATAGGAGTGATAACCAGGTAGTTGGAACTTCAAAAGATTACTGTTTAATTAAAGAAAACCAGACATCTCAAGTTAATTAATTTAGCACTTTTCTATGTATGGGAAGATGCAAGAATCAGGGTTCATTGAAATCATTCCTCTCATATGCACCTTAGCTATCTAGGGCCAGTATCCCATTCTTTCCCATCCTGAGTCGCCTCAGGGTACACTGTTGGGGACAGCTGTAGTGGCTGATGGCTTGATGGCTGCAACATCCTTAGTTTGCTTACATGGCTGGTAACATTTTTCATTCACAGGGACAAAGGTGAACAGAAAACACTAAAATAAAAGGAGTTCCTAAATTAAGTAAGGAGAAATATTTAGAAGACGTGGTGAAGAAGTGTTTGCTTCCTCATCAGGTTTTTTGGTCAACATCTAACTGAAGGTCAGTGACCTGAGTGGTTCTAGAGTCTGGTGGTGTCAGGATCAGTTAGAGGATTAGTCTTCAGTGTGCCTTGGCACAGACCTTGCTCTCAGCTGTGTGTCACTTTGTGGCTTTTGGACAACGTTAAAATAACAGTTAAGAATAGTTGTTCCTTGCTTGAGTTTAATGTCATCACAGAATTTTCTAGCTTTGCTTCTGGGCCACTATCAAGTTTCTGATTCAGATAAATTAGGTTGTGTGCTATGAGCGACCATTCACCTCCAATATTTCTTTTTTACAATCTGAATTACCACAAAATGAACACTTAAAACAGTGGGCTTTTAACATGAAACTTACGAAGTATGGAAGAAAAATATCATCCAAAGCAGGGATTTTCAAACATATTTTTTTACCATGTCACATATTAAGAAAAACATTGTATATCACAACTCAGGACATGCAAATTTATAGATACAGTTGGCCTACATCCACGGGTTTTGCATCCTCACATCAACCAACGATGGATCAAAATTTTGATGTATACAGTATATTCGATATATTTGATAAATAGGACTGTGTATATACACACATATGCATGTGTGATATTGTGATTTATATAAGAAATATACATATATGTGGTCTTCATCCCATTTCTGGCACAGAGCTCCTAAAACCCTTGGTATTTCCGAAGTGCTGAGTGCAGTCAAGGTGTCTCTTGTCATGTTAACGAGCTGACTCTTGGAAAGCTCCTAAGGATGGGGGTTGGTTGCCAGTGGAGCCTACTGTGTGATTAGAGAATTGGAACTTTCAGTCCCACCACCTTAACCTCCAGGGAGGGAGAGGGGCTAAAGGTTGATCAATCACCCATGCCCAATGAATTAATCATTCATCCCTGTGTAATGAAGCCTCCATAAAAACCCAAAGGATGCGGTCTGGAGAGCTTCGGAGCTGGTGAATACTTGGAGATTTGGGGAGAGTGGCCTACCTGGAGAGGGCACGGAAGCACCACACCCTTCCCCCACCCCTTGCCCTATCCATCTCTTCCATCTGGCTGTCTCTGAGATATATGCTTTTACAATAAACTGGTTACCTAGTCAGTAAAGTGTTTCTTTGAGTTCTGTGAGCCACTCTAGCAAATTAATCGAACCCAAGGAGTGGGTCATGGGAACCACTGATCTATACCCACTCTGTCAGAAGTACCAAACAACCTGGACTTGGAATTGGCATCCTGAGTTGAAGGAGGTCTTTGGAACCTCCAAACTATAGCTGGTCAGCCAGAAGCACAGGTGATAACCTGGGTTTGCGACTGGCATCTGAAGGGGGTGAGGGGCAGTTTTGTAGGACTGACCCCTTACCTGTGGGATCTGATGCTATCTCTGGGTAGATAGTGTCAGAATGAAGTTAAATTGTGGAACATCCAGCTGGTATTGCATGGTGGTGTGTGGGGAAGTAACCCCTCCTCCCCTCCCCCCGACACACATTGAAATTGGGTCAGGAACTCAGAAACAGCATGTATCTACACACGCACAGATAATGTGAAACAAACGTTTCATGAAACAGTACTTACTATAGGCAAGACACTCTAATATTTTCTGATCTATTTTATTTCACTTTTTTTCTGACTGGTTGGAACCCACCAATGGATTGTGACCTGCAGTTTGAAAACCCTCTTCTCAGGAGAGTCCCTAGAACTTGCTTCTCCTGCTAAGAGTCTGCTGAGTTTGTCATTGTTAGGGTACAGGGTAAAACTCTCTGTTCTGTTAGACATTTGTATAATTTCTGTATGTCAAAAACCAGTAGGAGACAGATTTTTGTTAGGTCCACAATGACAAATATGCCCACAGACCTAGGTCTGAAGTTCGTTTGACAGTATTCAAATAATCTTTATACTAATACTTCTTGACTCCATTCTGATGAACTTGTTAAACCTATGATGAGCTATGGGGAAAAAAAGAGGGAGATGCAAAGTACTTTAAAATAACAATTTAACATTATCTCTGCTGGTTCCAGAATGACAACTACAAGTATTTTGCTTAGGGCAAAGGGACAGTGCCTCTTGCCTGGAGAAGGGATTCTGGTTCCTTGTCTGATCTCAGTTTAGTATAGCAGTAAAAGGTGCACAATTCCCATTCTGTCCTACCGTAGGTAGAGTCTGTGTGTCAAGGCTTTTTCCCCCCAACTTTCTGGATGCCTCTAATCTTGCAATCTATTTGCAGTCCATGGTTGAAAATAGGTTTTTTATATAGCTGTGTGTGCATTTGGGTGACCAGAATCGGGGAGCCCTTCTATCTGCCACAGCAGAAATTTGGAGAGGCGAATGTGACAGAACTTGGACTCAGAAAACTGGGGTTTGTAGGTTCCACTCCTTGTGAATTACACTGCCTTGGAAAAAAGGCATTTCACTTCTCTGAGCCTTAGGTTAATAACAAACATATAGGGTATTGTCATGTGCCAGATACAGTGCTAGATTTTAAAAGACAACGATGACTAAAATATAGTGCACACCCCTAAAATAGAGACGATAATACTGTAATACTGTTCTTATAGTATTATTATGAGAATTAAAAGAGAGAACAAAGAGGAAATATCCAGCACAATGGTTCACCCATGTTAGGATTATTTGTTTCTTTCTTTTTGTATTTGAATCCATTTTATTATGAAATAGAACACACAGAAAAGTGCAAAAACATGTCTGTTCAGCTAAATGAATTATTAAAAAGCAAACACTCATGTAACTGAAACTCAGATATAGAAATAAAATATTGCTGTTACCCCAGAAATACCTCTTTGCTATACCTAATCACAACCACTCCCTCCCAGAAGGTAGCCCCCTTCTTGACTTTTACAGTTGTCACTGTCTTGTTTTCTTTTTTTTTTTTTTTTTTACCACATAGGTATGCATGCTACATATTACGGTTTGGTTAAACCTGATTTTGAACTTTATATACAATCTGTTCTAGCTGGCTTCTTTTACTTATCATTATGATGATGACAATGATGATTATTATTATTTTTTGGCCGTACCACATGGCTTACAGGATCTTAGTTCCCCGACCAGGGATTGAACCCAGGCCTTGGCAGTAAAAGCATTGAGTCCTAACCACTGGACCGCCAGGGAATTCCTCATACTTATCACATTATTTTTAAAATTACCCTCATTGTAAATGTGAGTTGTAGTTAATTCATTTCTGTTGCTGTATAATTTTCATTTGAATAAACATACCACATTTTCTATTTTAATTCACTCTATCATCCATGAACATTTTGTTTGTTTCCACTGTTTGGCTATTACGCAAAGTGCTGTGATTAAATTTCTTGTCTGTGTGTTTTGGTACATCTAAGCCTGCATTTCTGTAGAGTATATACTTAGGAGAAGAATTGCTGGGTCATAGAACATATGTATCTTTGTTCCTGCTACATAATGTCTGACTGTTTTCCAAAGTATTTGCACCAATTTACACTCTAACCAGCAGTGGATAAGAGTTGCTTTTGTACCACCTTCTCACAAAATCTTGGTATTGTCAGACTTTTAATTTTAGCTATTCCAGTGGGTATAGATCTTATTTTAGATTAAATCTCACATCCCTGATTACTAATAAGATTGAGCACGTTTGCATTTCCTCTTTTGCGAAATGCCTGTTTAAGATTTTGTCCCCCCTTATTGAGTTGTCTGTCTTTTTCATTATGCTCTGTATGTAATCTCTTTGTTAGTATATGTAATATAAATGTTATGCAAATGACTTTTCCCACTCTATACCTTGTCTTTCAATATCTTCCTAGTGTCTTTTGAAGAACAGAAGTTCATAATTTTAATATTAGTCCACCATATCAATTTTTTCCTTTATTTTAAGGGCTTTTCTTTGTCCTAACAATGCTTTTTGAAAAGATCTTTTCCCTCACTGCACTCCAGTGCTACTTCTGTTATAAATCAAGCATACATGTATGTATTGGTCTGTTTGCAGGTTCTCTTTATGGTTCCATTAATCTATGTGTCTATCATTGTAACAATCCCACAAATCTTCTATATCCTCAGTGATTTTTATCTACTTATTTAATCAATTACTGAAAACTGTATGTTATGATTTCTCAGTGTGATTGTGGATTTGTATATTTCACTTTGTAACTATCAATTTTTACTTCTGACATTTTAAGGCTAAGTTATTAGATGCATACAATTTTTCATTTGTTATAAATTTCTTACAAATTGAACTTATCATCCTTCTTTATTTCCGGTAATTGAAATAGAAACTTTTTTTTAAAACTTCCATGTTTTTTGTATTCTAAATGTGTTTCTTATACAGCACCTAGTTGTAACTGTCTCAAAAAATTTGCCTTTTCATTGAATCATTTGGTTTACTTACATTTAACATAATTATGGATTCATTGGTTTATACCATTATCAATCTATTGCCTCTCTGCTCCACATTCACCCTTCATTGCCAAGCTTGTGATACTGGAGCACTTCTCCCTTGACAGCTGGCATAGTGTTAAGCTTCATCAGTGGAGCCCACTGGAAGCACAAAGAAGGGAGAGGGCAGAGGTCAAAAGTATGTAGAATCCCCCATGGACAGCTTCCTCTGGCACTTAGAGGGAGGCTTCCCAGTGAACCTCACTGGACTCTGTCATATTTTAACCAGTCCCTTATCTATGTTATTTCTAGTGTTGAACTTTTCATATTGCATTATAATTTGTCTAGGTGTCAGACTGTTTCCACTAGGGTATAAGCTCCTTAAGAATAGGGTCAGTGTGTTTGTTCTCTATATTCTACGGTGCTATCACTGTTCTAGGCAACAACAATGATAGCTAACCTATTCTATGTTAGACGTTGTCTCATGTGTTTGAATATAGTGGACACTCGGTCAATGTTTGTTGATAAAAGAGTAAGTTATTATTCCCATTTTTCAGGAGAAGTAAGTGAGGATCATAAAAGGAAAATAAGTTGCTGAAGGTCATATAACTAGGAAGTGGCATGGTCAAAAGTTAAACATAGATATGTCTCTTTCCTCTATTCTGTGCTCATTAAAAGATGGGTCATACCAAGAGGGCCTGTTGTTACAAAGATGGGTAACAACAGATGGGTCATGCCAAGAGGGCCTGTTGTTATTTTGTTGCTTAGAGTAGAATCCTCTGTTGACTTTGAACTCAAAAGCAGGAAATAGGGGAAGAGTCTTACATAGCACTGATTATATGCAACCATTTTTCATATATTCACTGATAAGATGGGTATTACTATCATCATGTTACAGAGAAAGGCACTGAAACCCAGAGAGGTTAAGTGGAACTTCTCAAGTCACACAATTTCTAAATGGCGGAGACAGAATTCAAATCCAGTTGGTCAGGCTCTTGAGTCTATACTTGGCCATTAGTATACTGACTCTCCAGGTACCTTAAAAAGGTAAGGAAAATAATATAATAAATACCTATGTACCTATCACTCTACATAAGAAATAAAATATTACCCCATGTACAGATTACATTGTCCTGAATCTGGTGGCTATCATTCATATGCATGTCTTTAGGTTTCTCATATATATAAAAATACTGTGCAATATGCAGTATTATTTCCATGTAGTTACATAAATGACATTCCTCAGTAAATACTTGAATATGTACTCTGTGCCAACCACTCTTTTAAGTACAGAGCAAACATAGTGACAGAACAAAATCCCTGCTCTCATGAAATTTAATTCTGGACTGGAAAGACAGACAATAAAGCATAAACAAAGCAATATATAATATATCTGGTGGTAATAAGTAAAACAAAATAATACATATTAAGGGATGATGGGGCTGTGGAAGAAGATGAAACCCTCTTTTATCAAGAGATATTTGAGCAGATATCTGAAAGAAATGACAGAGTGATGTTTTACATTTTAAAACAAAAACAAAAGCCACTCTTGCCAGTGTGGAGAATAGATGACAGTGGGCCAGGAATGGAACCAGGGAGACAAGTTTCAAAAAGTCCAGATGAGAGATAATCGTGGCTTAGATTTTTGAGGAGACAATAAGTGGTCAGATTTTGCTTGTATTTTGAAAGTAGCATTTATATTTATAAAATCAGTGGCATGTAATCTTTTTCCTTGATTTGTCCTTGTGTTGTGGGAACCAAGATTTCCTTGGCTTCGTAAAGTGATCTGGGCAACTTTTGTTCCACGTTTAGGAAAACTTGGATCAAATAGGAACTAACCTTTCCATAAAATATTGATAGAACTCACCGTAAAGCCATTCAGGCCTGGGATAATTTGGGAGTGGGATGGGCTGGAGTGGAGGTCACTGACTACCATTTTGATTTTTTAAATTCTTAGTGTTTTCTTCAAATTCTCACTTTTTAATTACAGCATCTTATTTTTCTTTGAATTTTTCCATTTCATCAAAGTTTTCGAATTGGTTAGCATACACTTGTTTGTATTATTGTGTTTGCATTTTCATCCCTTTTTTTCATTCTGTATTTTATTTATTTTCATATTTTCTCTTTTTTATGTATTAGTCTTGCATGGCTGTCTAATTAAACTTTTTGAAGAACAAAATCTGGGTTTTAAAAAATCTTCACTGATTTTTACTATCATTGTCATTTTTATCTGTTTCAAAGTGTTGTGCCTGTGAGAAGATAAGTAGTATTTCCTTACCTTTTGTTTTTCTAGATGTTCTCTAATGATTCCCCCCACCCCAGCTTCTTCACTGAATGCTTAGCTTATTCTCATGGCTCAAAGGCCCGAAAGTACAAAACATTTTACAGTGGAAACCCAACCTTCCATACTTGTCCCCATATGCTCATTTCTTACCATAGTACACACAGGCGAGTACTGTTCTTAGTTTCCCATGCATCATTATAGATTGTCTTCATGCATACACTAATACATATAGTCTCATTTTCCTACTTTTTAATAAAAGGTTACATATTATAAATACTCATCCTGACCCTTCTGTTTCACTTAATAATATATTTTATAGATTTTCCATAACACTACATAAGATAGTTTCTAATTTTTTATAGCTACATAATATTATATATATTTTGTTCAGTCATTCTCCAATTGATAGACTTTGGGTTGTTTCTCATTTTTTGTTGTTATAAATGATGTTTGTAACAGACATCACTTGGATCTTTTCAGCCTCATCAGGATCCTTTTTCACTAATTTTTCCCCTCACACTCCTGTGATGACCCATCTAGCACGAGCTATGCTTTACTCCAACCAGACAGTGCCTTGTCCCATGCCCAAGACATGTGACTTTCCGTCCTAACTTAGGGTCCCCCTGTTGCTCCTGAGGTATGAGATGTCCCAGGACAAGCTCAGCACCCTTGCATTCAAACCAGAATTGCAGGAAAAGGAAACTTAAAGAGAATGAGAGTGAATCTTAGAACAAAGGGAGATGGAAACCAGCAGAAAAATGATCAACCCTACCTCCCTCCATCCTGCGACTGTCCTGAAATGCAGTAGTTCATAGGGTCTTAGGATCCCACAAGATCCCCCAGATCTTTTTTGAAACCAGATGGAAGCCTGCACAGTAATATACCTTGTGTTGCCTCCCCCTACTTCCCTGCCTTTTCCCCCCTTTCCTTCACTCCTGGTCTTGCATCCTCGGGTAAAGTAGCAACACATAGGTGTTTGCCTCAGGTTCTATGCTCTGGAGAACTCCGGCTAAGGCTGCTGGAACCAGGCATAACCCTTGAAAGCAGACCCCTCAGCATAGGATTTTGGAGTTGTTTCTCTCCAGTCTGATGTCAATAGGGACTCTATTGCTGATGGTAAGTGGAGGTGGCAATAACTCCTGCTTGCGATAGCATCAGAATCACTAAGACTCTCATCTAGGGTTGATTGGGATGAGGTACAAGGGAAAGTGAGGCTCTGGCATGTGCTGGGGCTGTAGCACATCTCATGTCTCAGGTACACGGGAACAATCATATGCACGAGGATTATGAAGGAGATTGGATCCTGTTCATAGCACTGGGCAACCCAAACAAGGCCACACTGAGCCAGCTGCCACTGTGACAGTCCGAGGAACACCGTGCTGATTACAAAGCTGTTGTTTCTCAGCTCCAATCCCACTTTTCTATACTATGCTTTGTGATGCTCTATGAGCCATTTCTGCCATATCTGTTTTAGCAGCTGGCTCCCTGTTAGGTTTTTCCACAAAGGAACACTAGAGGGAGACTGAAAGCCTGGAGGAGAGATCATCAGCTCCTTCTCGTTTTGTGTTCTGTGTCTGTCAACATCACCCCTCAGAGATACCAGCTCCAGCACCTTTCCTCAGAGGCCTGAGTTCCTGCTCTAGGAAGGCTCTTCAAGCTTCTAGGCTTTAATAAATCCAACCTCTTTCCTTTGTTCCCCAGTCCCTGGAATGCTAGCTTCTTTCTGTGCCATTATTTCTGTGTTTTCTCAATGTTTTCCTTTTGCCTTTTCAGTCTTTCAATATCCATTTGACCAATTCTTTATGACACGTTTCTTATACAACTGGATTAAGTCAAATAAATTGAAAGGGGTACACTTTCCAGAGATTATGAAAGTCATGTATTATCTGGTACATCTGAAATTGGTTCTAATAGTTTACTTGGTTGGTTGACAGAACTTGGGTTCAATGGTGGCCTGCCTTCATTGGGATGGGGATGCAGAACTTTCCCTCATGTAATACAGAAGATAAAATTTAAAGGTTTCAGAGGATGGGGATGTTGGAGTGGATTTATCATCAGTGACCTGTACGCTAACACCCTTGACCCACCCTCATTACATCATCTTGGATGACTCACAGGATGCTTCCTTCACTAGGACACTAAGCACCAGTGAAGGTGAGGGGAACACAAGTATCCTAGAAAAGCTCTACGGTCCTTGTCCTCTGTAAGCCAGGCAGGATGTTGAGAGATGCTGCCATTGCAATGGGTCCCTGATTTCAATGAGAATGCTGGGGTGCCAGCAGAGCGCTCACCTACTAGGGATAATGGGGACACATTTCTGGTGATGAACATCACAGATGAAGGGCTAACCAGAATGTTTGGCCACCAGCCACAGAAATGAAATAGACAGACATTCTACTGAAGTGTTACTTGATCCTTATAACAGAAAAAAAAAAAAAAAAATCCAGGTCTTGTGCCCAGAAAGTTGACTTGAGTCACCACAATGGAGAGTCAAGACCTTTCATCTAGCTTGTGGACCTAAGCCAGTTCACAAACTCAAAGCCCTTTGATTGAAGAGGAGGGTCAGTCCCTTGAGAAAGTACCCTGCAAAGTGGCCACAAGTATATATTGTAACTCTTCCTCCAAGCTTTTCTCAGAGATACAGCAGTCAATTACTATCATGACTGTTTGCTAAGGGAGAGGAAATACTCAGAACTTGGCTGATTCAGCTTCTAGAATAGGTTACAAGAAAATGCTCAACTCCTGCAGCCGCAAGGTAGACTGTGCTGAAAATCAGGCCCTGGATCTGATTTTAAGGGTGGAGATGCTGCAAAGGGGACTGCAAACTTGACAGATTTCCTGTGTAAATGACAGGGCCTTGATAGAAAAAGGATGGGGTCCTGAGATCTGGAATTGGGACATTTAGGTAGGTGAGCTTGAGAGTCCATGATGCCTAAATTCCTCTAAACCCTCTAAGCTGACAAAAGCAGACCCTTCCACTTGCTAGGGAGAGAGAGCTTCTTGTACCTGAAGACCAAGCAATGACCTCAGCTATAGCAGGTATCTCATAAGATCGTGCTAATTATTAGCACACACACCCGCACCCCATTACCCCAGGCAGAAAAGTAGCGTCAGATTTTAGCACAAGTTGAATGAAGAAGTAGTCTGCTCCAGGAAGAAATAGCTTACATGTCAAAGGAATTGAGTAATGTGGATCATATGTACAGGCATTAACTAGCGGAACATATGAGGGACCAGATCTTTAGAGCGTTGGACTGGGGAGGAATTTGAAATATAAGGATAGATGGGGGTAATTTACTGATATGAGGACACTCATCTATGACTTGGGATTCAATGTTTTGGCAAAGACACCAGGACCTAGTCCTCCCAGTCTGCTGAGATGGCTCTCTGAAGTTTGTATACAGCAATACTTTCTAATAAGTGAAGAGGAGATGCCAGAATTTCCTTGGCATGAGATTCAGAAAGCATTCAGAGGGCTCAAGGATATGGGAATGTTTGAAGGACCCACCACCTAACAGTTCATGAGAGGTCCTAAAGGATGCTCCTTTTCTAAAGGTAAAAAAATGTACCTGTGAAGGAGTCACCAATATCTTTGAGAAGTTTGATGGTTTCTGTCTTACATAGACTGGAGCTGACGGGGTGAGATGTTACATGGGAATTGTAATCCTTGGAATTCAGGAGAATGAAGGCATTAAGAAATGTCATAAGCCGGGTGGCAGCACTGAATCATCGGAGGCAAGATGGATCCAATAACAAAAATGAGTAAGAACAACACATGTCATAATTTGCTCAGGACAGTTTTTGTGTGTTGTCCCAGTATAATTATTAATAGTGCCAGCTTTCACTCTCGACACCCTGGTTTAGACAGTAAGTCTTTGGTCATCCTAGTAATGGACAGAAAGAATGGAATGGCAATCAGGATGCCTTGATCCACAGGGATCTAGGGTGATGGCTATTAGATCATGATGTTTCTAGGGTCAAAATACAAGGACAGTGGACTAAAAATCCACCTGATTTGTAAAACAACAACAAAACAATTTTTAAAAGTGAGAGTTGGTGACTAGTGAGTTGATGTCAGCTATTATAATAGGAAATTGCAATTTCTCATTCACTTTCCAGAGCTAAGACAGTTCACAGACCCAGGGCCAACTGGCCCAAGTGCATCTTACAGTTTATCTAGTGAGTCCACAGATCCATCTTGTGGTAATTTTCCCTGTACTGAATGTATAATTGGAATAAATATTCTTGGCACAATCAAAACTTTTACATTTGACCATAGACTTGCAAAGTAAAATGCATAATGCTAGTAAGAGCCAAGTGAGAGTTCCTGAAACTGTCACCCCGACCCCCTTGGCAAAGGTAGTTAGTCAGAAGCAATACCATCCAAGAGGAATTGCGGAGATGAGTACCACTATAAGACTGAAAGGAGGGCTTCCCTGGTGGCGCAGTGGTTGAGAATCTGCCTGCCAATGCACGGGACACGGGTTCGAGCCCTGGTCTGGGAAGATCCCACATGCCGCGGAGCAACTGGGCCCGTGCGCCACAACTGCTGAGCCTGCGTATCTGGAGCCTGTGCTCCGCACAAGAGAGGCCGCGACAGTGAGAGGCCCGTGCACCGCAATGAAGAGTGGCCCCCACTCGCCGCAACTATAGAAAGCCCTCGCACAGAAACGAAGATCCAACACAGCCAAAAATTAATTAATTAATTAATTAATTAAAAAAAAAAAAGATTCTACAGCAAATAAGCAGGGGTGTCAAAATTTGGAAATCAAGGATTTGGATTGACTCCAGAACTGGTATTTACCTCTGCATTTCATAGCCATAGAGTAGCTGAAGACTAGAAGATAGAGCAAAGGCCTTGGCAAGAGGAGACTTGGCTTTGAATTCTATTTCTGCATTAGTTCACTTCAGGTCCCTCACATTTAAAAAGGGTAAAAATACTTATATCACAGAGTCATTAGGGGAATTGAATTTTACATAAAAAATTATGCAACACATCATTAGTGCTAAACTTTTTTTTTTTTAACTCTTTTATCTATTTTAAGTTTAAGGTTGTTTTTCTCTGATAGACTAAAAAATGCACTATAGTTTTGATGTGTATCCTTGACTTATTCTCTTCTACTTTTTGGCATCTTCCCTACCCCAAAATAATATTACTTAACACCAACTTGAGCAGACAGTGCACATGGCAAAAAGGAATACTATAAGAAGACAGTCATCAGTTTTGCTATGTCCATTGGAGCTGCCAATAGTTCAGGTGTTCTGTGTCAATTTTATACAAGACACTGTAAAGACATTTTTATTATTTTGATAAAGGGTCATCCCAATGCTTTATAATAATAGTTTTAGTAATATTAGTTATAGTGAAGGGAAGAGAGGCCAAATGTTGGGTAGTTAAGAGTGGGCTCTGAAAGCAGAAGGTCTGTGTTCAAGTCCTTCCCTGGCCCTTCTTGTTAGCTATGGAACTTTGAACAAGCTACTCAGTCTCTCTGTATTTTGGTTTCCTCCTCAATTAGTAGAGATATTACTAGCTCTTAACCCTTCTGATTTTTAAGAGAATTAACTGTAGTATATAATAAGTGCTCATTAATAATTAGTTTTTGCAACCTAAATAGACATTTCTCCAAAGAAGATATACAGATGGCCAATAGGCACATGAAAAGATGCACAACATCACTAATTATTAGAGAAATGCAAGTCAAAACCACAATGAGGTATCACCTCACACTGGTCAGAATGGCCATCATCAAAAAGTCTACAAACAATAAATGCTGGAGAGGGCATGGGAGAAAAGGGAACCCTCCTACACTGTTGTTGGGAATGTAAATTGGTGCAGCCACTATGGAGAACAGTATGGGGATTCTTCAAAAAACTAAAAATAGAGTTGCTGGACTTCCCTGGTGGCACAGTGGTTAAGGATCCGCCTGCCAAGGCAGGGGACACAGGTTCAATCCGTGGTCTGGGAAGATCCCACATGCCATGGAGCAACTAAGCCCCTGTGCCGCAACTACTGAGCCCACGTGCTGCAACTACTGAAGTCACATGCCTAGAGCCCGTGCTCCACAACAAGAGAAGCCACCACAATGAGAAGACTGCGCATGGCAACAAAGAGTAGCCCCCGCTCGCCTCAACTAGAGGAAGGCCGTGCACAGCAACGAAGACCCAACGCAACCAAAAAATAAATAAACAAATAAAAATTTAAAACATAAAATAAAAATATAGTTGCCATATGATCCATCAAACCCACTCCTGGGCATATACCCAGACAAAACTGTAATTCAAAAAGATACATGAGGGCTCCCCTGGTGGCGCAGTGGTTAAGAATCAGCCTGCCAATGCAGGGGACACGGGTTCGAGCCCTGGTCTGGGAAGATCCCACATGCCGCAGAGCGACTAAGCTCGTGAGCCACAACTACTGAGCCTGCGCGTCTGGAGCCTGTGCTCCGCAACGGGAGAGGCCGCGACAGTGAGAGGCCCGCACACCACGATGAAGAGTGGCCCCCGCTCACCGCAACTGGAGAAAGCCCTCGCACAGAAACGAAGACCCAACACAGCCAAAAATAAATATAAATAAATAAATAAATTTATAAAAAAAAAAGATACATGCACCCCTATATTCATAACAGCACTATTTACAGTAGCCAAGACAAGGAAACAATCTAAATGTCCATCAACAGATGAATGGATAAAGAAGATGTGGTACATATATACAATGGAATACTACTCAGCCATACAAGGAAAGGAATATTGCCATTTGCAGCAACATGAATGGACCTAGAGATTATCATACTAAGTGAAGTAAGTCAGAAAGAGAATAACAAATACCATGTGATATCACTTATATGTGGAATCTAAAATATGACACAAATGAACTTACCTATGAAACAGAAACAGACTCACAGACAGAACAGACTTGTGGTTGTCAAGGGGGTGGGGGAGTCGGGGAGGGATGGATTGGGAGTTTGGGGTTAGCAGATGCAAACTATTATGTATAGAATGGATAAACAACACGGTCCTACTGTATAGCGCAGGGAACTATATTCAATATCCTGTGATAAACCATAACGGAAAAGAATATGAAAAAGAATATATAACTGAATCACTTTGCTGTACACCAGAAATTAACACAACATTGTAAATCAACTATACTTCAATAAAATAATTTTTTTTAAAAACGGAAAATAAGTTAACATTTGCCACTCTTTAAAACTCATGGAACTCATTTTAAAAACTTGAAGTGTATATCTATCTTTTAAAAGTTGTCTTGCTATTTAATAGCATCACAATATTTCTAATTACACAGATAATATTACTCTCGATGCTAAAAGAGTATTCTCTGCTTTTTTTTTTTCCAAGCGTGCCTCAATTTGGCTTGAGTTAATTCTACAATTTTCTCCAGGACTTTTTAACCTTCAGGTTGTGAAGCAGCCAGGAAATTGGCCTGTATATTAGAAGTAAGAGTAATACAGGTCTTGATGTTGTCTATAAGCCTATGCACTGCAAAAAAAAAAAAAAAAATTTGGGTTGACTAAAGATTTAGGTCAGCAATGGAAAGAGAGAATTCATGTTGTCTTCATAAAGTTACAAATCAAGTTACAAACTTAAAACAAGTTCACTGACTGGCATGGTAGGATTAGCACAGTACACATTCTACATTCCTCTTAGCCCAAAAAGTGTTACTATCCTTTTTTTTTTTTTTTTCTTAAATCCTTTCTTTCTTCAATTTTCCCTTCCCTAATTCCTTCTTTGCACATCTCAGTAAATCCTAAACATCTGTTGGTCCAGGTACTATTTGCTTTTTCTTAGTGATTGACTATATCACTTCAAGACAAAGAAGCAAATATCTTTCATTACTCTGATGGCATATCAAACAATTTTTAGGAAACAAGTTAAAAATCGGTAAAAGAAAAGAAAGAGGGCTGACAGCAGTATCTCAAAGGCTCAAAAACTCTAGGTTAGGGGCTTCCCTGGTGGCGCAGTGCTTGAGAATCTGCCTGCCAATGCAGAGGACACGGGTTTGAGCCCTGGTCTGGGAAGATCCCACATGCCGCGGAGCAACTGGGCCCGTGAGCCACAACTGCTGAGCCTGCGCGTCTGGAGCCTGTGCTCCGCAACAAGAGAGGCCGCGACAGTGAGAGGCCCGTGCACCGCGATGAGGAGTGGCCCCCACTCGCCGCAACTGGAGAAAGCCCTCGCACAGAAACGAAGATCCAACACAGCCATAAATAAATAAATAAATAAAAATTTTTAAAAAACCCAAAAATCTCTAGGTTAAAGGAATGCAGAAAGCTGGTTTCAGTGTATTAATCCCCACCTGGATGTTCTTGATAAATAGTTCACAACTAATTTGTTTGTTTGAAAGATTAAAAATGGATTTGAAGGGCTGTTTTCACTCAATCTGCCTGGTGTTGATCTAAGCAGTAAAGACAATAATGAAAAATCTCTCAAGAGATTACACTGTAAAGGAGGCGTTTGGGGAGCCGCATGAAGCCAGTTTTTGTCCAGTGCTATAAAAGGGTTTCTGAAATTAAGTGCTAGAGTCTTTGCAACCGTTCCCAATTTCCCTCTTCATGTGTTTGGTGTAAAATTGCTCTCTGTATCTTCAGTCAAAAGATGTGTCCATCTGCCTCTCAAAGATTAAACTGTAGCTGTTAACAAGAAATAGCCATTGGGGAAACATATTTGTTGTTAAAAAGGCATGTTTTCTTTACATGAGATGTTAAGGGAATGACAATAAATCAGCATTCTCCTGCTTTGTATTAAGCTATAGAGTAAATTTTTTGCTGTACAACATTAATCTCAGGAGACACGATGCCTTGATTAATACAGGAGGGCATAACCATTGGCAGCAACATGGATGGACCTACAGATTATCATACTAAGTGAAGGAACTCAGAGAAGACAAATACCATATGATGTCACTTATATGTGGAATCTAAAATATGACACAAACGAACCTATCTACAAAACAGAAACAGACTCACAGACACAGAGAACAGACTCATGGTTGCCAAGGGGGAGGGAGGATGGGGGAGGGATGGACTGGGAGTTTGGGGTTAGCAGATGCCAACTATTATATATAGAATGGATAAACAACAGGGTCCTACTGTATAGCACAGGGAACTAATTCAATACCTTGTGAGAAACCATAATGGAAGAGAATATGAAAAATGTATGTATATGTATAACTGAATCACTTTGCTGTAAGCAAAAATTAATATAACATTGTAAATCAACTATACTTCAATAAAATAAATTTTTAAAAATACCGGAGGGCATAAGATCAAGAGAAAATCATTCTCTTAGCCCAGTAAACTACCTAGAACCATAATAGTCAAAAACAATATTTGATCCAAAACCATATGCTGACTCCAAACAATTACAGACCTCTTATTACAGATATGTTCCTTGGAAGATACATATATATTTTTCTTTCCAATCCCAGCTAGGATTCCTATGTCATTTTAGTCAAAAAAGACAAATAACACAAAAATTAACATTTCAATCAGTAATTCCTCTTACATCAGGTGTCCTTTTTAAATTATTCAAATTATGTAAACAGTTTAATTTGTCTTCACTTCTGGGTTTCCTTCTATTTGTAATTATATATCATCTTGACTTTTTTTCTGTATTTTATTTTTTTTAATGTTTACTCTTTTTTTTTTTTTTTGGCCATGCTGCAAGGCATGTGGGATCTTAATTCCCTGACCAGGGATCGAACCTGCGCCCCCTGCATTGGAAGTGCAGAGTCTTATCCACTGGACCACCAGGGAAGTCCCTCTGTATTTTAATTACAGGGGAAAAGATAAGTACTGGGAGAACTATCTTGAATGTTTTATTTAGTTTTTAAACATAAGAATTGAGAAATAATTTGTTAATTACATGTAAGCATTAATAAACAAAATATAAAATTTCAACAAAATCATAATTAAAGGTGACTCTAATGTCATCCTACTGTGGGGAGGAAACAGATGAAAGGGCAGGAGATATCTACGTATAAAAATAGAGCTACTTTTGAACAAATGCACTGAAATATTATTTAAATACTTATATTTCAGAACTATGCAGGCAAGAATATTCTTAAAATTTATTTATAACATAGATAACTCAATGGGATAATAGAGAATCAGGAATGTGAACTCTGAAGAGAATGTGATCAAAGTGTGAAGGGTTTCTCAGGTAATACTTTTTCTGTTTGATTTCATTGAAAAGTATTGGCATTGTGTTAAGAAATGAGTTATATATTTTCATTGTCATCATTAAAAACTATATTATTCTTAAAATGGTTTTAAAAATGGAATACCAGAGATCTAACAAATTAAATCATACAATTAAGTTTGAGATCACAGGGTAGAGAGTTTGGAGAATACATTCTGGAACATATTGGGTTGGCCAAAAAATTCATTAAGGTTTTTGCATAATTTCTTACGGAAAAAACCTGAACAAACTTTTTGGCCAACCCAATTTTTTTTGTTGTCTGGGGGAATTATTCCTTTTACTAGTATTAGTATTTTTTCCTTGACCCTTTCAAAGTTGTTCACCAAGCTATTCTATTTTTATGATTTGGCTATTGCTATGTCAGCTTCTTGATGTTGATATTTATCAAAATATATTTTTTCTTATCCATTTTATCTATTTCTGAGTAATTCTGGGAACAGCACATAGGTGGATTTATTAACTCTGTGAGTCTCTATCTTTTAGAAGTTGGATGCCTTACATATTGTATGATTCCTGATATATTTGTTCTTGTGTCTGCCATACTATTTTGTGTTTTTATCTATGATACTTTTCCTTTGCTTGTTTTTTCTTATTTTTTTTCTGTCTCAACTGATTAAGATTTTGTTCCATTTTACCATCTACTTATTCGCATATTACATATTCTTTCCCTTCCTCCCTTCCTCCCTTCTTTCCTTTTTTTCTTCCTTCCTTTCTTTTTTACTGTTGACCATTAAAATTTTTTTTTTTTTTAATTTATTTATTTATTTATTTATTTATTATGTTTGTCTGTATTGGGTCTTCGGTTCGTGCGAGGGCTTTCTCCAGTTGCGGCAAGCGGGGGCCACTCTTCATCGCGGTGCGGGGACCGCTCTTCATCGCGGTGCGCGGGCCTTTCTCTATCGCGGCCCCTCCCGTTGCGGGGCACAGGCTCCAGACGCGCAGGCTCAGCAATTGTGGCTCACGGGCCCAGCCGCTCCGCGGCATGTGGGATCTTCCCAGACCAGGGCTCGAACCCGTGTCCCCTGCACTAGCAGGCAGACTCTCAACCACTGCGCCACCAGGGAAGCCCAAATTTTTTAATATTCAGGGACTTCCCTGGCAGCCCCGTGGTTAAGACTCTGCGCTTCCACTGCAGGGGGCATGGGTTCAATCCCTGGTCAGGGAACTAAGATCCCACATGCTGAGTGGCATGGCCAAAAGAAAAAACAAAAAAATTTTTTTAACATTCATACATATGTTTACATTTTCTTAAAATCCAAAGTTAATCAGCATCTTTCTCCTCCTTCTGAAGAAGACAATAATCTTAGCACACTTCACTTTTCTCCAACTACCATATGATTTTTACCTAAAATTTTAGATACATATTTTTCCTAAAAATGAAAATATGATTTTGTTTTTGTTTACAAACAACATTCATTTGCATTTTCCATTATGCTTTCCTGATTCTTTGCCCATTTTTGATTCTTGTACATCCCTATAAATTTAGTTAGCTGAAAAATAGACCTTCAAAGTTTTTCTAATGATGGTCTTTGTCTAAGATGTATACGTACGCTTTACAATATGTTCATAAACTATAGCTTGACTGGCTGTAGAATTATAGTACAGTTATTTTTTCTTCAGGAAGCTTACAGATAATCTATTTCCCTAGGCATCTATTTTTACTAAGAAAAGTCTATAGAGTTAATCTGATTTTTATTTTTCTTTTGTAGGGTTTTCTCTTTATCTTAATATTCTGCAATCGTGTCTAGGCGTTAATTTTTTTCTGTTTTTGATTGGGAATGTATATTTTAATAGAATATTTTGCTCATGTTTTTAGTATTTAAATATTTGCATATTTAAAACCTTTAGGAACTTGAAGGCAAAAGAAACTCCATTAGGTTAGATTTTTTTTTTAAATGTGTTAAAATTGATATATTTCTAAGTAACACTCAGTTGGTCTGCCCCTTTAATAAGTACATCAATTAGAACTTTCATTTGCAATATAAGTAATTTTCAAGAACCAGAAGCCCAAAATGCTCAGCTATGAAAAAATGGGAAAAAATTAGACATTAATTTTTTTTAACATCTTTATTGGAGTATAATTGTTTTACAATGGTGCGTTAGTTTCTGCTGTATAACGAAATGAATCAGCTATACATATACATATATCCCCATATCTCCTCCCTCTTGCGTCTCCCTCCCATCCTTCCTATCCCACCCCTCTAGGTGGTCGCAAAGCACCGAGCTGATCTCCCTGTGCTGTGTAGCTGCTTCCCACTAGCTACCTATTTTACGTTTGGTAGTATATATATGTCCATGCCACTCTCTCACTTCATCCCAGCTTACCCTTCTCCCTCCCCGTGTCCTCAAGTCCATTCTCTATGTCTGCGTCTTTACTCCCGTCCTGCCCCTCGGTTCTTCACAACCAGTTTTGTTTTTTTTTTTTAAAGATTCCATATATATGTGTTAGCATACAGTATTTGTTTTTCTCTTGCTGACTTACTTCACTCTGTATGACAGACTCTAGGTCCATCCACCTCACTACAAATAGTTCAATTTCATTTCTTTTTATGGCTGAGTAACATTCCATAGTATATATGTGCCACATCTTTTTTTTTTTTTTTTTTTTTGGCTGCATTAGGTCTTTGTTGCTGTGCGTGGGCTTTCTCTAATTGTGGTGAGCAGGGGCTACTCTTCGTTGCGGTGCGCGGGCTTCTCATTGCGGGGGCTTCTCTTGTTGTGGAGTACGGGCTCTAGGCATGTGGGCTCCAGTAGTTGTGGCTCACGGGCTTAGTTGCTCCACGGCCTGTGGGTTCTTACCAGACCAGGGCTCAACCCGTGTCCCCCACACTGGCAGGCGGATTCTTAACCACTGCGCCACCAGGGAAGCCCAATGCCTCAGTTTTTTTGTTTGTTTGTTTTCTTAACATCTTTATTGGAGTATAATTGCTTTACAATGGTGTGTTAGTTTCTGCTGTATAACGAAGTGAATCAGCTATACATATACATATATCCCCATATCTCCTCCCTCTTGCGTCTCCCTCCACCCTCCCTATCCCACCCCTCTAGCTGGTCACAAAGCATCGAGAGGATCTCCCTGTGCTATGCAGCTGCTTCCCACTAGCTATCTATTTTACATTTGGTAGCGTATATATGTCAATGCTACTCTCTCACTTTGTGCCAGCTTACCCTTCCCATTCCCCGTGTCCTCAAGTCCATTCTCTACATCTGCGTCTTTATTCCTGTCCTGCCCCTAGGTTCTTCAGAGCCATTTTTTTTTTAGACTCCATATATATGCGTTAGCATACGGTATTTGTTTTTCTCTTTCTGACTTACTTCACTCTGTATGACAGACTCTAGGTCCATCCACCTCACTACAAATAACTCTATTTCGTTTCCTTTTATGGCTGAGTAATATTCCATTGTATATATGTGCCACATCTTCTTTATCCATTCATCCGTCGATGGACACTTAGGTTGCTTCCATGTCCTGGCTATTGTAAATAGAGCTGCAACGAACATTGTGGCACATGACTCTTTTTGAATTATGGTTTTCTCTGGGTATATGCCCAGTAGTGGGATTGCTGGGTCGTATGGTAGTTCTATTTTTAGTTTTTTAAGGAATCTCCATACTGTTCTCCATAATGGCTGTATCAATTGACATTCCCACCAACAGTGCAAGAGGGTTCCCTTTTCTCCACACCCTCTCCAGCATTTACTGTTTGTAGATTTTTTGATGATGGCCATTCTGACTGGTGTGAAGTGATACCTCATTATACTTTTGATTTGCATTTCTCTAATGATTAGTGATGTTGAGCATCCTTTCATATGTTTGTTGGCAATCTGTATATCTTCTTTGGAGAAATGTCTGTTTAGGTCTTCTGCCCATTTTTGGATTGGGTTGTTTGTTTTTTTGATATTGAGCTGCATGAGCTGCTTGTGTATTTTGGAGATTAATCCTTTGTCAGTTGCTTCATTTGCAAATAGTTTCTCCCATTCTGAGGGTAGTCTTTTTGTCTTGTTTATGGTTTCCTTTGCTGTGCAAAAGCTTTTAAGTTTCATTAGGTCCCATTTGTTTATTTGTGTTTTTATTTCCATTTCTCTAGGAGGTGGGTCAAAAAGGATCTTGCTGTGATTTATGTCATAGAGTGTTCTGCCTATGTTTTCCTCTAAGAGTTTTATAGCGTCTGGCCTTACATTTAGGTCTTTAATCCATTTTGAGTTTATTTTTGTGTATGGTGTTAGGGAGTGTTCTAACTTCATTCTTTTACATGTAGCTGTCCAGTTTTCCCAGAACCACTTATTGAAGAGGCTGTCTTTTCTCCACTGTATATGCTTGCCTCCCTTATGAAAGATAAGGTGAACATATGTGCATGGGTTTATCTCTGGGCTTTCTATCCTGTTCCATTGATCTATATTTCTGCTTTTATGCCAGGACCATACTGCCTTGATTACTGTTACTCTGTAGTACAGCCTGAAGTCAGGGAGCCTGATTCCTCCAGATCCGTTTTTCTTTCTCAAGATTGCTTTGGCTATTTGGGGTCTTTTGTGTCTCCATACAAATTGTGCAATTTTTTGTTCTAGTTCTGTGAAAAATGCCATTGGTAGTTTGATAGGGATTGCACTGAATCTGTAGATTGCTTTGGGTAGTATAGTCATTTTCACAATGTTGATTCTTCCAATCCAAGAACATGGTATATCTCTCCATCTATTTATGTCATCTTTAATTTCTTTCATCAGTGTCTTATAGTTTTCTGCATACAGGTCTTTTGTCTCCTTAGGTAGGTTTATTCCTAGGTATTTTATTCTTTTTGTTGCAGTGGTAAATGGGAGTATTTCCTTAATTTCTCTTTGAGATTTTTCATCATTAGTGTATAGGGATGCAAGAGATTTCTGTGCATTAATTTTGTATCCTGCTACTCTACCAAAGTCATTGATTAGCTCTCGTAGTTTTCTGGTGGCATCTTTAGGATACTCTATGTATAGTATCATATGATCTGCAAACAGTGACAGTTTTACTTCTTCTTTTCCTGTTTGGATTCCTTTTATTTCTTTTTCTTCTGTGATTGCTGTGGCTAAAACTTCCAAAACTATGTTGAATAACAGTGGTGAGAGTGGGCAACCTTGTCTTGTTCCTGGTCTTAGAGGGAATGGCTTCAGTTTTTCACCATTGAGAATGATGTTGGCTGTGGGTTTGTTGTATATGGCCTTTATTATGTTGAGGTAGGTTCCCTCTATGCCCACTTTCTGGAGACTTTCTATCATAAATGGGTGTTGAATTTTGTCAAAAGCTTTTTCTGCATCTACTGAGATGATCAGATGGTTTTTATCATTCAATTTGTAAATATGGTGTATTACACTGATTGATATGCATATATTGAAGAATCCTTGCATTCCTGGGATAAACCCCATTTGATCATGGTGTATGATCCTTTTAATGTGCTGTTGGATTCTGTTTGCTAGTATTCTGTTGAGGATTTTTGCATCTATGTTCATCAATGATATTGGCCTGTAGTTTTCTTTTTTTGTGATATCTTTGTCTGGTTTTGGTATCAGGGTGATGGTGGCTTCGTAGAATGAGTTTGGCAGTGTTCCTCTCTCTATATATTTTGGAAGAGTTTGAGAAGGATAGGTGTTAGCTCTTCTCTAAATGTTTGGTAGAATTCGCCTGTGAAGCCATTTGGTCTTGGGCTTTTGTTTGTTGGAAGATTTTTAATCACAATTTCAATTTCAGTGCTTGTGATTGGTCTGTTTATATTTTCTATTTCTTCCTGGTTCTGTCTCAGAAGTTTGTGTTTTTCTGAGAATTTGTCCATTTCTCCCAGGTTGTCCATTTTATTGGCATATAGTTGCTTGTAGTAATCTCTCATGACCCTTTGTATTTCTGCAGTGTCAGTTGTTATTTCTCCTTTTTCATTTCTAATTCTGTTGATTTGAGTCTTTTCCCTTTTTTTCTTGCTAAGTCTGACTAATGGGTTATCAATTTTGTTTTTCTTTTCAAAGAACCAGCTTTTAGTTTTATTGATCTTTGCTATTGTTTCCTTCATTTCTGATCTGATTTTTATGATTTCTTTCCTTCTGCTAACTTTGGGGTTTTTTTGTTCTTCTTTCTCTAATTGCTTTAGGTGTAAGGTTAGGTGGTTTATTTGAGATGTTTCTTGTTTCTTGTGGTAGGAGTGTATTGCCATAAACTTCCCTTTTAGAACTGCTTTTGCTGCATCCCATTGGTTTTGGGTCATTGTGTTTTCATTGCCGTTTGTTGCTAGATATTTTTTGATTTCCACTTTGATTTCTTCAATGATCTCTTTGTTATTTAGTAGTGTATTGTTTAGCCTCCATGTGTTTGTATTTTTTACAGCTTTCTTCCTGTAACTGATATCTAGTCTCACAGCGTTGTGATTGGAAAAGATACTTGATATGATTTCAATTTTCTTAAACTTACCAAGGCTTGATTTGTGACCCAAGATATGATCTATTTTGGAGAATGTTCCATGAGCACTTGAGAAGAAAGTGTATTCTGTTGTTTTTGGATGGAATGTCCTAAAAATATCAATTAAGTCCACCTTGTTCAATGTGTCATTTAAAGCTTCTGTTTCCTTATTTATTTTCATTTTGGACGATCTGTCCATTGGTGAAAGTGAGGTGTTAAAGTCCCCTACTATGATTGTGTTACTGTCTATTTCCCCTTTTATGGCTGTTAGTATTTGCCTTATGTATTGAGGTGCTCCTGTGATGGGTTCATAAATATTTACAATTGTTATACCTTCCTCTTGGATCGATCCCTTGATCATTATGTAGTGACTTTCTTTGTCTCTTGTAATAGTCTTTATTTTAAAGTCTATTTTGTCTGATATGAGAACTGTTACTCCAGCTTTCTTCTGATTTCCATTTGCATGGAATATCTTTTTCTATCCCCTCACTTTCAGTCTGTATGTGTCCCTAGGTCTGAAGTGGGTCTCTTGTAGATAGCATATGTATGGGTCTTGTTTTTCTATCCATTCAGCCAGCCTATGTCTTTTGGTTGGAGCATTTAATCCATTTACATTTAAGGTAATTATCGATATGTATGTTCCTATTACCATTTTCTTAATTGTTTTGGGCTTGTTATTGTAGGTCTTTTCCTTCTCTTGTGTTTCCTGCCTAGAGTAGTTCCTTTAGCATTTGTTGTAAAGCTGGTTTGGTGGTGCTGAATTCTCTTAGCTTTTGCTTGTCTGTGAGGGTTTTAATTTCTCCATCAAATCTGAATGAGATCCTTGCTGGGTAGAGTAATTTTGGTTGTAGGTTTTTCCCTTTCATCACTTTAAATATGTCCTGCCACTCCCTTCTGGCTTGCAGAGTTTCTGCTGAAAGATCAGCTGTTAACCTTATGGGAATTCCCTTGTATGTTATTTGTTACTTTTCCCTTGCTGCTTTTAATATTTTTTCTTTGTATTTAATTTTTGATAGTTTGATTAATATGTGTCTTGGCGTGTTTCTCCTTGGATTTATCGTGTATGGGACTCTCTGCGCTTCCTGGACTTGATTGACTATTTTCTCTCCCATATTAGGGAGGTTTTCAACTATAATCTCTTCAAATATTTTCTCAGTCCCTTTCTTTTTCTCTTCTTCTTCTGGGACCCCTACAATTCACATGTCAGTGTGTTTAATGTTGTCCCAGAGGTCTCTGAGACTGTCTTCAATTCTTTTCATTCTTTTTTCTTTATTCTGCTCTGCGGTAGTTATTTCCACTATTTTATCTTCCAGGTCACTTATCCGTTCTTCTGCCTCAGTTATTCTCCTACTGATTCCTTCTAGAGAATTTACAATTTCATTTATTGTGTTGTCCATCATTGTTTGTTTGCTCTTTAGTTCTTCTAGGTCCTTGTTAAACGTTTCTTGTGTTTTCTCCATTCTATTTCCAAGATTTTGAATCATCTTTACTATCATTACTCTGAATTCTTTTTCAGGTAGACTGCCTATTTCCCCTTCATTTGTTTGGTCTGGTGGGTTTTTACTTTGTTCCTTCATCTGCTGCGTATTTGTCTGTCCTCTCATTTTGATTAACTTACTGTGTTTGGGGTCTCCTTTTTGCAGGCTGCAGGTTCATAATTCCCATTGTTTTTGGTATCTGCCCCCAGTGGCTAAGGTTGGTTCAGTGGGTTGTGCAGGCTTCCTGGTGGAGGGGACTGGTGCCTGTGTTCTGGTGGATGAGGCTGGATCTTGTCTTTCTGGTGGGGAGGACCGCGTCCAGTGGTGTGTTTTGGGGTGTCTGTGAACTTAGTATGATTTTAGGCAGCCTCTCTGCTAATGGGTGGGGTTGTGTCCCTGTCTTGCTAGTTGTTTGGCATAGGGTGTCCAGTACTGGAGCTTGCCGGTTGTTGAGTGGAGCTGGGTCTTAGCGTTGAGACAGAGATCTCTGGGAGAGCTCTCACTGATTGATATTATGTGGGGCCAGGAGGTCTCTCGTGGACCAATGTCCTGAACTCGGCTCTCCCACCTCAGAGGCTCAGGCCTGACAGCCGGCCGGAGCACCAAGACCCTGTCAGCCACACGGCTGGTGAATGGTTCTTCAGCAACACTCCTGCAAAGGCTCCTTTCTCTACAGATTCCCAAGTCCTCTCACCTGGAGAGGCAGCACAGCCTGCCCTAGGGGATACAAGGATGAAGAAGTTGCATCCCGACCTCAAGCACTCTCTTTAGGAACAGGCCCACAGTGAAACTGAAAGATGCAATTCTGGGTCACAGCTTGTATTAGAGTGGTTAAAATGCATAAAAACTTGTGCTGAGCAATCACAGGCGGCTTGGAAAAAATCGATGAGGTTTTGCAGTCTGTAATCCCACTGGCTTCCAAGGAGGCTCTGCGTCAGCACCACGGGCAATGATGTCAGTGGAAGGTATTATATTGCTGGTCCCGCTGACAACCTGGCAGACCTTCTGGTGGGCTCCTGTTTACTTACTTTGGATCCATCCTTGCCCTCTGGATTCTCTGGAGACTTTCTCTTCAGCATAATGACTATGTTTGTGCAGCTAAAAAGTAAAGCAACGGGCTGGAACTGCTGGCACCGCCGCTGGATGCTGCCCCACCGCAGCTGCTCACGTGCAGGGCTTGGCATAGCCCAGCCTCCGGGACCTCTAGATGTTAATTTTTAAAGTATATTTACCCGTTTGACACATGGTGAAATTCATCAGTCCGATGACCCTTGTCTTTCTTTCACTCTGAGAAATTCTCAGCATTCTCTCTTGTCATATTGCTTTGAGCCTATTTTCTCTGTTCTTCCTTTTGCAGCTCCTGTTAGATTATGTCAGGCTCTCAGCTTCAACTGCCTGCAGCTATATGCTTCTGTCTGATTTTGTTTTGTTTTGCCATTTTTGATGGTAATACCTTGGTTTCTGGACCACATATTTCCCCTTCTTGCTTTTAAGTCTGGCCATGTGCTTTTCAGTTTACAAGATCTAGTTTACCAAGCTATTCAATTTTTAATTGAAGATGGGAGTTTTAGCATTGGTTCCACTCACCATCCTGACCTGGAAATCACCAGAACTTGTTTAAAAGAGAAAAGCAAATAAACACTATACTGTGGATACATGTAAATGCAGGATGCTAAACTTATGTAACCACTTACTTAACCCCAATCAATATTTCTTTCTCTGCAATAAAATAAGACGAAGTTTTAGCTGAGTCACTCTAGCAGTTATGATTGAGTTACATGAAGGTAATTCCATAGGCCTCTGTTATCTACTCCTAATTGAAGAAAAAGATAACTTTCTAATTCTCCACAAGCAAATAGTTGCCATGACTCAAACCCTATTTCCCCTGCAGTTCATATCCCTTCTAGATCTCCAAGGAAGAGAAAGACCATTATCCTAAACAATTGGCCGATGCAGCCGTGTAGCTCTGCAGAAAAGAAACACAGAGCAAGAAATGGCCTTTGATGCAGCAGAAAGTGAGAAATGGGAAAGATACATAGACCAGAGGAGGAAAACATTTGCCACTTTATAAGTAATAGTCAGGAGAAAGACTTTTGAATTATTACATTTGGATCCTTCCAGGTAGGCTGGTAATAGCAGTAGCTGTTACCATGACAACCTACAGATGATATTAGAGTTCTCCAGTTCACGAGGCACTTACATTGTTAACAACAAAGCCTAAAGGGAGCAACTTTTAGTTTTTTTACTTACTTTTAAATTTTTAACATTCTTCTGACATTGTCCCATAAGCACATGCTCCCAAATGATTATGCTCCACAGTTTCCTGAAGCAAACTTAAATAAATGAATAACTCCCAGATAGAAACAAAGATGTTCAGATACGAAGATCAGAGATGACTGGCCTGATTCCCAGAGAAGAGTCAGTGACAGACCTCAGATGCATGAATGTATTGACTCTATGGCTCATAGCACTTAAATCTTCCCCATCCCCAGATCCCAAGATAGCAGTTCTGATACATGACACTAATGTATCATCTACCTTAAAAAATACATATACACTTATTTATATATATATATATATATATATATATATATATATATATATATATATATATATATATATATATGTAAATATATATATATATATATGACCCCTGAAGTCAGTAAAACCAAATCCCTAAAATAGGATCTTTCTTGGCAGAAGAAAAATATATGATTTTTTATCTGATCTTTTCTTCAGATTATCTTCCAAGTGATAATTAAATTAAATTAACGTCCCAGACTGCACTGAGTGAGGTACATATATAAAATCCTAGGAACATTCCAGAAAGATAATTCTTGTTAGGGTTGGGGAAGTCATGGAATGAAATATAAAATGCAAGATCCTATGCTAGCCTAATGCCTACACAGATGAGAAATTAAAGATCTGAGAGTTTAAACAACTTATCCGAGGTTGCACAGTTTGTGGGCAGAGCCAAGAAGAGAAAACTTGTTTTCTTAACTTCCAGAGTGGTGCTTTTTCTATTGTATTACACTGAGTATGATGAGTTCCTCCCTTCACACAACTGACAGAGTCTGATGGACGATTAGGCAGGTGGGAGTGAGTAATTTGCTGTGGTAGTCATCCTTTTCCTGTTACTGTCACAGGTGGAACAGAAAGTCTAACTTTTGCTGTGCTACAAGTAGCATTGCACAGTATAAACGAACTTTCAGTTAACATTCTACACATGCCTGGTTTCTTTGTGGCAAACAATTTTACTACCTTAAAATTCAGACTGTTCGGGAGATAGAGGATCAAATATTAGAGTGAATTTGAACACCGTTTCTGATAAGGCAAAGAGAATATCCATGATCACTGCCAAAATTGCTGCCTCTAAGTGACCTTCCATAGCAGCAGGGCAATCGGCCCCGCTTGGGAAATGCTTGTTTGGCAGCAGCGGCTCAGGCTTGCTGTAGTTCAAGCCTTTGCTCTAACTCAGCTCCTGGTGATGTTTCCCGACGGCTAATATGCCATTTTTTGAAGACTATCAACAGTTAAAAGACACATAGCCCATCAGAGGCATTTATCATCTCAGCTACTATTGTTTTTTCCGCTGCTCACTTTCAGTAAACATTTTAAAGAAACAGATTTAACTTTTTTACCTTCCACTGGGATCACCTGATGAGTCATGGTACGTTGAGAAAGGAAAGATGTCAAGAATGTTTAATCAGCAGTGATTTAAGCAAGGGACATATTTGAGGAAATTAACAAAATCAGCAGGCACATGGCTCCAGGGTGATTTTTCTTGCTGGGAAGACTAAATGAAAATCAGAACCCAAAGCAGTAGAAGTCTTTCAGGTCCAATTGATGCTGCCAGAGTTAAAAGACTGCCAGGATGGAAAGCTGAATCACTCCTTATGCCAGTTACAGCTGTGTTTTTCATATTTATAATGAATTTCTTGATTCCAATCTTTAAAAAAAGGCACTCATCTTCCAAATTTTATTCTTACCTCCTACCCTCCATCTCTTCCCTTTCCCCCATGCCCACTCCATTCCTAGGAATTGATTGCAAAGCAGTTAAAAGCATTTAGTATAACATCAGTCCAGAATGCCCTAATTTAGCCTGATGTAAACATCCTGAGGTAAAATATTCAGGAGAGCTGAATCCATGAGTGGTGATTCTTTTTCTTAGTGAAGCCGTCAAAGACAAGTGGGCCAGAAAAAGTGCTTAAAACTAGTAAGACAGAATGTATTTGGGAAAAACTGTAAGGTATATGTTTAAAAAAATCAATGGTAAAAGTGCAGGATGTGGAACTGATTTAACAACCATCATGAAAGAAAGGCTGTGAGATTTTATTGACTGAAAGTTCGGTAGGAGACAGAGAAGTGGTGTTGCAAACTTCTGCTGCTTTATGAGAAGCATAGTGTCCAAGAGTAGTGTGCAAAAGATTTAATTCCACCTTGCAATAATCCTATGATACCTGGATCATCACCTATAGTTCTGGTAGCCAGATTTTCATGTAATTAATATTTCTGCCTGGTGTTTTTGGTCACTTCCATGTCACATTTAATTTTCATAATGTGTGTCTGTGTCTTGAACCCATCTACTGAGAATTAGTAGTACTAAATACTCATGGGAAAAATGTCAAATAACATATGAAGAAGAAGCTAGTGACAGAGAGTGGGCCTGTGAATACCCAGTTGTGAATTACACAGGGACTATTGCCTCACAATCAAATACCTTCTTCAAGTAACATTAAGTAAGATTCTGATGGGGATGAAGTTACTCTTCAGTGTTCTGCTTAGAACTTCAGATCTCATGGATGCAAAATAAGCAATACTCATTTGCTTATTATGATGGAAACCAAATGGGAGTATCAAAGCAATGTATCACAGATGCAGAACCTATTGAGTAGAAAACTGAACTCTTTCACTATTTGTGGGAATTCCGACCATGTTTGTATTGTGCTAAATGAATTGTTATAGCCAAACGTTTGTCAAAACCACCGTATTTGTTCTATTAAAAGGTGATAAGCTTGATTAATTATTGCTAGACCTGAACATTTAGCTTGGGAGAGAGGCTAAGTCATCCCATGGAAATGGTTAAGAGTTATTTGCCTCGATGTGCACATAGAGGAGGAGGGGCAAGATGGCGGAAGAGTAAGACGCGGAGATCACCTTCCTTCCCACAGATACAGTAGAAATACATCTACACGTGGAACTGCTCCTACAGAACACCCACTGAACGCTGGCAGAAGACGTCAGACCTCCCAAAAGGCAAGAAAATCCCCACGTAATTGGGTAGGGCAAAAGAAAAAAGAAATAACAGAGACAAAAGAATAGGGACGGGACCTGCACCAGTGGGAGGGAGCCATGAAGGAGGAAAGGTTTCCACACACTAGGAAGCCCCTTCGTGGGCAGAGACTGCGGGTGGCAGAGGGGGGAAGCTTCGGAGCCACGGAGGAGAGCGCAGCCACCGGGGTGCGGAGGGCAAAGCGGAGAGATTCCCGCACAGAGGCTCGGCGCCGAGCAGCACTCACCAGCCCGAGAGGCTTGTCTGCTCAGCCGCCGGGGCGGGCGGGGCTGGGAGCTGAGGCTCGGGCTTCGGTGCTAGCCGGGAGGGAGTCCGGGAAAAAGTCGGCAGCTGCCGAAGAGGCAAGAGACTTTTTCTTGCCTCTCTGTTTCGCGGCGCGCAAGGAGAGGGGATTCAGAGCGCCACCTAAACGAACTCCAGAGACGGGCGTGAGCCGCGGCTAACAGCGCGGACCCCAGAGACGGGCGCGAGCCACGGCTTTCGGTGCGGACCCCAGAGACGGGCGTGAGCCGCGGCTATCAGCGTGGACCCCAGAGACGGGCAGGAGACGCTAAGGCTGCTGCTGCCGCCACCAAGAAGCCTGTGTGCGAGCACAGGTCACTCTCCACACTGCCCCTCCCAGGAGCCTGTGCAGCTCGCCACTGCCAGGGTCCCGTGATCCAGGGACAGCTTCCCCGGGAGAATGCACTGCGCGCCTCAGGCTGCTGCAACATCACACCATTCTCTGCCACCGCAGGCTCGCCCCGCCTCCTCTGTACCCCTCTCTCCCCCCGGCCTGGGTGAGCCAGAGCCCCCGAAGCAGCTGCTCCTTTAACCCCGTTTTGTCTGGGCGGGGAACAGACGCTCTCAGGCGACCTACATGCAGAGGCAGGTCCAAATCCAAAGCTGAACGCCAGGAGGTGTACGAACAAAGAAGAGAAAGGGAAATCTCTCCCAGCAGCCTCAGAAGCAGCGGATTAAAGCTCCACAAACAACTTGATGTGCCTGCATCTGTTGAATACCTGAATAGACAACAAATCATCCCAAATTCAAGAGGTGGACTTTGGGAGCAGGATATATTAATTTTTCCCCTTTTCCTTTTTTTGTGAGTGTATATGTGTATGCTTCTGGGTGAGATTTTGTCTGTATAGCTTTGCTTTCACCATTAGTCCTAGGGTTAGGTCCGTCTGTGTTTTTTTTTTTTTTTTACTTAAAAAATTTTTTTTTCCTAATAAATATTTTCTTAATAATTTTTTCCTTATTTTCTATTTTTAGAAATTAAAAAAATTTTAATAAGTTTTTTCATATTTTTTATTTTAAAAAATTAAAAAAAATTTTTCTTAATAAATTTTAATATTTTTTTCTTATTTCTTACTACAAAAAATTAATAAATCTACTTTTAAAAATTAAAAAAAAATTTTTTTTCTGAATACATTTATTCTGAAAATTTTTTTTCCTTATTGTTTGTTATAATAGCTTTATTTTATTTTATTTTATTCTCTTTCTTTCTTTCTATTTTTTTCTCCCTTTTATTCTGAACCGTGTGGATGAAAGGCTCTTGGTGCTCCAGCCAGGCATCACGGCTGTGCCTCTGAGGTGGAAGAGCCAACTTCAGGACACTGGTCCACAAGAGACCTCCCAGCTCCACGTAATACCAAACGGCGAAAATCTCTCAGAGATCTCCATCTCAACATCAAGACCCAGCTTCACTCAACGACCAGCAAGCTACAGAGCTGAACACCCTATGCCAAACAACTAGCAAGACAGGAACACAACCCCATCCATTAGCAGAGAGGCTGCCTAAAAACATAATAAGGCCACAGACACCCCAAAACACACCACCAGACGTGGACGTGCCCACCAGAAAGACAAGATCCAACCTCATCCAGCAGAACACAGGCACTAGTCCCCTCCACCAGGAAGCCTACACAACCCACTGAACCAACCTTAGCCACTGGGGACAGATACGAAAAACAACGGGAACTACGAACCTGCAGCCTGTGAAAAGGAGACCCCAAACACAGTAAGACAAGCAAAATGAGAAGACAAAAAACCACACAGCAGGTGAAGGAGCAGGGTCAAAACACACCAGACCTAACAAATGAAGAGGAAATAGGCAGTCTACCTGAAAAAGAATTCAGAATAATGATAGTAAAGATGATCCAAAATCTTGGAAATAGAATGGAGAAAATGCAAGAAACATTTAACAAGGACGTAGAAGAACTAAAGAGGAACCAAGCAATGATGAAAAACACAATAAATGAAATTAAAAATACTCTAGATGGGATCAATAGCAGAATAACTGAGGCAGAAGAATGGATAAGTGACCTGGAAGACAGAATGGTGGAATTCACTGCTGCGGAACAGAATAAAGAATGAAAATAACTGAGGACAGCCTAAGAGACCTCTGGGACAACATTAAACGCACCAACATTCGAATTATAGGGGTCCCAGAAGAAGAAGAGAAAAAGAAAGGGACTGAGAAAATATTTGAAGAGATTTTAGTTGAAAACTTCCCTAATATGGGAAAGGAAATAGTTAATCAAGTCCTGGAAGCACAGAGAGTCCCATACAGGATAAATCCAAGGAGAAACACGCCAAGACACATATTAATCAAACTATCAAAAATTAAATATAAAGAAAACATATTAAAAGCAGCAAGGGAAAAACAACAAATAACACACAAGGCAATCCCCATAAGGTTAACAGCTGATCTTTCAGCAGAAACTCTGCAAGCCAGAAGGGAGTGGCAGGATATACTTAAAGTCACGAAGGAGAAAAACCTACAACCAAGGTTACTCTACCCAGCAAGGATCTCATTCTCATTTGATGGAGAAATTAAAACCTTTACAGACAAGCAAAAGCTGAGAGAGTTCAGCGCCACAAAACCAGCTTTACAACAAATGCTAAAGGAACTTCTCTAGGCAAGAAACACAAGAGAAGGAAAACACCTACAATAACAAACCCAAAATATTTAAGAAAATGGTAATAGGAACATACATATCGATAATTACCTTAAATGTAAATGGATTAAATGCTCCCACCAAAAGACACAGACTGGCTGAATGGATACAAAAACAAGACCCATATATATGCTGTCTACAAGAGACCCACTTCAGACCTAGAGACACTTACAGACTGAAAGTGAGGGGATGGAAAAAGATATTCCATGCAAATGGAAATCAAAAGAAAGCTGGAGTAGCAATTCTCATATCAGACAAAATAGACTTTAAAATAAAGACTATTACAAGAGACAAAGAAGGACACTATATAATGATCAAGGGATCGATCCAAGAGGAAGGTATAACAATTGTAAATATTTATGCACCCAACATAGGAGCACCTCAATACATAAGGCAAATACTAACAGCCATAAAAGGGGAAATCGACAGTAACACAATCATAGTAGGGGACTTTAACACCCCACTTTCACCAATGGACAGATCATCCAAAATGAAAATAAATAAAGAAACAAAAGCTTTAAATGATACAGTAAACAAGATGGACCTAATTGATATTTATAGGACATTCCACCCAAAAACAACAGAATACACATTTTTCTCAAGTGCTCATGGAACATTCTCCAGGATAGATCATATCTTGGGTCACAAATCAAGCCTTGGTAAATTTAAGAAAATTGAAATTGTATCAAGTATCTTTTCCGACCACAACGCTATGAGACTAGATATCAATTACAGGAAAAGATCTGTAAAAAATACAAACACATGGAGGCTACACAATACACTACTTAATAACGAAGTGATCACTGAAGAAATCAAAGGGGAAATCAAAAAATACCTAGAAACAAATGACAACGGAGACACGACAACCCAAAACCTATGGGACGCAGCAAAAGCAGTGCTAAGAGGGAAGTTTATAGCAATACAAGCCTACCTCAAGAAACAGGAAACATCTCGAATAAACAACCTAACCTTGCACCTAAAGCAATTAGAGAAAGAAGAACAAAAAAACCCCAAAGCCAGCAGAAGGAAAGAAATTATAAAGATCAGGTCAGAAATAAATGAAAAAGAAATGAAGGAAACAATAGCAAAAATCAATGAAACTAAAAGCTGGTTCTTTGAGAAGATAAACAAAATTGATAAACCATTAGCCAAACTCATCAAGAAAAAAAGGGAGAAGACCCAGATCAATAGAATTAGAAATGAAAAAGGAGAAGTAACCACTGACACTGCAGAAATACAAACGATCATGAGAGATTACTACAAGCAACTATATGCCAATAAAATGGACAACCTGGAAGAAATGGACAGATTCGTAGAAATGCACAAACTGCCGAGACTGAACCAGGAAGAAATAGAAAATATGAACAGACCAATCACAAGCACTGAAATTGAAACTGTGATTAAAAACCTTCCAACAAACAAAAGCCCAGGACCAGATGGCTTCACAGGTGAATTCTATCAAACATTTAGAGAAGAGCTAACACCTATCCTTCTCAAACTCTTCCAAAATATTGCAGAGGGAGGAACACTCCCAAACTCATTCTACGAGGCCACCATCACCCTGATACCAAAACCAGACAAAGATGTCACAAAGAAAGAAAACTACAGGCCAATATCACTGATGAACATAGATGCAAAAATCCTCAACAAAATACTAGCAAACAGAATCCAACAGCACATTAAAAGGATCGTACACCATGATCAAGTGGGGTTTATCCCAGGAATGCAAGGATTCTTCAATATACGCAAATCAATCAATGTGATTCACCATATTAACAAATTGAAGGAGAAAAACCATATGATCATCTCAATAGATGCAGAGAAAGCTTTCGAAAAAATTCAACACCCATTTATGATAAAAGCCCTGCAGAAAGTAGGCATAGAGGGAACTTTCCTCAACATAATAAAGGCCATATATGACAAACCCACAGCCAACATTGTCCTTAATGGTGAAAAACTGAAACCATTTCCACTAAGATCAGGAACAAGACAAGGTTGCCCACTCTCACCACTATTATTCAACATAGTTATGGAAGTCCTAGCCACAGCAATCAGAGAAGACAAAGAAATAAAAGGAATCCAAATCGGAAAACAAGAAGTAAAGCTGTCACTATTTGCAGATGACATGATACTATACATAGAGAATCCTAAAGATGCTACCAGAAAACTCCTAGAGCTAATCAATGAATTTGGTAAAGTAGCAGGATACAAAATTAATGCACAGAAATCTCTTGCATTTCTATACACTAATGACGAAAAATCTGAAAGTGAAATTAAGAAAACACTCCCGTTTACCATTGCAACAAAAAGAATAAAATATCTAGGAATAAACCTACCTAAGGAGACAAAAGACCTGTATGCAGAAAATTATAAGACACTGATGAAAGAAATTAAAGATGATACAAATAGATGGAGAGATATACCATGTTCCTGGATTGGAAGAATCAACATTGTGAAAATGACTCTACTTCCCAAAGCAATCTACAGATTCAATGCAATCCCTATCAAACTACCACTGGCATTTTTCACAGAACTAGAACAAAAAATTTCACAATTTGTATGGAAACACAAAAGACCCCGAATAGCCAAAGCCATCTTGAGAACGAAAAATGGAGCTGGGGGAATCAGGCTCCCTGACTTCAGACTATATTACAAAGCTTCAGTAATCAAGACAGTTTGGTACTGGCACAAAAACAGAAATATAGATCAATGGAACAGGATAGAAAGCCCAGAGATAAACCCACACACATATGGTCAACTTATCTTTGATAAAGGAAGCAAGCATATACAGTGGAGAAAAGACAGCCTCTTCAATAAGTGGTGCTGGGGAAATTGGACAGGTACATGTAAAAGTATGAAATTAGAACACTCCCTGACACCATGCTCAAAAATAAACTCAAAATGGATTAAAGACCTAAGTGTAAGGGCAGACACTATCAAACTCTTAGAGGAAAACATAGGCAGAACACTCTATGACATACATCACAGCAAGATTCTTTTTGACCCAGCTCCCAGAGAAATGGAAATAAGAACACAAATAAACAAATGGGACCTAATGAAACTTAAAAGCTTTTGCACAGCAAAGGAAACCATAAACAAGACCAAAAGACAACCATCAGAATGGGAGAAAATATTTGCAAATGAAGCAACTGACAAAGGATTAATCTCCAAAATACACAAGCAGCTCATGCAGCTCAATAACAAAAAAACGAACAACCCAATCCAAAAATGGGCAGAAGATCTAAATAGACATTTCTCCAAAGAAGATATACAGATGGCCTACAGACACATGAAAGAATGCTCAACATCATTAATCATTAGAGAAATGCAAATCAAAACTACAATGAGATATCATCTCACACCGGTCAGAATGGCCATCATCCAAATATCTAGAAACAATAAATGCTGGAGAGGGTGCGGAGGAAAGGGAACCCTCTTGCACTGTTGGTGGGAATGTAAATTGATACAGCCACTATGGAGAACAGTATGGAGGTTCCTTAAAAAACTACAAATAGAACTACCATACGACCCAGCCATCCCACTACTGGGCATATACCCTGAGAAAACCATAGGTCAAAAAGAGTCATGTACCAAAATGTTCATTGCAGCTCTATTTACAATAGCCAGGACATGGAAGCAACCTAAATGTCCATCGACAGATGAATGGATAAAGAAGATGTGGCACATATATACAATGGAATATTACTCAGCCATAAAAAGAAATGAAATGGAGGTATTTGTAATGAGGTGGATGGAGTTAGAGTCTGTCATACAGAGTGAAGTAAGTCAGAAAGAGAAAAACAAATACAGTATGCTAACACATATATACGGAATCTAAGGGAAAAAAAAAAAAAAGGCCATGAAGAACCTAGTGGCAAGACGGGAATAAAGACACAGACCTACTAGAGAATGGACTTGAGGATATGGGGAGGGGGTGGGGTGAGATGTGACAGGGTAAGAGAGTGTCATGGACATATATACACTACCAAATGTAAAATATATAACTAGTGGGAAGCAGCCGCACAGCACAGGGAGATCAGCTCGGTGCTTTGTGACCACCTAGAGGGGTGGGATGGGGAGGGTGGGAGGGAGGGAGATGCAAGAGGGAAGAGAAATGGGAACATATTGTATATGTATAACTGATTCACTTTGTTATAAAGCAAAAGCTAACACACTATTGTAAGGCAATTATACTTCAATAAAGGTGTTTAAAAAATAAATAAATAAATAAATATAATAATCAAAAAAAAAAAAAGAAACACAAGCTTTAAATGATACAGTAAACAAGATGGACCTAATTGATATTTATAGGACATTCCACCCAAAAACAACAGAATACACATTTTTCTCAAGTGCTCATGGAACATTCTCCAGGATAGATCATATCTTGGGTCACAAATCAAGCCTTGGTAAATTTAAGAAAATTGAAATTGTATCAAGTATCTTTTCCGACCACAACGCTATGAGACTAGATATCAATTACAGGAAAAGATCTGTAAAAAATACAAACACATGGAGGCTACACAATACACTACTTAATAACGAAGTGATCACTGAAGAAATCAAAGGGGAAATCAAAAAATACCTAGAAACAAATGACAACGGAGACACGACAACCCAAAACCTATGGGACGCAGCAAAAGCAGTGCTAAGAGGGAAGTTTATAGCAATACAAGCCTACCTCAAGAAACAGGAAACATCTCGAATAAACAACCTAACCTTGCACCTAAAGCAATTAGAGAAAGAAGAACAAAAAAACCCCAAAGCCAGCAGAAGGAAAGAAATTATAAAGATCAGGTCAGAAATAAATGAAAAAGAAATGAAGGAAACAATAGCAAAAATCAATGAAACTAAAAGCTGGTTCTTTGAGAAGATAAACAAAATTGATAAACCATTAGCCAAACTCATCAAGAAAAAAAGGGAGAAGACCCAGATCAATAGAATTAGAAATGAAAAAGGAGAAGTAACCACTGACACTGCAGAAATACAAACGATCATGAGAGATTACTACAAGCAACTATATGCCAATAAAATGGACAACCTGGAAGAAATGGACAGATTCGTAGAAATGCACAAACTGCCGAGACTGAACCAGGAAGAAATAGAAAATATGAACAGACCAATCACAAGCACTGAAATTGAAACTGTGATTAAAAACCTTCCAACAGGGCTTCCCTGGTGGCGCAGTGGTTGAGAATCTGCCTGCTAATGCAGGGGACACGGGTTCGAGCCCTGGTCTGGGAAGATCCCACATGCCACGGAGCAGCTGGGCCCGTGAGCCACAATTGCTGAGCCTGCGCGTCTGGAGCCTGTGCCCCGCGACGGGAGGGGCCGCGATAGAGAAAGGCCCGCGCACTGCGATGAAGAGCGGTCCCCGCACCGCGATGAAGAGTGGCCCCCGCTTGCCGCAACTGGAGAAAGCCCTCGCACGAACCGAAGACCCAACACAGCCAAAAATAAATAAATAAATAAATAAATAAATAAGAAAATCCTTTAAAAAAAAAAAAAAAAAAACCTTCCAACAAACAAAAGCCCAGGACCAGATGGCTTCACAGGTGAATTCTATCAAACATTTAGAGAAGAGCTAACACCTATCCTTCTCAAACTCTTCCAAAATATTGCAGAGGGAGGAACACTCCCAAACTCATTCTACGAGGCCACCATCACCCTGATACCAAAACCAGACAAAGATGTCACAAAGAAAGAAAACTACAGGCCAATATCACTGATGAACATAGATGCAAAAATCCTCAACAAAATACTAGCAAACAGAATCCAACAGCACATTAAAAGGATCATACACCATGATCAAGTGGGGTTTATCCCAGGAATGCAAGGATTCTTCAATATACGCAAATCAATCAATGTGATTCACCATATTAACAAATTGAAGGAGAAAAACCATATGATCATCTCAATAGATGCAGAGAAAGCTTTCGAAAAAATTCAACACCCATTTATGATAAAAGCCCTGCAGAAAGTAGGCATAGAGGGAACTTTCCTCAACATAATAAAGGCCATATATGACAAACCCACAGCCAACATTGTCCTTAATGGTGAAAAACTGAAACCATTTCCACTAAGATCAGGAACAAGACAAGGTTGCCCACTCTCACCACTATTATTCAACATAGTTATGGAAGTCCTAGCCACAGCAATCAGAGAAGACAAAGAAATAAAAGGAATCCAAATCGGAAAACAAGAAGTAAAGCTGTCACTATTTGCAGATGACATGATACTATACATAGAGAATCCTAAAGATGCTACCAGAAAACTCCTAGAGCTAATCAATGAATTTGGTAAAGTAGCAGGATACAAAATTAATGCACAGAAATCTCTTGCATTTCTATACACTAATGACGAAAAATCTGAAAGTGAAATTAAGAAAACACTCCCGTTTACCATTGCAACAAAAAGAATAAAATATCTAGGAATAAACCTACCTAAGGAGACAAAAGACCTGTATGCAGAAAATTATAAGACACTGATGAAAGAAATTAAAGATGATACAAATAGATGGAGAGATATACCATGTTCCTGGATTGGAAGAATCAACATTGTGAAAATGACTCTACTTCCCAAAGCAATCTACAGATTCAATGCAATCCCTATCAAACTACCACTGGCATTTTTCACAGAACTAGAACAAAAAATTTCACAATTTGTATGGAAACACAAAAGACCCCGAATAGCCAAAGCCATCTTGAGAACGAAAAATGGAGCTGGGGGAATCAGGCTCCCTGACTTCAGACTATATTACAAAGCTTCAGTAATCAAGACAGTTTGGTACTGGCACAAAAACAGAAATATAGATCAATGGAACAGGATAGAAAGCCCAGAGATAAACCCACACACATATGGTCAACTTATCTTTGATAAAGGAGGCAAGCATATACAGTGGAGAAAAGACAGCCTCTTCAATAAGTGGTGCTGGGAAAATTGGACAGGTACATGTAAAAGTATGAAATTAGAACACTCCCTGACACCATGCTCAAAAATAAACTCAAAATGGATTAAAGACCTAAGTGTAAGGGCAGACACTATCAAACTCTTAGAGGAAAACATAGGCAGAACACTCTATGACATACATCACAGCAAGATTCTTTTTGACCCAGCTCCCAGAGAAATGGAAATAAGAACACAAATAAACAAATGGGACCTAATGAAACTTAAAAGCTTTTGCACAGCAAAGGAAACCATAAACAAGACCAAAAGACAACCATCAGAATGGGAGAAAATATTTGCAAATGAAGCAACTGACAAAGGATTAATCTCCAAAATACACAAGCAGCTCATGCAGCTCAATAACAAAAAAACGAACAACCCAATCCAAAAATGGGCAGAAGATCTAAATAGACATTTCTCCAAAGAAGATATACAGATGGCCTACAGACACATGAAAGAATGCTCAACATCATTAATCATTAGAGAAATGCAAATCAAAACTACAATGAGATATCATCTCACACCGGTCAGAATGGCCATCATCCAAATATCTAGAAACAATAAATGCTGGAGAGGGTGCGGAGGAAAGGGAACCCTCTTGCACTGTTGGTGGGAATGTAAATTGATACAGCCACTATGGAGAACAGTATGGAGGTTCCTTAAAAAACTACAAATAGAACTACCATACGACCCAGCCATCCCACTACTGGGCATATACCCTGAGAAAACCATAGGTCAAAAAGAGTCATGTACCAAAATGTTCATTGCAGCTCTATTTACAATAGCCAGGACATGGAAGCAACCTAAATGTCCATCGACAGATGAATGGATAAAGAAGATGTGGCACATATATACAATGGAATATTACTCAGCCATAAAAAGAAATGAAATGGAGGTATTTGTAATGAGGTGGATGGAGTTAGAGTCTGTCATACAGAGTGAAGTAAGTCAGAAAGAGAAAAACAAATACAGTATGCTAACACATATATACGGAATCTAAGGGAAAAAAAAAAAAAAAGGCCATGAAGAACCTAGTGGCAAGACGGGAATAAAGACACAGACCTACTAGAGAATGGACTTGAGGATATGGGGAGGGGGTGGGGTGAGATGTGACAGGGTAAGAGAGTGTCATGGACATATATACACTACCAAATGTAAAATATATAACTAGTGGGAAGCAGCCGCACAGCACAGGGAGATCAGCTCGGTGCTTTGTGACCACCTAGAGGGGTGGGATGGGGAGGGTGGGAGGGAGGGAGATGCAAGAGGGAAGAGAAATGGGAACATATTGTATATGTATAACTGATTCACTTTGTTATAAAGCAAAAGCTAACACACTATTGTAAGGCAATTATACTTCAATAAAGGTGTTTAAAAAATAAATAAATAAATAAATATAATAATCAAAAAAAAAAAAAAAGAAACACAAGCTTTAAATGATACAGTAAACAAGATGGACCTAATTGATATTTATAGGACATTCCACCCAAAAACAACAGAATACACATTTTTCTCAAGTGCTCATGGAACATTCTCCAGGATAGATCATATCTTGGGTCACAAATCAAGCCTTGGTAAATTTAAGAAAATTGAAATTGTATCAAGTATCTTTTCCGACCACAACGCTATGAGACTAGATATCAATTACAGGAAAAGATCTGTAAAAAATACAAACACATGGAGGCTACACAATACACTACTTAATAACGAAGTGATCACTGAAGAAATCAAAGGGGAAATCAAAAAATACCTAGAAACAAATGACAACGGAGACACGACAACCCAAAACCTATGGGACGCAGCAAAAGCAGTGCTAAGAGGGAAGTTTATAGCAATACAAGCCTACCTCAAGAAACAGGAAACATCTCGAATAAACAACCTAACCTTGCACCTAAAGCAATTAGAGAAAGAAGAACAAAAAAACCCCAAAGCCAGCAGAAGGAAAGAAATTATAAAGATCAGGTCAGAAATAAATGAAAAAGAAATGAAGGAAACAATAGCAAAAATCAATGAAACTAAAAGCTGGTTCTTTGAGAAGATAAACAAAATTGATAAACCATTAGCCAAACTCATCAAGAAAAAAAGGGAGAAGACCCAGATCAATAGAATTAGAAATGAAAAAGGAGAAGTAACCACTGACACTGCAGAAATACAAACGATCATGAGAGATTACTACAAGCAACTATATGCCAATAAAATGGACAACCTGGAAGAAATGGACAGATTCGTAGAAATGCACAAACTGCCGAGACTGAACCAGGAAGAAATAGAAAATATGAACAGACCAATCACAAGCACTGAAATTGAAACTGTGATTAAAAACCTTCCAACAAACAAAAGCCCAGGACCAGATGGCTTCACAGGTGAATTCTATCAAACATTTAGAGAAGAGCTAACACCTATCCTTCTCAAACTCTTCCAAAATATTGCAGAGGGAGGAACACTCCCAAACTCATTCTACGAGGCCACCATCACCCTGATACCAAAACCAGACAAAGATGTCACAAAGAAAGAAAACTACAGGCCAATATCACTGATGAACATAGATGCAAAAATCCTCAACAAAATACTAGCAAACAGAATCCAACAGCACATTAAAAGGATCGTACACCATGATCAAGTGGGGTTTATCCCAGGAATGCAAGGATTCTTCAATATACGCAAATCAATCAATGTGATTCACCATATTAACAAATTGAAGGAGAAAAACCATATGATCATCTCAATAGATGCAGAGAAAGCTTTCGAAAAAATTCAACACCCATTTATGATAAAAGCCCTGCAGAAAGTAGGCATAGAGGGAACTTTCCTCAACATAATAAAGGCCGTATATGACAAACCCACAGCCAACATTGTCCTTAATGGTGAAAAACTGAAACCATTTCCACTAAGATCAGGAACAAGACAAGGTTGCCCACTCTCACCACTATTATTCAACATAGTTATGGAAGTCCTAGCCACAGCAATCAGAGAAGACAAAGAAATAAAAGGAATCCAAATCGGAAAACAAGAAGTAAAGCTGTCACTATTTGCAGATGACATGATACTATACATAGAGAATCCTAAAGATGCTACCAGAAAACTCCTAGAGCTAATCAATGAATTTGGTAAAGTAGCAGGATACAAAATTAATGCACAGAAATCTCTTGCATTTCTATACACTAATGACGAAAAATCTGAAAGTGAAATTAAGAAAACACTCCCGTTTACCATTGCAACAAAAAGAATAAAATATCTAGGAATAAACCTACCTAAGGAGACAAAAGACCTGTATGCAGAAAATTATAAGACACTGATGAAAGAAATTAAAGATGATACAAATAGATGGAGAGATATACCATGTTCCTGGATTGGAAGAATCAACATTGTGAAAATGACTCTACTTCCCAAAGCAATCTACAGATTCAATGCAATCCCTATCAAACTACCACTGGCATTTTTCACAGAACTAGAACAAAAAATTTCACAATTTGTATGGAAACACAAAAGACCCCGAATAGCCAAAGCCATCTTGAGAACGAAAAATGGAGCTGGGGGAATCAGGCTCCCTGACTTCAGACTATATTACAAAGCTTCAGTAATCAAGACAGTTTGGTACTGGCACAAAAACAGAAATATAGATCAATGGAACAGGATAGAAAGCCCAGAGATAAACCCACACACATATGGTCAACTTATCTTTGATAAAGGAAGCAAGCATATACAGTGGAGAAAAGACAGCCTCTTCAATAAGTGGTGCTGGGGAAATTGGACAGGTACATGTAAAAGTATGAAATTAGAACACTCCCTGACACCATGCTCAAAAATAAACTCAAAATGGATTAAAGACCTAAGTGTAAGGGCAGACACTATCAAACTCTTAGAGGAAAACATAGGCAGAACACTCTATGACATACATCACAGCAAGATTCTTTTTGACCCAGCTCCCAGAGAAATGGAAATAAGAACACAAATAAACAAATGGGACCTAATGAAACTTAAAAGCTTTTGCACAGCAAAGGAAACCATAAATAAGACCAAAAGACAACCATCAGAATGGGAGAAAATATTTGCAAATGAAGCAACTGACAAAGGATTAATCTCCAAAATACACAAGCAGCTCATGCAGCTCAATAACAAAAAAACGAACAACCCAATCCAAAAATGGGCAGAAGATCTAAATAGACATTTCTCCAAAGAAGATATACAGATGGCCTACAGACACATGAAAGAATGCTCAACATCATTAATCATTAGAGAAATGCAAATCAAAACTACAATGAGATATCATCTCACACCGGTCAGAATGGCCATCATCCAAATATCTAGAAACAATAAATGCTGGAGAGGGTGCGGAGGAAAGGGAACCCTCTTGCACTGTTGGTGGGAATGTAAATTGATACAGCCACTATGGAGAACAGTATGGAGGTTCCTTAAAAAACTACAAATAGAACTACCATACGACCCAGCCATCCCACTACTGGGCATATACCCTGAGAAAACCATAGGTCAAAAAGAGTCATGTACCAAAATGTTCATTGCAGCTCTATTTACAATAGCCAGGACATGGAAGCAACCTAAATGTCCATCGACAGATGAATGGATAAAGAAGATGTGGCACATATATACAATGGAATATTACTCAGCCATAAAAAGAAATGAAATGGAGGTATTTGTAATGAGGTGGATGGAGTTAGAGTCTGTCATACAGAGTGAAGTAAGTCAGAAAGAGAAAAACAAATACAGTATGCTAACACATATATACGGAATCTAAGGGAAAAAAAAAAAAAAGGCCATGAAGAACCTAGTGGCAAGACGGGAATAAAGACACAGACCTACTAGAGAATGGACTTGAGGATATGGGGAGGGGGTGGGGTGAGATGTGACAGGGTAAGAGAGTGTCATGGACATATATACACTACCAAATGTAAAATATATAACTAGTGGGAAGCAGCCGCACAGCACAGGGAGATCAGCTCGGTGCTTTGTGACCACCTAGAGGGGTGGGATGGGGAGGGTGGGAGGGAGGGAGATGCAAGAGGGAAGAGAAATGGGAACATATTGTATATGTATAACTGATTCACTTTGTTATAAAGCAAAAGCTAACACACTATTGTAAGGCAATTATACTTCAATAAAGGTGTTTAAAAAATAAATAAATAAATAAATATAATAATCAAAAAAAAAAAAAGAAACACAAGCTTTAAATGATACAGTAAACAAGATGGACCTAATTGATATTTATAGGACATTCCACCCAAAAACAACAGAATACACATTTTTCTCAAGTGCTCATGGAACATTCTCCAGGATAGATCATATCTTGGGTCACAAATCAAGCCTTGGTAAATTTAAGAAAATTGAAATTGTATCAAGTATCTTTTCCGACCACAACGCTATGAGACTAGATATCAATTACAGGAAAAGATCTGTAAAAAATACAAACACATGGAGGCTACACAATACACTACTTAATAACGAAGTGATCACTGAAGAAATCAAAGGGGAAATCAAAAAATACCTAGAAACAAATGACAATGGAGACACGACAACCCAAAACCTATGGGATGCAGCAAAAGCAGTGCTAAGAGGGAAGATTATAGCAATACAAGCCTACATCAAGAAACAGGAAACACCTCAAATAAACAACCTAACCTTACACCTAAAGCAATTAGAGAAAGAAGAGCAAAAAAACCCCAAAGCTAGCAGAAGGAAAGAAATCATAAAGATCAGATCAGAAATAAATGAAAAAGAAATGAAGGAAACAATAGCAAAAATCAATGAAACTAAAAGCTGGTTCTTCGAGAAGATAAACAAAATTGATAAACCATTAGCCAGACTCATCAAGAGAAAAAGGGAGAAGACTCAAATCAATAGAATTAGAAATGAAAAAGGAGAAGTAACCACTGACACTGCAGAAATACAAACGATCATGAAAGATTACTACAAGCAACTCTATGCCAATAAAATGGACAACCTGGAAGAAATGGACAGATTCTTAGAAATGCACAACCTACCAAGACTGAACCAGGAAGAAATAGAAAATATAAACAGACCAATCACAAGCACTGAAATTGAAACTGTGATTAAAAATCTTCCAACAAACAAAAGCCCAGGACCAGATGGCTTCACAGGCGAATTCTATCAAACATTTAGAGAAGAGCTAACACCTATCCTTCTCAAACTCTTCCAAAATATTGCAGAGGGAGGAACACTCCCAAACTCATTCTACGAGGCCACCATCACCCTGATACCAAAACCAGACAAAGATGTCACAAAGAAAGAAAACTACAGGCCAATATCACTGATGAACATAGATGCAAAAATCCTCAACAAAATACTAGCAAACAGAATCCAACAGCACATTGAAAGGATCATACACCATGATCAAGTGGGGTTTATCCCAGGAATGCAAGGATTCTTCAATATACGCAAATCAATCAACGTGATACATCATATTAACAAATTGAAGGAGAAAAACCATATGATCATCTCAATAGATGCAGAGAAAGCTTTCGACAAAATTCAACACCTATTTATGATAAAAGCCCTGCAGAAAGTAGGCATAGAGGGAACTTTCCTCAACATAATAAAGGCCATATATGACAAACCCACAGCCAACATTGTCCTTAATGGTGAAAAACTGAAACCATTTCCACTAAGATCAGGAACAAGACAAGGTTGCCCACTCTCACCACTATTATTCAACATAGTTTTGGAAGTGTTAGCCACAGCAATCAGAGAAGACAAAGAAATAAAAGGAATCCAAATCGGAAAACAAGAAGTAAAGCTGTCACTATTTGCAGATGACATGATACTATACATAGAGAATCCTAAAACTGCTACCAGAAAACTACTAGAGCTAATCAATGAATTTGGTAAAGTAGCAGGATACAAAATTAATGCACAGAAATCTCTTGCATTTCTATATACTAATGATGAAAAATCTGAAAGTGAAATTAAGAAAACACTCCCATTTACCACTGCAACAAAAAGAATAAAATATCTAGGAATAAACCTACCTAAGGAGACAAAAGACCTGTATGCAGAAAATTATAGGACACTGATGAAAGAAATTCAAGATGATACAAATAGATGGAGAGATATACCGTGTTCTTGGATTGGAAGAATCAACATTGTGAAAATGACTCTACTACCCAAAGCAATCTACAGATTCAATGCAATCCCTATCAAACTACCACTGGTATTTTTCACAGAACTAGAACAAAAAATTTCACAATTTGTATGGAGACACAAAAGACCCCGAATAGCCAAAGCAATCTTGAGAACGAAAAATGGAGCTGGAGGAATCAGGCTCCCTGACTTCAGACTATATTACAAAGCTACAGTAATCAAGGCAGTTTGGTACTGGCACAAAAACAGAAATATAGATCAATGGAACAGGATAGAAAGCCCAGAGATAAACCCACGCACATATGGTCACCTTATCTTTGATAAAGGAGGCAAGCATATACAGTGGAGAAAAGACAGCCTCTTCAATAAGTGGTGCTGGGAAAATTGGACAGGTACATGTAAAAGTATGAAATTAGAACACTCCCTGACACCATACACAAAAATAAACTCAAAATGGATTAAAGACCTAAGTGTAAAGCCAGACACTATCAAACTCTTAGAGGAAAAAATAGGCAGAACACTCTATAACATACATCACAGCAAGATCCTTTTTGACCCAGCTCCTAGAGAAATGGAAATAAGAACACAAATAAACAAATGGGACCTAATGAAACTTAAAAGCTTTTGCACAGCAAAGGAAACCATAAACAAGACAAAAAGACAACCCTCAGAATGGGAGAAACTATTTGCAAATGAAGCAACTGACAAAGGATTAATCTCCAAGATTTACAAGCAGCTCATGCAGCTCAATAACAAAAAAACAAACAACCCAATCCAAAAATGGGCAGAAGACCTAAATAGACATTTCTCCAAAGAAGATATACAGATGGCCAACAGACACATGAAAGAATGCTCAACATCATTAGTCATTAGAGAAATGCAAATCAAAACTACAATGAGGTATCATCTCACACCGGTCAGAATGGCCATCATCAAAAAATCTACAAACAATAAATGCTGGAGAGGGTGTGGAGAAAAGGGAACCCTCTCGCACTGTTGGTGGGAATGTAAATTGATACAGCCACTATGGAGAACAGTATGGAGGTTCCTTAAAAAACTACAAATAGAACTACCATATGACCCAGCAATCCCACTACTGGGCATATACCCTGAGAAAACCATAATTCAAAAAGAGTCATGTACCAAAATGTTCATTGCAGCTCTATTTACAATAGCCAGGACATGGAAGCAACCTAAGTGTCCATCATAGGATGAATGGATAAAGAAGATGTGGCACATATATACAATGGAATATTACTCAGCCATAAAAAGAAATGAAATGGAGGTATTTGTAATGAGGTGGATGGAGTTAGAGTCTGTCATACAGAGTGAAGTAAGTCAGAAAGAGAAAAACAAATACAGTATGCTAACACATATATATGGAATCTAAGGGGGGAAAAAAGGTCATGAAGAACCTAGTAGCAAGATGGGAATAAAGACACAGACCTACTAAAGAATGGACTTGAGGATATGGGGAGGGGGATGGGTGAGATTTGTCAGGGTGAGAGAGTGTCATGGACATATATACACTACCAAATATAAAATAGATAGCTAGTGGGAAGCAGCCACATAGCACAGGGAGATCAGCTCGGTGCTTTGTGACCGCCTGGGGCGTGGGATGGGGAGGGTGGGAGGGAGGGAGATGCGGGAGGGAGGAGATATGGGAACGTGTGTATATGTGTAGCTGATTCACTTTGTTATAAAGCAGAAACTAACACACCATTGTGAAGCAATTATACTTCAATAAAGATGTTTAAAAAAAAAAAAAAAGAGTTATTTGCCTCATGTGTGCCTGTTGCTTGCTTTGTATGATCAAGGTCCTCCAGGAGGAAAACTGAGAATAAGTTAAGGTGACTTGGCAGCGTCAGGAAAGGGATTCAGGGTTACACCACCATCTTTTGAGCAGGTGTAGAAGGACAAGCCGACTTGGTCACTACCAGTAGCAGTACAGACAACCCCCACAGACCATAGCAAACAAAGGAGCAGTTGTTAATGGTGCGTGATTATCCCCCCAGGGCTCAGCACAAAGAGGGCAAGCAAAATCACCAGTCTCCCAATCTTTCCTGGAAAGGGGTCCATCTGCACATTTTGAAAGCTGCTGCCTGAGGGTCAGGCTTGTACTCTAGCACACATCTGAAGGCTGCCTGCGATTCTCCCTGGAGACCTGGGAAATGTGGAGGAACCAGGAGGGCATTATGCTAAGTGAAATGAACCAGACAGAGAAAGACAAATACTGCATGGTATCATTTCTATGTAGAATCAAAAACAAAAGTGGAACTCAAAGAAACAGATAGTAGAAAAGTGGTTGCCAGGAGCAGGGGTGGAGGAAATAGAGAGAGATTGGTTAAAGGTACAAACTCAGGTATAAGATGAATAAGGTCTGAGGATCTAATGTGTAATATGGTGGCTATAGTTGATACCACAGTTATTGTTCAACTTAAATTGCTGAGAGAGTAGAATTTAAATGTTCTCACCCAAAAAGAGGGGTAATATATGTGAGGTAGCGGTTGTGTTGATTAACTTGATGCAGGCAATCCTTTCCCAATGTATACATATATCAAATTATCACATTACCTCAATTAAGCTGAAAAAGGAAATAAATAGATGGTATCTGTATCCAGAACCAGTGATCTAAATAAACTCAGTTAATAGCCTTCTACAGAGTTAACTTCTACCAGAGTAACATGATTAGATCACGAGGAAAAAATGTATTGGCCCTCTTCTCTTAAAACTGACCTTTCCAAGGTGAACTGCTCAACTTTGGAAGGGGAGAAATTGCCCTGAAACTGCATCAATCTTTTTTTTCTTCTTCCAGTTTTATTGAGCTATAACTGACATACAGCACTGTATAAGTTTAAGATGTACAGCAAAACGATATGATTTACATACGTCATGAAGTGATGATCACAGTAAGTTTAGTGAACACCTATCATCTCATATAGGTACAAAATTAAAGAAATAGAAAAATGTTTTCCTTGGGATGAGAACTCTTGGGATTTACTCTCTCAACAACTTTCATATGTAACCTACAGCGGTGTTCATTACATTTATCATGTTGTATGTTACATCCCTTCCATCCTTCTTAAATGATACTCTATGTAACTTTGTTAAAGTTGGGGAGAAGGAGGGTTTTTTTTTTAATATATTTCAAAAATATCCCCCGTTATGAGTGATTGTCATTACTCCAAATCCAGACAATATTATTGGACAACATTAATTTACATATTAACTGAGAGACTTCCAACTGCTTTTGAAAGGCTGAAGCAGCCAAAATTGTTAATAGAAAGCATAATCATTTCTTTGGGAGTTTCAGAAGTAAAGAAATGCTTGCTGAATATAGGAATACTTTTTTTTTTTATTGGAGTATAGTTGCCTTACAATGTTGTGTTAGTTTCTGCTGTACAGTAAAGTGAATCAGTTATACATGTACATAGATCCCTTCTTTTTTGGATTTCCTTCCATTTAGGTCACCACAGATCATTGAGTAGAGGTCCCGTGCTATACAATAGGTTCTCGTTAGTTATTCATTTTATATGTAGTAGTGTATATATGTCAATTCCAATCTCAAGAGGGAGGTTTAAGCAGAGAAAATGGAGTCACAGAGGCTAAAGATATAAGAGTAAATGTCACATTTGGAGAATTTCAGATAGTTCAGAATGGGGGTGATGAGAAAGTAAATGACAAGAGATGAGGCTGGACAGGAAAGGGGCTGCCATGAAGAGCTTGTTGGCTTCACTAAAGAAAATGAATTTTTATCCTGAGGGTTATGAAGACTATTTGTGTGGTTTAAGCAGGTGTGAGTGTCTTGAATCAGATATACAATTTAGAAAGACCACTTTCACTACAATATGGGGCAGTACTGGGCAAAGCCAGCATCTTGTAAGGAGACCAGGAAAGAATAGAAAGTTGTTCCAATAATTCAACAAGAATTTGGTGGATGTTGACCAAGTTAGTAGTAGTGAGGACACAAAGAAGTAAAGAGAATCAAGGAGATCTTTGGGAGGCAGAACTCCTAGGGATTAGAGTCTAGTTTGATTTGGGGGTGGGGGAGAGACAGGATTAAGGATGACTCCCTGGTGTCTGTCTTGTGATGTAGATGGAGGTGCCTTCAGGGAGAGGAGAACACAGGAAGGGAGGGCAAACCTCGGGAGGGAAAGACAAAGATATTATGTTTCATTTTGGAGATGCTGAGTTTGAAGTGCCTATGAGACACGTAAGTGGAAATGTCTAGTAGCACTTGAATGCATGTACCTGGAGGTCTGAAAGGAGAATGTGCTGGAGCTCCAGATATGGGAGTTATCGGTATATATGAATGTTAGTTGGAGCCAGCAGATCAGATGAAATCATATTGGAAGCATCTATAGAATGAAGAGAGAAGAAAGTAAGAGGATTGATCCCTGAGGAACATCAGCTTCTAAGAGGTTGTCAGAAAAAGGAACCCGTGAAGGAGTATGAGAATGTGCAGCCTGAGATAGGAAAGCACAGTTTTTTGGTAATGATCCCAAATAGGATTGCCAAAGGAATTTCACGTAGAATACATAGAATATACTGAAGACCACATGGTGGCCCTGTTTCAAAGCATACTTGCAGTCTCCCTTTTCCGTTTCCGTTCCTCACCATCCTTTCACTCCTCCCATTTTCCTTTCCTATGTCCTCTCTCAAGTTGGTACAGGAGATCCGGTATTGAAAGTGATCAGGAGGAACACTTGATGGAGAATGAGATGAGTGAACAGTTTAAGGCTGTGTAAATGAGATGTGAGAGAAAGTCTTCAAACCCTTAAGGATTTCAACTCAACCCAGTGTTGTTTGGTACATCCTAGAGGAGGAGGGAGTCTCTAACAATTTTTCAATGGCCAACTTATTGTCAATATGATCTAGTTTAAGTCAGTCAAATATTGAATGAGGGTGTGAAAATTTCTCCTTGTGGATTCAGATTAAATATAATACCTGATTTTTTTCTTTCTCTGTTTTCAGCCGTATTTTTAAATCAGAAATCATTGTGTTGAATACTTCATGAACCCAGATTATAACTTAACCTATAAAACATCTAAGTTAAGAAAGGAATCAGAGATCATACTTTAATAAAATCCCAATTAACCTCACTGAATTTAAAGTCTCCTGCATCAGGTACAGCATTTGGCACAGAGGAGGGTGAAATGAAATGGTGATTCTTGAACATGGGCATGCAGCTCACAGGAATACGAACTGACCTGGCACCAGAAGTATAACGTATTAAGGCTAACAAGTATTTTCAATCAAGAATAAGGCCAAAACTAAGAGAGATGAGAGAGAAGATAAAATACAGAAGGTCATTTGGGCCATCTAAAGAATAAAATTCTTTTTGAGGAAAACATTCTATTAAGACACTGCAAAATAAAGTCATGAATGGAACAGCTGTGCTTTACTTCTAAAAGATTTCATGGACAATTTATTAGTATGCATCACATCTAAAAGACTGAAGTTTAATTATACAAAATTATTAAAAAGAGAAAACTTGTGTTTCTCTTTCTTTCAGTGAGAGGGCAAAACAAGTGCTTAACTGGATACCTTCAGGCTCTTTCACAAACTGAATTGGGAACATCTTTTCTTTTATAGTCTTGGGCTCTACTCATATCAGTCTCTACCTTTGAGGAGAGAAAATGCATGGTGGGAAAATACAATAGTGTATAAGGACAGCGTACAACCCCATCACCATTCCATCCCATAGTTAACCCAGTATGACTCCTTGTTGCTGAAGCCTCAAGCCAGAAACCCACAGTGGATATGAAAGGTAGATGAAATTCATTTTCTATTCCCCCACCTAAAATAAGGGAAGAGCCTAAAATATTAAGACCATGACATTAAAATTCCACATCTCAGTCCAAGAAAAGCCTATGAATGATATGCCTCCATGTTTCCAAAGCTGACAAGAAAAATCCAGCAGTAAATCAAGATTAGTAGAGCTGTCCAGGGTCCTGACCCTCATTCAGCACCATCTGTGGCCCTTTGTCTCCTTCCCTGTCTCTGTGTTTTAAACTCTAATTATCTTGACCTTCAACATTCCTTCAGAAATCCTGACAGCTCTTGCCTGCTACTCCAGAACACTTTGGTACCTTCCTGTACAACCTGACTGTAGAAAATCTTAGTAGATGTGGCTTTCTCATTCCCTCAACCTGTGGGCATCTAAGATAGGGAGCATGGAACCCTCTGGATTAAGTGCATGCTTTGATGACCCTGGAGAGACTTAAGACCATTCATTTATTTCTAAGGACAAAGTAATTTATTTATATTTAAAAGGTATTTCCCAAGTTGGACTTCTTGGTTATGAAAATATCCATGATTTGATATTCTTGGGTCCCAGGGTCTACCAGCATAATTAGTTATTAAGAGATAAAGTAAGACAACACACTCATGTAAACAAGGTCAAGATTAAAAGGCCAATATAACCATGGTCACTATTCATCACACATATGTTCCCATGCTAGAGCAAATACTGCTAAGGGGAAAAAGTCAGATATTAGCATAACACAGTCTAATTACCAGGAGGTATTACTGCAGTATTTTCTGCCTAAAGAAAGGATAGGAGAGACCAAAGAAAATGTCCTGAAACTTTGTCAGGTAAGAATATCCAATTGTTTAATGTGATTTAATATTTATCATTTACAAATTTATAAGTCTTTCTCTTGAAGCCATAAATGTTTAAAAACCCTTCATATTCATGTAATTAATATGATAGTTTATGGTTGGACACTATTTTCTTTTACTCTGGAGATTTACATCATTATTGAAAATAATATAAATCCACATGGCTAATTTTCCGAAAGCTGCTTTTAAAATCCAGTAAATTTATTCTTAAATAATGCAACTTCTGACCTGCTTAGTATTCAAAACCAAAAACTGAAATTCTGCCACCCTCTTTGCAGACTATTGATTTGAGAACTACAGCTGCTGAAATTAAACTTTATTGTTAGCACAGAGCTTTCAGCTGAGGAGGCAATTTCAAATTGGTTTCTTTTCTAGCCCAGCCTAATATTAAGTAAATATATGTCTATAAGTGTCTGTAGCAGATTATTACCTAAAGTGGTGCATGCAACTTTGCAGGTGCAGCTCTGAGAAACTAAAATCTATTTTGATGATGAGTCTTACTACCCAATGGATAAACGTTAATATTGAAACAATACACAGTTACCCTCAGAGCTCTAAGAATGATTCCAAGTTAGACATTTCTTCATTTAACACACTTTTTTTTTTTTTTTTGGCCATACCACACGGCATGTGGGATCCTAGTTCCCCGACCAGGGATGGAACCCGTGCCCCTGCATTGGGAGCACGGAATCTCAACCACTGGACCTCCAGGGAAGTCCTAACATACTTTTTAATTTAGTGCTCTAGGATATGTGCATACAGCAAGGAAATGGCCACAGTCCCTGTCCTTGAGGGGTGCCCTGTCTAGAGAGAAGACAGAAACAGAAATAGATACTATAGTGTAGCATGTCAATAAATAGAGGTTTGCACTTTATATGATGGGAAAGGCTTCTCACTCATGTAGGGGCTAGTTTTAGGGAATGGGGAAGGCTCCTGAGAGAAAATCAAGTAGAGATTGATGAGAAAGATGTCTTTGCTTTTTTCCTCTAAAATAGCAAGCTCAATTTCCTGGTTCAAAAAATAACTCTTATTCTCTAAAAATAATAAAATCACGTTTCCCCTGCTGGCATAAACACTAACTGAAGTAGCAGAAATGATAACCCATCATTTTATAGACATTCTGAAAGACAACAGGGAAAATGATGAATAGAAGAATAAGATGAAGAGCTGTGAATTTTAAATAACAAGATCAGTAAAGATATCTGATCTCAAATCTACAGGCAGTGAAATTTTGGGAACTAGAGGAAAGAAACACAATGTATTTTTGTGTATGCCCTATCTTTTAAAGAATAGCCTGCCTTTCAAAGTTATGCCTTGAAATACAATGAACAAAATACACAGAAACTTGTCTAGGAAATCAATAAAAGTTGACTTGGTTTGATATTGTGCCAATTTAAACTTACATCTGAATTCTATCAGACTTCCCTTCTTAGTGGAGAAAGCCATGGTTACTAGTCTAAGCAAAGATAAATCTCTACCTCAAAAAATCTCATGCCAATTTACCTGCTGTGATGCATTTTTGTGTCATAAAAATATGAGGCTGAGAGTGTTAAGTGAAACTATTTGTAAAAACCGCTTTAATCAGTTGACTGTAAAAAACAAGGAAATATAGTACAAGCTATACCCTGTATCAATATAACACAAACATGAGTGACAATTTGTCACCTTGCTACATGATTTGAACAAAGGAAAAAATTAATCTGGAGAATTCAATCCAAATGGATTTGGGTACAACACTCAGGAATGAGGAATAAGAAAGGAAAACCAGTATGTGGCCCACAGACCAAAGAGGCAAAACTATAAATGGTGACAAAGTCCAGGGACAATTTTATCTCCCAATAACAGTATATGAGCCAAGGCATAGACACATTCTTATTTATATGCAGTGTAACCATCACTACCACCACCATACCAACTAACATATTCTCAGCATTTATGTACTATGCGTCAGGCACTATTCTAAATGACACATTTTTATTATTTTATTACATCTCTGCAACAACACCATGAAGGTTGTATTTCCACATTCATAGAATCTAAGACATCATTGACTGTGAGACATGCCATTGTTTTATATGCGTACTGTTAAGAGAGTGAAAACAAACTATGATTTGCTTTCCATTTAAGCCACATTTAGATTTAAAAATGCGAAATAATGTGCACTTGAGAATCAATGAAATTCAATACTCTGGTCTTTGTTTTACAAAAGAACAAACTAAAGCCAGAGAGGTTAAGGTAAGTTTCCCAAGGTCATATTCAAGCAAGGAAAGAAAGTGGAAGAGCCAGGGTATGAATCTGGAAATCAGGTGCTTCGACCAGGACCACTATTTCTGTGACCTTGAATGATCAACACCTGTCCGTGCCTCAGCCTCCTTTGAAGCAGGATTTTTAGTTTTGAACTAGATTATTTCTAAGATCCTGTTCAGCTCTCACATCTTGGATCTTTACCTTTACAAACAAGCAGTGGTTTGGAATTTAATGAGAGAAAAAAATGATCATGCACAGCATAATTTCATGACCATGGAAATGAGAATATGTCCTTGGAATGAAATCAGACATTAGGGCAGCATAGCATAGTGGAAGCAGCAATGGCTTTTGTGCCAGGAAGACCTGACTTCTAGTACCAATGCAAGTTCTCCTTTAGCTACGTGACACAGGGTGAGATGCTTAACCTCTCTGAACTGAAGTTTCTTCATCTAAAATATAAGAATATGCCTGCTTCAAAGGGCTGTTGTGAAGATGAACTATTACAGTGAAAGTGAATCCCTTGACATGGGACATTTACTCCAAAAAGTTTAGCTCCTCATACTCTCAAAAAAGTTGTCTAAAATAAAAGTATAGTCTAGGCTCTGGCACAGGCTATTTTGGGGTTATATGTATTCTCTTCTTACAAATGTCATATGACAATGGTACTGGAAAGTTGAAAAGTATGGGGGAAGCTGTGTAGTGTATTACTAGAAGATAGATATTTTGAAAAGTAACAGTTGTAGACATTTGTTATTCTACCCCATCCAGAGTACCTGTTTCCCCTTCTTCTGGTGATAATGCCATGGGAACAACTCTCTTTTCCATTCTCAATCCATGTGCTTTTTAAAAAAAATATATTTATTTATTTATTTTGGCTGTGCTGGGTCTTAGTTTTGGCATTCAGGAACTTTAGTTGCGGCATGTGGATCTTTCAGTTGCAGCATGCAGGATCTAGTTCCCTGACCAGGGATCGAACCCAATCCGGACCCCCTGCATTGGGAGCATGGAGTCTTAACCATTGGATCGCCAGGGAAGTCCCCCAATCCATGTGCTATGAATGGAGTTGACTGAACTCCTAAATCCATGGAGAAGCATGAGACTCAGGCTTGGAAAATCAAATGTCTCATGAGATCTGAAGAGATATGATCTGGAAAATTTTTCCACAACTATTGAGAGAAAGCATGTGCTCTTTTCCACTGGACTTGAACCTTGAAACTTGAAACCTGAAGCTGCTAGCATGGGAGTGTAAGAAATAACACAATGCAGTTGAGGACAGAGCTGAGAGATGGAGACACACAGTGCCTTGATGGCATCACTTTAGTCCATGGATCCAGCCACACTGAAGCTATGTATGACCCCTGTCTTAGTTCAGGCTGCTAGAACAAAGTACCACAGACTGAGTAGCTTATAAACAACAGAAATTTGTTTCTTATAGTACTGGAGGCTAGAAGTTTGAGATCAGAGTGCCAGCATGGTAAGGTTCTGACAAGGATTCTTGCTTATAACAGACTTCTCATTGTATCCTCACATGGCAGAAAGAGGGTGAGAGAGCTCTCTGGGGTCTCTTTTATGAGGGCACTAATCCCATCATGGGGGCTCCAACCTTATGACCTAATTACCTCCCTCCCAAAGGCCCCACCTCCTAATACCATCACTTTGGGGGTTAGGATTTCAACATATGAATTTTGGGAGGGACACAAACATTCAGTCCATTGTAACCCCTGTGAACTAATAAGTTCCTTTCTTGCTTAAGCTTATTTAGGCTAGGTTGTCTGTTACCTGAGACCCAAAAATATCCTCAATAGCTCCAAATAAGATAGTTAATAGACCACTTGAAGGAATTTGCCTATTGGAAAGAGAAACTACTACTAATTTTCTCACCTAATTCTCTTCCTATGACTGGACAGAACCAGGACTACCACTATCATTTTGCAAGCTTCATTTGCAAGTATCAATGTCAGGAAGTCAGGTGGGGTTCTGAAGAGCCACAGAAGAGAAAAGCCACAGCACCTCCCCTGGTTCCAATGTGTGGAAAACCTGTACTACGTCACTCCTAGAGTCATCACTCCTTTGTCTTCCTAGACACGATCATTTCATAATCAAAGGCCATATTCTAGAGATTTCTTTCAGTTTTTTTTTTCTCTAAACCTTTTAGTAAAACTGGTAAAACTCAACTCATAAAATGGATTGGCGTCAGTTCCATTTTCTCTCATCATGGTAAAAGCACAGATGAAGGGGCCAGTGCAGATGAAAGCAGCCTGCAGGAGAAGGAGAGACCACAGGGCCTGCACCAGCTCAGTACAAAGGAGAAAAAGAAAACAGGTGTGGGAGAAATGGGTCACACAGAGTACAGTTCACATAGACTTGCAGTTACTCCTTTTATTTTTTAAATTTTTTAATTGAAGTATAGTTGATTTACAATATTGGGTTAGTTTCAGGCATACAGCAAAGTGATTCAGTTTTATATTTTTTTTCAGATTATTTTCCATTATAGGTTATTACAAGATATTGAATATAGTTCCCCGTGTTATACAGTAAATCCTTGTTGCTTATCTATTTTATGTATTGTAGTTTGTAACTAATAATCCCATACTCTTAATTTGTTCCTCCTTCCCCCGTTCCCCTTTGGTAACCATAAGTTTGTTTTCTATGTCTGTGAGTCTGTTTCTGTTTTATACATAGATTCATTTGTATAATTTTTTAGATTCCACATATAAGTGATATCATATAATATTTGTTGTTCTCTGTCTGACTTACTTTTCTAAGTATTATATTCTCTAAGTCCATCCACGTTGCTGCAAAGGGCAATATTTCACTCATTTTTTTTATGGCTGAGTAATATTACATTGTATATATATATCACATCTTCTTAAACTAATCCTCTGTCGATGGGCACTTGGGTTGCTTCCATGTCTTGGCTGTTGTAAATAGTGTTGCTAGGAACATTGGGGTGCATGTATCTTTTCTAATTATAGTTTTCATCTTTTCTGGTTACATACCCAGGAGTGGAATTACTGGATCATATGATAACTCTATTTTTAGTTTTTAAAGGAAACTCCATACTGTTTTCCACAGTGGCTACCCCGTTGACATTCCCAGAGTTACTCCTTTTAAATCAGGACTTTCATTAAGTGCTGTTCTAAATCCTATATGTAATTTAGATAAAATCCAAAGGTATATCTAATCCACATTCCTTATCCAGCATTTAAGACTCTCTATTCTGCCCCCAGACTGGTTCTCTAGCCTCTCTTCTCCCTCCTTTTCCATACTAACACAACTATCTTAGCCAGACCCAACCACTCCCATCTCTTGAATACGTCAGGGGTCTCCGATTGCTGTGACTTTTATCTCTCCACCTAAAGAAACCTCTCATCTCCTTTTAACTGTCCTAATTTCCATAGGGATCAAATCAATGTCCTCTTGTCTCATGAAGCTTTCCCTGACCTCCTCAGCCAAAGGAGATTTTTCCTTCCTCTCAACAGTTAGACCTTTCATCTTCTCTCATTTGACCTGCACTTATACACTGCCAGGCTCTATAAGTTGTCATTTAATGTATATGCATTTCATTTCCCCAACTAGGTTGTTCACTCCTTGAGGTCAATCATGATTGTATCTTATGTTTCATAGTAAGCCCAGTAGTACCTGGCATACTGATTGTACACAGTAAATGTTCAAAAAATAATATAAGTTACAGGGAATACAGCCAATATTTCATAATAACTTTGTATGGTGTATAATCTATAAAAATATCAAATTACTATGTTGTACTCTCAAAACTAATATAATATTGCAAGTCAGCTATACTTCAATTAAGAAAAAGAATATTAAAAAACAAGCATTTTAGAAAAAAAAACAATTGCAATAATAGGGCATAAGCTGAGTTGCTATATCTAAGAAAGCCAGAAGAGTGACTCAAATAAGGTAGAAACTTATTTCTCTCTCATATAACAGCCAAGAAACCATACAAGGCATGACCTGGTTATGATCCAAGGGGTGTTCACGGATTTTTCTCTTTTTGTTTTATTATTCCACCATTTTCCAGGATGTTCCCCTTGTCTTTATGGACAAAGTTATCTTATTAGCACCATATCTGCATTTAAGGCTATAGGATTGGGAAAGAGAGAAGTGGGAATTCCTAATAAGAATGTGATCTGGAAGTTGAAATCACCATTGCTACCCATTTCCCAATGGCCTAAAAATAGTCACATACCATACCTTGCTGCAAGGGAGCTTGGGAATACAGTCCTTTGCTAATACAGGCCATTAGCCTATCTGAAATTCATGAAGTTCTATTTCTTAAAAGAGAGAGAGAGAGAGAGAGAGAGAGGGAATGATAGATACTAGGGAGCATCTAGTAGTCTCTTCCAAAATACTCAAGAAAATTAAATTAATATGCCATGGACTAGAAATTTTGAAGAAGTAAGAAGATATAAAATCGTTAAGGGGAAATTAGGGAATCTTATAAATAGAATTAAGCTTCAACTGATCATTAGGATTGTAATACAAATTAGGACTATTTCTAGGCTATTTGTAAGTTAGAGAAGCGCAAGAGGTGATCTGAACAGGTAGCGTCTTTTGTTTTTCTGGCTTATGGAAAAAATAACAGTACTAAAAAGTAAATAACTTTACAATCCCTGCCTATTCCTTTAGAGAAGATGCTTTAGTGCTTAACATTAAAAATAATAATAGTTAGTAATAATAATAATTGGTAGATTGAGGATCGAGGCTGAGTAAAATGCTTCCCTGTGCATGTTTTTACTCACAATCTCTCTTGACAAGGGAGTTGGTAACTGGGTGTCAACTTTGGAAGAGGCAGAACTGTGGATGTTTGGGAAGGAATGACAAACATTAAATGGGAGGGGTTGAAGGGAGAGACTGGGTCAGCTATGGTGTCCGTGTAGAAGCGTCGTACGAAGACCCACAAACTGCACCTACAAAAACTTCACGTGCAGCAAGATTGACCCTGATATATACACATAGGAAATTGTTCAGTCCAATTTCCCCATCCTCCTAACGATGCTGAAGCATCTCTTTGCAGCTGGAAAGTGATAAATCCTGAGAGTAATAGTTCAATATGTACATGAGAAAGTGTGAGACCAGTGTTAGGGAAACCAAGCCTAGAATTTCAAGCACATGCACTGCACAGAGGGTGGAAAGAGCTTAGGACTTGGTTGTGTGACTGAGGTCACAAACTTAACACTTTGGAGGTTCAGTTCCCTCAGCTGTAAAATGTAACATTACTGTGACAGAGACTGCTATCAACTTAGCTAATAGACATGCTCCTCCCTCTTTTTACTAGTAGGAACTCTATATTATTGGGGCCAGAATATGCTCAGCTAAAAGTACATTTCCCATCCTTCCTTGCAGATAGGGGTGATATCTTGGTTCAGAAATCAATGAACTGGGCTTTTTGGAAATCCCTTTAAAGAGAACTTGGAATCTTCTTTAAAGAGAGCTGGGAGGTGTGTCTATCTGCATTTCAGCTTCCTTTCTTCCTCCTCCCACCTGGAACATGGATGTGATGGTGGGAGCAATATTGGCCATCTTTGCAGTCATGAGGCAATCGTGAGACTAGAAGCCATTCACTAAGTCTGATGAACAGGGAGATGAAAGAAGCCTGGGTCTCTGATGGCCATGGAGCTGGACCAGGACTGATTAGAGGTTTTTAATGTGAGAGAGAAATAACCCTCTTTCTTGTTTTGGTTGCTATTTTTCTTGTCTCTTTTACCAGTAACCAAATGCAATTCCTAATTCACAGAATTGATATATAAATTAAATGACACTATATATATATAAAGAATCCATATATGCTATTGGTTTTTCTTTATACCATTCATAAAAGACTTAATTTTGGAGTAAGTAATGTTTAGGACCTCAATTTTGATTAAAACAGTCATTTTAGGGGTTTTTTGGGCCTACATGTGAGGTTGATGAATATTTTAAAATATTATTGCTTCACATATACATACATGAATAATTGCAAACTCTCCACTTCCACTTGTAAACTGCTCCTCTGTTCTTTTTTTTTTGGGCATTTGTGGGTCAGTACATAGGGTCACTGTACTTAATTCCATTTACTGCCCCCTCTGTTCTGATCAGGCTATGGACTCACTCTTTCTCTACCCTGTCCATTTTCCCCTGTTGCTTTCCACACACAGAAAGTCCCTGCCCAACTGTCTTCCCAATGCCTGTTCATTCTTCAAATTCATCTGGTTTCCAGTCTATGGTAACTATCCTCCATCAATGCTGCTCACAGATCCTTCCATACCTGAACTGCTCTATCAATTAACTACACCAAACTATTCAGCACTGAATAATGTCCTTCTTATCTTGCCTTGTAATTGTTTAAGATGTGGACTTACGTTCTGCAGTAAACTGTTACTTCCTTGAGAGAAGAACCACATTCTTCAAGGAATGTCCAAATGAGATCAATGCACATGAGACACACAAGGATATCATTTTTGTTGCTTTAGACTCCGCACAACTTGGGTTGCTCCTCCCATCCCCCGACCTCTCATAGTGTCCAGCACAGAACTTGGCACAGAGACAATGCCTAATAAATACATGCTTAATGAAACTGAAAACTCTTTGCTGTGTTTAGGTCATGATGCGAGAGTGGGAAACATTCAAATGATATTCAATCAAGAATTTTCATCTAAAAATTCAATGTGCCTGCCCAGTGAACTTGATGTACTGGGACAAACAAGTACAATTGAAAAGAACTCTTAGCTAGTCAGAGACAGAATGGAAAAATACCAGGCTTGTCAAGAAGCATTTCCAAGTTCTCTATGTCCTTCACTGACCAAAGAATTTATTCTATCCAATCAAAAAAGTACTTCAAAATGCCAGTGATTTTCTTTCTACCTGGGGACGCAAAGGCTGAGCTTGTCATCTTAGAAGAAACCTACACGTGCATATTTAAAATTTTCTCTTAGAATGTCTGGCACGGAACAATTATCATTTCCACCTATCTCTTGTTTAAAGGAGGTATTTTCATGCTAAGTCAGAGATTAAGTAAAACATTTAATTTAATTTTCAGTTTTCCATTTCCTTTACAGCTTTGAAACAGAAATTACTTTTATTAAAGTATGAATTGAAAAGTCAAAACAAAATATGGTGGCAGAGTTTGAAATTCAAGTGTACAAAAAAAGAGAGTCAAAAGGTAAGGACTTCATTTCCACATCTGAGAATTAAAGCAAGTTGCCTATAAACTAAAATGTGACTTGTAAAAATTCGATGAATATTTTTAAGGGGGTCTAGCTACTGTTTGTTAATAAAATGGAACATGCAGAGAGATTTATTTTTATTATACAGTGAATGTATGGTCATTAGGGGAAGATTAGAAAATGTAGATGAAGGAAAAGAAAAAAAGGAGAAGAAATATTTTAAATCATCCAAGAGCCTACCACTGAAGAAGGGAAGAGCAACTGTGGACATCTGGGGGTAGACCCATTAGGAATGTGTACGCCGTTAACAAGATGATGAGTTAGACCCTTCCTGTTCTCCCACACTTGACAGTAAATCCAGTTGAGGATGAACAGCAATCAATACTTTGCACTCTTACCTCCAGCCTCTGGGAACAACCTTCCTTCTGCAGCCTTGCTGGGAAGTACCAATACAGCACCTAGTGCCAATGTCACGCCCTCCCCTCACACAATTTATAGAAGATGAAGGGGAAAGTCAGGAGGATCCTTCTTCCTCTCTCATATGGAGAAGAGGAGGTTGTTTTCTCCCCCTGAAGCCCAGTGTGGGGAACTCCAAAAGAATCATCCCTAAATATTAGAGGTGTTTGTAAGGTGGGGCACCAGCACCTCATTCTCTAGCTGGATGCTGGCTCAGGGCCAGACCCTTGCATGTGCATCCTATCTAGGAGCAGAAGATGGTGAGGGAGTTCTTGGGAAGGCATTTGGGGCTCAGAACCTAGGAATATGGTAGTGGGATTTTAGCAATTCTTTCCACCTATGGGGAAAGAGGGTTTGCTTGCCATATGTTCCTTGAGGTTTGGAGAGGCACTTGGTTTGGAGAGCTCTGGAAGTGGGAGACCCTCTTTGGAAGGCCCTATCAGCAGTGCTTGAGTGTAAAGTACTTAGAAAGAAGAGTTGTCCAACTCCTCTCCTTTTTCCTAGGTGCCTTATAGGGCACAAAGACCCTGGTAATTTTCCTGACTCCACATAAAGGAGTATGGGCATTCTAAGACAGGAAGCTTGAGGCTGCCCAGATGCGTATTTTGAAGGTCAAGTAATGAGGTATTCAATGTTGAGACGGCATTGGGAATACATACAGCAGGTGGGCCAAGAAGAGATACTTCTGCTCTCGGGAGGAGGCTCTTGAGCAGTGGAAAGTGTCCAGATGAAGCCAATCACCACCCTAAGAAAATCACACTCCCAGCCTGTGAGGACCTCTCCACATCAGTTGAGGCCCCCAATATCAGATAAAACCAGACTGAACCAGAGCACAGACAGGGTCTAGTTAACATGTATGTGAGGAGGCCTCTGCCCATCTTTCCTCTGGATCACCAACCCTGGAAGAATTAGTGCCTGGAGAGAAAGGGGAAGGAAACATCCTAGACTGTAACCATGCTGCCACGCTTCCACTCCCTACTCTGAGCAAGCAGGGAAAAGGGGAGAGGCCAAGCTTTGAATCAAGAATTAAGGACTACATCTTAAACTCAAAAATAAGATTTTTCCAGAAACTGAAAGTGATTGAAAATTTATGGAATCTAGCCAAGACTTCACTGAAGGAGCAACCGCACACACATTTTTGTCCTAATGAGTTGCAAATTCTCAATAAGTCTGGGTGGGTGGGTGTGTGTGTGTGTGTGTGTATTCTGATAATATGTAGGACTCTCTGTTGAACTCTCCTGTTGTAAACAACTAAAAATGATAGATAAGTTTTTTTAAGTCTTTTAAAAAAATAAACCTTAAGAGTACAGAAAAGATATAAATAATTATCAGATTAAAATTTAAGTACAAGAAACAACTCAGAATGGCAAGTCAAGGACAAAGTCCCCTTTAGCCTTGAGGGCGTTTGCTTAAGCAGAAGAAAATGAGCTATAGCTTTCATAGCCTGGATGGCACAGGGAAGCAGGTGAGGACCCAGAACCTGTCTATAGCTTGTAAAACTTGGATCTCAAGCTGCTACACACCTAGTGTAGAGATAAATCATGAGACTATCAAACAACTGTGTCTACCCCACTAAAAGAAATGAAAAATAAACTTGAAAATATCTGCAAGAAACAGATAATTAGGGGCTTCCCTTGTGGCGCAGTGGTTGAGAGTCTGCCTGCCGATGCAGGGGACACGGGTTCGGCCCTGGTCTGGGAGGATCCCACGTGCCGCGGAGCAGCTAGGCCCGTGAGCCACAATTACTGAGCCTGCGCGTCTGGAGCTTGTGCTCCGCAAAAAGAGAGGCAGCGGTAGTGAGAGGCCCACGCACCGCGATGTAGAGTGGCCCCCGCTTGCCGCAACTAGAGGGAGGCCTTGCACAGAAACGAGGACCCAGCACAGGCAAAAATAAATAAATAAATAAATTTTAAAAAAAAGAAGTGAGGATGGTGTTAAAAAAACAGATAATTATAAAAAGTGATTTAGAAGATTTTTTGTTTTTGTTTATTAGAAGATTTTTTTTTAAAGTGGGTGTGTTTAACAGCAGATCAGATACAGATACAGAGGAGAGAATTAGTGAACAAGAAGATAGGTAAGAAGGAGTTATCCAAAAGGCAGAGCAGAGAGAGCAAAAGATGAAAAATATGGAAGAGAAGTTAAGAGTCGTAAAAAATAAACTGAGAAGGTTGACTATATATTTAAGTGGAGTTCTGGAGGAGAGAGAATGAGACAGAGGCATATTTGGAGAGATTATGGCAGAGATTTTTCTACAGATGGAAGTCAGCAGTCAACCCATTCTGGAAGTCCTGTGATTCCCAAGTGGAATATATAAGAGGAAATTCACACCTAAAGACACCAGAGTAAAACTGCAGAAAACCAAGCAAAGTAAAGCTTAAAACAGACCAAAAAAAATTTTAAGTGAAATTACCTTTGTAACAGCATCAACTCTTAAGAGTAGTACTGGAACCCAGAAGACAGGAATGATCTATTGAATGTATTGGGGGAAAAAATGACTGTTAACAGATTCTACACACAGCAAAATGATCTTTCAAGAACTAAGGAAAAATAAAGACATTTTCAGTTCAACAAACACTGAAAGAGTGTGTGACCATTAGACCCTCTCCAAAGAAAATTCTTAGGAATACTTCAGGCAGGAAGGAAATAATCCCAGAGAAAAGCTCTGATTTGCAAGAAGAAATGAAGAGCAAAGAAAGTGTTAAATAGGACCTAAAACTAAATGTCCATTAAGTTATAAGCAACAGTGATAATGTATTTAATGATGGCATTAAAACATATTTTTTAAAAAATAAAATCATATGGGGTTAAATGGAGTTAAAGTATTTAAGTCAATGACAAAAGTAAAGCTATTTGTTAACTTTACATATTTATAAGTTAAAGTATGCATTTGCAAATCTAAAGTAACAACTAAATGAATAGAAATAAGGTAAACAACATTACAATTTATAGGGGAGAGAAGCAAGTCCAAATAAGGCAATACAGAGAGAAAAATAAATATGCAGAATAAATTTTTTTAAATAATAGATAAAAAACTATATTTATCAGTAAATGCTCTAAATAAAGGACAAAGATGGCCTGAAAAAATTCCAATTATATGCTGTAGCTATATATAGAGATATATCTGAAATACAATGACACAGAAAGTTTAAAAATAAAAGGATTAAAAAATATATACCATGTAAAGACTACAACTCCTCCCCCCCAAAAAAGTTGGTGTAACGAAGTAATATTACAAAGAATGGATTTCAAAACAAAAATCATTACCAGAGAGTAAGATAATAATATATCAGAAATATTGCTTTTTCAAATTTGTATGAAATATATAATATCATGGCTAAATTCATGAATCAAAAATTGATATATCTATAAGAAAAAATTAGTAAATTCATGATTATAGTAGGAGCTTTTAGACATAAAGAGTATTCCTTCAGTTATCTGTTCCACAAAGAGACAAGAGTTTATCATAGAAATAGAAAATATAATCAGTATAATTAACACACTTGACCTAACGGGCATATATAGAAAACAGCACCAACATCTGCTGAATATATATTCTTTTGAAGGACACAGGAAAGTTTATGGAATTGATTACTGACCCATCAAATTTTAAAGGACTGAAATCTCTGGCCACATTGCAATTCAGCTAGAAATGAAAGCAAAGAAGAGAACTAGTAAATCCCCATATGTTTGGACATTTAAAAAATATGTTTCTAAAACAACCATGTTACTTAAAGGAAATCATAATGGAAATTAGAAAATATTTTGAACTAAATGATGATAAAAACACTATATATCAAAAATTGTGGGGTATAGCCAAAACAAGAAGGAAATTTATACTCTTACATGAAAATATTAGAAAAGAAAATAGGCTGATAATGAGCTAGGCATATATCTGAAGAAGCTAAAAAATAAAGACCAAAATAAACCCACAGAAAGAAGAAAGCAGGAGTAGAATAAAGAGCAGAAATTTATGATAATGAAACTAAACATACAGGAGAAAGAATCAACAAAGCCAAAATTGATTTTCTGAAAAGAATATTATTAAATTACAAACTGTAGAGAAAATGATCAAGAAATTAAGAAAGAAGGTGCTGTTAACCAATATCAGGACTGGAAAGATGAATATCGCTACAGATGCCTCAGACATTTAAAAGATAAATTTTGGTACAACCACTATGGAAAACAGTATAGAGGTTCCTTAAAAAACTAAAAATAGAACTACCATATGACCCAGCAATCCCACTCCTGGACATATACCCAGAGAAAACCATAATTCAAAAAGATACATGCACCCCAATGTTCATTGCAGCACTATTTACAATAGCCAGGACATGGAAGCAACCTAAATGTCCATCAACAGAGGAATGGATAAAGAAGATATGATACATATATACAGTGGAATATTACTCAGCCATAAAAAAGAACAAAATAATGCCATTTGCAGCAACATGGATGGACCTAGAGATTGTCATACTGAGTGAAGTTAAGTCAGACACAGAAAGACAAATGTATGATATCACTTATATGTGGAATCTTAAAAAAAAAAGGGTACACATGAACTTATTTACAAAACAGAAGTAGAGTCACAGATGTAGAAAACAAACTTCTGGTTACCGGGGGATAAGGTGACGGGAGGGATAAATTGGGATACTGGGACTGACATATACGCACTACTATATATAAGATAGATAACTAATAAGAACCTGCTGTATAGAACAGGAAACTCTACTCAATACTCTGTAATGGCCTATATGGGAAAAGAATCTAAAAAATAATAATAAAGTAAAATAAAAAGATAAATTTGATTTAACAAATAATTTTATAACAAAATTGGTAAATTTCCAGATAAAAATAGAACTTACCAAAACAGATTAAAGAAGACATAGATGTCATAGGAATCATTCAAGAAGACATAGATAATCAGTTTCAATTCTATACATTAATAATGAACTACCTGACAAAGAAATAAAGAAAATCCCATTTACAATAAAATCAAAAATAATAAAATATTTAGGAATAAATTTAATGAAGGAGGTGAAAGATCTGCACCCTGAAAATTATAAGACACTGCTGAGAGTAATTTTTAAAAAAAACACAAATAAATGGAAAAATATCTGGTGTTCATAGATCAGAGGATTTAATACTGTTAAAATGCACATGGAACACAAAGTCATGTATAGATTCAATGCAATCTCTATCAAAATTCCAAAGACATCTTTCACAGAAATAGAAAAAACAATCCTAAAGTTCATAGGGAACCACAAAACACACTGAAGAGCCAAAAAATTCTAAGAAAGAAGAAAAAATCTGGAGACATCACACTTCCCAATTTCAAATTATATTACAAGGCTATAGTAATAAAAAAGAGTTTGGTACTGCCATACAAACAGAGACATAGATCAATGGAACAGAATCAAGAGTCCAGAAATAAACACACACGTTTAGTCAACTAATATTTCACAAGGGAGCCAATACTACTCAATGGGGAAAGGATGATCTCTTCAATAAATGGTATTAAGAAAACTGGATATTCATAAGAAAAAAAAAAAAAGAAATTGGACTCTTATCTCACACCACTCACAAAAATGAACTCAAAATGGACTGAAAACTTAAATGTAAGACCTGAAACCATAAAACTTTTAGAAGAAAATAGGTAAAAAGCTCCTTGAGATTGGCCTTGGTGATGATTTTTTTTGATGTGACAACCAAAGCACAAGCAACAAAACCGAAAATAAACAAGTGGGACTACATCAAACCAAAGTTTCTGCACGTAATAGGAAAACGTCAACAAAATGAAAAGGCAACCTACTAAATGGGAGAATATATTTACAAATCTTCTGATATGGGATTAATATTCAAAATATATATGAAACTCATTCAACTCAATAGCAAGAAAACAAATAATCTGATTTTAAAATGGGCAGAGGACCTAAATAGGTATTTTCCCAAATAAAACATACAAATGGTCAATAGGTACATGAAAAGGTGCTCAACATCACAAGTCATCAGGGAAATGCAAACCAAAACTACAATGAGCTATCACCTCACACCTATTAGAATGTCTAACATCAAAAAGCCAACACTATTGTAAGGCAATTGTACTTCAATAAAGATGTTTGGAAAAAAAAAAAAAAAGCCAGGCAAGGGGCTTCCCTGGTGGCGCAGTTGTTAAGAATCCACCTGACAATGCAGGGGACACAGATTCTATCCCTGGTCCAGGAAGATCCCACATGCTGCGGAGCAACTAAGCCAGTGCACCACAACTACTGAGCCTGTGCTCTAGAGCCTGTGAGCCACAACTACTGAGCCTGTGTGCCACAACTACTGAAGCCCGCGTGTCTAGAGCCCATGCTCTGCAACAAGAGAAGCCACCGTGATGCAAAGCTGGTGCACCGCAACAAAGAGTAGCCCCCGCTTTCTGCTACTAGAGAAAGCCCGCACACAGCAATGAAGACCCAACGCAGCCCAAAAACAAAAAATTAATTAATTAATTAATTAATTAATTAATTAATTATTTTAAAAAGAACCTCTTTTAAAAAAAAAAAAGACAGGCGAGGGAATTCCCTGGTGGTCCAGTGATTAGCACTCCCTGCTTTCACTGCCATGGGCCGGGGTTCAGTCCCTGGCCAGGGAACTAAGACCCCACAGCCGCATGGTGAGGCCAAAAAAAAAGAAAAAGAAAAAGAATCAGTTTAAAACAAAAAAGACAGGAGACAACAAGTGTTGGCAAGGATGTGGAGAAAAGAGAACCCTTATACACTGTTGGTGGGTATGTATATTGTACAGCCACTATGGAAAACAGTGCGGGGGGTTCCTCAAAAAATTAAAAATAGACCTGCCATACAATCCAGCAAGCCCTCTTCTAGGTATATAACCAAAGGAAATGAAAAGAGGACCTTGAAGAGATATCTGCACTCCCATGTTCATTGCAACATTATTCACAAGGGCCACAACATAGAAATAACCTAAGTGCCCATCAACAGATGAATAAAGAAAATATTGCGTGTGTTTTATATGCATATATATATACATATGTATATATGTACATACATATATATGTACACATACATACATATAAACAAACACAATAGAATATTATTCAGCCATAAAAAAGAAGGAAATCCTATCATTTGTGACAACATGGATGGACTTTTAGGCTATGATGCTAAGTGAAGTAAGTCAGACAGAGAAAAACAAATACTGTATGATCTTGCTTATATGTGGAATCTAAAAAAGTTGAACTCATAAAAACAGAATTAATGGTGATGTTAGGGGCTGGAGGTAGGGAAATTGGGGAGATGTTGGTCAAAAGGAGCAAACTTTCAGTTATAAGATGAATAAATTCTGAAGATCTACTGTACAGCAGGATGACTATAGTTAATGATACTGTAATATACCCTTTGAAGTTACTAGCAGAGTAGGGCTTAAATGAGTCATAGAGAAGCTCGCTATCACTGCTTCTATCCTACATTGTAATGAAAGTCTTTAGTATCCGAGTAAAGAAGAAAATTGTACAAATGGTGAAGAGATCAGGAAAGAAAATACAAAATGGTAATTTTCACAGTTATGAATGTTTACATAGAAAATACCAAATAGTCTACTCATAAATTATTAGGATTAGAGTTTAACACATTGCTAATACACTACACAGAAAACTAAACTGTAGTTTTACAAATAAGCAATAATAATTGTAATTGACATTAAGAGCAAAAATAAAATTTTCAAAACATCAAAAATACGAATTACCTAGGAATAAACTCAACTAAAAGACGTACATACCTCTAAATGGAAAATTATAAAGTTTGAATGAAGGACATTAAAGACCTAAATAAAATGAAAACTCTGCCATGGTCATAGACTGAAAGGACTCAATATTATTAAGATTTCAATCCTCCCTTAATTGATTTATGGATTCAATGTAATTCTAGTAAAAATCTCAATAGATGTCTGTGTGTATGTGGGAAAATGTATAAGCTAAAATTATATTTATATGAAAATCCAAAGAGCTAAAACTGCCATGACCTCTTGAAAAAGAAAAAGAAAGTAGGAGGAATTGCTATATCAGACAGCAGTACTTAATATAAAAGGGTGGGAAAAAGATACTTAGACCAATAGAACTAAATAGAGTCCAAAAAATAGCTGCCATTTTAAATTTTTAAAAGATGCAAACTATAATATATAAGATGGATAAACAACAAGGTTCTACTGCATAACGCAGGGAACTATATTCAATATCCTATGTTAAAACATAATGGAAAAAATATGAAAAAGAATATATATGTATAACTGAGTCACTTTGCTGTACAGCAGAAATTAACACAACATTGTAAATCAACTATACTTCAATAACATTTTTAAAAATAGCTGCAAGTATATATGGATGCTTGATATACAGTAAGAAGCACTGCCAATCGGTGGGAATGGCTGGAATATTCAATACATGATGTTAAACAACTGTTATCCATAAGAGCAAAAAAGAAAGTTAATCCCCTACTTTACAGCACACACAAAATTAAAGACCTATAGTTGGGGGAAAACCCAGTAACACTTTATTTTTTATTAAAAAAAAATTTTTTTTAACATCTTTATTGGAGTATAATTGCTTTACAATGCTGTGTTAGTTTCTGCTGTATAACAAAGTGAATCAGCTATACGTGTACATATATCCCCGTATCCCCTCCCTCTTGCTCCTCCCTCCCACTCTCCCTATCCCACCCCTCCAGGTGGTCACAGAGCATGGAGCTGATCTCCCTGTGCTATGCGGCTGCTTCCCACTAGCTATCTATTTTACATTTGGTAGTGTATATATGTCCATGCCACTCTCACTTCGTCCCAGCTTACCCTTCCCCCTCCCCATGTCCTCAAGTCCATTCTCTACACCCAGTAACACTTTAAAATGTTGACATCGGAAAGTACCTTCATGGCTTCGGAAGAGGGAAGGAATTATCTAACTATACACAAATATTAATAACCTTAAAGGAAAATAATTAAATGCAACTACAGTTGACCCTTGAACAACTAAGGGGTTAAGGGTACCAACCTCCATGCAGTCAAAAATCCACATACAATTTAACAGTCAGCCCTTTGAATCTAGAGTTCTTCCATCCAAGGAGGAAGTATTCAAGCAAACACAGACCGTGTAGTACTGTAGTACATATTTATTGAAGAACATCCATGTGTAAGTGGACCCATGCAATTCAAACCCATGTTGTCCAAGAGTCAACTGTACATTAAAATTAAGAACTTCTATTCACCAAAACCACCATAGAATCAGTGAAAAGATGAGCACGTAGTAGGAAAATATTATTACAACACATACAACTGATAAAAGTATATACAAAAGTGTAGTATTCATATAAATAATTTATTCAAAAGTTTAAATTGAGTATCTTCAGTACACCAGGCACTTGTCTAGGCAGTGGTAACATATTCCAGTAGGGACAGAGACAATTAAGTAGATACATAGATAAAATGTATGTAGTATGTTAAACAGTGATTAATGTCAAGGAGAAAAAAAGCAAAGGGCATCATCTTTGTTGTCAATGAATATACACATATATTGTCTCTCATTCACAGGTGAATGTTCTGAGTCTGGGGTAAGTTGAGCCATCCCTAAAATTTACGTAGGCTTGGGGAAGTAGTCCATCTGCACCCCTTTTCCCTCTCCACACACTCACCTGTGCATACGCACACATATTTCACTCTCCTGCTTGTGGTTATATGCAACTCCTTAAAAAGAAACAAAGCTTTTACTTTTAAAATGCAAAGATGTCTCAGAGAGGTAACTCTGTATTGAATTTGTATTTAATTTCAAATTATCCATCTTAGACTATTTTCCCTGAGAACATACAGAGAGAGACAAGGGAGAACTAATTTCTTGTGTTGCCATCAGCAGTGGAGGGGGATGAATAGGTGGGCTGTAGAAAACAATGATCATGCAATGTATTTTACAGTTCCTGGATACTCAGCAAATAAGTGTGTAACCCGTTGTTGGGAATGTATGGTGTACATGATGGGGCTGGGGTTGAGTTGGATGCTGAAGCGGGGCATCCAAGTTTATTCTAAATTAATTCGAAATGAGGGTGTAAAAAGGAGCTGCGGGGAAGAAATTTCAGGGTGGGAGGAGTCATCTGCAGTAACTGAGGTATTCTGCCCATTAGTGCATACCTGAGAACTCCTGACTACCTTCCATCATGAGCTCCCATATCCTAGGTGTGATGATTTGGGACCAGGTTAATCATAATCTTAATGATAAAGTAGCTGTAATCCAGAGCAGGCTCAGCTGGGTTGGGACTGCTGAATCTCTGACATGAGTCAGTAATAACTCAATTTTCAACCCTTTTATTCAATTTTTTGAGTAAAATAATGTTTTCATCCATAAAACAGACCCTGTTTTACGTGCGTATGTGTGTCCCTCCAAGTTCCTAGCAAACCAGAACATACAGTTGGACAAGAAAATGAAGGGGAGGTCCAAAGAATGAGCACAAATACCCATGAAGCTTGAAAGGAGGGATCAGATATTATCAAGGCAAGAATATGCCTAGTAGAGAAAGTTTGGGGGCTTGAGATAAATCTTTGCTTACTATATATTTTTCCTAGGTCCTGGCAATGTTCTGCATTTTGCTAGCCTAGTCACTCTTTCCCTTCCACAATATTCTCCAAACAGCTTCAACTCATGACTTCAAAATGAAGGTAAATGTGTAGGGCGGGCAGCATGGAAAGTTGAAATAATTGGGAACATCCTGTGTCTCCGCCCACTGTTCCCAAATGCCTGCATCATTTGACTTCGTTAATGGACAGAATCAAGATCTTTGAAGTACATGCTGGCATCATCTGGGCTGAATATCCTGGATTTGGCTAATTTCTCATAATAACTCCACTATTCCCCTAAAGCAAGAAAAAGTGAGGTTTATGAGTCACAGCTATGATAATTCTGATTGCTGTTTAGTTCTGAAAAATCAAAAAGCTTTGGTATCCCTCTTCCATTAATGTAAATACACCAAGGTCATTGAAAACCTACCACAGCATGCCCACATCTATTCCTTGGTACCACTGAGCTGATTTTGATTTGTTTTCATCAGTCTGTGAGATCATTACTATCCTGCTGTATAATTGAATCGTTCTGTATTAGCATCAAGCTTTCTCAAAATGCATTTACCAACAGGGAGTGGACATTCAGTAGTAACAATTATCTGGGTGTATTTCTCCCTAGCAACTTCTCTTATGGAATGTTTGACTTATGTTGGAGAGTACAGTCTTGTGTTGATAGCTTTTACTGAATCCTCCTTTTCAATCCCCTCCCATCTCTCCATCATAGATACTAAAAATAAAAACCCAATTTTTGGAATGGATGAGTTAGCATATGGCAATTTTTCTCTATATGATTGTCCCAAATCTTTGATCTCTGTAGTCCTTTCATTTGGGGTTTTTATGTAAAACTGTCATTGACCTTGCAAGTACCAGCTGTCCTCTTGAAATATGAGGCTGGTAATGATGATACACAGCATTGATAATAACAAATTGTAGTTCATATTTCAGCTGAGTTGGGCTTTTATGCTCTGCTATTAAACCCAAAGTATTCCTTATGAATAGAAAACATTAAAATGTAATTTAACTGGCTGATATCTTCTTTTCGCTACCGAGCAAGACATCTGGAATTGAAACCTACATTGAGTCTGCTCACGAATCAGGTCAGATCTGGCACTGGGATTAGGTGACTCTTTTAAATGGAAGATCTGAAGTTCTTATTTGGGGAGATTAGATTTTTATCTAGGATGGAGACCATTTTAACAAGACTCTCAGCTCTGTCACAAACTGTAGGGCAAATTCACAAAACCTTGGACTCTATCATAGGTTAGAATGAAAATTAAGCTAAAGCAGAGCCTTGGGAATAGCAAACCAGCAAGTAAACAAAATAAAAGAAACTTGGACTCAAATTAAATTATTTTGACTAGAAAAGAGAATGTTTCTCCACATTATCTTGAAATACTGATCTCGGGTAAATTTTTGCCTTTTTAAGCACTTCCTTATATAGACCTTTCTTCTGGTCATTAAGAGATGTTCATACTGCCTTGACAAAAAATTTTTATGGCATGGATATAAAGAGAAAGGAATTACAAACGTTTAGTTTTTCTTTTTTAACTAAAAAAAAAAGACCTTTGATATATGGAATCTAATTTTTAAAAATGATACAAATGAACTTATTTACAAAACAGAAACAGACTTACAGATATGGACAAAAATCTCATGGTTACCAAAGGGGAAACATGGCGGGGAGGGATAAATCAGGAGCTTGGGATTAACATACACACACTACTATATATAAGACAGATAACCAAAACTCCACTCAATATTCTATGATAACCTGTATGAGAAAAGCATCTGAAAAAGAATGAATATATGTGTATGTATAACTGAATCACTTCACTGTGCACCTGAAACATTGTAAATCGATTCTACTCCAATAAAATTTTGTTTAAAAAGACCTTTGAGGATCAAAAGAGAAATTCCTAAGGACATGGCATTTAAACGTTAACCACTGCGGTGGACATGGGGTGTGCCTTAGATCTTCCTCCAAGGAAGGACGTGTTGCCCCTGCAGCTGGGAGTGCTGTGGGCAGAAAGCCTTCAGCTGTCAGCTCCTTCAGGAATTGCCCAGCTGCAGAAAGCTGCCTCACCTTAGGTCACAACCTTTGTGACACAGCCCACATCCAGTGGCTGATAAAGGCGGGAGTAAGAAGGCCTGGCCCTCTTGTCCCAACGCAAGACCGCTGGACCAGCCGTTTTAGATTCAGAGCTTCCACACCCCACCCCCCAACCCCGTGGCAAGAACCAAGGCTGTCAGGCTACAGAGCAGCTCGCCTTCACTTTCTAGCCAAATCCCACCTCCCTCCCTCCTTGCCACAAGTATGGAGCCCAAAAGGACACACCTAATAAACACTGTCTCAGTTTCAGTGCCCAACCTGCAGCCATGATAAAACAGAAAGAAAATAGAGAGGAGTGAGAGGTAGATGACGCTGTCTCTGAAAAGCTCTCATGAGAGTTTCTTGGGCAGGGAAAGAGAGGAGAGTATGGTGGGTGCTTGGGTGTGTTGAGGGTGAGGAGGGGTAATGGTCTTAGAGAACTTTAGGGGAGGTGGAATTACAGACTCAAAACTAGATGACCAGGTGGAAAGGAGCAAGTAAATAAGTTCTGACACCAATTCCAACGTCGGTGGGGTGGAAGTGGAGGGTCTCCCACACAACACCAAGCAATTCTCAGACACCAGCAGAGTGTCTGAGAATTGGTCTCAATTCTGACACCATCTACTGGGAGATAACATCAGATTCCACAGGGTGAGGGTTCAGTCCTATGAGACCGCCCCCTACGCCCACATCAGATGCCAGTTGTTGCCTGTGCTTCTGAGCTACCTTTCACAGCATTTGCTACAGAATAAAGATTTAATAATTGCTCAAAAAAGTCTAGTCACTTTATTAAATATACATGTACTCTTCTTTTGGCAGCCTGCTGGTTGTTTCCATTCGACTCAACAAGCAATTATTTGTACCTGTGATGTAAAGATGCTGTAAAGATGATGTAAAAATACATAAACACATGGAATGGGCAGTGAATGATCCAAGACAGGGCATCATTAAATGGTGCAGGGCTCTAGGAGTTCTGATCAGGGAGACACCAGTCATGACAGGAGCCAGGAGGGGAGAATAAGGTGAACAGACTTGATCAGTGCCAGGGATGGGTAAAAGGAGGAGAGGTAGCTGGATACTCCAGCAGAAGAAACCATTCACAATGAGATCTATGTGGTTAGAGCACAGAATTTGCCCTTTCTGCCAGGATGAAAAACCTTTGCTGGGAATTCTAACTCTTCGCTACACAGGACATCAGATAATTTAAAACAACAATTGATGTATTAATTATTGATCATTCAAAACAATATAGTATGCAGTGTCCCCCAAATTTAAGAAAAAAATATAAATCCAGAGTAACCTTTTGTGTTAGAATAACTCACTAATATTTGAATTAGTGAAGATATTGAAATAAAGTTTTTAAAAGTTATTTTTTAAATTTCTGCTATTGTTTTATAAGGGGTTGAAAAGATCTAGAGTCACAGGTACTTAGTTGCTCCCTCCTTTGGGCCTCCATAGCATTTTGTACTTAAATCTTTCTTCACACTAATTATATTGTGCAGTAGGAGTTTGTTTGTGTGTTTTAAACTGACTTGCATTTAACCAGGTTCCCGAAGTAGATGATGCTCTCTATTCTGTCTGTGAAACATGATGACTGATGCTTATGACACTTACTGCTTAAAGATTCTACTCTTCAATTTGCCTTCATAATACATCAGTTGAACTGTTTGCTTATCAAGAGTCAGCTGGGCTAATTCCCAAAGCCCTTTAATATGTGAAAATTAATAAAGGGAAACCTCATTAAAATGGAGTTGGGAGGCCAGAAGGGGGACCACTCAATACCAATACAGATCCCAACAGGAAGAGACATACTTTGCATATCCCGGAGGACCCAGCTGGAGGAAGAAAAAATGTTTCTCCTTGCCTGGCAACAGCTCAGCCAATGAAAAGCCACTATACTTCCAACTCCCAGTTTCCTCCAAGGGGCTGTTTGGAACAGCCCCTCCCAACTTCCCCTTCTCCTCTATAAAATAGAGTTTCCTCTCTTTAGTTTTACTGGACTTGCTTGTGGTTCACCATAGTTGCATGTCTCTAATTGAAATTCTGAAATTGCTATATTTGAATAAACCTGTTTTGCTGGTAAAAATAACTTCCTGTTTTATTGTTTTAGGTTAAAAAGTCCAACTGTACTCTTTATCACAATAATATATTTTAAATTTATTATTTGTGCATATTGTGCACATTAATAAAAATATAGACACAAAAGAGCCATTTCTATGGGGGGAAAAATGAATGATTTAGAAACTATTAATAACGCCAAGCCACTAAAAAACCCTGTTGAAATAGATGTGACACAATTATTAAAAAAACAACAACAACAACTGGGTAAAGGAATCAGACATTATTCTGCACTCAGATTGATGGCAAATGGCTTTAAATTCCTGCTCCACTTTAAAGAATTTGAAATTGGATGTAATTTATATACCAAGTGATGAGCCCATACTTTGGGGACTCAACATCAAAATATTGGTGAATTAATGCCCTTTGCAGCAACATGGATGGACCTAGAGATTATCATACTAGATGAAGTAAGTCAGACAAAGACAAATATCATACAATGTCACTTATATGTGGAATCCAAAATATGATACACTATATATAAAATAGATAAACAACAAGGACCACAGAGAACTATACTCAATATTTTGTAATAACCTATAAGGGAAAAGAATCTGAAAAAGAATATATATATATATATATATATATATATATACACACACACATATATATATATATATATATATACACACATACATATATATTATATATAAAACTGAATCATTTTGCTGTATACCTGAAACTAACACAACAATGTAAATCAACTGTACTTCAGTTTAAAAAAAGAAAAAGAAAAAATGATACAAATGAACTTATTTACAAAACGGAAAGAGATTCACAGACATAGAAAACAAACTGATGGTTACCAAAGGGGAAAGAGGGGAGGGAGGGATAAATTAGGAGCATGGGATTAACAGATACACACTACTATATATAAAATAGATAAACAACAAGGTCCTACTCTATTGCACAGGAAAGTGTATTCAATATCATGTAATAACCTATAATTGAAAAGAACATATATGTAGCTGAATCACATTGCTGTACACCAGAAACTAACACAATATTGCAAACTAGCTATATACTTCAATTAAAAAAAAGAAAGAACCCCAAATATTGGTGAATTAACATACATTCATTTGTATTAAGTGAGAAAAAATCATTATAACATGTATCATACTTGAAGTATCCCTGTTTTAATCTATTTTGTTTCTATTAACTGACCAACTACTAGTCCCAATTACAAACAGGGAATCTACTATCCTGTAATGATTGGTTTACAAGCTCCTGTGTGGTTGAGGCAGCAACCTAAGGTCAAAAGTTCTGAATTGAGTGAGTGGTCCCAGAGCCAGAACACTGGCGACAAGATCAGAGATTCCAGTGGGCTGCAAAGGACCACAACAAGGAGGGGTTCATAGCATTTGGAACATCTTGAACTGGTACAATTTTACAGTAACATTTTGTCAAGTAAAAGTATTAAATAAACCTACCATGCGTTATCACCAATATTTTATAGGACAAGTTTAATCCTCCAAGAGTAAGAACATCAGCTAATGGACATTCCTTTAAATGTAATATTATTTAGTATGATTCAAAACTTATGACATTGTCCTCATTTTGCCCATTTTGCCTCAACTACATCAAAACCTTCTTTTACCATCTGTGCTGATTCAGACTGGAACTTTTGAGCTCCTGAGAGTGTTGGCTGGTAAATGCAATGTTTCTAAACTTGAAAAATGTGTATTCTCATTTTAAATGAAAAGGCATGTCCACAGACACTCCCCTCCCCATGTTGCCATACATTATTTTATTATATTAAAAAATGCACATATTTTATGTGAATATAAAAGAAATACATACTCACCCCTCCTATCCAACTAAAAAACAAAAGCAAGTTTACAAATTAAATACTAACAAAACCATAAAATCATTAAAAGTCAAATTAAGAGCCCTAATTTGATACATGATGTTGTTTTTCTGGAACTACATTGCTGATGTAGGCTTTAATATATAAGGATGCAGCCTCAGGTCAAGTTCTATATACAATCAACTTTTACAATGCAAGAAAAAAATGTTTTCTCTTAGTATGATTTTATTTCCTAATTCAGGATAAACAGTCTTCCTGTAGAATCAAAACTCTTCCAGTGAATAATGGTCCAAGAATAATTTTCATGGAGTGTCAGCTCTATAAATTGTTTAAGATAATTTCAACATTGTGTCATTAAAACTGGATCTCTGTATGGGTATTTAATCCAATTATTGAAATAATGAATACTTCATAGCATATTTATTGTTAATGAATTTTTCCTAGTTAGTATCTGAACAATATATCCACTTATAAAATAAACATGATACCAGATGCTACAGTACAGGTTTTCTTCTTTTTAAATTCTCTACATCTATACACTCATATTCCATGTGACCCAATTCTGCCACCACTTTCCTCTATTCTTATGACTTTAGTACCTTCAGCCAGGCAGCACTCCATGATGCCATTGATACAAACACAATCATAAATACAAACATAAATTCAGGCACTTGGATTACAAAGCATTATTCAGTTAGAATGTCATCATTTTTATAAAACAGAATATGCTTACATTAATTTTTAAATTTATCAGTGAAATAAAAACATAAAGTTAAACAGCTTTTGCCAAAAACTGAGAGTGTTTTTGAGAGATTCCACAGAATTTATCATGGCACTCTCAGGGTTCCAAAGACTAGTTTTGTTTTGTTTTTTAAAATAATATTTGGGTTTGATTTTTCTCTCTTTTGTGATCTCTTCTATTATTATTTTTTGGTTAGCTGCACTGAGGTATAATTACATACAGTAAAATTCACCAATTTTAAATGTATAATCAGATAACTTTTTTTTTTTTTTTTTTTTTTTATAAATTTATTTATTTATTTATTTATGGCTGTGGTGGGTCTTCGTTTCTGTGCGAGGGCTTCCTCCAGTTGTGGCAAGCGGGGGCCACTCTTCATCGCGGCACGCCGGCCCCTCACTATTGCGGCCTCTCTTGTTGCGGAGCACAGGCTCCAGACGCGCAGGCTCAGTAGTTGTGGCTCACGGGCCTAGTTGCTCCGCGGCATGTGGGATCTTCCCAGACCAGGGCTCGAACCCATGTCCCCTGCATCGGCAGGCAGATTCTCAACCACTGCGCCACCAGGGAAGCCCCAACTTTTGAGAACTACATGCAGCCAAGTAAATATAATACCACATCTATCACTATAATTTTGCCTTTTATAAAATTTCATATAAATGGCACAAAGACTTGTTTTTAAAATTCTGGTTCAAGGCATAGTGAAGGGAAGAAGACCAATGAAATAAAAAGGATTGGGGGTATTCGCAAACTTTCTAGAATAAAGCATGAAGTGTCAATCACTTTTGAATTTAAAAACAAAAGAACAAATTTGGGGTGCTAAGCATGGAAAATAAACATAAGGGGAAAGACAGGCTCCAGGGGCAAATACTATAAACAAAGAGGAAGTCAAGAGCTAAAGACCAAAAATGTGTTCCAAAGGAAAGACCCAACTGATGGGGGAATTTGACAGGTAAGCCCAGCAAGGCCTAGGTGCCTAGGAGTTCAGCCCGAATGTTGTCAGACAGGGAGGAATCACCATGGCTCTGAGCTTTCTGAGGACATTTCTTGTTCAGTGTTTCTACCCCCAGGTATTAAGAATAGGCACTGATACCATGTTAGTTTTCCTCTTTAGACTGTAAACTTCTCAAGAGCTGGAGCACTGCCTTATTCACCTCTGTCCCTCCACCACCTCACACAGTCTCAGGTACATAGTAGAGCTCAAGTAAAATATATGGAATGAAAGAATTTCTGCACTGGAAGGAAACTTAAAGACCCTCTAGACCAGGGTTTCACAAATTCCAAGCTACAGATTAGGAGGTAAATTTTAACCTCTAGCAAGAGCTTCTACTGTTTCATGAAGGCAAGATTCTACTGATAACATTTATTGAGCATTTATTCTTCAAACCCAGGTCCTTCTGATTCTAGAGACTGAATTGTTAACCACTTTGATATAATACCTCCAAACAGGTTTGAAGTCATTAGTCAAGTTACTAACTTTTAAAAGCCTAATTTAAAAAAAAAAAACCCACAAGATGGGCATTATGGTGGGATTGACCAGCTGTCCACCAACATTCCTACTCTCCTTTGTATAATATAGAGTCGTTGGAAAGTGGCAAAGTGGCTGCCCAGCCACAGACTACATTTCTCCATCCCACCTACATCTAGACAAGGCCAGGTAAAGATGGAATGTGAATGAAGGTTCTGCGTGGCAATTCTAGGCCAGGGCTTTAAGAAGTATTGTACCTCCTCCACACTCTTTCCCCTTCTCGCAGCTGGATTCAGGTGACAATTGTTAGATCCTAGGGCAGCGGTCAGCAAGCATTTTTCTGTAAAAGTCCAGTTAGTTAGTAATGTAGGCTTTGCAGGGCATAACACCTCTGTTACAACCATTCAGCTCCACCATTGTAACATGAAAGTAGCCACAGATAATACGTAAATGACTGGGCATGGCTGTGTTTCAATAACATTTTATTTACAATACCAGGCCGTTGTCCAGATTTGGCCCACTGGCTAGATTTTGCTAACTCCTGCCCTAGAGTATGGTGGAAACACAATACTGAAAGAATTTAATCCCTGCATTACTGCATGGATGAGAGTCTCCTGACTAACAGGAAATACACTTTGGATAGCTCTTGAGTGAGAAATAAATTTCTATTTAGTTTGAGTTAATACATGATGTTAGGGGAATCTATTTATAGCAACCCCTAGTGTCACCCTATAGAACAAAATTGGTAAATTGAAGTACAATGTTACTATAACAAATAAACCTAAAAATGTGTGGTACCAGCTTAGAGGACTGGTGGTAGGCACTGAGGAAACAGAGGCCTAATGCTAGAATAACAGAGATATGCAATGGCACATTTGGTAAAACCATCGCCCACATAGCTTGGAAAGAAAACGAAGTGCCTACTGACTCTAAAGCTCTCAATGTATATGAAGGTGGTACGGAGGGGAGAGGATTGGAAAAGGCCAGAATCTTAATATGTATTGGCTGTGGCATTCATTGTTCGACTGCTGCCTTTGGTAAGATATTGCAAGAAAGTTATGAGCTCAGGTGAAGATTGATTAGAGAGCAGAAGGTAAAAGGGATGAAATGTGAGGCTTCCCAGTGTTAAAGAATGTTTCTGGACCTTAAACAAAAGGAAATAAGAACTGAAGAGCGTCTTTTATCTTTTATTTAGCATGAAAATTTTTCTTCCTTTCTTCCTTTCCTCCTTTCTCCCTTTCTCCCTCCCTCCCTCCCTCCCTCCCTTCCTTCCTTCCTCCCTTCCTTCCTTTCTTTCTTTCTTTCTGTTATATAAGTTTCAGGCATACAGCATTATAGTTCAGCATCTGTATACACTGCAATGATCACCACCACAAGTCTAGTTACCATCCACCACCATATAGTTGACCCCCTTCACTCATTTCCCTCACCCTCAACCCCCTTCACCTCTGGTAACCACTAGTCTGTTCTCTGTATTTATGAGTTTGATTATGTTTTATTTTGCTTGTTCATTGGGTTCTTTAAGATTCCACATATGAGTGAAATCATACAGTATGTGTCTTTCTCCATCTGACTTATTACACTTAGCATAATACCCTCAAGGTCCATCCAAGGTCCATCACAAATGACAGGATTTCATTTTGTTTTGACAGCTGAGTATTATTCCATTGTGTGTGTGTGTATATATACATACACACCAAATCTTCTTTAGCCTTTTATGCATCAATGGACATTTAGGTTGTTTCCATAACTTGGCTATTGTAAATAATGCTGCAATGAACATAGGGGGCATGTATCATTTAGAATTAGTGTTTTTCGGGTTCGATCCCTGGTCCCGGAAGATCCCACATGCCGCGGAGCAACTAAGCCCATGTGCCACACCTACTGAGCCTGCGTTCTAGAGCCGCGAGCCACAACTACGGAGCCCATGTGCCACAGCTACTGAATGTGGTTACATTTGGATGTGGTTACAAATGGAACTGACTAGGAACAAGTAGATTGAAGCCTACTAAGTTTCTGAGGGACCTGGTAGACTGTGTTATTGTCCCCTCCTTCTTAAAAGATTATACAGCTCTGTCTACTGCCTTAAGACCTGCAATGCCTCCCTGAGGAAGGAATATACTTCCCTACCTCATGGATATGAGACTTTGGCTACTGGAATGTGAAAAGTAATGAATGCCATCATGTCCTATCGTATACCTTATGAGCCATTCCATGACTTTTGCTAATTCCAGATAGAAACTGATCCTTCAGTCTAGATCTTAGAATAAAGAAGTCACATAGAAAAAAATTTTTGCCAAACTACAGGTGACGTTTAATGTGAGCAAAAAATAAGTCTTTATTGTTGTAAGCTACTATTATTACCAAAACAAAACTCAGCAATGTCTGACTATTATGTAAAAAATGATAACCCTGGCCCAAAACCTGTGACCATTTGAGCTTAAAAAAGAACGCCAGGTCCCAAAATCACATGGAAAGGAAGATGGCTATGAAATCTGGACAACCACCAAGAATGGCATACTCTCCACCATTTACTTCAGATGTGACCAAGGAGGATGACACATAGGGAAGAACCTCCGAGAGAGTCAAAAGTCAACAAGAAGGTTCCTCCTGGAAAGCAGATACAAGGTTCAGTTAAAGAACTTGCCCCATTCCCAAGACAGGGGTTCTTCACAATGCCTCCCCAGTAGGATTGCATTGGATCTACGAGTCTATGAGCGATGTGTGTTTCCCATTCTTTCCTTATCCAAATGACAGCTTCAGTGGCATATATCCTTGCCCTGCTCTACCACTGAACATTTTCTTTTTCAGTTTATAGGTTGCCAGACCAAAAAAAGGCCATAAGACCTGGTGAAGATGAATATATATCACCAAGAGATCACGGAGTTCTTGGTTTCAGAAAGTGGATGGTACTGAGGCTTAATTTTCTTGGGGAGGAGTAAGCATGTCCTGTGCGTGTGAAGAAGGGTGAGCACAGATATTTCACGCTAGAGGGGCAGACTGTGCAGAGAACTAGATAAACACAAGTTTGAGTCCCCCTCTCAGGGCATGGAGTTGTCCCTAGGAAGGGACAAAATTTCCCTGTTGCTCTTACATGATAGTGTGGGTAGGTGACTACTTCTTACCAAAGGAATGTTTGTGAAAATGATATGTGTCATTTCTGGGCCAGGGTTTGTTAAGAAGTAGATGTGCCTTATTTTCCCCTTCTTTTCCCCTCTGTTGGCTAGATGCAGATAACAACAATGAGGATTCAGAGAATGATGGAACCATAAGACAGAAGAGCTGCCTGCTGATCAGGAACCCTGCCTTGCACTGATACATGAGTGAAAAATTAACTTTTATGGTATTTAAGCCATTTAAAATTTTTAAGTCTATTTCTTATGGTATCTGGTGTTACTTTAACTAATACAGAGATAATAATAATTCTTAGATTCTTTACTACTGGGAGGATTAAAGGAGGTAAAGTGTTTAATACTGTCCTGGCATATTGCGATGGCTAATCTTATGTGTCAACTTGACTGGGCCACAGAGTACATAGATATTTGGTCAAATGTTATTCTGGGTGAGTCTGTGAGGGTGTTTTTAAGGTTTGGAAAGTCTTTTTTTTTAAACATCTTTATTGGAGTATAATTGCTTTACAATGGTGTGTTAGTTTCTGCTGTATAACGAAGTGAATCAGCTATACATATACATATATCCCCATATCTCCTCCCTCTTGTGTCTCCCTCCCACCCTCCCTATCCCACCCCTCTAGGTGGTCACAAAGCACCAAGCTGATCTCCCTGTGCTATGTAGCTGCTTCCCACTAGCTAGCTATTTTACATTTGGTAGTGTATATATGCCCATGCCACTCTCTCACTTCGTCCCAGCTTACCCTTCCCCCTCCCCGTGTCCTCAAGTCCATTCTCTACGTCTGCATCCTTATTCCTGTCCTGCCCCTAGGTTCTTCAGAACCTTTTTTTTTTTTTTAAGATTCCATATGTATGTGTTAGCATACGGTATTTGTTTCTCTCTTGCTGACTTACTTCACTCTGTATGACAGACTCTAGGTCCATCCACCTCACTACAAGTAACTCAATTTCGTTTCTTTTTATGGCTAAGTAATATTCCATTGTATATATGTGCCACATCTTTATCCATTCATCTGTCGATGGACAATTAGGTTGCTTCCATGTCCTGGCTATTGTAAACAGAGCTGCAATGAACATTGTGGTACATGACTCTTTTTGAATTATGGTTTTCTCAGGGTATATGCCCAGCAGTGGGATTGCTGGGTCATATGGTAATTCTATTTTTAGTTTTTTAAGGAACCTCCATACTGTTCTCCATAGTGGCTGTATCAATTTACATTCCCACCAACAGTGCAAGAGGGTTCCCTTTTCTCCACACCCTCTCCAGCATTTATTGTTTGTAGATTTTTGATGATGGCCATTCTGACTGGTGTGAGGTGATACCTCATTGTAGTTTTTTTTTTTTTTTTTTTTTTTTTTTTTAAAAGTATCCTTTTATTATTTATTTATTTATTTATTTATTTATTTATTTATTATTTTTGGCTGTGTTGGGTCTTCGGTTCGTGCGAGGGCTTTCTCTAGTTGCGGCAAGCGGGGGCCACTCTTCATCGCGGTGCGGGGACCGCTCTTCATCGCGGTGCGCGGGCCTTTCACTATCGCGGCCCCTCCCGTTGCGGGGCACAGGCTCCAGATGCGCAGGCTCAGTAGTTGTGGCTCACGGGCCCAGCTGCTCCGTGGCATGTGGGATCTTCCCAGACCAGGGCTCGAACCCGTGTCCCCTGCATTGGCAGGCCGATTCTCAACCACTGCGCCACCAGGGAAGCCCCCTCATTGTAGTTTTGATTTGCATTTCTCTAATGATTAGTGATGTTGAGCATTCTTTCATGTGTTTGTTGGCAATCTGTATATCTTCTTTGGAGAAATGTCTATTTAGGTCTTCTGCCCATTTTTGGATTGGGTTGTTTGTTTTTTTGATATTGAGCTGCATGAGCTGCTTGTAAATTTTGGAGATTAATCCTTTGTCAGTTGCTTCATTTGCAAATATTTTCTCCCATTCTGAGGGTTGTCTTTTCGTCTTGTTTATGGTTTCCTTTGCTGTGCAAAAGCTTTTAAGTTTCATTAGGTCTATGAGGGTGTTTTTGGATGCAATTCACATTTGAACCAGTAGGCTGAGTAAAGCAGATTGCCCTCCCTAATGTGGGTGGGCCTCATCAAATCAGTTGAAGGCCTGAATAGAAGAAAAAGGCTGACCCTCCCAGGAGTAAGAGGGGACTCCTCTTGCCTGACTGCATAAGCTGGGACATTGGGTTTTTTCCTGCCTTTGGAGTTAAACTAAAACATTAAGCTTCTTGGATCTCAATCCTGCCAGCTTTCAAACTGGAAATTGTACCACCAGCTCTCCTGGTCTCAGGCCCTCAGGCTCAGACTGGAACTATGCCATTGGCTCTCTTGGATGTCCAGCTTGCTGATTTTAGATCTTGGGACTTCCCAGTCTCCATAATCATATGAGCCAATTCCTTGCAATAAATCTCTTTCTATACACATATATCCTGTTGGTTCTGTTTCTCAACAGAACCTTGACTAATACACATACATTAATTGTTTTATAAATATATATTCATTTTATTTCTCAGTGCAACAATTAAATCCTATTTTCTTTTCCACCACTGCCCTTCTGCCTGCTTTTATTCCTAGTTTATGTAGCAGAGAATATTTGCTTTATTCTGGCCTCCTTAAAGGGATCTTCCTTGCCCAGGTAAGAATGCACTAAAAGCTTATACTAAAAGCTGGCCTTGGATATTAGCTCTGGTCTCTGTAATTCATCCAGAACATATTCTGGTGTATTCATTCCCATGCATAAATTTTTTTTTTTTTTTTAAGAATCAGTTTTAGTTATTGTATTTATTTTTGGTTGTGTTGGGTCTTCATTGCTGCATGTGGGCTTTCTCTAGTTGCGGCGAGTGGGGGCTACTTTTTGTTACAGTGCGCAGTCTTCTTATTGAGGTGGCTTCTCTTGTCGCGGAGCACGGGCTCTAGGCGCACGGGCTTCAGTAGGTGTGGCACGCAGGCTCAGTAGTTTTGGCTTGTAGGCTCTAGAGCACAGGCTCAGTAGTTGAGGCACAAGGGCTTAGTTGCTCTGTGGCATGTGGGATCTTCCCAGAGCAGGGCTCAAACCCGTGTCCTCTGCATTGGCAGGCAGATTCTTAACCACTGCGCCACCAGGGAAGTACCCCCAGGCATAAATCTTTATTGTCATCTTCCATCACTTGACAACCTCCACTGGGCCCTCTACTGCCCCGCTCCCGATTTTCACTTCAAATTCTGGTCTTTCATACTGAATATGCATTACGCCTGTTAAACACAGTGATGATATTTGTCCTCCTGCACTATGCACCTCCACTTCTGGGCTCTGTCCACCACTTCAGTCCTACTCCCCATATCCATATAGAGAACCACTCTGGAAAAAAATATTTTTGTGCTCCATGGATTTAAAAATGGCTCCCTCCTACATTTAGTAGAAGACTGATAGGTCCAATAGATTCAAGGACATTGTGTAGCTTCATGGATCATGCCCTTATCCAGGAAACTAAGAAACTTGACTAAATGCCTTTACTGTGTAAACAAATAACTTTCACCCCACCCCCCTCATGAGCTGCATGTTGGAAAGCCTATCAAGATATCGAAAAGCAAATGGGGTCCTTTATCCATTACCAAAATTCCCCTTTATCTCTCCCCTCTCCAGCTTAAAAATGTTAGCCACTTGAAGGCAGGGACTTTGGCTTGTTTGTTGATGTATTCTCAGTCCCAGAAAAGCACTTAGCACATAAACATTTGTTAAATAAGTGACTACAGACCCTTGCACCCCATATCCTTTTCGTCACCTGGAAATTCGGTCACCAGCACTACTTATACCTTCATTAAGTCTCCACTTCACTTCCTCCCCATTCACTAAAAGTTATTTAAGTTGGCAACAAAGGAAGAGGCAGGGGACCTACACTTGCATAGTTAGTTCGAATATGCAACTAAACATTAGATCTAGTAACTGTTTCCAGCAAAGCAGACATATTTACTCATTGCTCAAAGCCAAGGCTTTCTGCAAGTTCAAAGGCACTAATTTTGGTGGTGGTCCCTCAGGCCAACTCTCACAAGCACGTTGGGGTCCTGTTAGGATTACTAATGCTTAACAACACCTTTTGAGACAATTATTCTTACTAATCCCTATTATGGACCAGCTCTATGAAAACTTGGGCTTGACAAAGTAAGACTTTCATGGTATCTACAGCTTTGGGCAAAACAGAGAATAATAAGTGATGACAGCTTTGCAGAAACATCTCAACCAATTCACATATTTGGTGACACTGTTCAGCTGGTCCAACATCCCTGCCTTCCAATGAGTCATAAAGGGGATACTCCATGACCTTCTGGAATGGAAGGTTTCTTTATGCACATGAATGAATTTTAATGAATTCTTGGTTCAGTGTTATAGCTGGGTCATTCTATTCTGTCTAAAATAGATGATCCAATGATATCATAAAAAGTGACTGCTATTTTAATGGAGGGGTATTCTACAGAACCAAGAATGCCAGGTTACTGCAAGTTTTTTGTGGCTACAATAGATTTCTAGGGTTTTCTGGTGATTTCTCTCTCATGTCTCTAATCCAATGGTTCTCCAACTGTATTTCCCACACTAGCACCATCATTTTGGAACCTGTTAGAAATTCACAATCTCAGACCCCATCTCAGACCTACTTAATCTGAAACTCTGGTGGGCAGGGCCCAGCAATCTGTGTTTAACAAGCCCTCCAGATAATTCTGATACTTGCTTAAGTTTGAGAACCACTAACCTGACTATACTTTGGAATTCTTTACATAGGGAAAAGGGTTTTCTTGGTACTAGATATGACTGTGGCCTCACAGTCATTGAAAATCTCATCCTCTCCTCTCTAAACCTTACCTACTCTGGTTCTTCATTAGCCTTGATGATACATCATTAGAGGAAAGCATATTGTTTCAGAAGCAGATCTAAGCTCTGGTGGCCTCTGCTCTGTGATTCTCCTAGAAGTTGATCTCAGCCTAGGCTGATTACTCTATCTGGGGGCAAGTGGTATTAGGGGCCACAGCCACCTTTGAAATGTGTGGGCATTCCCCTAAGGGACCCTGAATGATGCTCCGAGACAACCATGAAAAACAGAGGCAAACGTACACTCAGTTTATGTTGACTGAAATGGACCCATTCATGTGATATCTGCATCACATGCTAGGCAAACAGATCTACCTGATTTTACTAAGAAAGCCAGAATAACAGGGGACAGAAGACTCAAACCCAGGAAATCCTCTGACACCAGAGTAATTAGTGAAGATAACATGTCCGGGCAGCAGTGCCAGGCAGAAATCCAGTTCTACACTCAGATGGCCCTTCAGCCGTGGAGTACTGGTGAACCTCTACCAGACCAAATATGTCTAATGCATAGAAACCATTTTAAATGTATAATGCAATCCACCAGGATTTTGGGTGGTCCCTAACTTGATTTGAAACTCTCTATTCATCCTTCCCTGCCATATCTATCATGAGTCAAGAGACTACTGGACTTGCTCACAAACTCAAATATCCCTGCAATATCATCACCTTCACTTCCAACCTCACTTTTTTCCCCTAGCCACAACTCCATCCTATAGATGGGGCACCTTCTCTGTGAAATGACACACTTCCTTTTCTACATACCTCCCCCACCCCAATACCCCTGGCCCTGCACAGCACTATTGCTATTTTGTTCATTTTCTATCTCTTGGTGCTCAGTTATATGGGTCACATTTGTGGTCCTTTGTCTTCTCAGTGCTAATTTATTTTACAAATATTGGTTGAACACCTAGTATACCCCCAGCATTGAGAATACAGCAATAAATACCAGTAATTATGCTTTCTTCCTGCCCCACCCTAGTTTTGAGCCTATTGACTGAGCACTTATTATGTGCCAGGCACTAGGATGATACATTTATATACATGTACAGTTGACCTTTGAACAACTTGGGTTTGAACTACATGGATCCACTTATACCAGAATTTTTTTCAATAGTAAATACTACAGTACACAATCCATGGCTGATTGAATCTTCAGATGCCAAATGATGGATAGGAGGAACCGAGGATACGGAGGGCTGACTCTAAGTTATACCTGGATTTTCAAGTGTGCGGAGGTTTGTCCCCCTAACCCCTGCATTATTCAAGGGTCAAATGCACATACATTTTTTTCTTTAACATATGAGGCATGTAAAATTAATATCTTTATTTTACAAATAAGGCAATTAAGGGTCAGATAAGTAATTTGACCAAGGTCATATAGCTGGTAATTGGAAGGCTTTGGATTCAAACTGAGGTCAACGCTCACGAATGTCATAAAATACTGTGTTGGCTGCTCTTACAAAGCCATTCTACTTCTTAGTGACAATTCATTCCCCTTCTCTCCAAAATAGTGACTCCATCCTATCATGAGCCCTTTAGATGAGTTGAAGTTAGCTGTGTAACCAAGCATTATATGAGCAAGAAGAGCCCATTGGCTTATATGGATGGAATTTTTTAGACTTAGTCTTACGTCATCTGTTTGGATCAACAACTCAACTAATTTTGTTCTCCAGCTTCTCTTTCATTCCATATCATCTGACAACCCCTTTGAATAATCTAACTTGGCTAGACCAGAATTTTCCCCCAGATCTTGGCATCTGTTCTCAGGCACTTAGCATCTTGCCAGTGACTAAGTCACATTTCCAGACCCTTAGTACTGTGGGAATGACTAGTCTGGCCAACACTTTGATCAACCTCCCCACCAGGGAAAGCACTGATCAGATAAAAAATTATATAATTTTAAAAATCATTAAAATTAATAAAACATTTTTAAAAACCTAATTGTACTGGAAAACTCTGGATTAGTTCAACTTTGCTTGAATTTACATGATTACAATCATATTAAGTCATCCTCCAAGACAAACTTTTACATATGTGGAATTGTAGCCTATTCCATCTCTGGAAAACTCTTAATTATACTGATTCTACTAAATCTGTCCTGTGTTTCGTTTTGTGTTGTCTAACCCTTTGTGGTCATGTAGAACAAATCTATATCTTTCTGCATAGCACTTAGTCAAATATTTTTACCATCTGCCATGCTCCTTGCTATGCCAAGTCACACCCCTCCAACCCCCATGTCTTCTTTATCTGGCTAAACCTCCACAGTCCATTCAACTTTTCTCATACCAGGGTCTCCAGTCTCATCCTTATATCAGAGTTACCTTCTAAATGCTCTCATTAGTCTAAATTTCTCCTAAGTACGGCACCCAGAATAGCACATGATCTTCTAGGACTTCAAAACACATCTTCCTTTTAAACGTGATTATGAAATATTCCAGACAAACAACATACATAAAGAATATTATAAATAACACCTATTTACCTATCATCAAGTTTAAACAGAATATTATCAAACAGAAGAAAACTCCTAAATATCCTCCCCATCAGCCTCCTTTTCTTATCCTCCAGAGGTAATCACTGGAGGATATCATAACAAACAGAATGATAATCACTGTTTTCTATTCCAATGTATATTTTTTTATGCCGCCAAAGAACATTTTACATTATCTTATATGCTGTCCATGCCATCTCAAGCTGATAACTATCGATCTTGTTTTTATAAACCTTCCAGAAGGGAGTTAGTGTAAGTAATAGCTCTTAATCTTTGTTTCCAGCTTTTCATTATCATTCCTCTCAATGATTTTTTAAAATGTTTAACTTAAATTCTTACTGTATTAATTAAGACAATTAAATCTAGAATTGACAACAGTGAAGAAGAGGACACTTGTTCCCCATCTTCTGATGTAATCCTTTCGTATAATTCGAAGGCATGTTTTAAATTTTTTATGCAAATATTTCTTCACCAATCTAGGTACTAAGATCATCACTTTGTGTTTTCTTTTCAGGAAGTTTGAGCCTTGAAAACTGTAATCTCTTCCCATTATCAGAAGTGATATTAGTTTGGTTTTGTGAGCCTCTCTCGGGAAGATTAAATTTTCCTCCATATCTCTGGGGTCCTGGAAGTCTATTAATAGGTTAATCTTCAAGCTGGATCTAACAGATATCTATGTGAGCTTTCCTGAAGAGCCTTAAGTGATTTCACATATAACATATTTTCTGCTCCAAAGTTAGTAGGAATTGACTACATTTTCCCATACTTAGGGACTGTTGATTCTGCTGAAATCTCACATTCTTCAAAAGGACTTGATCAATAAAATAGAATACGTGGGGAGGTGATAGGCAGCTTAAGATCTATTTTTAACACTGTAACTTCAAGAATATTATGAGGGCTTCCCTGGTGGCGCAGTGGTTGAGAATCTGCCTGCTAATGCAGGGGACACGGGTTCGAGCCCTGGTCTGGGAAGATCCCACATGCCACGGAGCAGCTGGGCCCGTGAGCCACAGCTACTGAGCCTGCGCGTCTGGAGACTGCCCCGCAACGGGAGGGGCCGCGATAGTGAAAGGCCCGCGCACCGCGATGAAGAGTGGCCCCCACTTGCCGTAACCAGAGAAAGCCCTCGCACGAACCGAAGACCCAACACAGCCAAAAATAAATAAAGAAAGAAAGAAAGAAAGAAAGAAAGAAAGAAAGAAAGAAAGAAAGAAAGACAGTGTCCATAAAAAAAAAAAAAAAAAAGAATATTATGAATATATATTTCAGAATATTTTCAATTTTCTGCTGTTTTAAATAGACCCCTCAGTGAAATGATGTTTGATTTAGATGCTGTTGCAATTGAAATAAAACTAATTCTGAAAGTGTTTTTTACCATGTTAAAGAAAAATGGTTTTAGTCTCTGTTACCAACTGGATTCTATCTTCATTAGCCAGAAGGCAAAGACAAATCACTTCTGGCAGATTATACAAAGAGAAAGGAGTTAAATATAGTTTATACCCGTGAGAAAGATTATATCTGAACCTTTAATATTAAATAACCTGGAAAATGTACAAATCTCTGTAGTTCTCAGAGTAGAATGCTAATCAAATGAATTATATAGCTTCAGTATTAGTAACAAAGTTTACCCTTTATTTGTCCAAAAGAGAAGCCTATGAAACAGAATAAACAATTTCTGGAAATAATGGATTAAATTAGCAGAACCACAAAAATGCAAATAATATAGTTGAATAACCATGATTTCCCTCTTTTTCTAAAAATTATTAAAATAGAGGAAATAACCAATTCCTATATATTATTCATCACCGAAAATTAACAAGTGCTGCTAACACTAATATTTTTGCTTCAATTTTTAAAATTTAATCAAGGAAATAAAATATTTCAAATGAAGTTAAAATTCCCTTTGTCTCCCCCACTTCAGTTCTAATCTCCTCTTTTCCTTCTCAGAGGCAATTTCTACTTCACTGATCATGAATGTGATGTGTATCCTTTAGTTCAAGCTTTTATACTGTCGACTGAGAAAAAATGCACAACCTAAAAGTTGAGAATTACGTTTTGTTTGGTGGACATACTGAGGACTCACGCCTGGCAGGCAGCCTCTCAGCTCTGAGGGACCTATTCTGGAGAGGTAAGGGAGAAGCCAGGATATAAAGGAGTTTTTGCAACAAAAACTGATCAAAAGATTCCTGTTCATTAAAGAAAAATCAGACATCTCAAGGTAATGAATTTAGCGCTTTTCTATGTATGGGAGGATGCAAGAGTCTGGGCTCATTGAAATCATTCCTTTGAGATGCACCTTAACTATCTAAGGCCAGGAGCCTGTTTTTGTTTTTGTTTTTTATCCTGAACCCCTCATGGTGCACAGTTGGGGGAGGAGGGTGCAGTGGCTGATGGCTTGAGGGCCACAACATCCTTTGTTTACTTATATGGCAGGCGACATTCTTTGTCTACAATAGTCACTACATCTATGTGTTCTTTTTATTTGTTTTTAATTTACATAAATGCTTTCATATGGTATCTATCATTTCTGAAACTTTTTCTTCACCATCCTGTTATTCAGAACCATCAACGTTGATTAGTATAGACCTAGGTCCTTCACTTGAATTGCTGTATACATTTCATATCATAACACAATTTACTTTTTCACTAGTGGAAAGTTTGGTCGTTTCTAAGAGTTTGCTAGTTTAAACATGCTGCTGTTGACATCTTTTACATGCCTTCTTGTGCACGTGTGCTGGAGTTTCTCCAGAAATACATACTGTTATGTGGGTGCTATTACCAAAACACTCTCCACATCAGTTGTACCAACTACAGCTCCACCCCAGTGTTCCTGTTCCTCTGAGTCCTCTCCAGGTTATGGAGTGTCAGTGTAGGGAAAATTTGTCATTCTTTTTGGCCACCCAGCACCCTGAACACCCTCCTACATTTGGAGACCCTCCAATTATGAGTTTCCACTTCCCACTATAGACATCAAGCCTCTCCTTCCCACCCTCCCTAGACTGCCAATCAGACTCACTCACACCAGATCATGAATGGAAACCCAGTGACTTAACAGGAAACAGGCGCTCCTTAGAATCCACTCTTTTTGGCAACAGTTACATTCGTTTTTCAGAGGTTCCAAAAGCCACATTCTGTGCTGGTAGTGGTGACAGGAACAGTGGTTGGTATTTAGGATTTATGAAGGGTTGTGGGGTTTCAGTGGCCTGCAGTGGTGTGTCTTCTAATAGATAACTGAATGCACCTCTAAACAGGGTGGACCCGGACGTTCCTTAAAAAACTAAAACTAGAGCTACCATATAATCCAGCAATCCCACTCCTGGGCATATACCCAGAGAAAACTATAATTCAAAAAGGCACATGCACCCCAATGTTCATTGCAGCACTATTTACAGTAGCCAGGTCATGGAAGCAACCTAAATGCCCATCAACAGAGGAATGGATCAAGAAGATGTGGTACATATATACAGTGGAATATTACTCAGCCATAAAAAAGAACGAAGTAAGGCCATTTGCTGCAACATGGATGGACCTAGAGATTGTCATACTGAGTGAAGTAAGTCAGACAGAGAAGGACAAATATTGTATGATATCGCTTATACATGGATTCTAAAAAAAATGGTACAAGTGAACTTATTTACAAAACAGAAATAGAGTTACAGATGTAGAAAACAATTTTATGGTTACCAGGGGGGGAAGGGGGAGGAGGGATAAATTGGGAGATTGGGATGGACATATACACACTACTATATATAAAATAGATAACTAATAAGAACCTACTCTATAGCACAGGGACCTCTACTCAATACTCTGTAATGACCTATATGGGAAAAAGAATCTAAAAAAGAGTGGATATATGTATATGTATAACTGATTCACTTTGCTGTACAGCAGAAAGTAACCCAACATTATAGTAAATCAACTATACTCCAATAAAAATTTAAAAATAAATAAATAAACAAACAGGGTGGACCCAGGAAACAGGTTGCTGTGTTGAAACCACTGTTTTTTGACAGACTAGCTGTGTAACCTCAGGCAAACTAAGCCACCAATCTCCACTTTGTCTTCTACAACATGTGGGAAATAATTGTACCTATTTTATAGATTTGTTGTGAGGATTAAATGAGCAAATACATATAAAGCACTTAGAACTATACCCGCACACAGTGAGCAATGGGCAAATGTTAGCTTGTATGATTTAATACATTCTTTTCCTGTTTAAACTAACTGTGATTGGTTTCTGTAGTTTGCAACTACAGAACCGTGTCTGATCTATTCACATGTTTTTATTTTTTCTAACTTGATGGATGCGAAATCGTAGCTTATGAATTTTATTGCATTTTCCTCAGTGCTAGTGAGTCTAAGGCTTTTCTTTTTCATGTTTATTGGTCATTTGAATTTCATCTTCTGTGAATCTCTTGTTAGTAGCCTTTGTGCATTTGCTACGGGGTTATCTTTCTTTTTCTTATTGAATTGTCTGCTGTCTTTATATATTCTGGATACTAAACCTTTGCTTTATGTGTTGCAAATAGCTTCTCCCAGTCTGTCCCTTGCCTTTAACTTTGTTTATAGTGTCTTTTATCATGCTGAAGTTTTTTTTTTTTTTTTTTTTAAAGGATTTTCTTATTTATTTATTTATTTATTTATTTATTTTTGGCTGTGTTGGGTCTTCGGTTCGTGCGAGGGCTTTCTCCAGTTGCGGCAAGTGGGGGCCACTCTTCATCGCGGTGCGCGGGCCTTTCTCTATCGCAGCCCCTCCCGTCGCGGGGCACAGGCTCCAGACGCGCAGGCTCAGCAATTGTGGCTCACGGGCCCAGCTGCTCCGTGGCATGTGGGATCTTCCCAGACCAGGGCTCGAACCCGTGTCCCCTGCATTAGCAGGCAGATTCTCAACCACTGCGCCACCAGGGAAGCCCCATGCTGAAGTTTTAAATTTTGATGTGATGTGATCTAATTTATTACACTCTTCTTTTTATCAGTAAGGCTTTTTGTGCCTCATTGAAATTCTTTCCTATCCTGAGGTCATAAATATATTATCCTATTTTTTTTCTAAGAGGTTGAAAGCATTTTTTTTTAACTTTCCAGTGTTTATACTATATGGACCATGATTTTTAAAAATAAGTTATGAAAAAGTTATAGCAATAGTAACTTTCTATTATTTCTCGGCTGCTAGCTTACCAACAAGGAGTGCAGCAGAATTGTTTGTTCAGAAATTGTAGAGCCATTTTACTGAGACACAGGAAGCAAACAGGCTGACTCTCAGGAAAGACTGATAGTACAAGCTGACGAGAGTCTAGTTTTTTAGGGTCTTACTAAAGTATCAAGTAAATCTCAATACATTATCTTGTCTTTTTAAAGCCCTTCCAATCACACGCAGACACTCCTCACACATGTTTTAAATATATCTATCTGACTAACCAGAGGTCAGTAATTAAGGAGATAGTGCTTAAGTCAGACTAAGATGAGTTTTCACTTCCCCTAAAGGAATTCTAGGCTGAAAGGATTAAGAACAGAATGAAAGAGCAGCCTAGGAAAACCTTCTGGAGCTTAAAGCTGCCAACAGCCTTGCCCTAGCCCTGCTCATGGTCAACACGATGTCCTCTAGCCTCTGCATCAGTGCTCTCGGCTGAGGCTTAAAATGGATTGTGTCATTTTAAATTAATCATTTTCAAACTTCTTTCCATATCTATTTTGGCCCAGAATAGAAGTCTGGTGTTGCAGAATCTTCCCACCACTCGAATAAAAATGACTGTCTTCATTTGCTGCCACGCCTCTCACTCAGGAGTTCATAGGAAGTTGAATTTTGTGTACATAAAATATAAACATTTACTTAAAACTAGGTTAGTTTTGCTTGAAGTTGAAATCAGTGGGGCTCCTGTAGTGTAGTGGGAAGGGCCCAGCCGAGACCTCTGCAGTTACATTGTGCCAGTCTACCCTGGGCTTGAAGTCCTACCAATAGATACTTGAGATTTATATTGATGGGTTACGGCATTTGTTTTCAAACTCTAGGGTCCATTAAAAACAGCTGGAGAGCTTATGAAAGTAAAGATTCTGGTTCAATAGGTCCAAAATGAGGGCCAGGCATCTGCCTTTTTACATGCATGCCTGATAAAGATGGTCCATGGATGTCTTTGAGAAAATATAGGTTATGTTATTTCATCTCTAGGAATCTTCTGTTGAGTTCTAAACACCCCAGAGCAGGGTAATACATGATACATTCATGTGAATCAATGATCAGTTTTGCTAGTCACTTAAAATCCTTGGCAGAGAGGGATCTGGAAAGAAGAAGTTTTGGCGCATCAGAAAGGTCAAGGTAGCGGGAAAGGCACAAGAAGCTTGTAGACTCTGCACATGGGAGCAGGGATGGGTCACAGGGCATGCCTCACTAGCTGATCCAGCCTTTCCAGCTCTGCCTATGAACGTGGCTTGGTCCTGCACCCTCTTCTCAAGCTACATTCTCTCCCTAGCTGATCTCACTTTAAATGGGCCAATTTCATCACACGTAAATTATATCTCAGTAAAGTTGTTTGGTTTTTTTTTTTTAAAGCATATTATATTCCGCAAAAGACAAAGTTAGGGAATTCAAAAAGATGGGTCAGGGACTTCCCTGGCAGTCCAGTGGTTGGGACTTCGCCTTCCAATGCAGGGGGTGCGGGTTCATTCCCTGGTAGGGGAGCCAAGATCCCACATGCGTCGGGGCCAGAAGGCCAAAACATGGAACAGGAGCAATGTTGTAGCAAACTCAATGAAGACTTCGAAAATGGCCCACATTTTTAAAAAAATCTTTAAAAAAAAAAGATGGGTCAATAGAGCATATCCAAAATGAAGCACAAAGGACATTAAAAAAAAAAAAACAGGGGGATAACAAAGAGAGTATAAGAGATATGTGGGTAATGAGGTGGATGGAGTTAGAGTCTGTCATACAGAGTGAAGTAAGTCAGAAAGAGAAAAACAAATACAGTATGCTAACACATATATATGGAATCTAAGGAAAAAAAAAAAAAAAAGGTCATGAAGAACCTAGTGGCAAGATGGGAATAAAGACACAGACCTACTAAAGAATGGACTTGAGGATATGGGGAGGGGGAGGGGTGAGATGTGACAGGGTGAGAGAGTGTCATGGACATATATACACTACCAAATGTAAAATAGATAGCTAGTGGGAAGCAGCCGCATAGCACGGAGATCAGCTCGGTGCTTTGTGACCACCTAGAGGGGTGGGATGGGGAGGGTGGGAGGGAGATGCAAGAGGGAAGAGATATGGGGATATATGTATATGTATAGCTGATTCACTTTGTTGTAAAGCAGAAACTAACACACCATTGTGAAGCAATTATACTTCAATAAAGATGTTTAAAAAAAAAAATAGATATGTGGGACTACACCAGAAGATCTAACACACATGTGATTGGTGTCCTACAAGGAGAAAAGAGAAAGTGGCAGTAGCAACATTTGAAGAAATAATTGTGCAGTTTCTGAAACTGGTAAAAATAATTAATCTACAGACTCAAGAATCTCAGAGAATCCAAAGCAATAATAAATAACAAAGCAAACGACATCTTGGCACATCATAATCAGACTGCTAAAAGCGAAAGATAAGGGATTTCCCTGATGGTCCAGTGGTTAGGACTCTGTGCTCCCAGTGCAGGGAGCCCAGGTTCAATTCCTAGTCAGGGAACTAGATCCCGCACGCCACAACTAAAAGACCCCCGCACGCCGCAACTATAAGACCCCACACGGCGCAACAAAGATCCCGCACACAGCAACGAAGATCCTGCGTGTGGCAACTGAGACCTGGCGCAGCCAAATAAATAAATAAATATTTTTCTAAAAAGCCAAAGATAAAAAAAATTACTTAAAAGTACTAGAATCTCTCTTCCCTGGATTTTGCACATTGGTTCTAGAAGGAACAGACGGGAGAAGAAAAAGTGTTGGGAGAGTCTGGACCAAGTGACGACCTTCTCACAACTGGTGATGGACCTGTTATAAAGGAAAAAACTACAGTTTTCCACTTCCTATGTAGGAAACAAGCCAGTTCTTCCTACCGTTTCTTATTCTGTGCGTCTCCTTTACTACTCACCCAGAACACTTCACATCTGCCACTTCTAGTCACCAAAAGCGCAAGGGTTTTCCCCACAGCAACAAGAAAGTCTCTGACACCAGCTGGGTGTCCTACAAGGTAACTCCACTCTGACACTGTTCACCCGGAGAGACCGTCAGAGCCCCGGTGAGGCCTCAGTCCCACAACTCATCCCCACGCCCATTTCAGACGCCAGTCAAAAGCTTAGGTTATCACCTGTGCTTCCAACCGACTGGCTATAGATCAAAGGTTCCAACAACGCCCTCCTCAGGTTCAATTAATTTGCTAGAGTGGCTCACAGAACTCAGGGAAAGACATTTGCCAGTTTATTAAAGGATATGGTAAAGGATGAAGAGATACACAGGGGGTGGTCTGGGAGGGTCCTGAGTGCAGAAGCTTCTTGCTGTCCCTGGGGAGTTGGGATGCGTCATCATCCCGGTGTGCATGTGTTCACCCAACTGGAAGCTCTCTGAACTCTGTGCTTTCGGGATTTTATGGAGACTTCCCTATGTAGGCATGATAGATCATTAACTCCGTTTGCAGCCCTTCTCCCTTCTCAAGAGAAAGGGGGAGGGGCGAGGCTGAAAATTCCAAGCTTCTAATCATGGCTTGGTCTTTCCAGTGACCAGCCATCATCCAGGAGCCCATGCAGAGTTGCCTCATTAGAACAAAAGACACTCCTATCACCCAGGAAATTGCAAGGGTTTCAGGAACCCTGTGTCAGGAACTGGGGTCAAAGACAAAAAATAGTAGAACAAAAGATGCCCCTGGTGCTCTTACCGCTTAGGAGATTACAGGGGTCTCAGGAGTTCTGTGCAGGAAGCGGGGGCGGAGACCAAGCCATATATTGTCTATTATCTCACACCTGGTATCCACCATGGTTAAATAAGGGTAATAGAAATGGGAGCTGAATGGAAGAACACTCTCAAAGCCAGGTTGGCACATGTCTAGCCTCAGGGATCTGGTGAACATAAGCTTGCCCTGAGTGCACTTTGGTAACAATGTTGTAATTTATACTCATTGATTTAAACCAATCACAGAGGCTTCTAGTCAGGGTGCTGGACCACAGGGTAGGGGTGCCGGGGTGGGGGGGGTTGGGGGGGGCAGGGAGGATTAACTCCACAGGGACCTCACCTGATACACATCAATAAAATAAAGAGCTTCCTGAGCAAAGGAATGCAAAATGCCTTAGAACCACACACACCTGTGTTTGAATTCTAGCTGTAGCACTGACTGGTCATGTGACTCTGGGACTGCAAGCTTTTGATCTCTAACGAATGGAGATAGTATTTATCTTGGAAAAATCCTTGAGGTTAGATGAAAATATAAATATAAATGTATAAAGTAGGTAAGAATATACATAATCCTGGCATATTGGGTTGTCTACAATATTCATTTACTTTCAACTAGAAAATGAGAGGGTTCAAATTCCCAGGCCCCATTTTCAGATACCACATCATGGTGGCAGAGCTCTTGGTACACTGTGGCAAGATTACTAAAAATTACTTTTATTTTAAAAGAAAGATTTCTACTTGGTTATTTGATATTCATCTTATTCCCCAGAGACTTGACTTTTTTCCAGTTAATTCAAAATTGTTTGCTCTACCACTATCATCTTGCTTAAGAGTGTTATTTCAAAGGAAATGTTTAGCTTTTGGCATATCCAACAGAAGTGAATAAATGCATTTTGAAAAATTATTTCCAAGGACCTTTTTGCAAAAAAGAAAGTAAAATGCTAAAAAGATGTGATCTAGAATGGATTGGCTACTTGAGTTTTAAAGTAAATGTAATAGAACTCAATCATCACTCATGCCACCCCTCCAATTTGTTACATGGATAAACAGTTACCTGTGACTTTTACTTATAAAATTAAATTTAAGGAATAAAAATTTCCCTATCCAGCATACATTCAAATTCACTGCTCATCAGAGTTAAACTTTATTCATTATAAATAATTTTCAGGTGTTTCTTTCAGAATTCTGAATATTTTGTCATACATTTCCCACTTCCTTGCAAAGGAATTCAAATCTGAATGCATTTTTCTTAGCCTTATTATAAAGATGACTCAAAGATAGCCTCAGGTGGAATTATCCCTGTAACATTTTCTGTGTTAGGTGCAATCACTCTCTTATGAATATACTGCTATATTTGGGGAATTTATTTCCAGTGATATCCATTTCATTCTATACATTTCTGTTAATAAAGTTCCCAAAGATTAAAAGATCATTAGGGGTAAAAAGAAAAAAAAAAAGTTAGAGGGGTTTTATGCTTTCTGGATTTAGGAAAGTATTGAGTCCTTAAGCTCACGCACAATTATTTTTCTCAAATCTCCTTGGTATAATTTCATTTAAAAACTCTCACTCTACTGTGTATTATTGCAATTGGTTGTATTATTTAATCTGTGACAATGTTCTCTACAGTGAATAAAACATTTCAAAATGCAGTTCTTATCTAGCTGTGTGATTTTATAAATTCCTTATTTTGAAGGAGTAATGATTACTCTTTTCTTTGTGGTCAAGGTTGACAATTTCATTATTATATGTGATTCAGCAAACACATTAACCATAACGCTGTTTGAGAGTTACTCCATACTTTCCTCCTAGGGAAGGTTCCAACCGCTCTATAGAGTTAAGAGAAGTGATAAACAAATCTCAAATATCACAGCATTCACTCCTGAAATGTTATCTCCCCTAGGGTGAAATTGCCACTGCTTAAGAGTGCCGAGTTATGTTTCATGCTGTTTAGAGGAAGTAAGCAAGAAGGAAGAGGCCAAGTCACATTTCCAGGCGATAGGAATTCCTTATATTTCATCAACGTATTCAAAAATCTCTGGAGTACCATGGGCTATAACTCAGGTCTCTGTCCTCTGTGTCCAACTGAAATTGCATAGATACCTGAGCTGGCAGAACGTCAAACCTATATATAAGCTAGGCTTTATCTAGGACATGAAAGCTGAAGTCTGTACTTTGAGCCCATACCCAGACTGGCAAAACAAGATGGAAAATTTAATTCATAAGATGGAGAGAAAAAATAATTTAGATATTTCAAGACAAATTTTCCAAGTAAATAGTATATTCTTATTCTCTTAGTTCTGATAGAACATAGTCTTCCAATGTAAACTGAAATTACAGTATAATATCATGATATACTCACTATGGTGGACAGACTTTAAGATGATCCTTGATGATCCCCACCTTCTGGTCTTTACACCTTTGTGCAACCCCTTCCTCTTGACTGCAGGTAGGATGTGTGATGTGCTTCTAACTGATAAAATATGGCAAAGATGGTGGGCTGTCACTCCTGTTATTACATCTTGTTATATTAGACTCTGTATTAACATACTGAAGATAATGTTGTGAGTGTGGGGCAGTAAATAGCTAAGTTAGAGAAATCTATGTAGCAAGGAACTGAAGGTGGCATCTAGGAAATCTATGTAGCAAGGAACTGAAGGTGGCATCTAGGGACTGTGGACAACTTCTAGGACCAGAGAGAACTTCCAGCCAACAGCCAGCAAAAATCTTGGGCTGTCAATCATACAGTGGGAAGAAAACAGATTCCGCCAACAACCTGCAGGAGCTTGGAAGCAGATTCTGGCCCAGTCAAGCCTACAGATGAGAATGCAACCCAGCCGATATCTTAATTGCAACCTTATGAGACTCTGAGCAGAGGACTCAGTTAAATTGTACTCAGTACACGGAAACTGTGGTATAATAAATTTGTACTGTTTTAAGCTACTAAATTTGTGATAATTTGTTATGTAGCTAGAAAACTAAGATACCTACCAAAATGGCAAGAAAGTAATGCAGAGAGTACCAAGTGTTGGCAAAGATTTGGAACAATTGGAATTCTCATACACTACTGGAGAGAGTGTAAATTAGTTCAACTCCTTCAGAAAACTGTTTGCAAGCATCTCCTAAAATGGAATATATGTGCATACTATGATTCAGCAATTTCACTTCTAGACACATGACTAAAATAAATGCACACATGTGTACCAAAATACTTGTCCGATAATGTCCTTAGTCACATTATAATAGTCCCAAACTGGAAACAACCCAAATACTTAACATCAGGCAACTGAAAGAATAAGTTGTGGCTTATTCATAAATAGAATGCTATACAGCAATGAAAATAAATGAACTACAAATACACACAACATGGAACTTACAAACATAATGTGGAAAGAAAGAAGCTGGTAATTTATATTAAATTCAAGAACAAGCAACACTAAACTGTGCCATTAGAAGTCAGGATGGTGATTATTCTGGTGGGAATAGCAAGAGGAGCTTCTGCAGGCTGGTAATGTTCTATTTCTTGATACGGATGCTGTGACACATGGGTGTTTTCACTTTGTGATAATTCATTGACATACACTCACTATGTGTGACTTTTCTGTAAGAATGTTATACTTTAACTAAAAGGTTGACCTAAAGATAATAATATTTCATCTGTACAGCCTCTCTAAACCTTTTATGCCTCCAATTCACCTGTCCGTTTGTACTTTGGGTTCAAAAGAAGAAAAAGAGAAATATTAAAACTGTTAATAAGTGGTAAAGCCAGGAAACAAACCCACGTCACATGTTTGTCTAATAAAAGACTTCAGGCTTTTTTTTTTATTTTATTTACTTATTTATTTATTTTGGCTGCATTGGGTCTTCGTTGCTGCACAGGCTTTCTCCAGTTGCGGCAGGCGGGGGCTACTCTTCATTGCGGTGCACAGGCTTCTTATTGCTGTGGCTTCTCCTGTTGGGGAGCATGGGCTCTAGGGGAGTGGGCTTCAGTAGTTGCAGCATGGGGCCTCAGTAGTTTTAGCACACAGACTCAGTAGTTGTGGCCTGTGGGCTCTAGAGCGCAGGCTCAGTAGTTCTGGCGTATGGGCTTAGTTGCTCCTCGGCATGTGGGATTGAACCTGTGTCCGCTGCACTGGCAAGCGGATTCTTAACCACTGCGCCACCAGGGAAGTCCCCAGGGTCTTTTATATATACATTTCTGAATTATTAGGATGTAGGTTTTATACAGCATGCCCTTTTATCCCTCAATACTCCAGTGTGTTTTTTCTAAGAAAATATATTCTTATATAAACCACAGTACAGTTATCAATTTCTGGAAAATAACATGAATACAATAATTTTATTTAGTCACAGTAATTTTATCAGTTTTCTCAGTAATGAGCTTTCTAGCATTTTCCCTTCCTTCTTCCCTATTTAATCTATTGTCAGTATGAACTCATGGGTTTTCAATGGTTAATATAATTCGTCGTTAGTGTTAATTATTTTGATGCTCAATTTCCCCAGAAATTGAGGTCCCTATGGAGGTCCCTTCAAACTGTCTCTGCATCCTTTTGCTAAGTTCCACAATTTTTGAGCACTTCCTTACCTTCTCACAGAAGATGTACTAGGCTTACATTTTATTTTCCCTGCCCCAGCCCTGAAGTCAGCTTTTCTCCAAGGTACTCTGTTTGCTTTTAGTGGAAAATGATATTAAATACCAAAATTTAGGGGCTTCCCTGGTGGCGCAGTGGTTGAGAGTCTGCCTGCCAATGCAGGGGACACGGGTTCGTGCCCTGGTCTGGGAAGACCCCACATGCCGCGGAGCAACTAGGCCCGTGAGCCACAACTACTGAGCCTGCGCGTCTGGAGCCTGTGCTCCGCAACAAGAGAGGCCGCGATAGTGAGAGACCCGCGCACCGCGATGAAGAGTGGCCCCCGCTGGCCGCAACTAGAGAAAGCCCTCGCACAGAAACGAAGACCCAACACAGCCATACATAAATAAATAAATAAATAAAATTAAAAAAAAAAAACTTTAAAAAAAAAAAAAAAACAAAACAAAATTTACGTTCCAGGTGTGGTCATTGTTACTGGCGTCCCTTACTTCTAGCCCTCTTGAGAGACATATATGAAGATACACAGATATATATATATATCCCAAAGACACCTGTAGGTAAGAGAGCGTAATTGTTGGGTTTTTTTTAGCATAACTGTTATGATGTGATTTCTTTTGTGTTGATTCCTATTTGTATGAAACATACAGGATTTAAGCTATGTTAAGTAGTTCAAAATGGCGCCACAGTGGTCAACGTGAACTTCCATATTAGTCGTTTTGAAACGTCTGTGGTAGGACTGCGAGTGTCTTAGACTGAGAAACTAGGAGAGTTACTTTAGATAAAGAATTTGTTTGACCACTGGAACAGAAGGAGCAACTGATAGAGAAAAGACGCCCTGGGCATAACTGTTACACTCTACCAACAGACTCCTTAAAAAGAGACCCAGCAACTTGAATGAAGGCTCTTCTCTGGGGACCCGATTCCATGCTGATGAGAGCTGATCCAGATGAGAGCTACTGGAGGCTCTGTCGGAGAAGAGGGCAACTTCCCACTCACGCTCGTCATGTGACCCATTAGGGGGTCAGAGACCGCTGCTCGTGCTGGGACGCCTCCTTCCCAGACTTCTTGGCGTGGTTCCTTACTCCCTTTTCCCTACTTTGACTGACCTGTGTTGTGTGCCCACTGTGTGCAATAAACCGAGTGATTCCTGAATTGAAAGTTGGCTACGTTTTGTACAGCATCATACAGCATCTCTAATCCCCTGATTCTTACCTTGCCTTATGGCTGGGCCCTGAGACACATCGTACTAAACAAGCAGGGCTTTCTGTCAGTTTTATTGCCTCTTTACTTCTGAGTTCCTAACCTTTCCTCTAGTATCACCCAGCCCGGTCTTCCTACCTACATAAATGCAATTACACAGTACTTTGTAGTTTATGAGGCACTTTCGTGGACATTATCTCCTTTGATCCTCATAACAATCCTCTGATAGAGCCAGGGCAGTATCATTCTCATCAATTTCTAGAAGAGGAAACTAAAACTCCTAAAAGTTAAGTGACAAGTTCAGGGTCACGTTGCTAACAAGGGCTTAAAATCCCAAGTCTGGAGTTGTTACATTATACCTCACCTTCCACAAGCGAAAGCTCATTGGCCCTCAAACTTGGCTGGACACTTCTCTGAGTCCAGGTAACACACAGGGAAGTTAGGAGTTCCCTTCCCATCTACGTGACTACTCAATCCCCAGCTTAACCCATACCTACACATGTGATGGGTGAGAGAACTGAGCTGTTTTATTTCTAACCTTATGTTGAACAATAGAGTTTCTCCTCCTTAGTTTCTGTCCAAAATAATGTGGTAAACAACTAACACATTGAAATCCATCATTTTGAAGACAAAGCACTCTACGACTAATGAAAGTATGGCATAAGTGGAAAAGCAAACAGTCTGCATCTTTACAAAATCTTATCAGAAAGATTCCATGTTTAATCATTTATGAACTTAAGGAATCTCTGCCAAAAATGCAAGTTATGAGAATGTTATTTTTGAGAAGAGTCCCAGATATTTGGAAATAATAATTTTAGAGCATTGCATTATTGTACAGAGTATGTGTGTCTATCTTATCTAATACCATTCTCTCTACAGAGGTCATGTTGAATGAATTCAGTCTTATATCCATGTTTATCTCTAGCTTTATAACCCTGACATGTACACAAAAGATAGAATTTTATGTGACAGCTGTGAAAGATCATGACGTCTTACATTTGCATTACATTTCTCCTAAGAGGAGATCTTCCATGAGCACAGAAAATTGATTTGATTCACCTAAATAATGGGGCAACCACAAAACCCCTCAGAGCCTTTTTGCTTTGCTTTGAGTAGCTTTGCTTACAGGAGGCTTAATGCTCTCCTTTGAGGGGAAAAAGCACCTCATACCTTTTATAGTTGAAATAGCTGTGTTCTGTTAGGGTTTCCTGGTTTATGATATTATGGGCTGTTGGTTATTCTTCCCCCCATTTAGACTATAGGTAGTGTATATCATCACTTCCTGATTTTGTGGGAGACATTGTTAGTTAACGGTTTTTTTGTCTTTTTTCTTTTTATACAAATTTATTTATTTATTTTTGGCTGCGTTGGGTCTTTGTTGTTGCACACAGGCTTTCTCTAGTTGCGGCTAGCGAGGGGCTACTCTTCATTGCGGTGCATGGGCTTCTTGGTGTGGTGGCTTCTCTTGTTGCAGAGCATGGGCTTCAGTAGTTGCAGCACATGGGTTCAGTAGTTGCGGTGCCCAGGCTCTTCAGCGCAGGCTCAGTAGTTGTGGCGTGCAGGCTTAGTTGCTCCGCGGCATGTGGGATCTTCCCGGACCAGGGTTCAAACCCGTGTCCCCTGCATTGGCAGGCAGATTCTTAACCACTGCGCCACCAGGGAAATCCCGCTTTTTCTGTCTTTCTCCAACCATTCATCATCCTTTCCAAACCCCTCTCTCCTCCGTTGCTCATTCATATTTACTCTCATAGTTTATAGAGGGAGCATAGTTAAGTAGGAAAAGCATGGTATTGGGAGCCAGGAAGACTGGATTATGTCTCCACTTTACCCAGAAATATCTGTGTCACTTTGAGCTGATCACTTTACTTCTCTTGGTTTCAGTTATCCACCACCACTACCATCATTATCATCCTTGAAGTTCTTCAAGCTCTGAAATTCTGGCTTCTATTTCAAGTAGAAAGGTATATACTAGTTTAACAGTAACTAGTTTAATAAGAGGAATCCCTCCACTCTGTTTGATTCTGATATGTGCCTGTATGCACATAAATATGGGGCCTGAATAAAACTGAATATTATGATTCTCACTTAGGAAGTGGGACAGAGAGTCTAAGTGGGAACTTTATTCATTCACCTATCAAGTATTTATTGAGATTTTTCTGTAAGCTAGCTACTCTTCTAGACATTGTAGAAACAGCAGTGAACAAGACTGTTCAAGGACCCTGATGTGATGAAGCTTCCATGTTAGATGTGTGGAGAGAAAAAGAATAAATATATAAAAATATTTTTTAAAAACACAATTTCAAATAGTGATAAATAATATGAAAAAAAAATAAAATAGAAAAATGGAATGGAAAGGAGACAGGAAGGTGAGCAGGTAGTTCAGAATAAATCGTCAAGAAAGGCTTCTCTGGGACTTCCCTGGCAGTCCAGTTGTTAAGACTTCACCTTCCAACACAGGAGGTGCAGGTTCGATCCTTGATCAGGGAACTAAGATCCCACATGCCTCGCAGCCAAAAAACCAAAACATAAAACGGAAGCAATATTGTAACAAATTCAATAAAGACTTAAAAAATGGTCCTCATCAAAAAAATCTTTAAAAAAAATAATTCTTCAAAAATGTTTTAAAAAAATAAAAGAAAAGAAAGGCTTCTCTGGGGAGGTCACAGCTAAACTGAGCCCTCTGGCCAGTCATACAAAGATCTGGCCATAGAACTTTCAAGACCTTTCATAGACCTTTCTCTGAGGTCAGAGAGGTGAGCAAGGCAGGTGAGGAGTCCATACTGCCAGGAGAACAACTTCTCTGCATGTGGCAGGAATGATGCTTGCAGGGCAGGGTTCTTTCTCCTTGGGAAGAGCCAAGTGTGTCACAGGTGTGGGATCAAGTGACATCAGCTGTCAGACCAACTGGGCCAATCATTGATTTAGGTCTCTTTTACAGAAATCCTAAATCCAGTTGGAAATCTAAGGGTAGAAATCCACATTTCAGTCTACAGCATTTACCATATTTTTCCTCTGAAAAGGCCCATTATGTTCAGCAGAGGAAACCTCAGCCTTTCCCTGAAAAGTGGATCATGAGAGACAGTAATTGAGAAAGAGAGAGAGAGAGAAAAAAAAAGACAGAGAGAGAGAGAGAAACACCAGTGACAGATGATGCAGCATTAAATCACGTAACAAACTTGCTGGGAGGCTGGGAAAGGCAATTTACCTCTCTTGATGTCTGTTTTGACAACTATAAACTGAAGGCTTAGACAAGATAATCTTGAAATCCCTTTTCCATGCTATAGTGGAATTGTTTATTTGTAACTCTAAAATAGCTTTTTAAAAAAGATTTTCTTGCTATTTAAACCATCTCTGCCATATTAGACTTAAAACAAAATTGAATAAGAAACATAAATTTTTCTAAAGCAGATTGTAGTTTACACTTCTATCCTCAATCCTGTACATAAGTAATTTATGTTATTCAGATTATTTATTTCCATTAGCACATATGTTCTCATTAAATTTCATTATGTTAGCTTGTCCTCCATATTTTGAACAGGATAAATTGAAGACTGAGTCCTGTAGCACTCCACCAGAGACCATCATCTGGGGTCACTCATCTAATCATATAGGAATCTGCATATTTCCTTTATCCCTATTATATCATGAAAACTTGGGGTTGCTCATTTAATCAGGTGAGAATCTACATACCTCCTTTATCACTAGTATATCATACAAATTCTACCTTTTTTTTTTTTTAACTTTTGTAAAACTCAAGGCAACATTTACCAGTTTCCCAGTATCCAGAATCTCTCCTACTCTGCAAACTTCCTTAAAGATCAGCCAACTAATCCATAGAACTAGTACTTGACACTTAATTTAATTCATTAACCTCCTGGAAGGTTAAACTCATTTGAAAGTAAATTCTCTCTGATAACTCTTAACATAGGTAGGATTTCAATTCTTTTCTGCCATTGTCTAATCTACATTTCCAGTGTGGCCATCAATTTCCATCACAAAGAATATAAAGTAAAATCAATATATTCTTATGCTTCTCTTCAATCTAGACCCAATAAGAATGTCCTTTGTTATTTTTTATAAGTTTTAATTCCTTCTGGCCATTTATCTTTCTGATAATATTATAGTTTGGTCCATGCCATTCTTTCTTTATTTTTTTTTAATATTTATTTATTTTATTTATTTATTTATTTTTTTGGCTGTGTCCGGTCTTAGTTGCGGCATGCGGAATCTTCTTTGTTGAGGCATGAGGGATCTTTCGTTGCGGCACACGGGCTTCTATCTAGTTGTGGTGTGTGGGTTTTGTCTCTCTAGTTGTGGTAGGTGGGCTCCAGAGCCCGTGGGCTCTGTAGTTGTGGTGTGCAGGGTCCAGAGCGTGTGGGCTCTGTAGTTTGCGGCAGCAGGCTCTCTCGTTGAGGAGCGCAAGCTCACTAGTTGTGGCACCCAGACTTAGATGCCCCGTGGCATGTGGGATCTTAGTTCCCCGACCAGGGATCGAACCCACATCCCCTGCATTAGAAGGCGGATTCTTTACCACTGGACCACCAGGGAAGTCCCCAAGCCATTCTTTAATGTGTCTTAAATTGTATGTTCTTCTTTTCATATTTTGTTTGCTCATTTGCATTAAAATGCCATTTTATTTATGGGGCAAAGGATATTGTATAGACAGTTAACAAAAGGGGAAATATAAATGTAGACAAAACATGGGAATACATGGTTTATCTCACTAGTAATCAAAGTAATACAAATTAAAGTAATGAAAAGACACATTTTACCCATGAAATTGGAGAAGTTTAATAGATAGTATAGGTAAGGGTGGGGGGATATAGAAACTATCCTATTTTGATGGTTGGAAAAAAACTTGTATAATCTTGCCATAAGGCACCATTTGATGTGCACCTTTGATCTGGCTCTTCTCTTTCAAATAATTTTTCTTAAGGAAATAATCAGTTATGTGCACAAAGTTATGTCTAGAAAGATATTTACCATAGGACCATTAGTAATTCAAAGCAATATACATGGCAAACAGCAGGGATTATGACCGGGTAAGTGGATTATTGTACATCCTTTCTATGGAATTCTAAATGTATTAAATTTAAACTGTTGTTGTACAAAAATATTTAATGACATTTCTCCATAAATGTTCAATAGCAGACAATGCAGTTTGCCTATCTAACAACAATTTTCCTCTTTTTATTATGGTAGACTCCCAATTTAGTTCAGCTGTCCATTCCTCCATGCCTCTCCAATTTGACTTGAGTAAATCCTAAATTTAAGCCAAACACGGCAGTTCTCTTCTTGCAGTTCTGGCCAGTGACTTAAGGAGAAGTCTGTGGGTATGTATGAGGGTTGTTTCTGGGAAAGGATTCCTGCTTTTAAAGAATCACACTGCAAAAGATGAAAAGAAGTAAAGACCAGTTACTTTGGCTGGATTTTATCTTTTCTGAATATGATGCAAGGAACTGTTCCAGCCATTTGTGTCCATGAGGATAATTAACAATTTCCAGCACTCTTCATTCCTTTGTGTAAATCCATGTTTCTGTTCTTTTTATTTTCTGCCTGGAGTACTTTACAATTTCTTACAGTGTGGGTGTGCTAGAGATGAAATTTTCCAGCTTTTGCATGTTTGAAAAAATCTTTATCTCATCTTCATTACTGAAACATATTTTGCTTGTTATAGAATTCTAGGCTGAAAGTTTTTCTGTCTGCTTTAAAGATTTTTCTCCACTGTCTTCTCACATACATTGTCTCCAACAATAAATCTGCTGCCATCCTTATCTTTATGTCTATACATAATGTCTTTTTTCTCAGGTTACTTTTAAGATTTTCTCTTTGCCACTGGTTTGGAGCACGTTACTTATGATGTCCCAGGGTGTGGTTATCTTCGTCTTTCTTGTGCCTGGGGTCCATTTAGCTTCTTGGATTTGTGAGCTTATAGTTTTCATCAATTTGGAAAATTTTTGACCATTATTTTTTCAAATTTTTTTCTGTTTCCCTATCTCTCTCCTCTCCTATGGAGACACTAACAACATGTACATTAGGCTGCTTGAAGTTGTTTCACAACTAATTCATGTTATGTTCATTTAAAGAATTTTTATCTCTCTGTGTTTCATTTTAGATAGTTTCTATTGCCTTGTTTTAAAAGTCACTAAAATTTTCTTCTACAGTGTCTGATCTACCCTTAATTCCAACCAATGAATTTTTCATCTCAGACATTGTAGTTTTTATAACTAGAAATTTTATTTGTGTCTTTGTTTACACCTACCCCATCTCTACTTAACTTTCTGAACTCATGGAATACAGTTATAATAACTCTTTATGTCTTGTCTGGTAATTCTAACATCTGCATCAGTACTGGATCAGTTTCAATTTATTGATTTTTCTCCTCACCATGGTTCATAGATTCTTGCTTTTCCGTGTCTGGTAATTATTTATTGGATACCAGACATTGTGAATTTTATCTTTGTGGGTGCTGGATATTTTTGTATCCCTATAATTATACTTGAGCCTTGTTTTAGGATGCAGTTAAGTTACTTGGAAAGAGTTTGATCCTTTGGGTCTTGTTTTTAAGATTTGTTAGGCAACATCAGAACAGCATTTAGACTAGGGCTAATTATTTCTCACTATGGAAGCAAACTCTTCTGAGTAGTCTACCAATGTCCCATGAAGGATGAGGCTTTCCAGTCTGGCTGATGGGACTGGGCACTATTCCCAGCACTGTGTTAGTACTGAGCACCATTACCTCTAATCCTTTGAGTGGTGCTTTCCTCAGCCTCAGGTAGTTTCCTCACGTGTGTCCTGAACAGTACTCTGCTGAATACTGTAGGGTAACTCTCTGCAGACCTCCAGAGTTCAATCTCTGCACAGATTTCTCCAATCTGTTATTCTGTCATATGAATTCTAACCACCTGAAATCTCCAAAATTCTCACCTCTATCTCCTCATTTCAGACTTGACCTGGGTTCCCTTTTCCTGAACTACAGCCTGGAAATGCTCTCAAGGCAGCAATCCAGGGCAGTTGTAGGGCTTGGCTTATATCTTACCCATCTTTTAGGGATCACTGTTCTTAGTTTCTTCATATCCAATTCCTTGAAAACAACTTTTTCATATATTTTGTACCTTTGTTTGGTTGTTTCAGGTGAGGGAATAATCCCAGTCCTTGCTACTCCATCCTATTTTTTCGTATTTTTAAAATGTTCTCTGATAGCTCATCAGAGAAATTTCTCTGTAGTCACATTGATCTTTCTAGATGCCTCCCACTTGTCTTCCTCATTTACAGAAAAATATTTCTGCAAATACTCATTCCAACATTTAATATAACATCATTATAATCTCAGTATAATATCCTGAGACTATCTTCCATTTAGATTCATGGATATTTTGGTAAACATTCACGGTCCTCTGAATTTCCATTTGCTTCATCACATATCCTTGTAGTTAGTCAGGGCCATGAGACTAGTTCTAATGAATGGCCTGTGAGTGAAAGTGACATGTGCTGTTTAAGGTCAAAGATTTTAAAAGAAAGAGTGAGTTCTCCATTCACTCTCTTCACTGTTACAGGGAAGGTTGAAACCCCAGCTGGAGATGGCAGCACCAGGGGATGGTGGACATTCCATCAGTCTAGTCATGGCTCCCTAACAACCTGCCATTCAATATGTAGTGTGACCAGAATAAACAACTGTTGTGTAAAACCACTGGGATCTGGGAGTTAATTTGTTAATGCAGTAAACATGGCCTAATCTGACTGACACACTCTAAAATAATATACATCTTTTCTACAAACAAATATGTTTTCTTAATATCTAAGTTGTAGTAACAGAATTTCAAACAAATCTCAACTTCTTGGAAATAGCAATAATAATCTTTTTAAAGCTTCTCTAAGGGACTTCCCTGGTGGCGCAGTGGTTAAGAATCCACCTGCGAATGCAGAGGACACGGGTTCGAACCCTGGTCCGGGAAGATCCCACTTGCTGCAGAACAACTAAGCCCATGTGCCACAGCTACAGAGCCTGTGCTCTAGAGCCTGCAAGCCACAACTACTGAGCCTGCGTGCCACAACTGCTGAAGCCCTCGCACCTAGAGCCCGTGCTCCGCAACAAGAGAAGCCACCGCAATGAGAAGCCTGTGCACCGCAACGAAGAGTAGCCCCCGCTCTCCGCAACTAGAGAAAGCCTGTGTGCAGCAACGAAGACCCAATGCAGCCAAAAATAAATAAATTAAATAAATGTTAATTTTCACAAATTAATGTATAGGGTTAATGTAATTATAATGGAAAATCTGAAAGGATTTTTCTCGAATTTTATATGTTCTAAAATTCATCTGGAAAAATAGAAAGAGGATATATGAAATTTTGGAAAAATAATGGTATCATTCAGAGTCCAATCAGGAGACAGAAACAAAACAATAATTCAAACAGGGAAAGTTTAATAATAAGAATTATTAACTGTAATAGAGGATTGGAATAATGAAGGGTTAGTCAGAAGTAAAGAGCGCTAAAGAATATAAAAATAGCGTCTATACTAAGCAGCCATGAATTCTAGAGCTACTAGAAGGAAGAACCTCCCCCAGGGCTGAGATCTAGACCTTGTTGAAGGCACAGCTGTGGCTCACTGAATGGAAAGAAGTCACTGTTGTACTGCACCAGTGGAACTTGCTTGAAATTTGCATTCTAGATGCTGGGGAAAGCTGTTCACTGGAAGATATCTCACTAAAAGCCTTTTATCACAAAACTGTCCAAAAGGAGTGCTGGGGAATCTGTTGGCTGCTGGTTACTCCAGACTACTGTGTACCGCGAGAGCTGGGCACTAGATAATCCATGCCTGCTGCAGACTGCCAGGGGAGCCGCACTCCAAAACTGAGACGGAAGGCATCTTCTCTTGCCGTGTCTCTTTAGCGCCCTCTATTGACAATGATTGCTATCATGCCAGCTGGCCAAGGTAAATATTTAAAAGACCCAGCTCCATTTTCCCAGAGCATTTGATGAAGGGTAAATTTGGAGCTGAGAGTCAATACATTGATTACTGGCACAGAAGGTGATTTGGATTACCACTACCTGATGTCAAAATATGCTTTAAAACTGTAATGATGAAAACAATATGAGAGTGACACAAGACTAAATAAACTAATGGAAAAGAATAAGAGAATAAAAAGCTCAGAAGCCGATACATATATTCATATGTGATATACTTAGCATTATTATGTGTGTATACATAAGTACATACGTGTGTATAAATAAATATATAAATTTAATATATGAAAGAGGTAGCATTTTGAATCATTGAGAAAATAAGTCATTATTCATTAAGAAAATTAGCATAAGATTAGATTTCTATTCCACACCATACACCAGAGAAATTTCAGATGTATTAAAAAATTAAATTCCAGAAAGCTTGATCCTTTCATTATTACTGCATCAGCTGTCCCTGGTCCCACCAATGCAGCACAACTTCCAACACCACTCCACTTGCCGGCATCCATGACAACAAGCAGGACTCTGATAGAGAAAGCTGTCCTCTTTCAATTTACTTGAAGGAGCTTAATCTGGAAATCAAGAGCTCGGCTGGAAGAGTTTCAGTAAGACACATCCAGGGTGATAGGAAAAAAATAAAGGTTCAAATAGAGGATGCTGTAGGATAACAGCAATGCTGAGCTATGATATTTGCATACCACCACAGAGAAATAGGTACCTTATCATTTATAATAATGCTAAGTATATCACATGTGAAAATGTAGAATGGTAGTTGAAAGACTGAAAAGATTATGCCAATAGAAACATCATAATTCTTGTGAGGAGCGGTAATTATTTACTTCCTCTTAAGGCAGTCCCAGTAGATGAAGCAAGAGATTTTACTAAAGAGAATGGTCCGTCATCCATTGAGACACCCACTCCAAACTGCACAAATTTAGAGTTGCTTTACAGGCAGTTCTTCCAGGAATATAACACATTGTTTCTCAGAGACAAATGAAAGATGTGAAAGTGATCTGTCTCTAAGCAACAATATAACCCTAATTAAGTTTTTCCAGCCACTAATAAATAGTCAAAAGTACAAGGAGGTCATAACAAATAAACCAGTTCTCTTCTAGCCTAGAGTGCTGTGTACGATTTAATTTGCAGGTCATATACTTTAAAATATATGAGATTCACGTAGCTAAAAACTGTATTCAATTTTTAAAAGAAAGCCTTCTAAATTTGCTCAAAAATAGGGTTAAATATTTGTCTGAACTCAGAGAACACAAAGTCTTTCTGAACGCAACAGCAAATGAAAAAAACAATTATGGAAAATATTGATATATTACCTAAAGCTTTAAATCTCAAACATGAAAAGATACCATAAATACAATTATAAGCCCAATTTTTAGAAGAAAAACTTTAAAAATTTATGAAAATTTTTAATTGTCATTAATATGTAAAGAGTTCTAGTAAATCAAAAAGGAAAATGTAAAAGTCAGTAGAAATTATGCCAAAAACATTATCAGGTATTTTTAAAGTAATCTAAAGCCAATAAATATCTTACCTCATTATTAGTCTAAGAAACATAAATTTAAAGAAAAATACATTTTCTATCAAATTGGCAAAAATATTTTAACTATATCAAACAGCTTTGAATTATTCATATTCTTTCATCCAGTAATTTTATTTCTATAACTTTATCGTAAGGCAATAACAATGGATATTTATAAAAGAGTATGGCCAAATTTGTAAATGATGGCATTAGTTGTAATTGCCTAAAAATGGAAACCCTTGAGAAGTTCAACAATAGGGGATTGGGTTAAATCAACTTTGATAAATTTCTACAATAAGAGAAGTACCATAAAGTAGTTGTTAAAAGCACTGACCGTAGTTTTAAATTAGCTAGATTCAAATCTGAATCTTACAATTCTTACCTTCAGAGCCTTGGCCAACTTATTTATTTTCCCTAAATCTCAGTATAAATGGGGACCCTAAAAGTGCTTAACATGACGGCTGACATGAGCATTAACTGAGATAATCCAATAATGCACTCATTATGTAGTGTCTAGTACATAGGGCTGATGAAAATTAACTCAGTATTTTCTTTTAATAGTGTATCATGTAGACATTAAAATAATGTCTCAGTAGACCATGTAATAAAGTGGGAAAATGTTTATGATGTACTGTTAATAAAAGAAAGCAGGGTATAAAATTTTATGTAAAGTATAACACAAATTGTATAACAAGAGAAACATAACACGGGTATTAAAAAGCCAGGAATGTACATCAAAATGTTAACAGTGTTTTCTCTAGATTACTATTCTATTTTCTCCTGTGTAATTTTCTACATTTTTTGCATTCCTCTGCAATGACCACCTATTTTTCAATAAAAAATAATGATTATCATGAATAAAAATGTAATCTGATACACGTCTAGTTTTCCTCTCCTTGACTATCACAAAATATTATACCACATCATTTTATTTTCCCAAGGTTCTAGCACTTAATCAGCAAATTCTTTCAGGGAGGCTATGATTAGATCCAAAGAAACATTTGTTTCCCTTCACTGCTTTTCTTGCCTTTTGGCAGATAGAATTATCAGGAAGGCATGTCAAGAATGTATTTTCCTGGTAATAGTTGATTTAATGCCAGTGTCACTTTGAAAGTGGTGGCTTGATTTTTTTCCTTTGGACCCTGATATGATTAAGAGTATAGGTATAATAGTCCGTTGTTGATTGCCAATATTCAGTAGAAATTTTTTTCCTTTGTTAGAAATAAAGCCAACATAGCATCTATTTGCACCTTTGTGTATTAACTATTCTATGTTGCCTAAACAACAAATATAGAATAATGTTAATAATGATAATGATGATAATAAAATGATAATATTTTAAGTGCCAAGTACATAATATATGATCAACAAATATTTGTTTAATATTGAATAAAATAGAACTGAAACTGGTATCGGGCACTGTGTATAAAACGTTCATATTAAACTTATTAAATTGTTAATAAATTTCAGAGATGTGTATTTCACTATTTTTGGACAGAAGACTTTTATAAAGTTTTTGCCTAGGAGACCCATACATAGCTTTGGGGACCCATTTAACTTGGGGACCCATTTTTTTTTTTTTTAATTTTATTTATTTATTTATTTATTTATTTATTTATGGCTGTGTTGGGTCTTCGTTTCTGTGCGAGGGCTTTCTCTAGTTGCGGCAAGTGGGGGCCACTCTTCATCGCGGTGCGCGGGCCTCTCACTATCGCGGCCTCTCTTGTTGCGGAGCACAGGCTCCAGACGCGCAGGCTCAGTAGTTGTGGCTCACGGGCCCAGTTGCTCCGCGGCATGTGGGATCTTCCCAGACCAGGGCTCGAACCAGTGTCCCCTGCATTGGCAGGCAGATTCTCAACCACTGCGCCACCCGGGAAGCCCGGGGACCCATATTTAACTTTGTCAGTGGGCTGTGTTATTCAGGGCATCCTTGACAATAGCAATTAGTGACATTTTTTTCTCCCTTTTGTAATAAATATCTCTGCATTTGCTGCCCATCCTACAAAAGCCCCTGTCTCCACTATTCTCCTAGAGTCTGCATTCTAAACCCTTTGCTCAACAGAGAATTCCATATTTATTATTGTTAACTAAGTACTGTTATGCTTTCTGTTATTATTGTTTGGGTGCAAAACACCATCTTCTTAACTCACATTTATCAGACTGCTCAGGAATTAGCAGTTTCACTCATTTTAGTCCCTAAACCTCTCTTCTAGATTTCACCTAATGTCAAAACAATAGGCTCTTTCTTTTTAAAATCTCTCAGAGCCATTACTTTCCTTTCACTCACATTATAATCACCTTTACGCAACCCTCAACATATCATATCTAGAGATAATCCCCTTCTTAATTACAATATCTCTTTCTTAAATTCATCCTAAAGGATCTTACAAGATAGATCTTCCTAAAGAGCTGCCAAAAGACCTCATGGTTAGTGATTTGGGAACTTGGGATCTAATCTCAGCTTTGCTCCTTCAAACAGTGTGACGTCATGAAAACCACAAACTCCTTTAAGACTCAATTTCCTCCTCTGTGAGGGAGAGGGGTTGGGGGAGGGATGGAGTGGGAGTTTGGGGTTAGCAGATGCAAACTATCATATATAGGATGGATAAACAACAAGGTCCTACTCTACAGCACAGGAACTACAGTCAATATCCTGTGATAAGCCACAATAGAAAAGAATATGAAAAAGAATAGATATATATTTTTGTATAACTGAATCACTTTGCTGTACAGCAGAAATTAACACAACATTGTAAATCAAGTATGCTTCAATAACATTTTTTTTTTAATTTCCTCCTCTGATTTTAAGACCAAGTTATGGTAGGAGCACAATAAAGTTCTCCAATGGTGGAAGAGATAGAAGTAGCATGCCTTACAGCTTTCCCTACTCCTTTAGATCCCATAATCTCCAAAGTGACAACACAATTATCAGTGGCTTAAATCCAGGTGAGATATACCCGTTACACCGCCACTGATAAAGGGGTAGGAGACTCCCCAATCTTATTGCCCAGGTACCCTACAATTTCACTGCCCTATAACACTTCTAAATCACATGCCTCCCCAACTTAGAGACCATCAGTGGCTTCCTATTCCTATCCATTCATTAACTCAACAAATATGTACTGAGCACTTAACATGTGCCAAATCTTTTCTGGGTGTTTAGTGGAAGGTGTCCTCAGAGCATTTGAGTTTAGCAGGGAAATCACACAATTTAAGAAGCAGTAGCAATAAAATGTGATATGTGTTTGGTAAAAGATATTGTGTGGGCATTTAATTGGAGCATTTAACCTCATCTGGGGAGATCAGAGAAAAATTACCAAAGGAAATAAAGTCCAACCCTCTTTTCTTCCAAACTTTCCATCTTCTAATCCCACCTACATTTTTTTTTTTTTTTTACTGTGTGTTTGCTACTCTCCCTTGCATACCCTACTCTCCAATCAAATGAAGAATACATTCTGTGCTGAGTGTCCTCTACACTGTTATAAGACCACTGTCTTCTTCTCGATTAGAAAGATATATATCCTGGAACCCCTCTCTCCTGCCTATTGCTAAGCCATAGATATTTCCAAGCAGTATTTTAGATGTTGGGGAGCTTTTCATTCTAGCCTAGCAGCAAAGTTTTGGGCGCATGTTTTTCTGGGCTGATTTTATAACTAGTTTGTCTCCTTTACAATTACTTCAAACTCTGCTGTTCAGCCACGACTGCACAGCAGTCTATAATCCACAAAGTAACTTACTGGACTTGTTGCACTAAGTTACAATCATTTGCTCCAAGGAAGTTTATCAATGGTCCCCTCAAGGATTCTGGGGATGTTTGAAATCCATCGAGATAGAGAAGTATGCTGGAGACTTTGAAACATATTCTAAAATAGCATCTGGGTCCCTTGTTGTAACGTCAGGCATGGGTGCATAAAATAGATTGAGTCCAACTGTGCCCATTATGTACTTGTGCTTCACACCATTAATGATGGGCGAGAAATCAAATCAAGCATTTTCAGCGCTATCTCAACAAGCCATTCCACCAGGAAATCATTGCCTTCAGTCAATCAGGCACTGTGAAGTCATTTCAAGTATTTCCATCACTCTCATTTCAGCCAAATGCTTGCTGTGCTTCCAATAGTACAATCCTTTCTGAAAGGAGTTTAAGATACAAATTGACATTTGAAGGATTAGACAGGACAACGGTTGAACTCTGTTCTGAGCTTGGATTCTGCCACTCATTTCCTGCATGCCTATCACAAGACGCCAGCCCACCCACACCTATTTTTCCATTTGGAACTAGAAATTGATGGCTCTGGGGAGGTATGTGCCTAAAAGAGTATCTGTGAAATTCGTGGAATGCTTTGAAGAGACTGTCATATAATTTAAGTTCATCACTATTGATATTAATCAGCCATTTTTCTTGACACATTATTCATATCAATTAATTAATATAATTACTAGTACTCAACTTTGTCTTTCACAATGAGCATAGCACCTCTTTTGTCCTTATTCTTCTTTTTTTTCTCTTATTTGCATTTAGCCTTTTACTTAGCAGTAATCAACCATACATACTTCACTCATGGAAAAAACAACACATTAATCATTATGAGTCATTAAATAAATTCTTTTATTTTTGAGAAAAAAAATACTCCCTCCCCCAAATAATCTCTACTCTCTGCCAAGATTTAATACAGTGGCTGTTAATAATTTTTCCTGCCATTTCTACCTATAAAAAGCTGAGAGTCTGAAAGCCAACAGCATTTGATCACCTTTTTCATGCCTTATGCAATAATTCGTTCACCTTGAAAACATTAGGACTGGCCTCAGTGATGGACTGAAAACTCTCTTCATTGCAAGACTGAAGCATAGACAGCCTGAGGCAGTCTGAAGTTTTGACTTGGAATTTACATCAATTAGACTGGGGGTTAAGGCAATATTGAGCCAATCTAAGGCAAAAATCATATAAAAGGTAAAATCTACTTTGAATGCCGTCCTCCTACCTTCTATTTTTATTTTACCCCAGTATCCTTATGCTGTCCATAGTTCCCAATTTCTTCCCAGCTCTATTCCCCGCTTATGCTTTTCTCTTCCCCTATGAAGTTCTTCTAGTCCAATATTACTAAAATCCTAGAATCTCAGAGTTGGAGAAGAATACAAGCTTGTCTGGTTCAAACGTCTAGCCAGTGCATCAATTGTACCCACAATATTTGTCAGAATATTTTCCAGCTTCTGCTTGAAATCTCCTGAAATGGGAAATTCACATCCTCTGGAGGTAGCCCATTTTATTGTAAAGATTAAAAGAATCTTAATTGATTAAAAGAATTTTTTTTCCATTGGATCAAAATCCTCTGTTAGTTTCTACTCATGTCATTCATTTTGTTTGTTTATTGAGGAGGGAACAATTGGGCAGAATCTTTAAGGGTAACTCTAAGCGTTTGCAGAGAAGAGAGGATGTCTTCACCTCCAGCTGGACAGAGAAAGCAGAAAGAGCAGGATATGAAAAAGCACAGAAAATTTGGCTGCAAGTAGTTTGGGGCAGATAGTTTTACCCCTCCTTATCTGTTTCTTTCATGTCTTGGAGAATCTTTCATCCTTTACCAACCACCTTCTTCTCCAGGACCTTGTGCTACCAGAGATCACCTTTGTTATCTTTTGTATTTCTGTCTCTCCTGCATCCATTCAAGTCTTCCCCAACATAAATGCCTTCCATCAACCCTGCCTGGCCTCAAGTTGCCACCCTCCTTCTTCATTTCATAAATAATTCATGGCAAGAGTCGCCCCATGCTCCTTAAGGTATGGTTCATGTACAACTCACATCAGACTCACCCAAGTGCTTATTTAAAAAGCAGCCTCCTGGGATCCAGCTTCAGCACTAATGAAAGCTGTGTGGCAATCTGTCATTTTCTTCTTTCAAATCAAAGTTGCGCACTACTGTATATAAACTAGATAATCAACAAAGACCTAGAGTATAGCACAGGGAACTATACTCAATATTCTGCAATAACCTATACGGGAAAATAATCTGAAAAAGAATGGATATATGTATATGTATAACTGAATCACTTTGCTGTACACCTGCAACTAACACTACGCTGTAAATCAACTATACTCCAATATAAAATTTTTTAAAAGTTGCTCTAAGATTTGAGAACCACTGAAGTAACCAATTGTCCCAGTGTCTTCAATCCACTGTACAAAGCCTCCACCCCATCTCTTTACTAGAGCAGTGCTTTCAAAGAGCATCAGTGGACGCCACAGTGTTAACCCCACAGTCTCTTCTCTACAGCAACTACCCCCCTTTTTCTAGAATTGAAAAGTGCAATAACTTCAATGAAATATTTACTAGATAATCTTTTTAAAAAATTTTAAGGTTTTTTATTGAAGTATAGTTAATATAATATAGAAATATATATATATATTCTTTTTCAGATTCTTTTCCATTGTAGGTTATTATAAGATATTGAGTATAGTTCCCTGTGCTGTCCTGGTTGTTTATCTATTTTATATATAATAGTTTGTATTTGCTAATTCCAAACTCCTAATTTATCTCTCCCCCGCTTCCCCTTTGGTAACCATAACTTTGTTTTCAAAGTCTGTGAGACTGTTTCTGTTTTGTAAATAAGTTCATTTGTATCATTTTCTGGATTCCACATAGAAGTGATATATGATATTTGTCTTGCTCTGCCTGACTTACTTCACTTAATGTGATAATCTCCAGGTCTATCTATGTTGCTGCAAATGGCATTATTTCATTCTTTTTTATGGCTAATATTCCATTGCATTTATATACCACATCTTCTTTATCCATTCATCTGTCGATGGACATTTAGATTGTTTCCATGTCCTGGCTATTGTAAATAATGCTGCTATGAACATAGGGGTGCATGTATCTTTTCGAATTAGAGTTTTGTCCAGATATATGCCCAGGAGTGGGATTGCTGGATCATATGGTAGCTCTATTTTCAGTTATTTAAGGAACCCTCCATACTGTTCTCAGCTATTATCCCTTCCCAAAGTTCTAGCCCCTTGTTTTCTGAAGTCACCAGCTTTTGGTGATTTTTCTCCTTACTTTTGACTCCCCCTTCTCTGTTCTTTTCTCTGACTCTTCACTTGCTCATACTTCAAATGAAATTGCTTTCCAGGTGCTCATCCATGACCTTTTTCTCAAACTACATGTGCTCGCTGAGCAGTTCTTCTAAACAATGGCTCCAATTCCCATCTATATATCTATGATCCCCAATATCCATGATCTACTCCAACTCTATTACAAGCTTCCTACTGGTGATAACAAATTATCAAAGTCAACATTTAAAAAATAGAGTCCTCTCCATAGTGCCTCCTCCTCCAACCTGTTTCTCCATTTTTGAATTAATAAGATATCAGTGAGGATGATTTTAATGTAAGTAACAGAAAACCCAGGCTTAATTAGTTTGAACAAAAAGGAAAATGTATTATTTCATATAATGAGAATTATGGAGATAGGTCAGTCCCTTGATTGGTTAACTCAGAGGCTAAATGACATGAAGCAAGACCCAACATCTTCTGTTTTTACTTCCTGCCATTTTCAGTCCATTGGCTTATCCTCAGGCTGGCCTCCCTTGAGATCACTGCTGCTATTCCAGACATCATATCAAGACAGGGAAGTGTCCATTGAAAGAAGGTAGGAGCTATTCCTTTTTCTGTTTGTCTTTATATCAGAAACAAAACAAAACAAAACAAAATCTTTCCCAGGAGCCCTCTAGAAGACTTCTCCTCACATCCCACTGGCCAGAATTCTGTCACATGCACTTGTCAAAATCACCTACTTTAAAATGGAAAGAAAGGGACCACTGTGGTAGGCTTGCCCCTCTCACACCATGTGGTTGCCTTGAGGATGGTGGGTGTCTGAATAAAGTCAGGGTTCTGTTAGAAGAGAGAGGGACTTCCCTGGTGGCCCAGTGGTTAAGAATCCACCTGCCAATGCAGCAGACACGGGTTCGATCCCTGGTCTGGGAAGATCCCACATGCTGCAGAGCAACTTAGCCTGTGCACCACAACTACTGAGCCTGCACTCTAGAGCCTGCGAGCCACAGCTACTGAAGCCCGCATGCTCTAGGGCCTGCGTGCTGCAACTACTGAAGCCCACTCGCCTAGAGCCCGTGCTCCACAACAAGAGAAGCCACTGCAATGAAGAGTAGCCCCTGCTCACCGCAACTAGAGAAAAAAGCCCGTGCACAGCAACGAAGACACCACGCAGCCAAAAAAAAAACAAAGAAAAGAGAGCAGGTCGTTGAATCAGTTATGATTAGGTTTGACCCAACTCAACGGTAGTTTAAATATATAAAGAAATCCAGAAGCAGACAATCCAGGACAGTTGTGTTAGCTCCATAAAGTGATGAGGGGTCCAGGCAACCTCTAAACTTCCTGTTCTTCTGTATGAGGCTTCCATGCCACAGTCCAGCCAGGATCTTCACTCTAGACAATAGGGTCCCAGAAATGAAAGAGAAGAGCCCAATCTCTTTTAAAGAGACTGCCCAGAAGTCCCAGGCAAGGTTTCTACTCACATTGTAAAGGAAGCTAGTAAATGTCATTTTCAGCCTGATACGTTGTCCAGGGCTTTGTTACCAAAGAAGAAATTCTAATGGGAGGCAACCAGCAAACCTGCAATGGGGTGAATGGTCGTATAGGCTGCCAATCATGTCCGCTACTCCCACCATCCATCTCAAGCCATCCAAGCTAGAAACCAAGCATCTCTGTTTCTTACCATTGACATACTCAGTAGCACACTGAGACCCAATGATTTTGTCTGTAACATATGGAACAAACCTTTTCTTTTATCTTAACTCCCACTGCCTCTGCCTTAGATCAGACCTTTATGATATCCAGACTCTTGTAATATCTTCCAGTCCTCTCTGTATCTGGACTTCTTATTTCAGTCTCTTCCCCACACTACCTTCAGGTTCTTTCTTAAACTCAACTCTGATTTACTAAAAGAACTACAAAAGCACTCTACAGCTTACAGAATAAAGTTAAGTCACTTAGTATGCCAATCAAAACTCTCAATACTATGACCCCCAACCAACCTCCTACTATTCCCTGCACTTTAGTCACTTCAGACCAAATCCTTTTAGAGCCACCAGCTCTGATTAATTTAGTGATTTTTATTTTGATAATATATTACAATATGCTATTAATTTATATTTTTCCCCTTGCTCCATGGGCTGCCAAATGATTTCAGCCAATGAGATCTCAATGTGCTTTCCTAAGTTATGAATATTCTGCAATGTATATGGCCTCTCTATCATTTATTTTCAAGATTTGGCAGCGTTTGAATACATGATGGCTAACTAAAGGTGCACACATTATATTCTTGAACTGATCACAAAGGAGCAAATGGAAAATAACTACCTGGACTTAAAAGGCAGGGTTTTCATTTGTTTGTTTAGTTTTTTTTCCAGCTTTATTGAGGTATACTTGACAAATAAAAATTGCATGTATTCAAGGCATACAACATGATATTTTGATATTTGTACACATTGTAAAATGATTGCTATAATCAAGCTAACTAACCTATCCATCACTTCACATAGTTATGATTTTCTCTGTGTGAGAGAACACTTAAGATCTATTAGTAAATTTCAAGCATACAATACAGTATTTTTTTAAGGTATACAATGTGATGATTTGATACACATTTATATTGTGAAATGATTACTGCAATAAGATTAGTTGACACATCCTTCACCTCACATAATTGCCGTTTGTTGTTGTTGCTGTCGTTATGGAGAGAGCATTTAAGATCTATTCTCTTAGCAATTTTCAAGTATATAATATAGTACTGTTTTCAATAGTCACCATGCTATAATTAGATTCCCAGAACTTATTCCTCTTATAACTGTAAGTTTGTACCCTTTGACAAACAGTTCCTCATTTCCTCAGCCCCTGGCAACCGCCAATCTATACTCTCTGTTTCTGAGTTTGGCTTTTTTAGATTCCACATATAACTGAGATCATACAGTATAAAACGCAGGTTCTGGGGGCTTCCCTGGTGGCACAGTGATCAAGAATCCGCCTGTCAATGCAGAGAACACGGGTTCGAGCCCTGGTCCGGGAAGATCCCACATGCTGCGGAGCAACTAAGCCTGTGCACCACAACTACTGAGCCTGCGCCCTAGAGCCCGCGAGCCACAACTACTGAGCCCACATGCCACACCTACTGAAGCCCACACACCTAGAGCCCGTGCTCCGCAACAAGAGAAGCCACCGCAATGAGAAGCCCGCGCACCACAACGAAGAGTAGCCCCCGCTCGCCGCAACTAGAGAAAGCCCGCGTGCAGCAATGAAGACCCAACACAGCCAAAAAATAAATAAATAAAATAAAAATTAAATAAATAAATAAATAAAACGCACATTTTTAAGGAAGCTCAAGACATCCTCAAGGAGGTCGGGGGAAAAAAAGAGTAGCAATGCACAGATAATTAGGGATTGGTGAAAGTCCTTTGACATTTGAGAAGCACTATAAATATTACTGCAAACCAGGAGGATTAACCATGTATTATTTAAATTGGAAGATGCTTAGGTTGGAGACACATCATGACTCCAGGGATTTGAAGACAAATAAAGAGAAACAACTGGGGGATGATACTGGGAAAATATTTCCCAAAATTTATGCTATAATAACCCACATTTATTGATTTAGTTAGTGCTTTTATTCCTAGAAATGAATCCCATTTTAAAGTACTGACAGGCAGAAACAGATTTATCATGAAGCTAATTAAGCTTAAGCATAAAGACCCCACCAGTACAAGTGTTTTCTGAGTTCATGGCAGGGTCATAGCTCTGTGTTCATGCAGTTGGATAGGTATTTTTAATAATTTAAAAGTGATAGCAAAATTGCAAAAATAAAATTGGCTGTTGCCAATTGTCCCAATTATGTGCTTTATAGCAAACTTAGGACAATGTATTGTATTTACTTTTTTTTGCATGGCTTTTTTTTTTAATTGAAGCATAGTTGATTTATAATGTTGTGCTAGTTTCAGGTAGACAGCAAAGTGACCCAGCTATACACATACAGATACATCTATTCTTTTTCAGATTCTTTTCCATCATAGGTTATACATGATATTGAATATAGTTCTCTGTGCTTTACAGTAGGTCCCTGCTGTTTATCTACTTAACGTATAGTAGTATGTATCTGTTAATCCCAAACTCCCAATTTATCCTCCCCCCTCCACCTTTCCCTTTGGTAACCACAAGTTTGTGCATCATGTCTGTGAGTCTATTTCTGTTCTGTAAATAATTCATTTGTATCACCTTGGTAGATTCCACACATGACATCATATGATATTTGTCTTTCTCTGACTTACTTCATTTGTGTATGATATTCTCTAGGTCCACCCATGTTGCTGCAAATGGCATTATTTCATTCCTTTTTATGGCTGAGAAATATTCTATTGTATATATGTACCACATCTTCTTTATCCATTCATCTGCCAATGGACATTTAGGTTGCTTCCATATCTTGGCTATTGTAAATAGTGGTGCTATGAGCATTGGGGTGCATGTATCTTTTTGAATTAGACGTTTCATCTTTTCAGGATATATGCCCAGGAGTGGGATTGCTGGATCATATGGTAACTCGATTTTTAGTTTTTTAAGGAACCTCCATACTGTTTTCCATAGTGACTCCACCAATCTACATTCCCACCAGCAGTGTAGGAGGGTTCCCTTTTCTCCACACCCTCTCCAGCATTTGTTATTTGTAGACATTTTAATGATGGCCATTCTGAGTGGTGTGAGCTGATACCTCACTGTAGTTTTGATTTGCATTTCTCTAATAATTAGCAATGTTGAGCATCTTTTCATGTCCCTGTTGGCCATCTGTCTTCTTTGGAGAAATGTCTATTTAGATCTTCTGCCCATTCTCTGATTGGGTTGTTTGTTTTTCTAATATTGAATTGTATGAGCTGTCTGTATATTTTGGAGATTAACACCTTGTTGGTTGCATTATTGTATTGCATTTACTTTTAAGTCTCTTTCAGTCTGAAACTGTTCCTTACTCTTTCCTTGACTTTTATGACCTTGGTGCTTTGAAAATTACAGACCAGTTATTTTGTAAAATTTCCCTCGGCCCAGGTTCATCTGATGTTTCCTCAGGACTGGAGTCAGCTTTTGCCTTTGTAGCAGGAACATCACAGAAGTAATGTTGTGTTCTCATTGCATCTTCTTGAGTAGTACATGATTTCCATTTGTCCTACCACTGCTGATGTTAACTTTGATCATGACTGAGGTGGTGTCTATTGGGTTTCTCTAGTCTAAAATTACTCTTTTTCTCTTTGCAATTAACATCTTGTGGAGAAGTGTTGTTTTTGTTTTTTTTTTTAATTTATTTATTTTTGGCTGTGTTGGGTCTTCGTTTCTGTGCGAGGGCTTTCTCCAGTTGCGGCGAGCGGGGGCCACTCTTCATCGCGGTGCGCGGGCCTCTCACCATCGCAGCCTGTCTTGTTGCGGAGCACGGGCTCCAGATGCGCAGGCTCAGTAATTGTGGCTCACGGGCCCAGCTGCTCTGCGGCATGTGGGATCTTCCCGGACCAGGGCTCAAACCCGTGTCCCCTGCATTGGCAGGCAGACTCTCAACCACTGCGCCACCAGGGAAGCCCAGAAGTGTTTTAATACTATGTGAATTTCCTATTCTTTCACCCACTAGTTTTAGCATTCATTAATCACTTGAATTATTATTATACTGGTTGCCCAAAGATGATCATCTAATTTGCTCATTCTTTCTACATGTATTAGTTGGTATTCTACTGGAAGAGCTTTCTCTTCTCCCTATTTATCATTCATTAATTAACTTATATTGGTGTGAATTCATGATTGTTATTTTATTCAATGAGCAATAATCTGTTATTATCATACTTTATTTTGATCTCAAGTTGTCCCAGATTTGGCCAGTGGACACCCCTTCAAGCTGGTTTCTGTGAATCTTGACATGTCCCCGGAATCTCTTGCTTTCTAAAAGAACAATATTTCCAAGCTTATCTTGTAATTTCACTGCTCTAAACCTGCAAAGATATTGACAAACCAAGATCTGGGCACTGGGAGTGCTCATTCCTTTGGGGGTATTGCTATTCCCAAGCCTTCTCAGTGGAGAAGCTAATGAACATACTCATATACACACATTTACATCTATATTTATTTTTATATCTTTCCATACATGAGTTCAACCAATACCTTCTATTGCAATCCAACATCGCAAGGTTCATTTTAGTTCATTTAGTTTAGCATATTTATAACTCTGCTCTCTGACAGGCTCCCAAACCTAAATTTATTTATCTTTTGGGTCAATTCCCCCTTTATGTAATCAATCTTCTCCCCCACCCCTGCCACATGGTTGCCCCCCTCACCTTGCATCAGAGACCACCTGACTGACCATGCATTGGTTTTCTCCTCACCTAGCTCAGGTTCTGACACCCTGCTCTGGGCTGCCATGGCCATCACTTCAACCCACTCATTCCTACCCTACCCTGAGCTCGGATTTCCTCTTTACCACTGTTGGACTCCAGTGTCCTACACGGGGACTCATGGGCACTCTGGTCAGTCTTCCTGGTCTCTGAAAGCCAACATCTATCCATTTCCTCTTCCCTCTCACACAGATGCCCTTTACCTTCACCCCATGGCTTTGATACCTCATGCTGCCACCACTGCAACTGCGACTCCTGACAGGCACCTACTTTGCTTGGTCCCAATTAATGCTGTTTGGACCAAATTATTCAGAAAATTAGAGTGGGAGGGAGGAAGGATTTTTATGTTTTTATAAAATAAGGATACTTATGCTTTCATAAGTTTGGAGATAGATATTTTTTAACCACAATCAGTTAAGAACACTATCTCTTCCCACTGCAGTTTCCCCTCTGTTACATGATCCTGATGGAAGAAATTCTCACATATTGAAGTATGGGCAAGTCATTCTGGCTTATACATGATTTAACTTAAACTTGATGCTACCTAGGACAGCCTGTCCTACAGCCTGTCGAACATGCATTGTATATCTGCTGTAACCATTAGAGAAAAGAATCCATTTAAAAATCAAAATGGAGTAACTGTGGTTCAGGCATCCAAAATGGAGCCAAGTGGCCATTGTGAATGTGGTTTCAGACACATTTCTGCATCACTGAGAGCTTGAGTTTTCTGAACTGTATCAGACTCAAGTACACTACCAGCCATTCTCAAAACAGTATCTAGAAGCAGCTTCCAGCTGCAAACTTATGGTCTCAAGTTCTCCCCTTGTAACTATGCAACCAAGTTAGACCCCAACCAATCCTTACTTAACAAGCACCCTTACTTCTTGCCATCTCTAACCCTAATTCTTGGCAAGCAGCTTAGTCATTTTGCAGTTTTTGCCTCTATAAGCCTCCCCCATTTTGTAGTCTGGCGGAACACAATTCAAGTACTTCTTGAATCTGTGTCTCCCAAGCTATAGTCCTCAGTTTGGCTCAGATAAAACTCTTCTCTATTCTTATTACGGATTGGTTGATCAGTTACTTCTGTCGACAATCGCTTGTGTTGACTGGCACTGGAGTGGCCATCAGCATTTTGGGGATCCAGCTAAGGAGAAGTTGACCTGGAATTATATTTAGTCTGGATATACCGGAATATATTTACGTGGAATAAATATTATGTATTTATTTTTAACTTTATTTTGCCAGCTGAAAAGCATTTATGTGTGACTTTATTGAACAGAGTAAAACATCTGTTCAGTTGTAACCTGCCACTAGGCAACATTTACAATTAAACATTGTGAAGATCTTATTATTGATCATGAATAAGTTTGCAGAATATGTGTCATGTGCAGCTCATTCCTTAATCTTGCTGGAGAAGAAACTGGCCCACAGTTCCTGAGGTAGTTGATTACCTTGGTATTTTGTAAATCTGTATGTTTTCTGGTTCATCTCCTAAATAGGGTATCTAAACCCACAAAACCAATCTGGATTTTTTTTCAGTCTGGATATAACAGTGTGATCTACCCATTATGAAGCTTTTCAGGATTTGCAACATGAACATAAGATGCAAAAAGTTTGCTTAAAAGTTAATAAAACTCAAAAATGCAATTTAGCTGTAATTTGGCAGTCATTTTATAAACATTTCTATAGAACTAGGGAGAAATTACAGATTCCTGATTTGGATGTATATGAAGGGGACCTCCTTTTATCATAATTAAATTTATGTATTAAAGAAATGTAAAATATTCAGATGAAATTAATTAAATATGAAACACGATGAGTGGTAAAATCTATAGAAGTTATTGTGACAGTGAAAAGTCATTCACAGGAAGAGATAAATTTTGAATAAAAGTAATAAAAAGGCTCATGGATATTGTTTGATAATCTAATTAATTGGGGTGAAGCATGTGAATATAGTGCAAAAAATATTAAATTTCTTGCCGATTTGACACAAAATAACTGACATCGAGAAAGAGGAAATAAAACACATGATATGCCACCAGAATGAAAACATTAATGACAACAGGATGATAATGTCATTAATTCAAAGAGAACTGAAGATGAGTCACTGCCAAAAAGAATTTCAAACACCCTGAAATCTTACAGCTTATGCATAAAAGTACCTTGACAGTGTTTCCTCAAATTTGAAAACACTCCTAAAAATGTAATATGGCATTAACAACAAAGAGTTGTAAAATTGAAACACTTTTTCTAAACTGATAATAAGAAAAATCAAATGTTATCAACCATTCAAGGAAAATTAATGAATTATATTTCTCTTTTCAATATATACCACGTTGCAAAATTGTTGTCATATGAAGAGGGTATCAAAGAGTTTAAGCCCCTCCAAAATGACAGGGAAAAGTATTATAGCTAGCTAGCTCATTCAATATTATTCATTCAGTATTATTGAATATTATTGAATATTATTTTGTTTTTCTGGATTTTGTGAGCTTTGTGATAGTTGTCAGTTTTCACAGTCATAACTTGTCATCTACTGTCTCATTCTAAATAAATCTTCACTTCAATATTTAATTGTATACTATAAATTTTTACCATTTTCATTAAAGAGGGTCCCCCAAGTATATGATCACCAGGACCCACATGGTCTGAATCTACCCTTATAGAATTTATATAATTCAAGCAGGCTGTCAAGCCTTCACAGATGCTGTTCCCTGTGTCTGGACCTGCCACACACCCTTCTTTTGTTACTTATTAATCAAGATGTAACTCAGGTAGCCTCCTCTCCCTGTAAGGAGAAATCTTACAGCCCTCACCCACCTCCCAGGCAGAGTGCTTTCAGAGCAGTGTGTATATATCGTATTGTAATAAGATATATAATTATATCCGCTAATAGGCATGAGCTCCTTGAAGCCAGGACAGTGCCACACTGTCCCCAGCCTTGTACCTGTTAGGAAGATTTAGTAAATACTGGGTGATTGATGAATTTATGAATGAGTTGTAATAACACACAATAGGGTGAAATATTAAGACATACAGTTGCCAATAAGCAGAAATAGTATGGTCCTTTCTTTTTTATCATGTTACTTAGATTTCTGGGTCTTTGCCTGAGCGCTTCTGTGCCTGTAATCCAACTCTTATAGCAGATCTTCTGTTGGTAGAAAAACATTTCTCATTTTCTAAAGTTGTTGTTAAGGTATCCTTTACAAACAAGTAATTCATTAGGCAGGATAAAAAGGAAGAAAAAGAGAAAGCTGAGTCCACAATTTCAGGGTGGATTTGTCATTTCTTTGTAGTGTGGACAGAGGAACAGGAGCCTTTGGAAAGAATTTCTTTTCATTTCCTGATTCATACAGCAGGCCATGCTTATACACGCTGAGCTTTTTTTCTGCTTTTGTTCCTCCTTCCTCCATGGTATATTTCATTTCCTCCCTAAAATTGGACACATTAGCTCTTTCTCTGTGTCAGCTCTTGTGCACTGCTTAATATCAATGTGCTTAACTGCAGAAGTCACTTGTCAGGCCTGCCTGCTACTGTTATTCCTGTCTGTTCTCACCATGGGTTCAAGTCCAAGCCGACTTGCACGAAGCCATACCTGTCTTTGCTCAGGTCTTTAATGTATACGGTGTCCTAGGCTGGATATACCGCCATGCCCAGGACTTGACTGTCCTGCTGTGCACTGCAAAGTTAACTGGAGCCTCCATCAGTTATAAACAACATGCTCCCCATGTTCTATATCTGAACATTGTTTATTGAGATGCGGGCAGCCCTATTATCACTGAGCAGTTTGATTATTGCCTTGTGCTTACGCTTTATATTCATTTATGCATTCCTTTATTTAACAAACTATAACTGAGTACTTCATATGGATTAGGAATAAAAGTAATAAAAAGGCTCATGGATATTGTTTGATAATCTAAGTAACTGAAGTGGAGTGAAGCAGGTGAATATAGTGCAAAAAATATTAAATTTCTTGCTGATTTGACACAAAATAACTAACATCAAAAAAGAGGAAATAAAACACATGATATGCCAGCATATTAAGGTATTGGGGGTATAATTCATAGGACTGGGTCTTTGCCCACCAAGAGTTTTGTGTGTAATTATAGAGTTAGGGAAAGCAGAGGATTTTTGGAGCCAGAACATTTGGGTTTGTGTCCTGGCTCTGCCTCCTACTAACTGTGAAAGGGTTTACCTGTCAGGTCTTCAGCTTTGTTATATGTAAAATGGGGAAAATAATATTCATGTTCTAGTGTCGTTGTTTGGATTAAATGATATAGCGATAATTTTCAAATCATCATTAAATGGTAGATTAGGGAAGGGTATGTAAGCATCCCAAAATTTTCTCTATTTTAATTATAAACACACCTTTTCTCCTTCGAGGAAATGAAAAGGCTGGGGCTACCAAACAGCACCAAAGACCAGAGAAGTGATCTCAGTGCCAAAACCCAGCCGCAGGAGAGGCCAGCCCAACATAAGGCGGAGAGAGCCATGCCCTTGTTCCTTCCTAAGCCTTTCCAGCATCAGGCCCCAGGCCCAGAGCTGGCAGCAGTAGTGGCTAGCACTTGATAGTGACATTGACTGGAAGAAGCATCAAAGAGAAGGAAGCTGTGACAGCTGCCTCCAGCCCCAGAGCAGCAACAAGGGTGAGAGCACCCAAGAAGTGAAGATTCCAAAGAAAGAGAGCCATATCCCTCGGATTCCCGACTTCCAGGCACTTAGTACAATGAATATGACCTTGACAGCAGCTTTTAGCTGCTGCAGGAGAAGCCAATGACTATCCCTTGATGCAGAAGGAAACAAAAGGGTCCAGGGTTGGGACACAGAGGGTAGAGAGTTGAGTCCAGAATGATTCTTCCGGGGACAGTCAAGAACTGTCGGTTTCACTGAATTCTTGTATCCTGTAACTACACACCACTTTCTTTCCCGTTTCCTGCTTGGGAGACACCTGCTACCTGACCAGAACTGCAATCCTAGTGCATTGAGTACTTTCTGTATGCCAGACACCTTACTAGATCATATGTATCTATTTCACCTTCACAGCTTCATAGGAGTGTTATTCCCATTTCACAGAGGAGGAAGAGAAGAAAAGTATCTTTTCCATGATCACACAGGGAAGAACTTGGATTTCAACCTGGGAGACTGATTCACACAACCAGGCTGCTTCCAGGCCCCACTTTGCAGGTGCTCTGCTTTTATGGCTTGAATATTGAGTGACTCATGGGCCTGCTTCCCTCTTCACAAGGCCCAAGAGATTCAAATATGGGCACTTATGGTTTTCATGGCTATTACTTACTTTGTCATCTCCTGAGGAGGGCGATGGAACTGTGGATTGTACCCCAGGGAATTGTTGGAAGTGCTGTTCAAGGACCTTCCCCCACTTCAGATGACGCCGTGTGTGTGTGTGTGTGAGTGTGTGTGTGTGTGTGTGTGCACACGCACACACACAGCTACTGCCTGAACTAACATTGCACAGAGGGGACTGCTGTCTCACAGTCAGCAGTAGGAACAGGGTAATATTCCTGTCTAGTGTTTACATCACCTCACTTCTCCCAAGAAACCTCTCCTGAATGAATCTACCAGGTTGTTCATTCTCACACGTGGCTATATAGAATGATTTATCTCAATCCTAACGTAAAAGCCTTTTCTCTGTTTTGTTGATATCCATACTGAATAGTGTAGGTGCTCAGGAAGTATTATCACTTTGAAAGCACGGTGATTACGTTGGGGGTGGGGAATGGAGGGGAGAAAGCAGTGAGAGGAGCTGGGCTTTCCCCCGCTCCAGTGGTGCCGCGGCATGTGGGATCTTAGTTCCCTGATCAGGGATGGAAACCGTGGCCCCTGCATTGGAAGGGCAGAGTCTTAACCACTGGACCGCCAGGGAAATTCCAAGCTGGGCTTTTTGAATAAAAGGCACTTGCACGTGTGACCTGTATTTCCCCAGCCACAGCAGCCTTGGGGAGATTTTTTTCAAAAATCAAGGGACTGAGGTCTGGGCAAGATGGCGGAAGAGTAAGATGCGGAGATCACCTTCCTTCCCACAGATACAGTAGAAATACATCTACACGTGGAACTGCTCCTACAGAACACCCACTGAACGCTGGCAGAAGACGTCAGACCTCCCAAAAGGCAAGAAACTCCCCACGTAATTGGGTAGGGCAAAAGAAAAAAGAAACAACAGAGACAAAAGAATAGGGACCGGACCTGCACCAGTGGGAGGGACCTGTGAAGGAGGAAAGATTTCCACACACTAGGAAGGCCCTTCGCAGGCGGAGACTGCGGGTGGCGGAGGTGGGAAACTTCGGAGCCGTGGAGAGCGCAGCCACAGGGGTGTGGAGGGCAAAGCGGAGAGATTCCCGCACGGAGGCTCGGCGCGGAGCAGCACTCACCAGCCCAAGAGGCTTGTCTGCTCAGCCACGGGGCGGGTGGGGGCTGGGAGCTGAGGCTCGGGCTTCGGTGCTAGCCGGGAGGGAGTCCGGGAAAAAGTCTGCAGCTGCCGAAGAGGCAAGAGACTTTTTCTTGCCTCTTTGTTTCACGGTACGCAAGGAGAGGGGATTCAGAGAGCTGCTTAAAGGAGCTCCAGAGACGGGCGCGAGCCGTGGCTATCAGCGCGGACCCCAGAGATGGGCAGGAGACGCTAAGGCTGCTGCTGCCGCCACCAAGAAGCCTGTGTGCAAGCACAGGTCACTCTCCACACCGCCCCTCCTGGGAGCCAGTGCAGCCCGCCACTGCCAGGCTCCGTGATCCGGGGACAACTTCGACCGGAGAACGCACTGCGCGCCTCAGGCTGCTGCAATGTCATGACGCCTCTGCCGCCGCAGGCTCGCCCCGCCTCCTCCGTACCCCTCCCTCCCCCCGGCCTGGGTGAGCCAGAGCCCCCGAAGCAGCTGCTCCTTTAACCCCGTCCTGTCTGGGTGGGGAACAGACGCCCTCAAGCGACCTACACGCAGAGGCGGGTCCAAATCCAAAGCTGAACCCAGGAGCTGTACAAACAAAGAAGAGAAAGGGAAGTCTCTCCCAGCAGCCTCAGAAGCAGCGGATTAAAGCTCCACAAACAACGTGATGTGCCTGCATCTGCTGAATACCTGAATAGACAACGAATCATCCCAAATTCAGGAGGTGGACTTTCGGAGCAGGAGATATTAATTTTTCCCCTTTTCCTTTTTTTGTGAGTGTATATGTGTATGCTTCTGGGTGAGATTTTGTCTGTATAGCTTTGCTTTCACCATTAGTCCTAGGGTTAGGTCCGTCCGTTTGTTTTTTGGGTTTTTTTTGGGGTTTTTTTGGGTTTATTTTTGTTTTTTTACTTAAAAAAATTTTTTTCCTAATAAATGTTTTCTTAATAATTTTTTCCTTATTTTCTATTTTTAGAAATTAAAAAAATTTTTTAAATCAGTTTTTTCATATTTTTTATTTTAAAAAATTAAAATTTTTTATTAATATTTTTTCTTATAAAAATTAATAAATCTTTTTTTAAGAATAAAAAAATTTTTTTCTTAATAAATTTTTTCTTAATAATTTTTTTCTTATTTTTTATTATAATAGCTTTATTTTATTTTATTTTATCCTCTTTCTTTCTTTCTAAGAAAGAAAGCAAAATGAGAAGACAAAAAACCACACAGCAGGTGAAGGAGCAGGGTCAAAACACACCAGACCTAACAAATGAAGAGGAAATAGGCAGTCTACCTGAAAAAGAATTCAGAATAATGATAGTAAAGATGATCCAAAATCTTGGAAATAGAATGGAGAAAATGCAAGAAACATTTAACAAGGACGTAGAAGAACTAAAGAGGAAACAAGCAATGATGAAAAACACAATAAATGAAATTAAAAATACTCTAGACGGGATCAATAGCAGAATAACTGAGGCAGAAGAATGGATAAGTGACCTGGAAGACAGAATGGTGGAATTCACTGCTGCGGAACAGAATAAAGAATGAAAATAACTGAGGACAGCCTAAGAGACCTCTGGGACAACATTAAACGCACCAACATTCGAATTATAGGGGTCCCAGAAGAAGAAGAGAAAAAGAAAGGGACTGAGAAAATATTTGAAGAGATTTTAGTTGAAAACTTCCCTAATATGGGAAAGGAAATAGTTAATCAAGTCCTGGAAGCACAGAGAGTCCCATACAGGATAAATCCAAGGAGAAACACGCCAAGACACATATTAATCAAACTATCAAAAATTAAATATAAAGAAAACATATTAAAAGCAGCAAGGGAAAAACAACAAATAACACACAAGGGAATCCCCATAAGGTTAACAGCTGATCTTTCAGCAGAAACTCTGCAAGCCAGAAGGGAGTGGCAGGATATACTTAAAGTGATGAAGGAGAAAAACCTACAACCAAGATTACTCTACCCAGCAAGGATCTCATTCAGATTTGATGGAGAAATTAAAACCTTTACAGACAAGCAAAAGCTGAGAGAGTTCAGCACCACCAAATCAGCTTTACAACAAATGCTAAAGGAACTTCTCTAGGCAAGAAACACAAGAGAAGGAAAACACCTACAATAGCAAACCCAAAATATTTAAGAAAATGGGAATAGGAACATACATATCGATAATTAGCTTAAATGTAAATGGATTAAATGCTCCAACCAAAAGACACAGACTGGCTGAATGGATACAAAAACAAGACCCGTATATATGCTGTCTACAAGAGACCCACTTCAGACCTAGAGACACTTACAGACTGAAAGTGAGGGGATGGAAAAAGATATTCCATGCAAATGGAAATCAAAAGAAAGCTGGAGTAGCAATTCTCATATCAGACAAAATAGACTTTAAAATAAAGACTATTACAAGAGACAAAGAAGGACACTATATAATGATCAAGGGATCGATCCAAGAGGAAGGTATAACAATTGTAAATATTTATGCACCCAACATAGGAGCACCTCAATACATAAGGCAAATACTAACAGCCATAAAAGGGGAAATCGACAGTAACACAATCATAGTAGGGGACTTTAACACCCCACTTTCACCAATGGACAGATCATCCAAAATGAAAATAAATAAGGAAACACAAGCTTTAAATGATACATTAAACAAGATGGACTTAATTGATATTTATAGGACATTCCACCCAAAAACAACAGAATACACATTTTTCTCAAGTGCTCATGGAACATTCTCCAGGATACATCATATCTTGGGTCACAAATCAAGCCTTGGTAAATTTAAGAAAATTGAAATCGTATCAAGTATCTTTTCTGACCACAACACTATGAGACTAGATATCAATTACAGGAAAAGATCTGTAAAAAATACAAACACATGGAGGCTACACAATACACTACTTAATAACGAAGTGATCACTGAAGAAATCAAAGGGGAAATCAAAAAATACCTAGAAACAAATGACAATGGAGACACGACGACCCAAAACCTATGGGATGCAGCAAAAGGAGTTTTAAGAGGGAAGTTTATAGCAATACAAGCCTACATCAAGAAACAGGAAACACCTCAAATAAACAACCTAACCTTGCACCTAAAGCAATTAGAGAAAGAAGAGCAAAAAAAACCCCAAAGCTAGCAGAAGGAAAGAAATCATAAAGATCAGATCAGAAATAAATGAAAAAGAAATGAAGGAAACAATAGCAAAAATCAATGAAACTAAAAGGTGGTTCTTCGAGAAGATAAACAAAATTGATAAACCATTAGCCAGACTCATCAAGAGAAAGGGAGAAGACTCAAATCAATAGAATTAGAAATGAAAAAGGAGAAGTAACCACTGACACTGCAGAAATACAAATGATCATGAGAGATTACTACAAGCAACTCTATGCCAATAAAATGGACAACCTGGAAGAAATGGACAGATTCTTAGAAATGCACAACCTACCGAGACTGAACCAGGAAGAAATAGAAAATATGAACAGACCAATCACAAGCACTGAAATTGAAACTGTGATTAAAAACCTTCCAACAAACAAAAGCCCAGGACCAGATGGCTTCACAGGTGAATTCTATCAAACATTTAGAGAAGAGCTAACACCTATCCTTCTCAAACTCTTCCAAAATATTGCAGAGGGAGGAACACTCCCTAACTCATTCTACGAGGCCACCATCACCCTGATACCAAAACCAGACAAAGATGTCACAAAGAAAGAAAACTACAGGCCAATATCACTGATGAACATAGATGCAAAAATCCTCAACAAAATACTAGCAAACAGAATCCAACAGCACATTAAAAGGATCATACACCATGATCAAGTGGGGTTTATCCCAGGAATGCAAGGATTCTTCAATATACGCAAATCAATCAATGTGATACATCATATTAACAAATTGAAGGAGAAAAACCATATGATCATCTCAATAGATGCAGAGAAAGCTTTTGACAAAATTCAACACCCATTTATGATAAAAGCCCTGCAGAAAGTAGGCATAGAGGGAACTTTCCTCAACATAATAAAGGCCATATATGACAAACCCACAGCCAACATTGTCCTCAATGGTGAAAAACTGAAACCATTTCCACTAAGATCAGGAACAAGACAAGGTTGCCCACTCTCACCACTATTATTCAACATAGTTTTGGAAGTGTTAGCCACAGCAATCAGAGAAGACAAAGAAATAAAAGGAATCCAAATCGGAAAACAAGAAGTAAAGCTGTCACTGTTTGCAGATGACATGATACTATACATAGAGAATCCTAAAGATGCTACCAGAAAACTACTAGAGCTAATCAATGAATTTGGTAAAGTAGCAGGATACAAAATTAATGCACAGAAATCTCTTGCATTCCTATATACTAATGATGAAAAATCTGAAAGTGAAATTAAGAAAACACTCCCGTTTACCATTGCAACAAAAAGAATAAAATATCTAGGAATAAACCTACCTAAGGAGACAAAAGACCTGTATGCAGAAAATTATAGGACACTGATGAAAGAGATTAAAGATGATACAAATAGATGGAGAGATATACCATGTTCTTGGATTGGAAGAATCAACATTGTGAAAATGACTCTACTACCCAAAGCAATCTACAGATTCAATGCAATCCCTATCAAACTACCAATGGCATTTTTCACAGAACTAGAACAAAAAATTTCACAATTTGTATGGAGACACAAAAGACCCCGAATAGCCAAAGCAATCTTGAGAACGAAAAATGGAGCTGGAGGAATCAGGCTCCCTGACTTCAGACTATATTACAAAGCTACAGTAATCAAGACAGTTTGGTACTGGCACAAAAACAGAAATATAGATCAATGGAACAGGATAGAAAGCCCAGAGATAAACCCACACACATATGGTCACCTTATCTTCGATAAAGGAGGCAAGCATAGACAGTGGAGAAAAGACAGTCTCTTCAATAAGTGGTGCTGGGAAAATTGGACAGGTACATGTAAAAGTATGAAATTAGAACACTCCCTGACACCATACACAAAAATAAGCTCAAAATGGATTAAAGACCTAAGTGTAAAGCCAGACACTATCAAACTCTTAGAGGAAAACATAGGCAGAACACTCTATGACATAAATCACAGCAAGATCCTTTGTGACCCACCTCCTAGAGAAATGGAAATAAAAACAAAAATAAACAAATGGGACCTAATGAAACTTAAAAGCTTTTGCACAGCAAAGGAAACCATAAACAAGACCAAAAGACAACACTCAGAATGGGAGAAAATATTTGCAAATGAAGCAACTGACAAAGGATTAATCTCCAAAATTTACAAGCAGCTCATGCAGCTCAATAGCAAAAAAACAAACAACCCAATCCAAAAATGGGCAGAAGACCTAAATAGACATTTCTCCAAAGAAGATATACAGATGGCCAACAGACACATGAAAGAATGCTCAACATCCTTAATCATTAGAGAAATGCAAATCAAAACTACAATGAGGTATCATCTCACACCGGTCAGAATGGCCATCATCAAAAAATCTACAAACAATAAATGCTGGAGAGGGTGTGGAGAAAAGGGAACACTCTTGCACTGTTGGTGGGAATGTAAACTGATACAGCCACTATGGAGAACAGTATGGAGGTTCCTTAAAAAACTACAAATAGAACTACCATACGACCCAGCAATCCCACTACTGGGCATATACCCTGAGAAAACCATAATTCAAAAAGAGTCATGTACCAAAATGTTCATTGCACCTCTATTTACAATAGCCAGGACATGGAAGCAACCTAAGTGTCCATCATCGGATGAATGGATAAAGAAGATGTGGCACATATATACAATGGAATATTACTCAGCCATAAAAAGAAATGAAATGGAGGTATTTGTAATGAGGTGGATGGAGTTAGAGTCTGTCATACAGAGTGAAGTAAGTCAGAAAGAGAAAAACAAATACAGTATGCTAACACATATATATGGAATCTAAGGGAAAAAAAAAAGGTCATGAAGAACCTAGTGGCAAGACGGGAATAAAGACACAGACCTACTAGAGAATGGACTTGAGGATATGGGGAGTGGGAGGGGTGCAATGTGACAGGGTGAGAGAGTGTCATGGACATATATACACTACCATATGTAAAATAGATAGCTAGTGGGAAGCCGCCGCATAGCACAGGGAGATCAGCTCGGTGATTTGTGACCACCTAGAGGGGTGGGATAGGGAGGGTGGGAGGGAGACGCAAGAGGGAAGAGATATGGGAACATATGTATATGTATAACTGATTCACTTTGTTAGAAAGCAGAAACTAACACACCATTGTAAAGCAATTATACTTCAATAAAGATGTTTAAAAAATAAAAAATAAAAAAAAATAAAAAAATAAAAAATCAAGGGACTTTTAACAAAAGAGTGTCTGTCTGGTCTGGTCCTTCCAGATGAATCGTGGGAAGCTCCAGCCCCCTTCCAGGCTTCCTGGGATAGCTAAGGAAATCCTCAGAGGGTGTGTCACCTCACACTGGATTTAATCCTGCAGCGTGGAAGCGTTTGCCCCCTCTTCCCCAGTGGTACTTGCTCGCGTGTCAGGTTGTGGTCATACCCAGCGACCAGATGGCCGTGGTCCTTGCTTTTGACTCAGGTAGCACGGCCCAGGAGATCCCAGGTGGCTGACCTGAAGAGCGTTTCTGGCTTGTAACCACTGCGACCCGTGCCAACCACCTTCCAGCTGAACTGAGGAATTTACTCCGCTTCCCCATTTGGGTTGTATTCTGTTACAGGCCACAGAGCTGCGCTGCCCAGCCTGTATCTTACAAGACGCTGATGATTAGCTTCTTATCGGACACTCTTCCTCCCTGAACTCTGGTCTCTGGCTACAGCGAAGGCCGGAGGGAATCTGAGCAACATGAACCTTGCTAACCTCAGGCCGCCCCTCCCCTCTGACAATGACCCATTGTCCTTGGTCCAAGCTTGCACACCTCAACCTTCTTTGAGTGAATTCCTTCCCACAGCCTTCCACGGTTCCTCTTGCGAATAACTCCATGGCAGGCAAGACTTCCTGGCAGATCCTCCAGACATGGTAGTGGAATATCAGCCTTTGCACTTGTTTCCCAGACCCAGGTCTCCCTCTAGAACTTTACTAGACATCGGCTCCCCTTGGTTATTTTGAACAGTGGATTCTAAAGAATTTCTGTGCCATGAGTGCTGCTTTCTGAAGGACCACTCCCCACTCACTCCCCATACCCACATCAGAGTTACAACTGGGTTGGGAATTTTTTCAGGTTATATCATAAGACTCCTGTTTAGAAAGCTGTTTCATTCCTAAATTTTCATTTTAAAAAGTACTCTTTAAATTATTTAGCAACTAATGCTTGATATTAAATCCACTGGAATGGCCTAACTATTTTATCCTAAATATATGTGAAATTAGTTATTAGTAAGGGTTATCCTATTTATGAAAATATTGTGGAAAATTGGAAACTTGGCAGTCAGCCAGGACAAAGCAGTATATTTTAAACCTTTTAGTTTTCTTTTGGAATAAAGTCCATGCTACCCATCTCTAAACTGAAAATTTCTCAGACATCTACTGAAGGAGGTTTAATGGTATTCCCACTGAGGACAAGATGAAAATTTAGGGCAGCTAATTATCTTTGAGAATTTTTTAAAAGGTCTTGACTCTAGGACCTCTACTGAGAGAAAAGCTAAATTTCAGTTGCTTCTCCTATAACTTTTAATACCCTTCCCACCAAAAAAAGAAAGAAAGAAAGAAAAAGAGAAAGCTTATTTAGAATTTAATTAAACACAATCACAGCACACAGAACAATCACAACAAACACCAAAAAACACTTTTTTTTTTTTTTTTAGTTTGGGCATGCTGAGGAGTTAGCTTCAATTTTTGAAATATTTAAATTAAGTAAGTGGAATTTTGAATGTATTATCTTAGCCGTTATAATGTGGCTAATCTTGGTTAAGCTTGTAATGTGTTGCTTAGAAAAAGACAATTTAATTTTCTTATTTCTTATCCCCAAGGAGAAGTTTATGCATATGTAATCAGAATAATCCTGACTAATAATTAAACTAAGGGTCTTCCAGCTTCATGATATTGTGAACTTATCCTAAATTTTTTCACTCTCTCCCGCAGTTGTTTTAATTTGGATCTTGTCTGTACGAAGTGTGTAGAAGTGAATTATGATGTTTTGTATGAGTTTTTTCCTGGATTCACTGGACTCATTTTTATTGAACTAAATGAAACAGACCAAGAGAAAAATATACAGGGGATATACTTGTTTGAATAGCTTAGTAGAGACAGCTCTATTGCATAGTAAACAAAGGGCAAATGCCCCGTGGCCCTAAACTTCAATGGCTTTGTAAAGCAGTAGAAAACAGGCAAGTGCAGGTCAGTCTCTGAGAGGCAGAAAGAGAGAAGTGGAGGTACACTGACAGCAGCCGATAAACACAAGACCGGAGGCTGAAGGTAGAGAGTGTCGTCACATTAAATAATTATTTCAAATAATCTATGGGAATTCAACTATGCTTTCTTGGGAGACAGAGAGAGAGAGAGAGACGTTAAAATAGCACCTGCCTGCCATGCCCCTCAACGATCATCCTTCCCAGAGTGCGTCATACAAGAGACATGAGTCTGCTGTGACCCGAGTCTCAGTTCACTTGTGAACCTCTTACCATATTTGAATATTCAGTGTAGCCCTTCAATACAAGTCAATTATGTTATCTGCTGCTCAACCAAAGAAACAGATCTACTCCAATGCCAAAAGAAAAACTAGCAGTTCATGATAGATGGTCTCATCCCCAAAGGGGGCTTTGCACAGAAGTTTCAAGGGTAATTTTCAACATCTCCACTTTATCTTGAGCTGATTTGAGAATGCCACCTCTGAGTAATTTGCTACTCTGACATACAACCATCTTATTACCATTTACCTCCATCCCCATTCCCATCACCTCTCAGGGAAAAACCTGTGATTTCTCTTCTCTGTTCCATATACACTTGTTAAAATACGGGACTAAGTGATTTGTCTCCAGATCCCTCTTCAGCCAGGAGGAGCTCAGCAACGCCATCCAAACCTGGGCCATTGTTGGCAACATATACCACTGTATACTTCGTCAATTTCTGCTCAGTTTCAACTAGTGGAAACCCTGATTCCAACTTCTCCAGTCTGAGACTCTGGTGTCACCGTCACAGTGAGGTCTGCCCCCACCAAGCTATTTAAAACAGTGATATCACTTATCAACATTCCCAATGCCTCGTGCCTTGGTGTCTTTTTTCTTTTTCTCATGGCTTTATCACCATCTCACTTTTTTATTTTGGCTGTTCTATTCTGACTTTTCTTCGGACACTTCCAACTTTCTTATTATCTTATTGTTTGTTGCCTGTCCCCCCATACTAGAAGTAAATTCCACAGGGCAGGGATCTGTATCAGTCTGTCCACTGATGCATCTCAGTCACCTAGAACTGTGCCTGGCCTGCGACAGGTGTTTAATACATATATGCTGAATGAATATGTGAGGCTTCTGCATCTGAATTTCCTGGGGAGAAATAGTTTCAGGGGTAGTCACTGGCTTATAGTTCTTACATCTGTGCTACATTCTTTCACTTTATCATCATAAAAAAAGGCCATTGCTAATTAGCAAAAATTTTCAAAATTGCTCATCAGTTACTAAATGCACATGAAGGTACAATGTCCAAAACGATTGACGATTTTTATAATAGATCAAAATCCATTACTGCAAATAGATTTGGAGCAGAAATTTGTATGACAGAAATATCTAAATCTAGCCAATGGTCCATTTATTTTAAATTAGGTTCTTAACCACAAAATCCTATTACTGCAAAGTGATTTAAAGAGATTCTTCATCTTCTCTTTAATGTAACTTAACGTTAAGTATTAAGGAGACTTCAATTAGCTAGTTTGATGAGGAATCTACATTTTCTAGACCACAAGAGTAAAACAAATGACACTTTTCCTAAACTCTGCTGTCATCAAACTCTCAATAATGGCTGTCTCTTTCTGAAGTGTTTTTCGTAGTGAAGTAGGCAAGTCTTGAACTTTTACCTCTTTAATTTTCACCTGCAAGTGCCCTGAAGGGTAAAAATAATATTTTTTAAAGTTTGAAGAATTATTTAAAACACCAATCCACATTTTTCTTAATAACGTTAGAAATATAACACTGCCTGCTCACTTCAGGTGTACCATGATGTATCTGATGGAATTGATATTAGCAAATCAATGAAGTGCCATTTCAGCGCTGTGGGTCACATTTTTCTCTTTTTATTAAAAGTCTAGATTGTCCAGAGTCTCATTTTCTCATGTTCAGCCATTGTAATTTGTACAGCTGATTTGAGCTGCAAATGTACGGAGACCATGTTTTCTGCAACCAAAACAGGTACCATGCTGTAATGGTTTTGAAATTCAAACATGCATTGATTAGTATTCTGCAGGCATTCCTTGCGGGCTGGGCCTGATCGTAAGCATGTTCTCTAACTATCCTGAGACTCAGTTTCTTCATCCAGAAAACGAGCCTATTAACACCCAGTTGGCAGTATTACGGTGGTTTAAACTCTCAATACAGTGTCTGGTACCTAGAGGCTATTATAAGCCATAAGTTGTAACTGTAATCATAATCATTAATTTTTCTGACCTGATCCTTAATTTATCTGAGAAATATCATACAGGCACAAAACATAAATCTCTTAATTATGTTTAATCAATTGCTTTTACAGAAAAACATTACATGGAGTCAATGTTATCCTAAAAATCCAGGTCATAGAATCATTCTTTATAGATCTTGATTCTTGTCCAAGAACCTGGAAGTAATTTTAACATTTTAGGAGGCCCAAAGATCACTAGTGGTCTTTGTTTAAGCAAAGGGACATATATACCATATGTTAAGCAAAGGGACATATATACCATAATATACTATATATTTCTCATTGTTTTGGGTTGAATTGTGTCCCCTACAAAAAGATGTCGAATCCTAACCCCCAGTACTTGTGAATGTGATTTTATTTGGAAATAGGGACTTTGCAGATCATCAAGTTGAGGTAATTAGGATAGGCCTAATTCAATATGACTGTGTCCTTATAAAAAGGGGAAATTTGAACACAGAGACAGAGGCATACAGGGTGAACACCATGTGAAGATGAAGGCAGAGATCGAGGTGATGCTTCTACAAGCCAAGGAAGACAAAACAAAGGAACACCAAATATTGCCAGCAAAATGCCAGAAGCTAGGGGAGAGGTCTGGAACAGATCCCTTCCTCAGGGCACTCGGAAAGAACCAACCCGCTGACACCTTTCTTGGACTTCTGGATACTAAATTTCTGTTGTTTAAGCCACCAGTTTGTGGTACTTTGTTACGGCAGCTCTAGCAAAGTAATAGATTCACCCAAGTCACACAGTGACTGCTGAGGGAAGAGGGAAGCAGTGTATTTGCAATTCCCAGCATTGCTGCAACATCAGTATGCTCAACTTCTAGTTCTGAGAAGGTGAGCAGAGTCTAGAGTGTGTATTTCACCTGGCAATCAAAACATACCTTGTTGCCTGGCCATCGGCTGAAAAGGGTGAGAAGTAAGTTGAAGACATGCAAGCTTGCTGAAGTGTTGCCAAAAAGATGGTGTTGATACAGAGGTCTTAACGTTCTTTCCCCGCCTCAGCTTCAGGCAGAGAAATCTTGCCACCATCAGGGCGGGGATTTTTTTCTTTGTATCCAAAGAAAGAAAGCTTTAAGCATTCACCCTTCCCCTAGCTTCCTAAAGTGAGCTGAAGCAGCAGCAGCTGGGCAATTACCAGTCTTAGCCTGCAAAGCATCATGGGGCTAAAAGAAGATTCATCACTTCCCACTTCCCCACCCCAAAGCAGACCTTATCCAGCCCACCTGTGGCTAGTGCGCCCAGCAGAGCTATCAGCTGTTGGTGCTTATCCTGAATCAACCAGTGTAGTGTTGGAAAGCATCCATCAGGACACACACACACACACACACACACACACACACACATTTGGGGTCTCTACACAATGTAGTCACTAGTAGTCAAAGTTTATCAACTACCTGGTTTATGCCAAGCACTGTGCTAAGCATTTTGCTTGCATTATTTAGCAAACATTCATTCAACTATGATTAAGAGCCTACAATGCGGAAACCATTGAAGAGGGTGCAGGAGATAAGATGATGACTAGGACAGATTCAGTCGTTACCTATGGCAGAAGGTATTTTTTGCTTATCAAATATCCACTACAACTTTCTTTCCCAATTTAGACTGCAAAATCTCACTCTCCCAGCCTCCCTTGCAGCTTGGAGTTGCAAGCAACCTAGTTATGGCCAAGCTCAAGAATGAAAAGTTTGCTTTCCCACTAAAATGAGACAAATATGGCTATCTTCATCTCTTTTCCTTTCTTCTGGCTTTGTTTTAGATGTGATGGCTGGAGCTGCAGCAGCCATTTTGAACATGAAGTTAAGCCCAAAAGAGCCAAAGGGACATCGTGATACTGTTGAGTCTCTGAAACATTACCAGCAGCCACTATGTCTGTACTTTTCTTCGATGAGGAAACTGAATCTCTATTTGTTTAACCCACAGTTAATCAGGTTTTCTGTTAGTTGTAGCTAAATGGATACAGTTGCTTTGATGACATTTGTAGTCTATCTGGGGAGACAGACATAACCAATTTATTTCACAAAAATGATTTAATTGGCATTGTGACAAGTGCTATAAAGGAGAATTATAGGGCACTAGGAGCATGCATAATGGGTCTGTCCAATTCCAAGTCCATGCTCTCTGAGAACAGAGCTGGGGATAAGCCAAATTCTGCCACTTAACTAGTTGCATAACTTTGAGCCCATTACTTAACCCTTCTAAGCCTCAATTACTTCTGTAATCTGTGACATGGGGAATATAATATTATCTCTCATAGGCTTACTGTGAGGATTAAGTGATAAAATACATGTAAAATGGTTTGTAAGTTCCTAGCATATAGTAAGCCTAATTATTATTATAAGTAAGCATTATTATATTGTGGTATTATATTATGTATCACACATATGTTAATAGCACATATATATATTAAGTATTCCTACAGTAGGCAGTTCTAAAAGACTCCCACAAAATTCCCACTCTCTGGTATACAAACCCTGTATAATCCCCTCCCATGAGTGTGGATAGAACTTTTTATATAATAATATAGATTCTGGGTAGTAAATCATATTGACAAAGATAAGCAATGAATAAGGAGTAAATTTAGTAAAATTTTTTATCATAGGAGTGATTTAAAATGTTGATTCACTTTTGAGTACAAAAATAAGAGAAATATATTTTAGAGGGTTTTAAAATTTTAAACATATCCTTAGGAGAATTAATAACAAGATGTCCACATTCTAAATCACAAAAAAAGTGGGCAAAAATTTCTTTATATTGCCAAAGGAAAACAAAACAGTATGAAAAGCAAGAAAACATTAAAAACGACAGTATAAAACAAGATGATATAAGACCAAACGTAACAGTTATTACAACAGATATAACCATATTAAACATGACTATTGAGAGATTAGAAGTCCAAGATACCGTTAAAACTTGAAATTCAAACTATGCTCTAGGACACAAAGTTGGCAGATCTGGGATTCTATCCTCCTTCTCTTGGGCATTGAAGCTTATGCGCTTTCTGCTACATCATGCTGTTTACCTAAATATGCTAATGAAATGAAATTCTTTACATTTCAGATATTTAAGTTCATTTTATCTACATATGTAAATAATATGTGCTAATTAAATAGTATAACGTTTCTTTTATTGTTGAGGGAGTAAATAGGTTTCCTGAAAATAGATCCATTGTGTATTCTGATATACAAAATTTTTAAAAAGTACTTGAATTTGATGATATACCACTCCTGTGATTATCTCACCTAATATGGTGAAAGGGAGGTTATCGAGGTGGGCCTGCCCTAATCAGGCAAGCTCTTTAAAAGCAGAGTTTTCTCCAGATTGTAAGAATCTGAGAAAGAAGTCAGAGAGGTGTACTCCTGTTGGTCTGAAAGGAGCACTGACCAGGCTGTGAACTGCGGTCACATGACAAGGAGCTGCAGACAGACTCCAGGAACTGAGAATGGGCCTGCCCTACAGCCAGCAAGAAAATAGGAACCTCGGTCTACAGCAGCAAGGAAATGCATCCTGTCAACAACACACGAGCTTGGAAGAAGGGACCCTGAGCCTTAGGTGAGACGGGAGCCCCAGCCAACGCCTTGATTTCAGCCTGGAGAGACCCTGAGCAGAGAACTCACCTAAGCGTGACCTACAGACCTGTGAAATCATAAATTTCTCTTGTTTTATGGCACTAAGTTTATGGTCATTTGTTATGCAGCTATAAAAAATGTATATTATATATCATATTATATTTTGTGGAAAGATACGTTGCATTATATATTGCATCAGGTTAAAGTCTAAGATGCTTTTTCAAAGAGATTCAAAGATACAGTGGATTAGAAAATATTGGCATTTATTTCCCTCACACACTGAGGTCCTGAAGTGGGCAGTGCAGGTCCAGGTTGGCTTTCCTCTGCATAGGCACTCAGGTGCTCCTGTTTCTCCCATTTGGTTACCCTGGCAACCCCCCCCCCCCCCTCTCAGAAAGAGCCTTGTCTTCACCTGCATGGTCAAAAATGGGTCCTGGGCAGACTGGGAAGAGGGAGAGAGATCAGGCCCAGAGCGTCAATTTCATTTTAAGCAAATGATGCAGGAGTCATACTCGTCACTTCCATTCACATTCCATTTTTGAGAATTGAGTCCTGTGACCACACCTAGTCTCAAAGGAGAAAGGGAAATGCAATCTTGGGGCGGGATGGGGTTGTGCCCAGGAGAGGAGAATGGATTTTGGTTAACAGTGAGCAGTTGGTACCACAAATATTACAAAATGCTAATAATCACTGTGCTATACCACCAAATTACTCTCCGGCCTTGCTTTCCTGCTGAGCTCTTTGTTTTGATTTTACTTCGGAGAGGGCCACATTTAACTGCAGCAGAGACACCTCACAATTTTGTTTTGCTGAGTCATTCATTCATGAGGCAATGTTGACCTCTGCCTGGAATAGCAGTTACATTAACATCCACCATACTGCTCACCACTAATTATTGCAATTCATAATCAAGTATAATCTTCTTAGTGCTTTGGGAACAGGTACGAATATGTTCTAGTCAGTGGTTTTATCCACCTACCCATCCTCACCTGTGACCTGGCGGGGAGGAGGGGAATGCTAAAAAAGGCAGGAGGCAGAGCCCTGCCTACACACAGCCTGGCATTTCCCTCCCCTTCATCTTGCCCCCTCTGGAGGATTTTAGGAGGAGGCCTGGTACAGGTTAGGGCCCATTTTCCTGGTACTTAGTCAATGGGCTAAGAGAGTTGTGCGTTGCTGGACAGCATGGTACTCGTGGCAAGAAAAGCCATGAGGGCAGCTTCCCATTTTCTTTGGGGATTGGGCTGATCAAAACACCCCTCTGCTGAGACTCCCCCAGGGACTGCGGATGGGTGTTTTGCAGGGATATGGAGAGAATAAATCTTATTTTGTTGAATGAATAGTCATTCAATAGTCATTTCCCTTATCCATTTTAAGGGAAAAGGGAATATTTTCCACAAATTTTCAGAACTCCTGTCACAGAAGCTTATGGATTGTTTATTTCCTTTCCTCTAAAGTTAGAGCCCAGGGTCAAGGATATTTTTCAAAATATCATGTATTTTGCCAACTGTATATAACTCCATGTGTTATTTCATCCACAAGACTTTTTTCTAATGCTCTTTTCTCTGGGCTGTAAGTTGATGATACCACCAGGCCTTGAGAAAAAGTCAGTCTTCCAACAGAATTGCTATCAAGTATCAAAAGCTCTCAGATTCTAATAACATCTTTTATAAAGGAACTCAAAGCACCTCCCCAAATGATAAGCCCCTTCTCTTATTCTGGTCTACACTCTCACAGCAAATAGGACACTTAGTTATTAGCAATATTTAGTTATTTTTTTCCTCCCAAGAATATTTGTGTGTTTTTTTGGTGTGGTTTTTTTTTTTTTTGGTTTTTTTTTGTCACACTGCCTGGCTTGTGGGATCTTATTGCCCCAACCAGGGATTGAACCCAGGCCCTCAGCAGTGAGAGTGCAGAGTCCTAACCACTCGACTGCCGGGGAATTCCCCAAAGAGTATTTCTTAAGTAGCAGAATCCATTTTATTTCCAGTCAACCCATCTCAACAAATGGTTCAGTTCTCCATACACTAAATTCAATCTCTGCAGAGGCAGAAAGCTGGCCTTTGTAACTCCTGGCTAGGGCAGTCTTATGTAAGAAGAGAGATCATGACCCTCTGGAATGGCTCAAAGTATGGTTAATATACTGACCAGACAACCTAAGCAAGATGGGATCTAAGGCAGGAAAAGGAAGAAGTAAGGAATGTGACTCTCTTACTGCTGTCTCTTTCCCAACATTTCTCTATTCCAAGGACAAGGGATGGACCTGTGCTTTATTAAAATAATAGGCAAGCATGCAGGTGAGGAGCATGGCTGCCAGCAGTGTTAGGTCTCTACCTGATCAGGTAGGTACAAAGAAGAAATAACTTTCTCCTCTAAATTTCTGAGAACACAAGTTCTAGGTACCTGTACAGAAGGAGTACTCATTCCCATTATGGTTTGAGATTTTTTCCAGACCTCTGATGAGCTACTGAGGTAGGTCTAATTAAACATTAAACAAACTAACAGTATCTTGAATTTGCTTGGCCATTTGTAGTCTTCCCAGCGTTTCACATCTTTTGTCTCGGATGTTGCTCACAGCAGCTCATGGGAATGATAATTATAGGAGCTCTATCACTGGACCTTTGTGGACATGCTGTGTGCCAAGTGTACACATGCTCACTCACTGAATCTTCACACAATCCTGAGACTTAGGTTCTATTATTAGCCCCATTTTACAGATGAGGCTTAGAGAGGTTGAGATTCCCAAGTTCACCCAGTGATATGTGACAGAATCAGCACTGAGAACCTGTCTCCTAGGCTCAGGTGCTAAACCACTACACTTTGTTGGCTCAATGACGTTTAGAACATAAGTGACCAGTAACAAGTAGCATTGGAACTAAGACCTATTTGCCCTGTTGCTTTTTTTTAATTTCACCATGCTGCTGGTTTGGGGGCCTCTGATGCTTTATGCTGTAGATAATATTCTCACCTAGATCCACTGTGGCTGTGGTTTCCTTCACTGTGGTTACTCGGGAATGAACCTTTTCTCTCAGGTCAAGTTCAGGATTTGAAAACTTTAAATTCCTTCAAGGTGACATTTTACCGTTTCATAGTCTCAAGCCTCCTGCAGCTTGTGAAGGAGTGATTTCCGACATCTACTCCCCACAGCTCAGAGAACAATTCATTTCAATCCTGGGACATTGCCCAGAATTCAAGAAAACTAGATGATCCTTTCTGTCTGGCTTTTCATTTCCTTTACTGTCAAAAGCTCTGTCTACAGGCACAAACTACTAGGTAAAGAGGTGGGGAAAAAACAGCGTTCTAGATCAGCGGTCCCCAACATTTTGGCCCCAGAGACCAGTTTCGTGGAAGACAATTTTTCCGTGGGGCAGGGGGCAGGGGAGGGAGATGATTCAGGCGGTAATGTGAGTGATGGGGAACAGCAGATGAAGCTTTGCTCACTTGCCTGCTGCTTACCTCCTGCTGTGCTGCCCGGTTCCTAACAGGCCACAGATGGGAACCGGTCTGAGGCCCAGGGGTTGGGGACCCCTGTTCTAGATGATAGCCTTTACCTGGTGTTTTGTGTTGGGAAACAAAAAGTCCAGATAATTGATGAGTTTATTATTCATCTGGATATTTTGGAATCATGTATACATTGGAAAAATATGCTCTATAAGGATTTATCACTAATTAAGGAATAGTAGTATTAACCCACCCAATTTAATCATAATAAAATCTGTTCAATAGATCTAAAATAAATCCAATGAGTCTAGGAAAAAGAAAAGTTCTAATTATTTGTGCCAGAGAATGGCTTTAAAAGATAAACATTAGGGAAGTTTCTATGACAGTCTTTTGACAACTCAAACGTATTTATAAGTGGAGACAGCAAATACAGTAGAAATGTCTTCAGAGACTTAGCTTGAAATAAACAAAATTATAGCATTCTCCTGGGGACTCGTTCTTGATAGGATGGCTATTGATCAAAAACAGTCATGAAAAAGTGATAAAGGGGCTACGGGGTTGAACATTTATTTTCCCTGTTCCTTAAATTCTGCTATTTACTATCGGTGACTTTTTAAAAAATCAGCCAAAATTTAGAGTTGTCAGCAGCTAACCTAATTTAATTTTAATTTTATTTAAAATTAAATTCAATAACAAAGTTCTATTCTATTTAAAAGAATCAAGTGATTCTTTTAAACAATAAGCATAAAACCCATTACTCAAAGTCAATAACAATTCTAGAGATTGTTTTAGTAGAAAGTAAGGCTATTTTTTAACAATGGCAAAGTTAAACATTATTTGCAAATTTATTTTTTTTAATATTTCATAAATTTATCAGCAAAGGAGTTGGCCATCTCCAACATACTTGGTATAGATGACATGGAAAGAAGAAAGGAGTTAACATTTAGTGATCCAGAACTATATATTGAGGAATAATATTAAAAAGCATAAAGATCTTTATGATAGATAAGCAAAACTTTTTACGATCTATTGTCTGCCAGTATCTCCACATACCATAGCCCACCCAGAGCAGAGCCATCCCTCAACCTGGACTGCTTACTGAAAGATTACAATGTGTGAGGGAAATAAACTCCTCAAACATTACATTATTCTCTAATCCTCCATAATTTAGGATCTCTTTGAAAAAGCATCTTAGACTTTACTTGACACAGTGCTCTGGCTAATCGCTTTAAAATGACAACCTTGCCCCAGCCCAAAGGAATTCATTTTTTAAATGTGTATCACTTAGGCTACTTGCTTTTTGCAAGTCTGATGCCCAATCCATTGGCAATGTTGAGAATGAACTGGACAAAAAAAAAGTCTTTTGGACCAGATGGCATCAGTAGGAAACTCCCTTCCGGCTCCCTTACTTCTGTAACGGTGGGATGGCAACTACTGGTAAGAGGCTGGGCAAGGTACTGTAATATTTTGACTCATAACATTTTCACAAAAGCAACTCTTTTCCCATCAGGTTTGGACAGGTCGTGTACCTGACTTTCCTGGTGTGGGAATGCCATGTGCTAATAAAACCACATGAGAGGTAGATTCTGAGGTAGATTCTGCTACCTCTCAGTGTATCTTGTTTCCATTTATCCCAGGACACCAAGTGGCCAAAAAAAGTTTTAAAAGGAAGAGTGGGGTTCCTGGTTACTTTAATAGTATATTTCACGGTCTATTTTAAATTTCATTTTCACAACAAACCTTCAAGTTAGATAATACTCTGCTCATTTTACAGATGATAAAATGCTCCAAAAGGACAGGAAACTTGCCAGAAGCTAGTGAGTTGGGAAGAAATAAAGCAGGATTTAACGCAGGTGAGTTTGCCTCTAGAGTCCCAAGCTTTCCCACCGACTCTTCCCTTTTCTTCCTTCTATGCCATGTCAGCTCTCTTCCGCTCCCACTTAAGTAAGGGATTGGCATTTAACAAGGGGTTGGGTGGGATGCCAAGATAAGAACAGCACCAAATGGATAGAACAGAGCTGCTTGTTAGAGGACCCTTCCATATGCGCAGGCAGTTCAATGAGCTGGGAGGCAGAGAGTGCAACGGAAAAAAAACAGATCTTGAACTCAGAGCAGGGTTCAAATTCCATCTCCACGGTTACTGAATGGTGTCTGCTGCCTGCAATTAGTGTGGTTACATGTGACATTAGATTCCTAGGAGACACATAATCAATGCACCACAGCCTCTCCACTACATCCACTGACCTACCCTCCCTCCCTGCAAAGTGTGTGTTCCTGACTCCCAAGCCCCGCCTGCACGTTAGAGTGTATACCAGGGGGCTCTGAGCCCTCTTTCCCAGTCCTGCCAGGCCTGAGAAGTCTTTGTGGTGGCATCTTATCCCCAACCTACCTAGTTTTCATTCTCTAATTTTTAGTCAGAAATAGAATTGAACTTGTCATGGTTTGAACTTCTTGATGTGGAAGGTAGATTCCTCCCTAGGAATCTTCCAGCCCCCTGTTCTCAGTTTCCTCTAACCCTGCTCCTTTAGCAGAATCGTACTCCCTCCTCCCAGTCCCAGCATGGAGCTGCCGGCATGCCTCATGGCTCTGGCTCCGCAGATCATTTCAGAGGTAGCCCTGGAACACTTGCTGGGCACTTAAGGGGATTTGTGCTCACCTGGATTTGCACAAATCACCTCCAGCCTGGCTCTCCATACCCCTCTCCAGAGTGGTGAGGACGAAGCAGAGATTCTCCAGAAATAAAGGATAAATCTGCCACTTTCCTGGTGAACACCTTTCTTCCCACCCTCCCGTCATTCAGTGTCTACATTTTCACAGACAGCACCATATTTTCTGAAGATTTTTGGGAAGGTGAGAAGAAAGTGGGTTGAGAGTATCACTATCCTACTACAGAATCGATTTCATTTGATAACGTATAATTTCTAGAATAAGCTTCTCTCTTGACATTAGAGTTCTTATTGCATTTGCAGAGAAATGTATTAGTTATTGAATCTTTCACCACTTTGTATTATGATAAATTTTAAACACATTCAGAAGTGTATAGAATAGTACAATGATCTACCATGTAGCCATCACCAGCTTCAATAATTGTCAATTCATGGCCAATCTTCTTTCATTTATACTCCATTCCACATCTCCCATCTCCTAGATTATTTTATACAAATCCAAAAGTTTATATCACTTTATCCATGAATGTTTTATAATACATCTTTTAAAAATAAGGATTCTTTCTTTAAAAAATAAGCACAATACCTTTATTACACCTAAAAGTTAATAATAATTCCCTAATATTATCAAATACCCAGTCTTCAGATTACTCTGATCATTTGACCTAAGAGATCATTTGTTTACAATTGCTTTGTTCAAATCAGGAGCCAAAATTATACATACATTATTATATTAATGTGTACAAGAGTATATGTTACACATTAATATGTCTCTAAAATTCTTGGAATATATGTATCTTTTCCTTTTTTGTCTTTCTTGCTGTTTGTAGAAGGAAGATATTTTGTCCTATAGAATTTCCCACATTCTGGATTTTGCTGATCGCCTTCCTGTGATATCCTCTGTCTCCTGTATTTCCTATAAAATTGACAGATGTAGCAGCCTTGATAAGAATCTCGTTCAGTTTTTATGAGTATTTTACAGTTAAGGTTGTATATTTTCTTTTGCATCATATGGGGAGGCACAGAGTGTAGAGTTGATTCCTTTTTGTACTGTTAAACTTGATCTGTGGGTTCTGATATTGTCAGCTTGATCTTTTTTTTTTTTAATAATTCCTCATATACACAGTCTGTTGATTTTTTTTTTTTACAATTTTTTTTTTTAATTACACTATACTAGGTGTGCTTTATTTATTTATTAATGGCTGTGTTGGGTCTTCATTTCTGTGCGAGGGCTTTCTCTAGTTGTGGCAAGCGGGGGCCACTCTTCATCGCGGTGCGCGGGCCTCTCAGTATCACGGCCTCTCTTGTTGCGGAGCACAGGCTCCAGACGCGCAGGCTCAGTAATTGTGGCTCACGGGCCCATTTGCTCCGTGGCATGTGGGATCTTCCCAGACCAGGGCTCGAACCAGTGTCTCCTGCATTGGCAGGCAGATTCTCAACCACTGCGCCACCAGGGAAGCCTGATCATTTTTTATAAAGTTCTCCATTCGTTTTTCACCTATGTGTTTAGAAGCCATTGACGATCATTGCCCAGATTCTTTATTTCATTAGGGATCATAAAGTGGTGATATTTAAATTCTAGTATCCCTTCTGCATTTATTAACTGCAATTCATTAAAACAAACAAATGAACTTGACTTCATCAGCTCTTTGATTACTCTGAGATAACCACAGTTCTTATAGTAAAAGCATGGTAAAAGAATGATAAATGCTTGATTCTGTCTCTCTCCTCCTTCTGGTTACCGGTTTCCAAAGATGACTAATGAGTATTTTTAAGTATCATTATAAACGTGTATTTTTTAACATATTTAATACAGTTCTCTATAGATAACATTCTTTAGACTGTAGGTATGGATATGCAATTATAGATAACAGAAAGTCAAGGACTGTGTGCTAATCTAAATCAGGAAATTCTGAAGGTATATAAAGGACAGTTGGCGGAAATTCGATCAAGCTACGAAAAGCAATCAACCACAAAAAAAATCCTCAAAGATTTTTCTCCAGCAAGCAAGGAGACAGGGAGCAGTGGAAGATCCAAGAGTGATGGGCAGACTAAGGAGCGGGCAGAGCCAGTGAGTCAGCACTGGGGCAGTTGCAGTGAGAATCAGACTTTGAATCCTAACTAAAGAGGTAGAGCTGGGAGCCAGAGAGGAAGGTGTGAGTAAACCTGGGATCAAAGGGAGGAGTGGGAGCCAGCAAACCCAGCAGGGAACCTCGAGAGACAGCTTTTGAATTAGCGTAAGGAGTTAAACTACAACAGCCTAATTTAAGTTGAAGCAACTGTGCATCTGTACCTTGACTCACCGCATATGAGCTAAGATGCGCTCACTTCTGTCGTCGTGCAGTCCTGCTGGGCATGTATTACAGCTCAGAGGTAATAACAGGAGGAAGGCAGCACAAACAGGGGAAAGGAAGAAAGAGAAAAGCCTTAGGTTCAAGAATATAATCTTCGGAGCAGAAATCTTTCCATTCTTCCCTTTTCTCATGCAGTAACCCAAAGACACTAAGAAAATTCTATGGAGATTGTCGAGGATCTGTGTTATCCCAACAGAAAGCCATAGCTGACACAAATATTTTTATATTCTGCCTTGAGCTAACGTAAAAATGAATGTCACAACAATTTTGATGATGATTTTTACCATGAATTTTAAGCAAAGGTATAATAAAATCTTCAGAGATCACAGTGTAGGAAAGGCTCTTAAAGGTCATATAGTTGTAGTCCTAAATGAGAATAAGACAATTCTTATTCCATTAGAAAAAGTTGACATTTAGATGAACTAATTCAGCAGAGGGCTAAGCTCTTGCCTCCTGGGCATGGAAGAAATAACAGCTTTATGAAAGTGTTTTAATAATAAAAAGTAACAAGCAAAACAAACAAAACTCACAATCGTAAATTTTTCTTACAAGAAGTATTCTCATATTTTTGAAATTGTAGATTTGCCTATTCAATTTTCCTTTTAGAATTAGTAGTTTCAAGCCACCTGCAAAAGATTAACCTTGAGACCAGAATTTAGAATAAATATGGAAGTATTTTGAACTGAAATATGAAATCAAACATGTGGATTTGGGGAAAATTATATTTTGTTGATATTTTTCTTTTTGTTGAACATAGCTTCATTTATCTACCCTTAACTAGAAGAAATTTTATGTTTTTAAAAGATTCTTATCTCTTGGCCTTCTTTTACCCTTCCTTTTATTTGAAATACAATATTAAGGCCTCTGAAAAACAGAAAGTTTACCAGACATAGTATATTTTCACTTAAAATATTGTGACCATTTGTAACATGTCTTATGACAGAATGGTCATAGCCTTAACTTCAGCCTGTTTTTCCTATTTTTTAGCTGCTAAAGGAAGCACCCTTTCCAAAATTGCCTACAAAAAAGTCACATTTAATGGTTAAAAGCATAACTTGACTTTTGAAAGTATTTTCACTTTCTTAACAAGGCAAATCCTCATTATTAACATTGAGTATTTTAGGGCAAGTTCACACATGAAGTTGGAGCTCACTCTTCACCAACATTCCTCCCTAAATATGCAATCTATTGTTTTTTAAGGAAATGCTAGATGAACATCAATAAATGTGTACATAAATCTGAAAACAAGTGTTTAAACATAACACACATTAATTTAAAAATGTATTTGGCAAACTATTTTAATGGATGTCTCCTAAGGCAATGGCAATATTACCTCTTCAAATTGTGTTTGTGTGTGTGTGTGTGTGTGTGTGTGTGTGTGTGTGTGTGTGTGTCTCCAGATGATACCAGAATAACCATTACAGTATTATGGAGTATTATTTTGAGGATGTAAATGAAGATTCCATAACTAGTCTCTACAAAATTCGGTGTTACCCTCTTCTCCCCTACAATAGTTTTAAAATATAATTTTAATTATGCTGTGCAGACACTTATGAGCTTAAATGAACCAAATGCTGTCCTTGCATTGTGTGTCAGAAGACTAAGCCACAAATATCCAATGTTCTATTTAAACAGTAATAAGACAAATTCTGAATGCCTCGTTATTCTTATTTTAACAGAAATCATGATATTCTGAATATTTCATAGGGATATTAAAACCTCAAGAGCCAATAATTTTGAAGTAGTTGTCCCATCTAAATAAGATATGACTTATTTAGATATGAAATATCTTAAATCAGATATGACATGTCTATAGAAGATATGGCAACAAAATAGTTACATGAATTCCATCAGCCAGGCTTGAAAACATGTCTTATTATTGTAGTCACACTCTTTCTGAAGACCTGAGTTACTCTGTAACCACTACCCATCTCCCAACACTGTCCTAACCAAAGGAGGCAGTATTCTTAGAAACTGTTTACTCATGGGAATGACTGTTACATTATTTGTCAAAGTAAAAATGGTGTGGAAAAATGGACCTGACTTAGAAAAGAATTATTGATTCTTTCAAACTTCCCACCCCCTCTACTTTTGTGGAGTTAAACAAAATAGGTAGACAAAGACAGAGTAAGTTGTGTGTGTGTGTGTTGTGTTCCAGAAAGATTACTTTAAACCAGACATAAGTTTAGCTATTTTACAGAAAATAGCTCTGTGTCTCTCCATGGATCAGTGATATGGTCATTTTTGACCTCTTGCAGCACAACTCAAATAATAAAAAATTCAAGTTAGACTTGCCATTCATTCCAAAGTAAAACTGACTTTCAGATCATTATCAGAACAAAAGCTCAGTAAACAAACTTTTGAACCGTGAAGCAAATAACTCCCAGGTGGTACCTCCCAGAGTCAGGCAATTCTAGCCTTCATTATGGAAAACAGAAAATGTCTCCATAGAAGCAAGCCTGTGTCAGCATGTCAGTTCTATAACCCCCTCTCACTCTTCATCTTAGGAGTAGTGTGATGTCCAAGGTAAAGCCCAGAAGACCCCTTTCCCAATGTTTGTCGTTGTTGGTTTTTTTTTAATATAAATTTATTTTATTTATTTTTGGCTGTGTTGGGTCTTTGTTGCTGTGCTCGGGCTTTCTCTAGTTGTGGTGAGCAGGAGCTACTCTTCGTTGCGGTGCATGGGGTTTTCATTGCAGCGGCTTCTCTTATTGAGGAGCGCAGGCTCTAGGCATGCAGGCTCAGTAGTTGTGGCTCGCGGGCTCTAGAGCGCAGGCTCAGTAGTTGTGGCACACGGGCTTAGTTGCTCTGCAGGATGTGGGATCTTCCCGGACCAGGGCTTGAACCTGTGTCCCCTGGATTGGCAGGCGGATTCTTAGCCTCTGCGCCACCAGGGAGGTCTCTGTCATTGTTTTAATGTAGTCATAAATCACTTGTAAATAGATACTACATACTGTCATGTGGCAATGTTTAGTTTGAGGGATATGTCAGGAAGAGGTGCAGAGGAAATGCGTTTCTGCTGCCTACCTGATGGGGGTGGAGCGTGAGGTTTGGTCCAGTTGCACATTTGAGCCCCGACTGGTTGGCATCATCACCTCTCCCAACCTATCAATGCTCACTGGGTCTCTGTCCAGCAGTAAGGATTTAGCTGATACACAAAACACGGAAATGAGTCCATCCCTTTCAGTCTGGATTCACTGAGTCAGTGGGACAGATCTGCATATGACCCATTGCAAAGGTTAAAATGGTGCCCTATCAGCTTGTACAACGAAGAAATTAAAATTAGGAAATGCAAAATTGAATAGGCTACTATTTCAATGCAACTTCTGCCTTTATTTCATTGGTTACACTATTTGATCACTACCTATAATTGTTTTGAGGCTTTGGAAGACAAAGGACTATGTTACATGATTATTTTACATGTGATTTCATAATCATCTGTACCAAAACCGAGCTTTTAAGTCAATACTACAAAAATTCACAAGGTAGTGTTGTCTCCCTAACCATGAGGTATATCACATACGGGAAAAAACTAGGGATTATATTTCTTTTGTATTCATGAAGCAACTGTCCTAGCACTGAATACCCTAGACATAGACATATGGCTCCTTGATTATAATTTGTTTAAAATATTCCATGGTAGCTCTCTCTATAATTACAATGTCTAAAACCTTTAAATCACAGAAGTAAATTCTAGTAGAATAACATCTAATTTTAAAAATTTGTAACAGCTCACTTATGGGGTACTTAGTATGTTCCCCAAAAAATAAGTACTATTATTATCTCCATTTTACAGACAGAAAAACAAAGTCTCAGTAAGATTGCTCAAGTTTACATAGATAGTAAGTGATGGAACTGGGATTCCAATGCAGTTCTGTTGGATTCTATGCTGTCAGCCACTGTGTTACTCTTTCTCCTATATTTACACATTTCATGTGAGCCGTCTGTACTTGAATTTTTATTTTTCAACTTTTTTTCCAATTAAAAAAAAAAAAAGGATGAGCTATTGTGGGAAAAATATTTCAAATGGGGATGGTGTGATGTAGCTGTCAGTTGTCCTTGATCCCTTAAGTTTATCTGCCCACCCATGAGGGTTGACGTGTTCTCCATCTTTGTTACTGTCTGCACTTTGAAAGAGCCCAAGAATATAAAGGCTACTTACTCATCAGTGCCTTCAGAGTGGACCAAGGAAGAGCAGGTTACTGATTTTCAGTGTGAATGATTTTTATCCAATTAGAAGTCAGGCAGTCTACCGATATTGCTATCAGAATTAAATGCAACTCCAAAGCTGCAAAAAAAACTCCAGAGCTGGCAGGGGGGGACCCCCAGGAAAGTTGTAATGTTGTAGCTGATATATTTTGTCCTTTTTGCTTCAGACTGGATATTTTATTTAAAGAACTGCTTGGAAACAGTTGCCTCAGAAGAACTGGGAGGCGTGGGGTTAGTCTCTGGAGGGACCCTTCAGCATGAGCTAATTCCCCATTTCCTGGTTGGGCAGTGCCTTCCTGCTGCCTGTCTAGGGATTTTTCCATCTCTTCACTGTAAGTCTGTTTTCCTGAGAACAACTCCCCATCTGGTTTCATCCGTCTCCCTAATCTCCTGGCAATTTCTACCTGCTGAGCTGGTTGCTAGTTGGTTAAAATGTGATAAATCAATCTGATTATGTCATGACTGGTGCTAATAAGTTAATGTTTTACATACCTCAGGTATGTTTTAATGTGAACTTCACGGAGACCATGTCACCTTGACCCAAAGACTCTCTTTCTAGGAGTGGGAAGTGCAATCTCAGTAACAGAAGAAAGAATAACACCATGGTGGTCTCAGAGTCTGTAGGATTAAACTTAGAGGCAGAAAAAAGAATTACTGCTCAGAAAAGAGCCCTGGTTGGTGCTTATGTCAAATGATTGGGATCACTGAACAGATCAGGTGGGAGAACGGTAATAACACAAAGCTCTTGACCCCAATCTATACTTTGGTTAACAGTTTTCCCCCTTTAGAGAATACATGCTATAGTGAATCTTTTGAAAAAATTTTTTTCCTTTTGGTGTCTTAATAAATCTATAGTTGTAGTATAATCATGAACAAGAAATTCTTACTCTTGGTTTAGTAGAGACTGTTTAATAAATTACATTCTTACGAGAGACCATTGAAGCAGTAAAAATTGCTAGTCTTCTACTCCAACTGAAAGCCTTTGTCTGAGCAAGTTGTTTGAACATGTTCAGAGATGCCTAACGTGGGAACATATACGAAGATCAATGGACTGTGGGAGAAGGCAGGGATTAGTCACTCACAAGTTGGCAGCGTAAAGACTAGGTAAAGGGCTGTACACCAGACTGACAACCATGAGATGAACGGACACCCTGGTTTGGTTTGGGTGCTCGCTTATTTCTTAATGAATTAATGAGTTTTCCACAGACTTTATTAATAAAACTGCAAAAGAAAGAAATTAGAATACAATTTAATAAAGGGTATTTAAAGAGTTTCTCTATTCATGGTATATTCCCTAAGGATTATTGATTTCCCAATAGTGAAAACAATGGTTAAACAGTTGGATAAAGTGTGAAACTATAAATAAATGAATACTTAACATGTCAAATATCAAATGCTAACGTAACGAGAACACTCGTGTTATGCAATTGCTTGATTACCTCAAAATACCTGGCCTAGGGTAAATTCTTACTAGACAACATCCTGGTTTTCAAGTGTCCCGTGATAACCAACATAACCAATCTGCTACCTATAGGGCTACTTTATTTGCTGAATGTTTCTGAGATAAGGCTGATGCTAGCAAATATTTTATCTCTAACGCTCTTACGGGATCCCCTCCATATCACATGCTGCCATGGTCTACCCTGGATAGGACTGTGTAGAAGGATGGTGAATTGGGAGTGATTTTAGGAAGGAAAGGGTCAGTCAGGCTGAAGGAGTTTGGAAGCACCAATGAATAATCAAAAAGAAAAGTATCATTTTCTTTCTGGAATAGAGATGGTGGAAGTGGATAAATGCAGAAGTGGCTGTTCTTAAAATCCCCAACCCATTCAGTGTTTTCAAAAATGGAATAAGGCCAACTGTCCCCCTCCTCCCTCCAGGATCATTGGTGTGTATATCAGAGAAACATATTGAGAAGAGGAAATAAACTAAAGAAAAATTACATGATGATCTTTTCTCTTACCAGTCCTTTTATTTCCCCTGTTCTAAGTCTAGTTTAATCTCACAGAATGAGCTCCTAAGTCTTGCTGGTAGCATCAGCCAATATCCAATTCATTGCCCATTATTTCTACAAAGCACGATGATTTTCTCCAAAATGCACGTAAGCACAATGTAGAACACTTGAAGTATTTTCCATTGCCCTTACCATGTAAGCCCAATTAAAAATTTCTTGTAAAAATTCATCACAAAATGCAGAGACCTATATGAATATTTCTGGTGCTTTGTATTACATCCTTAATATTTTTCGGAAATAGCCAGGAAAGAATAGATTCTAAAATGCAGTGATTCATCTCTCAGACCTCATTATTCTGTCCTCACAATGTGTAGCACAATGAAATGACTGACTAAGGACTTTGAATACAAGTAAATATAGAAGCTCTATGTAAATATGCTTGTCGAATCAGGGAAAGGAAGAAAAAGCTCCAAGGAGCTGTTCATGCTTGCTTTTATCTAAAGTGCCATTTTCTCTGTACATCAGATAACATATTGATTTCAGTGTACTTCAATTCTCAATTTTCCATAAAGCATAAAAACCTTAATGACTTTTCCAAAGCTCAAGTGAGAAACAATCAATTAATTTTCCCAGTAGTTCAACTCTGTCAAAATTAAAGTGCTATTTTAATGAATTTTTCAGACATTTAGGATCTACACAGCAGCAGCTTAATGCCAAAAGCCTTTCTCTTACCATTGCAAGAAAAGTTTAAATATATACCAATTAAATAGAGAGTTCAAATGTTAACGTTTGTTATAGACATGAAAATGCAAGTCGCTTTACATGGCATGTTTCTAGGGTTTAACCTAATGCTGAGTCCACAGCAGCTCCAGACAGAACTGTTGCAGAATCATCTATAATATAATAGTCAAATCAGCTACAACCCTTGTGACACCATTCCTCTGTGTTGTGATTGAAGAATAACCAGAAGAGCTGTCCAGTTTCCCCCCATACGTCTCATATCTTACCTAAAATTCCCACTGCTAATACTACCTCTTTGAAATAAGGCGTTCTTTTTTTTCTTTTCTTATTGAAGTATAGTTGATTTACAATATTTTGTTAGTTTCAGGTATACAGCAAAATGATTTGGTAATACATATACATATATGTATATGTCTATACTCTTTTTTTATTCTTTTCCATTATTACAAGATGTTGAAAATAGTTCCCTGTGCTATACAGTAAATCCTTGCTGTTTACCTATTTTATATATAGTAGTGTGCATCTGTTAATCCCATACTCCCAATTTATCCCTCCCCCCACTTCCCTTTGGTAACCATAAGCTTGTTTTCTATGGTTGTGAGTCTGTTTCTGTTTTGTAAATAAGTCCATTTCTATCATTTTTTTAAGATTCCACATATAAGTGATATCATATAATATTTGTCTTTCTCTATCTGACTTACTTCACTTAGTAGGATAATCTCTAGGTCTATCCATGTTGCTGAAATAAGGCGTTCTTTAAAAGGCCCTAGTAAAAATTCCTGGAAGGAAAAGAGGTTAGGAAATCAGCATGGTCTTATTTGCACAGTAGTGACCTATAGTACATTAGCACATTAGCTTATCAGATTAGTCAATTGTCACTTAGAAAGCAGAGATCACAGTTGCGACAGGTGCAGTTTGGGGATGGTAGACAGGAGGTGAGAAGGTCTGTATCTTGAAGTGACAACGTGGAAGTTTCCAGGGAGAAAGAACAAACAGCAGTGATGGAAAACAGGATGCTGAGAAGGGTCAGAATTTGAAAAAGCTAGGGGCAGCCTCAAAGTAAAATTTCTTTCAGGCTGCTCGGAATATGACTAAGAAGAATAAAACACTAGAATAGTAATTGGAATTGTGAAGTGAGTTTAAAATAGAACTAAATTACATGGGAAAAGGATACTATTGTCGAAGTTTCACTGGTAGCATGTGGACCGTTCTTTGTTGAAATACAAGTTCAGTGATGTTGCTGGCTTGATAAAATTCACTTTGTTTGGGGGCCTGAGAAGATCAACTGTGGTCCTGAGAGGATGCCGTCATGGCGTTTCATCCGTTAAACAGACCAATTTGCAAATTGCTGCTTCCTGTTAGATTTCAGGGTGGCTGTAGACAGTCCCATTTCTTGGTGCTCATCTAGTCTATTGTTCCTTCAAATTTTTAAGTACTTCCTTTGTCTACCCTTTAATCATCTATAGGCATTTCTAGAGTATAGGTCTTTTTTGATGTCCCTTGGGGCTGACTGTGAAGTGCAGGGCGGGGGTAGCTTCTTGGTCAAGCTCTGGGACTTCCTGCTTCTTCACTTCTGGAAATCAGGTTGGTATTTCTTCTTGGAAACTGAATTGCCTCATGGTTTCAAGGAGGAGCTAGTGAGTGTCATTCTGAGCTAAGGGCAGTTATACCTCCCCCAATCTTCATTTCCAGTCACACTGTTTCTTAAAGCTTAGGCTACGGTGTGGGCGGGCAAAAGGAAGGGGCTGATTATCATTCAGGGCATAAATAAAAATCAGGAGGCAACCCAGTCACCAAGCACAAGAAGGAAAATCATGTCATAAATCTCAGAAGTGATTTTCCATTTACATAACCAGTAGCAAATATCCCTTGCAGGGCTTAAATAATGTAAATGTAAACTAGGAGCGACTCTATCCATGGATCTTAATGAAACATCATATATAATAAGTATGGAATAAAAAGGCTCATTGAACAGATTTTTAAAAGTCGAAGAGAATATAAACAAATGCTCATACATGCATAATATATATGTGTCAAGCGCTTTGCATTCAACCCTGAGGCTGGAATTTTCAGGTTATAAAGATAAATAAGCTTACAAATCCCTAAGGGGCATCTTTTCTTTTTTTTTTTTTTTTAAAAGTCTTTTGGTACATCAGACAGAAACTGATCTGAGGTTGGCGTTCCTGGGGATTTCAATAGATTGGCTGGTCTGGACCCCACAGCTAGTGTAGAAATGAATGCTGCTTAGTGATAAGTTAAAGGGGAGACAGATTTGTCTTCACAAAATGCCTTGTTCATGCTCTTTGCTCAGACTCCCTGCAATTATGATATCTATTTGTTTCATTCTAGATGTTCACTCCCTGCTACTTTGAAGTAGGCAAGTGAGCATTATTGTGCATTTCTTACACATAGGAATAGGAAAATTCTAGAAAGCTCAAACTTTTTGTAAATGGCTAGGCTGGCAGAAGAGAAAATGAAACCCAAACTTCTCAAATTCAATTTCTTAGCCTATTTACTACAGAATTGCTGATAGATATTCCAATTCCAGAGTACTTGGAAAAAAATCTCGTCTTCAACTATTTGCTTTCACCATTGTTTTTAAAGACAATATTTACTAAGATTTTCCTATTTAAAATGTAATATTGCCCTTTAGAAAAATTGAAAAATATAAAAAAGTATAAAAAGAATAAAATTCACAGATAATGCTAATACCCAGAGAGAACATATTTTGACATTCTCTCTTCCCCTCTAAAAAAAGTTAGATTTATACTATATATACATATTGCTTTTCATTAATCTAGTAGGTCGTCTATTATATTAATATTATATAAATACCTATTTTATGTACTATTAAGAAACAAGAAAAAATCGCTGATAATTTGAAACAATGCTTAGCTACTTAGAATTATTATTTTATACTTGTTGAAAAAATCCTCTAGACATAGGTTTTTATCAGATATCTTGAGCTTACATGAATAAAACATAAGTGAAATTAATTCAGTAGGTATTTCTAAAACTTTTTCATATTCAAACTTCAACTCTTATGATTCAATCTGTGATTCAGACTTTTCAATGTTCGTGTTTTTTTGCACAATTATCTTCTTTCCCTGCTAGGGTATTGGTGATAGGGCATTTTTTGAAAGCGTTCTGCTATTGTCTCCAGAATTTGCCTTTAAGCTGATGTCCCCTATGTGCAAGTTTTAATACACAATGCACAGGCAATTAAACTCTAAGAAACACGATGATTTTAGATATGTAAAAATACGAAAAACTATGCATCTTAGAATCTATGAGATATGGTATATGCAACCTTCTTTTTGGCGAACTTTATATCAAGAAAACTTACTGCTATCTTTTAAATTAATGATATTTAAGGGCTGTACAACATTCAATATAATTTATGTAAACAATTCCCTATTATTGCACATTTAGGACCTTTCCAATTTTTTGCCATTGTAAACTAAAATGTGATAAACATCTTTGAGAGTAAACCTTTGTCCACATCTTTGATAATTTCCATAACAGAGAGTTCCAAGTTAGCCTAACTAGGTAAAATGATACGCAGTTTGCACTTCCTGTACACTGCCAAATTGCTTTCCAAAATGATTGTATCAATCTGTATGTTAACCAGTAGAATATGCAGGCACACGGTGTTTTCTAACCAGTGCTTTTCACTATTCATCAACAGTATGTACAAGTTAAATCTTGCTTCTTGGGCTTCCCTTGTGGCACAGTGGCTAAGAATCCGTCTGCCAATGTAGGGGTCACGGGTTCGAGCCTTGGTCCAGGAAGATCCCACATGCCAAGGAGCAACTAAGCCTGTGTGCCACAACTACTGAGCTTGCGCTCTAGAGCCCGTGAGCCACAACTACTGAAGCCCGGGTGCCACAACTACTGAAGCCCGCGTACCTAGAGCCCGTGCTCCGCAACAAGAGAAGTCACCGCAATGAGAAGCCCGTGCACCGCAACGAAGAGTAGCCCCGGCTCGCTGCAACTAGAGAAAGCCTGCGCACAGCAATGAAGACCCAATGCAGCCAAAAGTAAATAAATAAATAAATAAATTTATTTTAAAAAAAAATCTTGCCTCTTGGGCAACCTACCTTTTCCTTTCATTTCTTCCTTTATTTTTATTTATCACCTGCCAACATGATAAATAATTCCTTTCCCTTTTTGGTATTTACTCCTTTACTGAGTCCATGAATTTCAACCAAGAAAGCTCTTAGTTATCGCTCAGCCAAGTTATACTAGATATGGCTGGCTACCTTAATTTTCCCTCTGAGGTCAGTTTCCTTAATCACTTCACTACTCTAATTTTTTAGATACTCAAGGGGCTAAACCTGAATATATTATTAGACGCTTTTGGTCATGAAGGTAGGAAGCATCTATTTAATTTTCTTGATGAAATGCTTATTTCTGTCTAGTCCTCCATTCAATTACATATTTTTGCTCTTTTCATAATAAGAGTAAAAATAATAAAAATTCATTGCTCTCCATTCTAACCTAAAAGGTTTCTTCTAGAAATATTGTCAAGCCTTGTTGAAATAAGTGAAATTTCCATTACTAGCACATTTATGGGCCAGTCTTCATGATCATTGGAGATTTATTTAGGAAATGAAAACTATTTTTAATATTCATCCTTTCAGCAAGCATCCACTGGGCACGCACTACAAGGTACAATACTTGATGTCTGCAGCAATGCTAAGAAGCAAATGCCACATTCCTCGCCCTATGATGATGATGATGATGATGATGATGATGATGATAATAATCATAGAAATTTATTGGATTCTCCCTGTACGCCAAGTACAGGTCTAAATGCTTGACATGTACTAACTCATTTAATCCACCCAACAACAGTATGAGATTGGTTTTATTACTATCTTTATTTTATAGATAAGGAAACAAAGGCAGGGAGAAGCAAGTAATTATCCAGGACCACACAGATGGATTTGAACCTGGACTATTTTAGTCCAGAATCAGCTGGCTTAATGTATACTTCCCTATAAAAACTTGAGTACAGTAAGATAGACTTATACAACATAACTTGTAGTAATATACTATCACTAGTATAATATACTATCACTAGTAGGAAAATATGGTAGTACAGAGGGCTGGGAAATTAGAGAAATCAAGATCCAAAGAAGAGGTAGAATATTAATGGGCCTTGAAAGATAGAAACAATATTGTTTTGAGTAGAAATGAAAGTGGATAGTTCCATGTCGGGTGGAACGATAAACTCTAGAGCCCAATACCTCTGGGTTCAAATTATGACCCCAGCACATACTAATTGTAAGGCAAATTCACTTAGCCTCAGGAACTCAACCTATTTCAGTTGTAATGAGCAAAGATATAAGAGTTTGGAGGCAGATGATTTGTTTAGGGAATGGAAGTGATGCAAAGTAAAGGGGGTTTAAGGGGCTATTGGGGGCAGTTCAAGGAGAGAATGAAGGATGGGAGGAAGGGAGGGAGGGAGGGAAGGGAGGAAGGAAAGGAGACAGGGAGAGAGGGAAGGAAAGGAGAAAGGAAGGAAGGAAGGGCAGGCATATGTGGAGAGCATTTGCAGCTGAAGGCAAAATGAAATAGGTATGAGGACTTGCTGGAAGACTTGAGACAGCAGAAAGAGAGCATGTCATTTTACTCAAAGGGAAACAACAAGGTTGGCAGCGGTGTGGTTTGGAGTAAGGAGGGGCTGAAGAAGTGAACCCGCAGGAGACTACTGGGATTGTCCAGGTGAAAGATAATAAAGGCAGGAGTCAGGGCAATGTTCATGGAAAGGAAGGAGAGAGAGTCAAGAATAATTTCAAGAATAATTTCAAAGGTAGATTTGAAAGAACTTGGTAACCAACTGGGGATTTGGGACTGAGTCAAAATGTTCCTCTGGTTTTCGCCCCAGGGTCCTGAAATGATGATCATGCCTTTTTGCAGAGAGAAATTGCAGTTAGTTTAGGAGTGAATCAGAACTGAAAACTTGGGTGTCAGCAGTATGGATGACTTTGTGAAAAGTTTGAATTTAAAGGGAAAGAGAGGATGGAGAGTTTGAGTGTAATTCTAAAGCTAATTTACGAAGATAAATCCCTTTTGGATTAACTCTTTTCTTTAGCAAAGCCAAAAGTTAATTCTATTATGGAATCTTCTTCTCATTCTTATCAGGGACCTTTATTCTCTTTTTGGATTTGGAATTCCTGGGAGAACTTGATGAGAACTATAGACTTTCTTGTATCCCCAAGTGCATGTGTGGTGGGGAGGTGAGGGGCGATGGAATCATAAACATTCATACAAACATTTGCACACAATTTTAGGGAGTTCTTGTACTTTTTGAAACCCAGCCATGAGTCTCAAGAGTCTGCTCTGCATAACTTCTTTTTTAACCAATGCATTAATATATTTTCCAACTATAATTAACTACATTTTAGGTCCTGTGCTAAGTGCCTAAGTGCCAGCTCATTTAATCCTCGCCATTACATTGCCATATAGGTATTACATTTCAAACGGGGAGGAACACATAGGTTAAATAAATTGCCCAGAGTTACAGAGTTATTATGTGGTAGAGGCAAGATTTGAACCTAGGTCTCTGTATTAGGTTTCTCCCTAGAAACAGAACCAGTAGGATGTGTGCGTGTGTGTGTGTGTGTGTGTGTGTGTGTGTGTGTAAAGAGATTTATTCTAAGGAAGTGGCTCATGTAATTATAGAAGGTCATGAGTCCCAAGATGTGCAGTCAGCAAGCTGGTGACCAGGAGAGCTGAGGCTGTAGTTCCAGTCTGAGTCCCAAGACCTGAGAACCAGGAGAACTGATGGTGTAGTTCCCCTCCAAAGGTTGGGAGGCTTGAGACACAGGAAGAGGTGAAGTTTCAGTTTGAGTCCAAGGACAGGAATAATCTGATGTCCTGCGTCAAAGAGTGTCAAGCAACAGGAATTCTCTCTTACTCTGGGGAGGGTCAGTCTTTTCGTCTTATTCAGGCCTTCAACTGATTAGATGAGGGCCACCTACACTAGGGAGGGCAATCTGCTTTACTCAATTCACGAATTTCAACATTAATCTCATCCAAAACACCCTCACAGACACACCCAGAATAACGTTTGACCAAATATCTGGGCATCCCATAGCCTAGTCAAGGTGACATATCAGATTAACTATTAGTAGTCCCAACCACTGTGCCCTGTACTGTCATTTAAAAATACACTCTAGGGAATTCCCTGGTGGTCCAGTGGTTAGGGACTTGGCACTTTCACTGCCAGGCCCCCAGGTTCAATCCCTGGTCAGGGAATTAAGATCCCACAAGCTGTGTGGCATGGCCAATAAATAAATAAATAAATACACTCTAATATTTTTCTTAGATGAACTTTCATTTGGCTTTCACACATGCCTTACTTAAATTACTCATGTTAGAGCTGCTGCTTCTCCCATGTTTCCCCTTTCCCCAGTTACGTTCTCCTAACTGAAGATTTTAAAGTAAAACCCACTTGGATTCATTCTGTTTGCTTGCTGCTCCCTTTATTTTTTCCCTAAGAAGATAAACTATCCAAGGAAGCTTCCTCTTGCGTTTTAAATTTTCAAAGAGGGTTTTGCAGCTAAAAGTGAGTTAACAACATCTAAAAGAATCCTTGGGTACCCACTAGGAGTGCATATTAGGTGTTAAAAGAGTTTTCAAATTCACTGCATGCAGTAGAAAAGAAGTGCTGGGTTTTGGTAGCAGTATTGAAACTTCCAGGTGGCTGTTCAGTATGCAGTGTGGGTGTTCGTAAAAGTCAGTGCACGATTAAAAAAATATATTGTGGATGTTTTTAGGCCCTGGAGCCAATCCAAAATAACAGCTGGGATCTTACATCTCCTGGGGGACTCCTCAAACTTATGAAATTCAGTCCCAAGAAGTCATAACACTCTGTTAGAGTGAAAGGCCCTGTGAGCAGGAGACTGGAAGCTTAATTGTCGACACAGAGGAAATGGAAGGGCAGCTACGGACTCTCTCCATCACACACATTTCCAAATTCTTTAATGAACTGAGTGCATCCACATAAGCTTGAAAAGGTGATCAAGCAGTCACATTAAAGCCTTTGGTTTACAGGTTTTTTTTCCCTTTTCTACCAGGTGAGAGAGGCGCTAGTAGTAAGAAAACATGTCTCTTCTCCACCTTATTTTGAAAATTGTAAATAGAAAAGTAGATCAAGCGAGGCCACATTTAGGAGTGTCCTATGCCCTGTGCAGTCAACTGTGTACCTGTCAAAGTAAAACAACTGATTTAAATTAAACTTTGAATTCTGTAAATGCAGACTGCAAAGCCATTCAAAGTGCACAAATACTTTGGGAAGGATTTATGTTCAGAAAAGGAGCATAAATTCTTAAGTGAGCAGATGTTTAGAAACAGACATTGCAATTGTAGTTGCAGTTGTAATCTTTAAAGAACATTGATTTTCAAATTTAGTAAAGGAAAAAACAATATATCTTATATCGTACCCCAATAGCACTATAATTTCCTTGGAATAGGCTTTTAAATATAATGCTTTGAATATGAGATGGCTTTGGACAATGGAACCAAATATATCAGACTGAATTTTAAATGATTTAGTTCTTTTTTTTTTTTTTGGTTTGATATTATCAAGTGGTGATCTCACAGTGTTAGGGCCTATTTCCCTTAGATAATATGCTAGGGGTAGCCCTAGTGAGGTTAAATACCATCATCATCAACCATCATTGACTGAGAGCTTACTGTCCCTGGCTCTGGAGATGGAAAGAGATAAGCCCTATTTCCCCCTGACAGAGCTTAGAGCCTAACTGATGACTTAGATGTACATACAAAGATGAAACAAGGCATTGGATATTGTTGAACAAGGGTTTAGACAGTAAGTACTTTGAGGTTGGGGAAGATATGAATCCATTCTTAAGAGTTTCTTTACCAGTCTCAGTTGTATAATCTGTAAAATAATATTTGACCGTAACACACAGCAGAATGTATTAATTTAATATTCCACTACTAAACATCAACTTCCTTCTTGTATCTCTAGCTTTTAGCCCAGAGTCTAACACATAGTAGGAATTTTGTCTACCCTAGCTAAAATACTATTATTTTAACAGTTGTGAGCTGCAACTCCCTAGCAACTGTAATCTGTCACCCATCTTGGCAGGATAACTGCACCACTGATTGCAATGTAACTATAAAAGTATGGTTTAGTCCCCACCTTAGTGTGTAGGTCTTCTAGAATTAGGCTTGTTAGAACAACCACATACATAATATGCTATATAAGATGCTATTAAAACAAAAAGCAAGCACGCCAATGCTGCAGTCATTTCTATGTTGTCAAAACCTAAGTCTTTGCGGTGTACAGGCACCGGCTGTCCTGGTTATGGCTGGGTTTACCCTGTCCCTTTGGGAGAATCTATGACAAATGCCGTTCTCCACATAAGACTGGTGGGACTACATCTTGAAACAAGAGCAGGACAAGAGGAAAATACCCAAGGAGTCTTGTTAATTTTAGGATGGAGAGTGGGTCATTTAAGGGTGACAGGTGCGACATTCATATCGATTTTCTGGATTTTACTTCTCAAAGAGTCTGGAAAGAAGATTTGAGCAGCTCAGATGGGATTTCTACTGATAGCCCCTGGGATGGTTTGACTCTGCCTTTCCTTTAGCCCTTCAATTCCTTTACTCATTGAGGTTCCTGGGCCTGGGCCTCTCCTTTGTTTAGGAGAGATAGCCACTTGTCTTTGGCAGCTCGGCAGTTCTGTAATAACAGACAGCCACCCAGCCAAGGGGCAGCAGCAGGAGCAAACATCCCAGGCTGATAAGACTGCTTATGCAGTGGCAGGGAAAAAAAGATTCTATCTTCCTGTCTTTTGTAGTTATTACATTCCTCTGGCTGTATTATTACGTTTCCAAGGGAAGAGAGAGAGAGAGAGAAGCCTGGCAAGGGCCAATGTCCTCAGTTTGGGAGAGCAAACTGCAGTTCCTTCAGAGGCCAAAATAAACTGCAGGACAGAGAGAGGCATAAGTGGTTGGTCCCTGACAAATACAAACCAGTAGTTATAGCCTCAGGGGCCCCAAATTCTTCAGTCCCCATCAGACACTCAGGAGGTGAAGACTTAGGTATTATCTAGCTGGGCCCCCAGCTAGATAACCCAGCAGGACAGGCAGTTAGTTGCCAAGTGGAAGGCTGTCAGGAGCCCCTCCTAACAGTATCCTTGTGAAATCACAAGCAAGCGCCCCCAAGTCCGGGCGGAATCTTCCAGACTCTACCGTAAAGCTGCCCTCTCCCCTCAATTCATTCTTCCACCGATATTCTATGAACCTATGACAAGGGGAAGAAACTAATCATAAAACCTGATCATAAAACCCTTCTTATACTTGAAGACAACGATTAAATATTCACTGAGCCAAGGTCTCCCGGCTTCACTGAAAACAAAAGAGGTTCTCTATTCACGCCCTTCCCACCCCAGCAGAAAATGTATTCCCGGCCCCGGCCGGCTCTGACCAGGCGAAAGTTGCGATTTCTCTCAGCTGAGGGCAAAGTTAGCGACTCCGCGGCTGCAAAGTCTCAGCTAGGGGGAGGGGGCGACAGCCCGCGCCGGGGGTAGAGCGGCGGGAGGAGGGGCTAGCGGGAGAGACACTGCCCCCTACTTCAGCAAGGTCGTCGTCCAAGCCGGTGCAGCCGCCGGTTTGGGTTTGGGGAGGGAGGGGCGGCGGCCGCGGCTCGGCGCCAGGCTCGGTACCTGGCAGGCCGGCCGCCCGGGGCGCGGAGGGTGTGAGCGCGCGCGCCCCCTCCGTGCCCGCTCAGCCTCGCGCGCGTCTCGGGGGAGGCTCCGCCACTAGGCGCCTGGGGAACCCGCAGCCTCAGTCCTGCCGCCGGCGGAGCTTTGTGCGGCGGCGGCGGCGGCGGCGGCGGCGGCGGCTCCGAGTCCCACCTGCTGGCGGCGGAGAGACAAGGAAGGGGAAGAAGGAGAAGAAGGAGGAGGAGGGGACAGAGGCGGCGGCGCGAGCCCACTCCCGCCGTCCGCGCCCACCTCCCGGGGGCTCCGCAGCCCCTGCTCTCGGCCTGTACGCGCCCCCCGCCCCCGGCCCGGCCAGGCCTCCCGGCCACACGGCCGCCGCCGCGGCTGCAGCCCCTTCTGCCCGGCCCGGCCGCAGCCACCCGGAGCCGCCGGCGAGTTTGAGGCGAGCGCGGGGCGCGCGGCGCCGCCTCAATGCGCCCGGGAGACGCCTCGGCGCCCCAGCCCAGCTGAACAGCCCCGAGAGTGCCGCGGCAGGCCCGGGAGGGCGAGTGGGAAGGCGCGGGGAGGCGCGGCCAGCCCCGGGAGACAGAGAGCGAGCGGGCGAGGAGGAGCGAGCCCGAGAGCGAGCGCAGGGAGCAGACACCATGCCGGGCTGGAAGAAGAATATCCCCATCTGCTTGCAGGCGGAAGAGCAGGAGAGAGGTGAGCGGGGCGACCGGGCGGGGAGGGTCGGGGAGGGGGTCCGGGCCGGGGGCCGCCCCGGTGCCTCCCTCTCCCCGGGCTCCCTCCCGACCTGTCCGCGGCCGACGGGGGAGGGGCGCCGCGCCCTCCGGGGTCGCGGGGGGAGTCCGGGCGGCGGCAGCGTGCGAACTCCAGATTTCTTTCTTTTTGGGGGGGGCTGGGGGGTGGGGGAGAAGGAGGGTGCTGCAGTAGGGAACTTTTAAGTCGGGCAAAGATTTTTTTCTGGAGAGGACGTGGGGGGAACTCTAGCTTCTCCAGGGCCCATTTGCACGTGGAGCCCCGGGCGGCCTTCTGCGGGGTGGGTGCTGGGGTGACCGGGCGCCGGGGTGGGGGTGGGGGGGGGAGTCCTGCAGTGTTTTAAGTGACTTTTCAAACTTTCCTCCTCCCTCCCGTGGTCGCTTTCGCGGTGTCCCCGCCTCGGGCTGGGCTTTGATGGTGCTGCCTAGCCCACCCAAAGTTGCTGGAGAATCAGCAAGGAGGAGGAGGAAGAGCGTGGGGGACGGCAAGTGGGCGCTGCCGCAGGTCTCCGGAGGGGGAGGGGAGGAGGGGGAAAGCCGTCCCTAGGCTGAGGGTCTGGGGCTGAGAGTGCCTCGGAGATGAGTTATGCCCCAGCGCAGTCCCCGCTGTCAAGTTAATACCGCAGGACTGCGGGCTTTTCGTAATTGCTGTCTGTTTCCTTTGTAAAAGGCAGCTGTCGGTGCCAGGTGGCTTGTAGACCTTTTGTGATTCAGCCTGACAAGTGTACTGGGCACGTTGCTTTTAAGTGACTTGCGGCGAGGAAAGTTGAAGGCCTTTTTTGCACCTCCAAGGCTCGGTTCTGTTGAGGTCATTTCATGGTGTTTGGATTGTGCGGAGGTTGGCCGGGGAGTTCAGCTCGGTAACCTGGAGATGATGTACTGAGTGTGCCAGAATTTCCTCTACGGGCCGCACGGGGCCAGGGGGGTGTGCGCCGTGGCTCTGCTAGCGTCCAGAGGGACCCTGGCTGGCAAGGTCCACCAGCGTTTATTCCTCTGCTCCTCCCACCCCGGCCTGCCCTGCTTCGAGGAAAATGCTTTAGAGTTGGAAGGGTTTCAGGATGCTGGGTCCGCATGGGCTGTGCGACCGCCTGTGCCGAGGATGAAGGGTGCTGCGTGGGTGGGGGGGTGAGGAGGCCAATCTGGTGAGTGGAGTAGGCACAGTTGTCAGGGGAGCTGAATCCAGCAGAATGATGAGTTGGTACGGAGGGTGGCTTGGTTATTGGGCATGCCAAAAGTTTCAGGTTTTGGAAATAATGCCTACTACTGAAGAACGAATGTACGATTTTCAGTTTTTCTCTAGGTGGCACAACCTGTCTTTGGTTTATATCCTGTTTAATGACTCAGGGAATTCATCCCTTTTTAACCACTTCCTTATTAGAGATGTGCGTTCATTTTCCAGCACACGTTCTGGTGACCGAACTTACGTTCACCGACTCAGAAGGCACCCCTGCTTTAGAAATACTTCTGCTTTTCCCTTTAGTAGGTCATATCTTAAAAGGTGCAAATAGTAGTACCAATAATTTATAAGCAGGTAAAAGCACTAAAATGAAAGCCTTCTGTCAAGCGTGGAGTGTCTGTCCTATCAACTCAGCGTCACAGTGCCCTTGGTGTTAAATGTATCCGTTTGCTAAAAAACCATTGCAGTGCTGCCAACAGGTTTTATCAGAATGCTGAAATGGGTAGATTTTTGGATCGTGACTAAAGGTACTTGTATGTCTTTTAGAAATATATGGTAACTTTGAAAGATGATCGCCTAATCTGCTTGTTGGAGGAGATAAGACTGAATTTCCTCCAGAACATAAAAATCTGAGTCAGAAATTGGGTATTCTGCCCTAACTTCTCCAGTAGGAGAAAACAGAGAACGTTTGTTACTTGGTGTCTTTTTTCACTAAAAAGTTTCTTACTTCTTGCTTATATTAAGTGATGCTTTTCTAATTAGTATTGTTTTTGTTTGGTTGTGGCATTTCTTTTTGAGGCCCTGCTTCATTGGGAATGCACAAATGTGTGTTTTGTTTCTTTTAAAATCTCCTACCTGGTGTTTGTGTTTCAATTGTGTGTGTGTGTGTTAGTGTATCCATATATATGTATACATATATTTGAATGAACTGATTTTTAATGCATGTGTCAGAGGATACTACTTGAGATTGTCTTATCGTTTTGGAAGAATTTTATTGTAAAATAATGAGCAGTTTTCTATTTGCATTTGAAATCAGATTGTATTTAGCATTTTTCCTTTTAAGTGATTCAAAGAGTGTTGAATTAGGTTCTTGTCAAATATAAACAGAAATATTAAACTATCAGGTTGGTTAGGAAAATAAGGAACATAAAGGGAACAAATACATTTTGAATTTTGTCTGGGGATAACATTGACCAAAAAGTCCATTTCTAATATCTTACCATTAAATTCTAAGGTTGGTTGTGCTCATAGAACCATTGTTCTTTCCACATTCCCCCAACCCCAGTTTACATTTAAACATTCTAAAACCCATTATGGAGACTACTCTAGCATACCATTTTTTCATGTAGATTTTATTTAGCTAAATCTCTTTCTGAAACTTAATGCAAATTAATACAGGCTGCTAGCTTCTTTAAGGACCACATATTTGAACAGGTATTTCTAGGCGTTATTCTTGAAAAAAAAATGCTAATCTCAATTCAAAGATTTAGGGAACCTGCCTTCTTGGTATTGTCACATACAAAGAGAGGTTTGGCCAATCCATATGACTTCATGCCATACCTACACACCATTCATAACTTGGGTTCACCTTGAATGCCTCTGTCAAGATGATATTGAGTGAACTATTGCTACTGCATGCAGTGCTGAGCAGAGAAACTAACATATGAGTTGCTGCAGGAAATGCCGTCATTTCCAAAATGGCATGTTAAGATTCACCCATGTATGGTAAAAATTCACCCACGTGCTATTAAAATTCAGGACATATTTCTCTGTCTTCCCCCCGATTTTCTGCCTGAGCTGATAAACCCAATCCATTTAGAAACTGCCTAATACACTTTTGGGTAAATGTTTTAGAAGAAGAGAAATGATTCTGAAAACTGTTCTGTTTAATATCCCTTCCAAGCAAATTAAATTAAGCAATTTATTTGTTGTTTTAATCTGCTTATTAGCTGATCGTGTGTAATAAGAATATAGTTGTTAAGGAAAATCTTAGTGTAAAGGGATAGGTGCCTCAGTAATTAATGATGCCTTTCTTTTGCCTTGTAGCTTCCCTTCTGATTTGTGTGGACTTGGTTAGTAAATGTTTGGTGTGTGTGTGTGTGTACACATTCTCCATGGGAAAATGTATGCATTTTGTATATCTCCCCTCCCTCTTGCCTTTCTGTTCTTCTCGTAAGTTTTGGAGGTCTACAAGTGAACTTGAGAACTTCCCTTTGGACCCTTGTAGGAATTACTGTGTCTGGGGTTTTGCTTCTGTTTTGTCAGATGAGAGTATTTGGATCTTATTAGACATAAAGAATTAGTGTTTATAAAATATGTATGAGAAAGCACAGGGGGCTTAAGTAGTGTGCCTTTATTACATCTTTGGTTTGTTTCATTTTCCACATCACAAGGAGATCTGGTGACCCTACCCCACATAACCTGCTTAATAAAAAGTCCAATTTGAAATTTGAGTCTTGACTGGGGAATGCTGTGGGGAAAAGAGAAGAGATCAAAATGCACAAGAGTCTGCTGTGCGTTGGGCACCGTGTTTGACATTTCCCGAGCATTATTTGGTATAGTCCTTACCACGTGCGAGTAAGGTAGGTATTATTATTTCCCCTGACAGTGGAAGAAAGTGATGCTCAGAGAATGAAAAAATTTGCCTCAAGTTACAAAGCCAAGACTTAGGGCACCAGTTTCTAGAGATAATTTGAAAAAGAAATTGTTACTTTTCCTAAGATGACGTTTTTAACATTATATTAACATTATAATGTCTTACGGTTTTTCTTTTGGACAGAATTTTAATAAACTGCCACCAAATATTTCATTAAGAATTCATGAGAAGAGTTTTGTAGTTACATATCCTGCGGAAAAGCTTCCAAAGTATATTTTGGGCTTTTGAAAAACTGTCTTTGCTAGATAGATTTATTAACCCTAGCTGTAAGGATTGGCATGTCAGCATATTTCTAAGTGGAATTATTTGATTAAACTTAAAGAGACTCATGTAAATGAATGGCTTTCCCCCCAAGGACTTGAAATATTACATAGTTTTCCTTTTTTTCAGAGTGTTTGCCATGACGACAAGAATTAGGTATTTTCCCTCACTGTGATGAACTAGGAAACTACTCTATTGTTAATAGCCACTGTACATTTGCTCTTTTGCCAACTTTTTATTTAATTAAAGCCATCCATCTGAGCTCTCAGCCTGGCTATCTATCAGAAGACCCAGTGGCCAAAGGGGCAGCAGATAATGTTGTTTTCTGCGGCAGCCTTATTGGTTTTTCATGAAGAAAAAAGAAGTATCAACTTAAATTGGTAAAGGATATTGAGAATTGAATATCATGGGTTTTAAAATGGTTATATTAAATGCTGTGTGAAGGCTGATGGTTTAAGGCATTTAGGATTTGATCAGTTTATTTTCAGTTAAATAGTTGAGTAATAAAAAATACAAGAATAGTAGTAATACAAAGTAACACATCTAACAGAGAATGCTATTCAAACACAAGAGCAAAACCTGGGTTTAAATCTGTTGTTTTATCTTTTAGGAAAGTTTATTTCTCCTTAAATTCAAAGGTGTCCTGAATATAAATATAAAAATCTGTCGGAACAAAATTCCATATTCAAGATATCTGTTTATTTAGACAGGTCAGTGGCCAAAGGGTGTTGTCAGTTTCACGGGAAAGTTAACGTTCTTTAAGTACTATCTGCTGATTAAAATGCGCCTGATTGAATTTCTTACTGCCTTTCATTTCAACAGTGATTAAACTTTAAGTACTAAATCAGGTGTTGCGTAGAATGTGAAGACAAGGCTAGTGTCCTGGATAGATTCCTTTGCCTCACCCAGCAGAGTGATGCAGGACAAGGTATTTGAAGTGAAACAGCTGTGGGTTTAAAGCCACTTCAGCACCTCTTAGCTCTGTGATCTTTTAACTTTTCAAAGTCCTTGTGTTTTCTTTAAAATGAGCACAAGTAACATCTACCTCGTGGGAGGAGTAAATGAAATTAAAAAGTGTGGGGGAATTTCTGTCAGCACCCTGTATATAGTTCAAGGCTCAGTAATGGCAACCAGTATTATTTTTACGCTATCTTGATATAGATCTGTAAACTCGACACCTCAAGGCGTCCTGATGATGAAATGATAAAAGTTTTTATTCTTTAAAAACTTCATAAACCAGTAAAAAAGAAAGTCCAGTGTTTTGTGAAAAGCTGTGTTGAAACACAGAGCTTTATGAGGCCAAGGTCTTTGATATATTCTAGTCTGACCCTCTCATGAAGGAGAAGAAACTCCAGTATAGGGGGAAATGTACCCAAGGCCACATTTCATACATGTAGTAAACAGTTATTGACAACTAACTGACATTTGGGTGCTGGGGATGAGCAAATCATCATTCCCATTGTCACGAGATTATCGTGCATAGTTACAGAGTCATGGATATGATAGCCTCTCTCCTCCTGTACAGATTAGCTCTGGGGGAGCAGAGAAGAGGGGTTGAATGTGCCGAGGGCAGGTGGGGAGAGGGAAACTTCTGAGGACGCTCTCAAAGGAGGTGGCAGAGGAAGTGTTAAAGGACTTGAAGGAAGGGGAGGAGTGCAGAAGAAGGTTGGGAGGGAATGTGAGGACAGATATTTCAGGCAGGGGGCATGGTGTGTTCCAAAGCATTATGGAATAAAATACTTTAAGAACCACTACTGGTTTCTTAAGGGGCTGAAGCATAGAGTATGAATACGCATATGGACTGTCGAATAAGAATAACGTATTTCCCCAAGAGGTGGGGAGGCTGGGTGGGAGAAGATGAGACCACATTTGGAAGGACTTTGTATGCCAGGTGGCAGAGTTCAGATTGTATCCAGCAGGTGATGAGGAGTTAATTGAAGGATTTCCAGCAGAGGAGTGAAGGGATCAGATTTATGTCTTAGAAAGGTCATCTTGGTAGCAAGGAGGGAAGCTTAGGAAAAGAAGGGACTGGAGAGGTGGGAATCGGGTAGGAGTCTACTGCCCTGTTGCAGGCCATGCAGAGATGTTCAGGAGGAGGACTTGGTGAGCAGGTGAACGTAGGAAATGTGGAGGGCATAGGTCTCTGGTGAAGATAGTGATTAGATTTACAGTTGTGGCTTGAGACCCAGTACCTTGATACAAAGCCTGGTATTCTTTCCACTACATGTTGCCTTTCTTTACTCCCCCCTCCCCAATCTATGTAGGGGAAAAATGTAAACATAATCTGGTAGAATAATGTAAAAATAGACAACCACCAAAGTGATCGGGTACCAGGCTGGATCATGATGATAGCTTAGTATGCACTAGTTTTTTCTTTTAATTATATAAAATTCATATACTATTTAATCTTAAAGGAAAAATAATTATTATCCTGTACACTTATATCCGAATACTAATCTGGAATTTAAAGTGATTTTTTTTTTAATGGAAAAAGAGAAAAGTGGTAGTTATTATCTTATAGAAATGTCTTCCCCTACTAACAGAATTGGGTGGGGTTTTAAAAAATTATTATTTTCTGAAAACAACTAAATTCTCTATGAATAAAGTTTAAAAATAATTCTAACATTGGACTCAAAATTCAAAAAGTGGGTTAAAGTCCTCCCTTGGCCATGTTCTTGATTACCTGGTCTAGGCACAGCCTGCCCGTCTGAACCTCCATTTGTTCATCTGAAAGTAGAGATGATTCTTGTCATACTGACCTCCTAAAGTTGTTATCGGGTGAAAGCTATTATTGCTACGTGGTTACATTACAAAGGGAAGAAGTTGTTGAAAGACTGAGATTCTTAAAGCACATCTATTAGCTGGCCATTTCTGGATGGAGGCGTTATTGCATAACTTCTGTTTCATAAACTGGAAGCCTTCATTAAAGAATCTTAATTCTTAGTTTTCCAAAATGAAGTTCAAATATGAGAGTCCCCCCTTAGGCTCCCATTGATAACAAAATAGCTCAAGTGATGTGACTGAATTACACTATATACACACAGGCTGCACAGTTCTTGGAAGCAGCCTCTTTCCCCACTGGCCTTGGAAGTATCCCGCTCAGATGCTGAGTGCACCTTGCTACCTCTCCCTCGTCAGTTTCTGCTGCTCTCCAACCTAGGCTTCTGACCTCAACGCAAAGCCCAAGACACCATTACTTCTCAAATTGAAATCATGTATGGAACCTTGTTAAGGAAGAAAAAATTCTTGCAGACCTCCACTGCTGACTTTATTTCTGTCACGTTACTTAAATATGTACTAACGTAAAACTAGGTGTAAACTCCTGATGCTTATAGGTCTCATACAACCACAGAACCGAAACAGATTTTACAAATGAAATGTAAACACAACTACCCCAAAAATCAATAACTTCCAAATGAACAGCATCTACTTCATGTGACTTGATATTGTTTGCCTGAAACAAAATTCCCTTTTGTAGTATGAATATGGTACTTGCTGCTATGGAAAGTAGTTGAACTACTTTCACTTTTTCCCTAGTTGAACTCCCATGGAACGTTGGACTCAACAGTCTGATGTCACCTGGTCTTTCTGGGGCATGAACATGTCATTTGCTTGTGAAGTTCTCTATTCTCATTGGTCTGTTTTGCACCATTGTGATCCTAAATACAAACCCCAGTATCGGTAATGAAGGTGGTGGTAGTATTAGGCTGATCTACATTAGTACTTCTAAGACTACTCGTGGTGAAGGGCTGTTTTTCCCCCAGTCTGATATGTGGTCCTACAGTGACTGCACCATGTGAAACTCCCCACATGAGTCTGACCACACCTGCACTTGTCTACGTCCTGTTCAGTGAGATGTGCCCATTCATCACGGACTTAGATGTTGGGGCAATGCCAGATTGCTGCAGGAATTTCTAAACACCTACCCTCATTTTCAGTATTCATCTAACCATGGATGGGTAATAAGCAGTTTTCTGACTGGCATTGTCCGTAGACCACACTTTGGATAGTACTGGTTTAGAATATGTTTATGTAGCTAGTGTTGGGAAGCAGAGTTCAGAAGGATGGGTGTATGTGTGTGTGAAAATGGACACGCTACTATTAAAATATACAAATGAAATGTAATTTATTTTCTATAGCTGCTTTCACTTTGCCTTCAAGATCCCATTCCCACTGAAAACACCTGATCTTGTCCATTAAGAGCACGTTAGTTTCCAGTTTAAAGACTCTTTGGTTGTTTCATTTCTCAAGGGTTTTCCCTTCCCTCATTCCCAAGATGGCGTTCGGGTGAACGGGAAAGCTCAGTATCCTCATGGCCCTGGGTGAAGGGCATTTTATTCATTGTGTGACCCTCACTGCATCCAGTGCTTTGGAGTTGGCATGCTTGGTGACTGTGAGTTGTGCCCTGGTATCCACTGAAATGAGACTGTTCCCATTTGGTCTTTGAATGTCATCCTGGCAGCTGATTTGGGCTTCCTGGACCTTGCCATTGAGTCTGGTTGTAACATCCTTATAGCCTGTGACCATTTTGTCAAACCCCAGGGCTTATCTAGGTTCTAGTCCTGTCAACATTTCTATATCCCTCCTGGGAGCCAGAGAACACAACAATTTCCCCTGAATCATGATGGAGTTTGTGGGACCTTGGGAGGTGCCCACATCCCTACCTGTCTTATGCCACCTTCTGCATATATTGCCACTGTATTGTTCCAGTGCTACCTTGAATTCTGCCTATGCCCAGTAAGGGACCTTCATGCTAGCAAGACGGATCATTGGTCAGAATGTTTACTAATGTCCTCAAAACCAAACAGGTGTTAGTTTTTCTCTCCTTTTGTACTTGTCACGAGTCTTGAATCCTTGCAGGGTATTGGATACTTACGTCTGATCTTTTGTCCCTCCCTTCTTTTTTTTTTCTTTTTTCTCTGCTGTCCCAGATATCTGGAGTGGCTTAAATGACTTGAAAACTTAAAACTGGAAGGGACAGGAGTCAGCAGGGTGAATAAATAATAAGGGAGAAGAGTCCAATAGGCCATCATTAGGTGGACACCTGTCCGTGAGATCTGAATGTCAGAGAAAAAAAGATATAGAGAAGAACTGTCTAACAGCCCAGAGATAACGTAGCTTGAGGCTGGCAAGTAATTTTGACCAATACCTTCTCTCGGCCTACCTTGTACACAAACCTTTCTCACTTAATAGTTTTATTAGGGATCTGTCCTTTGTATTTCATCAGCAATGTGTGAACTTGAGAACTGACATATTTCTTTTCATGGTTGGTCGTGTAATTGCAATGTGCATTTTCTGTTATTCATGTATTTCAAAGGTTTACTTTGTATTTTGAATAAAGATCCTTAGAAGAGATTAAGACTTTTTTGTATGAATTGATATTAGAATTAATAAATATATTTTTTACTGGTGAAGTGTTCATTTCTTTTGCTTTCACAGTTGTTGAATATAGCAGACAATATGAAAATTTGATAGTTTGACAGCATAAGTTACTAGAGTTTATATCTTTTTTAGGTACAGTTCATCATTTGAGAAAAAGTTAGTGAATGTAGCTTTTACCTGTTAGCACATTAAAAATAACAGCAAAACAGTGGAAAATAATGTAGGTAAACATTCAGATAATAATGTAGTAGATATTTATTTGTTCATGTATTCTGATATATAATCTGAGAATAGTTTTCCTCCTTGATACCTTCTGATGTCAGGTATTTCTCCTGTTATCAATATTCAGAATTTCCATTGAAAAAGTGCACTAATATCCTCAACTTAGTTAGTCATAAGGATTTCTACCTTGCCCTCTTCTGAAGTGTCAGGATTGTTGATTAAAAGAGGGTGGCATTTAAAATTAGATTTTTCAGATGAATTCAAGTGTTTCTTTTTAATATGTAATTTTCTAGTATGTGCAGAGCACATTTTCGTTAAATGAGAACCTTGAACAAGGGAATATAAATTTAGTTTCTCTGTTACTATTTCACTTCCCCCTCCTATAATTTTAGTTAAGAGAATGACAGTTTGCCAGGCTAGAATCAGATACCTGTAGTGCTGCATCTACTAAGAAGTAAGAAAGCACCTCATCTGGCTTTCTAGTGAATTTGAATGCCGACACACACACACACACACACACACACACACACACACACACACGTTTATCCTACCACCAAAGAGTAGCCCTAGTTTTCTCACCAGCAGTCATCTAAAATTATCAAGTGTGATCTGGGCTCTACATTCCATGACTGCATTGACTCAGAATCCTACCCTCTCAGCCTCTGCTGCTCATGCTGAAGAAGCAGGGAGAGCAGTGTATTAGTCTGCTTGTGCTGCCGTAACAAAATACCCCAGGCTGGGAGGCTTAAACAACAGAAATGTATTTTCTTACAGTTCTGGTGGCTAGAAGTCCTTGATCAGTGTGTCAGCAAGGCCAGTTTCTGGTGAAAGCGCTCTTCTTGGGTTGCCAGTGGCTGCGTCCTGTCTGTGTGTGCTCACACGGCCTTCCCTTGGAGCATGCATGAGGTTGGGGGGTGGGGGTGGACAGAGTTCTCTACTCTTTCTTCTTTTAAGGACACTGATCCTGTGGGATCAGGGCCCCACTCTTATGACCTCATTTAACATTAATTGCTTCCTTGGGAGCCCTGTCTCCAAATACAGTCACACTGTGGGTCAGGGGTTTCAACATAGGAATTTGGCAGGGTTGGGAGTGGGGGAGACACAAACATTCAGTCCGTAACGGGCAGGAACAGAAGATTAATCAATGGTTTAGGTAATGTTCCTATAAATTTCATCTTTAAGCTCCTTTTGAACAGAAGGTGACATACTCATTGCTTCCCCTGTGCTCTCTCAAGTGGTGGCAGTTGTCTCTCACATACCCCTGGAGGAGGAGTAGAAGGTCCTCTTTGTCCTTCTTTGCTACTTCCAGACTGTTCTTCTCTCCTTCCTAAAAATCCTGAATTTTGAATCTCGTGCCATCAGACCACACAAACCATGGTTCCTCCTTGTTGCAGTCACTTCCTGCAGGCTTTGACCACTTTCACTCCTGGCTCACTATTGTTCCAGCCCTACTTCTGTCATAATTCTTGTGATTTCAGTATTCACATAAACTGTCCCTCTAGTTTCTTCGTTTCTCAGCCCTGCATCCTCCTCTCTTTCAGTTGTTATATCTGCCACATGGCCACACCTTAGACCAGCAGTTCTCGAAGTGAGTGTTCCTAAGACGCTTTGCGAGGGTCTGTTATTTCCATAACGATACTCAGACATTAATTGTCATTGGAACTTTCATGCATTTATGAGTGCACAGTAGTTTTCAGAGGTTACATGACATGTGATGAACATCTTCATTCTGGCAGCCAGTGAAATGCGTACTTGTATATTCTTATGTTTAAAAATTTTCTGTTTTAATTTTAATATGGTAAATATGAATAGACCTCACCCACGTTACCAAAAACTTTGTGGAACACTCACTTACTTTTAGGAATGTGGTAAAGCCACCCTGAGACCAACATGTTTGAGAACTGCTGCCCTCAACCTTGTCACTGCCAGTGACTGCTCCCCTCTGGCTCATCTTCGGGTGTCCTGCTCTCCAATCAGAACCTGTCTTTCTAACTCAGTCTCTGTGATCCTGACTCCAATAATCCTCAATCCCACTAGGACCTAAAACCCATTGATCCCACCCCCTTTTTACTCTTCCACACCCCTCTCACGTCCTCCTTTCCCTTCTTTCCAGCCTCAATTCCTTCATATCATATAATCAGTCTCTTGGGTGTGCTCTTAATTTCCTCTTCCCTCTTCCATGTTGTAGGTCTCATCTAGAAAACCTGGTTAAACTCAACTTTCTACCACCCTCATTTTTGCCTCTGCCGTTTAATATGGTTGGAGAAAAACACTCAGCCAAGCTGACTGGTTTCACTTTAATTTCAAGATTGCTACTCTCAAATGCACTTTTAGTGCTGCTGGCTTACCAAGCTACATTTGCTTGGTCTTCATTCATGCCTCTGCTCTCCTAGATGACCGATACTCCTGCTTTCTCCTCTCTCCTCAAATCTTCACCGCCTCTGCTTCCATTCTCACCCTTTGTTAAAGACTTTGCTCCCTATTTCACTTAGGAAATAGAAGCTGTTAGAAGAGAAGTTCTGTTTGCATCTGTGCCCGTATACTCTGTCTTCACTCCTGCTACTACGGTTGAACTGCGTGCTTTTATTCAAGGCCAGCCTTCCACTTGTGCATCAGATCCCATGCCCTTGTGCCCCCTCCAGGACGTGTTTCCAGCATATTCTCTGTCTCTCCGGCATCATTAGTTTCCCTCTCTACTGAATTATTGCCATTCAACCATGATGTTATTTCACCCACTTTAAAAAACAACCCTCTCTTGACTCTTACTCTGTCCAGTTACCACTCCACTTTTCTGCTTCTCTTAAAAGCAAAATCCCTTGAGAAATTTGTCTGTATTCACTCTTTAATATTGAATAGTTCTCCACTTATTCTCTCTTGAACCTAGTCCAATCCAGTGTTTGTGCCCTATTCTGTCTCCTTCTACCAAGGTGACCAGTGACCTCCACATTATTAAGCCTACTAGCTAATTCTCAGTCCCGTATTACCTGACCAGTCAGAAGCATTTGAGATAATTAACTACTCCCCTCCTGGAAGCCTTTATTCACTTGGCCTCTAGACTGTCACATTGTCCTACTTCCCTCCTCATTCCTACTTGGTCTCTTTTGGTTTATTTCTTAGGTCCTGATGTCTAAATATTGGAGCGCACCAGGGTTTGGTCTTTGTGCTTCCTCTTCTTTTGTGCTGTCATCTGGTCATCAATACATGATGCTTTTGAAATTTGTGTCTCCAGCCTGGTCCTTTTCCTGAACTCTAGGCTTCCCTGTTCACAGGACTTCCAGCATCTTCATTTGAAGGTCGAACAGGCAAGCAACTTTCCTAACATATCCAAACTCAAGCTCCTCGTTCGCTCCCTCAAACCCGCTCCTCTCCAGTGTTCCCCATCTTTGTAAATGGTGCATCCATCTTACCACTTGTTCATGTCAGAGCCCTTGGTATCTTCCTGGGACCCTCTGTTTCTCTCACACTGCACATCCAGTCTGTCAGAAAATCCTGTTGACTCCACCTTCAAAATATTACATATCTAGAATCTGACCATTGCCATCTACCTCTGCCACATCCAGTGCAGTTCAAGCCACTATCATCTATATTTACGTGGCTTATTGCATTCTCCTCCTAGCTGGGTTTTCTATTTGTCCCCTTGTCTTCTGTTCTGACAAATATTTTATGCGGAACAAGCATAGTGATCCTTTTAAAATATCTGAGGTCTGCTCAAAACACTTTCGTGGCTTCCCCTCGTGCTCAGAGTAAAAGCCAAAGGATAAGGCCCTCCATACCCAGGCTTCCTGCTACCCACGTGTCCTTGTTTCCCCATACTCATCCCTCACTTGCTCTACCGTAGGCACCCTGGCCTTAGAAACACCCAGTTGGCTTCTGTCTCAGGGTCTTTCTTCGCCCTCGCCCCCACCCCCCTTTGCCTGTGTGATACCCTCTCTCACCTTCTTCAAGGCTTGGCGTAAATGTCACTTCCTTAGTGAGGCCTCCCCTCCCACCCGTACTTGAAATAGTAACCTCCCCAACACCCCTCCTCTCTCTTCCTTGCTTTCGTTTTTCCCATGGCACCCTAGGACGTGCTATTTCTTTTACTTTTTTATGCGTATGTTGTATACGCCTATTGCTTTTTGTTAATGGAAGCTCCACGAGGGCAGGGATTTTATCTGTTTTGTTAACTGCTCCATCCCCAGCACACAGAAGTACTGGGCTCGCTGTAGGCGCTCAGTAAATCTCTGTTGAGTGATTTGAGGTGCCAAGGCAGTGGTACTAAGAAAGCAAGGGAAATGGTTTTCAGATGACGGAGTAGTTATGTTCCTATTTACGTTTTGCTTTCAGGGTTTGCGTTTGAGCTTTATGCCATCTTGATTCCAGGGGAAGAGGAAACAGGAACAGTTTTAGTACTACTCCCGTATCGTTCCTGGTCTCCCCTTTGGGGCTGAAGAAGAAAGGAGGCAGATGAGTAGAGAGTTTCCCTTCCAGTACTGGCAATCTGTGGACTGGCCCTTGAAAAGTGCTCTTTAATGTCTTAAAACTATAAGTATTTTCTGCTAGAATATACCTCTGTTGATGATACAGTTGGTGTTGGAAAGCAGAAAAATGACCGAGGAGTGTTTTACAGTGAAAATCTTTTTCTTGATGTTCTGAAATATGATTGTTGTGTCAGCAACTGTGTCGTAGCCTTATTTGTGTCCACGCCGCCTACCATGGTGCAAGGCACTGTGTAGATATTTAATATTTGTGAAATGAATGAATAAATGAGACAAAATAAGTTTGCATTATGAAAAATCATGATAAGAAAGAAATAAGCCTATCTGCTCCCCTCTATCTAGAGACAAAAACGATGTACAAGTCAAGAGTAGAGTATATTACTACCTGGTACCAGGACACATCATTGGATCACATCATGCAATTGCTTTAAGTGAAAAAATAATTTTTGTTTTTGTTATATGTGGCATTTGAAGAAGCTGTACCAAGGACAAGGTGTTTTTAAAAAGCTAATCTGAATGGTTTACATATTTCTTTATCTATACTTTTTTTTCATTGTTGATTCTTAGAAGAGAACTGAAAGCAGTATCTTTCTAACAGCCTCTTTCTGGCCCTAGATAAGTCCAATTGGTTTTACCAAGTGTGTAGTAACATGCCAGTAAAATGAAGATTAGTATATTTTGCCCTAATTTTTCTAAGCCAATTCATTATACTCTAATGGAGTGAAATAAAAAAAGGCCTTTAATTGAATAATTTATTATGTCATTTGTTTTTTTCTTGATATGAAACACAGGAAGCAGTACTTAATTTCCTTTCTTATTACTGAAACCAAAGGGCTGAATAGTTATATGGCAAACCTATTAGGGAATGTTTATATGTATTCTTAGGAAAACATTTATAATGTTATTATATAGCATCATTCTTTTTTTTTTTTTTTTTTTTTGGCCGCACCGCACAGCATGCAGGGTCTTAGTTCCCTGACCAGGGATCGAACCCATGCCTCCTGCAGTGGAAGTACGGACTCTTAACCACTGCACCATTAGGGAAGTCCCTCTATAGCCTCATTCTTGGTTCTAAGGCTGTGTTTCATATGTACATGCACTCTTAACTAGTACAGTATTTTTTCTTTAGATATGGTTGATTGCATGGTAGATAATCTCAAAGTTCAGCATAACCATGAATTGTACCTAGATTAAGGAAACCAATTTAATGCAATTGTTCCTCCCCACAAAGCACCTCTTTAACAACTAATTTTCCTAGGCTCCTATTACATGTAAACTGTCATTTGCTTGTGTATCAGTGATTCTTTATCCTCACAAGATCCCTACTTTATCTCTTTCTAAATTCCCAAGGTATTTGCTCGGTTTACCCCCTCATCCCCCAACATTAGACTATCAGAATAATGATCAATTATATTACTTCCCTATGTTTTTTTGTCATGCCTGGCACAAAAAAGTCTCAGGTGTTCAGTAATCACTTGTTGATTGATTGATCTAAACCCCTTCACCTCCTGTAGACTGTTTGACTTAAGGAAGACTCCCAAATGAATCGAAGGCCCCTCCTGGGTTCCTTGTCATGTCATCTAGATTTGGGATGTATGCAGTGGATGAGGAAAAATACTCAGTGATCAAAAGTTTACTTTCTATTATGGGAAAACAATTTAGGAAACTTGACTATACTGCAAGATAATTAGAGATTTCGGCTTGTAGGGTCAGAATGGAATTTGAATACGAACTCCTACACTAACTGGCTCTTTGGCCTTCGACAAATTATTTGGCTTCTCCTTTGTTTCCTTTGTAAAAAGAACATAACAACACGTACTCTGCAGGGTTGTAGTAGCTTTTAAGAGTAGCTCTAAAAGTACCTGTCAGTAAAATCTAGAGGAGTGTACTAATTACAAGATGATATCAAGATAAGTCCAGGTTTTTGTGTAATTGTGGGTGATGCAGTTACCTGAGGATTGTTTTTCAAGGTGGGTTCCAGGATGTTTGGAGATCCCTGTATCCCGTGAGGAGTAAGGGGGTCATTCACAAATTTCTGCCGCTAATATAAATATTTGGTAATAGTAACAACTGGTTAAAAGTATTTGAAAAAGTGATTATGAACATAACCTAGAAATTCATCTAGGCTAATTTGCATCAGACTTAAGGGCCTGAAACTCGTTGTAGAATTATACATCTCTGGATAAAAGGACTGATTTTAAAACCACATGCCTCCATTTATTTCACTGCTGATATGTGGTTCGGTTTGACATCAAGCTTGTGAATCACAATTTCCAGTTCTTTTCCTGTCAGTGACTGCATTTGAAGAATAGCTTTGTTCACTGCAAGGCTTTCAAGATATGTTAAACCAAGACAATAAACTAAACACACCAAGTAAACTATTATCCTTCAGTGTAGAAAACCTGCAAAGACATGATGATTTATAAAGATTTTGTTTCAACACTACAGTTAAATGCTTACAGACAGATGCAAAGCAATACAAAGCAAAAACAGCAGAGCCACTCTCTGACGAGGTTGTGACCAAGCTAACCTGGGATCCAGAGAGGATTCTTTTGCCAGCCCAGACCCCTTCTGCCACTGGAACCTTACATTATTTACAGCCAAAGGAGCTGCCTGGCTTCTCATTCCACTGACGCCTAGATGTTACCTCGTTGACCCCACTCTGTTCACTGTCTAACCCGGTTCTGAGTCTCCCAGGGGAACCCTGCCTGGGAGAACTTGATTTGTTGTTGAAGTCAGCGCTGATGGCCCCTTCCACTTGGTACTCTGTCCCATCACAGTAGGTTTAAAGAACGTACTGCCAGGGTACCAGTCTAAATGGATGCTACACATCACTGAAATAAATCAGGAACATGGTGCTGGTTATAATCCAAGCTTTCACACATCACTCCTTTTACTGTAGTGGACAGATCGTCAAGTGGAAAATTTTAAAAAAATCCCTGTGCAGAGTGCATTGCCCTGCCCCTAGTAAATGAGTGCTGAATAATTAGCCTGGCTCGGAAGCAAATGATTGGTAGCCATCGGGATCCCACTGCATGCTGTGGTCCAGCCCACCTCTTGGTTGGGGTGATGAGGCTGCCACATCCCTCTGGTCCATCTTCAGACTCCGCCTGGGTCCCTGCTTCCTGTTCCTGGTTCCTGCTGCATGATCTTCCAGGATGCTGATGCTTACTTCTTGCCCACTCTACCATGTAGCCTGAGTCCTGCCAGCATCCTTGAATGCCTCCTGTCTGGTCTGTGTCTCCTCCAGTCATTGGTCTTTTTCTGTGTCCTAAGGATGTGCTTTGTCCAGGATCTTCCTGAATCCCAGAATACTGATTTTAGTTTTTGCTAGGACCCATCATTTCCCTGGTTCCCTCCTTTCTGTCTGGGTACCCCAGACAAACTCTGAACTCAGTTTCTTCTCTGTCTCCTTTGAAAACGAGTACCTGCAGAGTTTCTCAGAGGTTTATTTTTGCAGAAGTTCATTGTGCCTCTGGTATGCGGGTGAGTTGAGGAGAAGGGGTAAAGCAGTGTGAAGTGGTTGCCAAATTTATTTGATCACAGGATTCTTGCTGTTGGAGCATCTTGAAGGGTGATGTAGTTCACAGCACACTTAGAGAAATGTTGCCCCATAGACTAGTAGTGATATTTAGGGCTTGAAAAAATGTTAAGAGCAGGTGTTATCTCCTCAACAACAGAAGAACATCAGTGCTGTAGAATGTTTGATTTTGAACTTTCTTGATGTTTTCTCTGTAGTGTTGTAGTGTCAGCCTAATTAAGATCTTTCCTCTCAATTCTGATGTTTGGTTACTGAGTTTGCCTTTTCTGACTGCTCTGTTCTCTCTAATTGAGGAAAGTCATCATTTGTCGAGACCCTACTATGTGTCATATGCTGTGCTAGTTGCCGGAAACACAAATAATGAATACGCTAGGCCTGCTCTTGAAAAACAAATTAGAGTGCAAAACAGATATTTTATAAAGGTGGTTCTATATCAAACCAATTATTTTGTTTTCCTTCATTTCAGGCCTCAGACTTTTATTTTTTAAAAACAGGGTTTTTCACTCCAAATAATAAAGGATCCCCTTAGGGTAGAGAAGAAATTTCTGAGCATGTTACAAAGAATAAGAAATAGAATACGTGCATGAAAATTTAATATTTCTGTACACCAAAATCTACCATAAACAAAATTAAAATGCACACTATAAACTAGGAAGAACATTTGCAACATAAAAGACAAAAGTTTACTATCCTTAATAAAATAAGCACACAGTAGCTTTTAATAAGTCATTGTTGGATGAATGAGTGAGTGAATAAATGAATAAATGAATTCAAAGCAACAAGGACAAAAAGCACCCCAGTAAAAATATGAGAAAGATTGGAACTTCCCTGTGGTGCAGTGGTTAAGAATCCGCTAGCCAATGCAGGGGACACGGGTTTGAGCCCTGGTCCGGGAAGATCCCACATGCTGCGGAGCAACTAAGCCCGTGCGCCACAACTACTGAGCCTGTGCTCTAGAGCCCGTGAGCCACAACTACTGAGCCTGCGTGCCACAACTACTGAAGCCTGTGCGCCTAGATCCCGTGCTACGCAACAAGAGAAGCCACCACAGTGAGAAGCCCGGGCACCGCAACGAAGAGTAGCCCCTGCTCGCCACAACTAGATAGTGAAAGCCTGTGCGCAGCAACGAAGACCCAATGCAGCCAAAAATAAATAAATAAAATAAATTTATATTAAAAAAATATGAAAAAGATGTGAAGAGTGGCATAGCACAAGTCACGTGTGTGTGCACACACAGAAGTACAAATCCAAATTACAAGAAAAGCAAAGAGATGGAAATTAAAACAAAATAACTTTTTAATCAAATCTTCCTTAATTTGATAAATGCTTATTAAACACCTGTTATCACCATGTTGTTAAGTTGCTTTATGAATTGTATTATTTTAAACAACAATCGATATAAAATAAGTATTGTTATCCTCATTTTACTAATGAGCAAAGGGCTTAAAGAAACTCTTTTTTAAAAAAATTTATTTAAAAAAAATTTTTGGCTGCGTTGGGTCTTCATTGCTGCGTGTGGGCTTTCTCTAGTTGTGGTGAGCGGGGGCTACTGTTCGTTGCGGTGCGCGGGCTTCTCATTGCAGTGGCGTCTCTTGTCGCAGAGCATGGCCTCTAGGTGCGCGGGCTTCAGTAGTTGTGGCACGCGGGCTCAGTAGTTGTGGCTCGCGGGCTCTAGAGCGCAGGCTCAGTAGTTGTGGTGCACGGGCTTAGTTGCTCCGTGGCATGTGGGATCTTCCTGAACCAGGGCTCGAACCTGTGTCCCCTGCATTGGCAGGTGGATTCTTAACCACTGCGCCACCAGGGAAGTCCCAAGAAACTAAGTATTTTAATTAGGATTTTGGAGGCAACATTTGAACTCATAGCTGTATGCCTTTAAAGTCCATGCTCTTATCTACCATAGTGTTCTGTTAGCATTAAAAATACCATGAAGGGCATTTGATGATATGGCAAGTTGTTTATGAAATAGAGTTAAGTAAAAAAACAATTGCAAAACAGTATGCACACATGATCCCACATATGTTCTTTTAAAAATATATATAGTGTAGAGCAAAATTTGGAAAGATATATACTAAAGTGTAAACAGTGCTTTTCTGTGACTTTAATTTTCTTTTTGTTTACCTATACTTTCTAATTTTTCTACAATGTATATATATATTGTGTTATAAGCAACAGTATTTTTAAAATTTTATTAAATTTGGGTGTGTCCGTGCGTGAACATGACAGAATGTTTTGAAGTTTATATAAGAGATTTAACAGAACCAACTTTTGCCCAAAAGGAGGTGAAAGAGGAAACACCCAGGGAGTAGAAGAATATGGCTACCGGTGCAAGGAATTCAGAGTGACTGAGTAAATTGCTACATGATATGGCTAGACAGCTCAGAGAACGGGAAATACAAATGTTTAATACATATTTGGAGAAATAGTCAATATAGGTAATTAAAGACCTACAAGTAAAACTACCATGAGATAACTTTTTATCTGTTAGAGCAGGAAAGCTTTTTCAAAAAGAGTGCTGAAATAGACACTCCAAAGGTACTACTTTGGAGAAAGCAATTTGATGATTGGTATCAGAAGTCTTAAAATTGTTTATACAAGACTTGGCCCAGTAATTCAACTTCTGGAATTTGATCCCAAGTAAATAATCCTAAACCCCGAAAAATCTTTATGCAAAAAGATACATGGCATTTCCCATAATAGTGAAAAATTGAGAACAACCTAAATGTGCAGAACTATGGTCATGGGGTAATAAGTGATAGGATAGATCATTTGATGATTAATTTATCCTACAAATATCCAGCCACTGCTTCAGTGTTGAGGACACAGCAGTGAACAAAACCTTTTCTCCAAATGATTTTTAAAAAGAGGATTTCCATAACATGGGAAATGCTGCCTTTTTAAATGTTGGGTATAAAAAGTGAGATATTAAATTGTAAATATATTGACCTCAATTGTGTAAAAAAAACCCCAACAAAACAGAAAAAAGCTTAAAAGGAAGTGCATGAAAATATTAACAGTTATCTTGCAATTGGATTGTGGATTTTTTTCCTTTATATTTTTCACTATGCCCCAAATTTTCTACAATAAAAATATATTGCTTTTTAAGTTAGAAAAATAAATGTAAAACTTAATTGCTATTATTTATTATATGTTTGCAATACTCTCTTTAAATAGGAAAATAGGAACTTATGTCCAAGCTATGATGGGAATTTAATAGATCTAATTAAAACTACCAGAATTCATGATTTTATTGAGCTCCTAAAACATCTTTGGTTTTACTGATATGTTTAAAAGCCTTTAAGATGCTACTTTCATTAAAACACTTCTGTAGTAAATGGTAATTGTATATCAAATAGATAAAAACTTACATTCAGCAGATCAAAAAGTCCAACACGATGTCAATTTGATTAGGTAAATGCAAGTTTAACAGCCTAGTAATTCTTTAGTCTTCTTATTTTGCATGCCATAAAGAGTGCAGTAATATAATTAAAATTCTGAAAACGGCTATTTAGGATAATGGCGTGTTTTTTCCTTTTCCTCTTTTATAGTAAGATGAGGGAATTTAAATTTCCACTCAAGCATTATTTCCTATAGTGAAGGATCCCACTACTGTGATTCTAAGTAAACTTTAATTATGTTCTATACTTACGCATAAATTTATTTTGTGTAATTGGTTTGTGTTTTGAAATGTTTTAGATAGAGTCCTTTAAGTTTAGGCATTGTTTTTATGCTTTCTGTTTGAAAACTGGGTTTGAATTAAAAATAAAGATATTTTAAATTTAAAGTTATAAAAGTTCAATAATGGCTTAAAATGTTGAGCAAAGGTCAGGACATTCTGTATTTTGGTTGTACGAGAATTTATTATGACCTATGTAAATGCACCATAAAATATAAAACTCAGGACTCAAAATTATTAAAATTAGCCTGAAATTCAGTCGTGTTAGAGTTAGTCATCGAGCAAAAAGCCTGGTTAGAGAACTGAAGCAGTGGCAGGAGTCTTGGGTAGACCAGAACCCAGGTGGATTGCATACTTGCTCTTTCACATGAGATTGCATCATGGAGGGGAGCGCTGAGGACGGAGGTCCTCTGTCTCCACAGTCATTGCTCTCAGCACCATACTGTACACGTTCCTGCCCCTTCCAGTGGGGCAGGAGGTGAAGACTTGTTGGCTTTGACTTGGAGGCTGAACCCAGTTGGGAAGCAGAGGTCCGTGAAGAGAGCTCAGGTTGCTTTCTTTCCACATTCATCAGATGATAAAGTGGCTGTTGCCCCGCTGTCTCCATGTCTTCTCTGTGGAGTGCTCTTCTCTCCAGACAGCCTCGCCGCTGGGGTGTGCTTCAGACGCCGAAATGTGTATCCCAGAATTGGGGAAGTTAGTCGTGTGTGTTTCAGGTTCATGTTCCCCTCTAAGGAGTCCGCTATTCAGGCCTGGCCAGTGTGTCCAGGCATCCCTGTACCTGGTGCAGGTCTGGTGGCTGCGGTGGCAGTGCTGGCGGTGCTGGCGTCCCTGGTGCCGTCACCAGCATTTGACCGGTGTCGGTGATCGCGGACAAAGCTGTCAGTCGGTGTGAAGTGTCACGTGTGCGAGCGCAGCCTCCAAACAGAGTGGTCTGGACCAGCCTACAGCCAGCGTGGGCATCTTCCTCTCAGTCTTTTATTTAATGGGGCTGCACCTGAGTTGAAACTTGAGGCTAATTCCTTAATGACCTGGGAATTCCATTAGGTCTCACACTGGCTTCCGCAGCCTTCTCCTCTCTGTGTAGAGTTTGGCCTCCCCAGACCCAGACTGTGGGCAAGGGACTCCCTTTCCCCTCAGGGAACTAAAACAAAAGGTCACGGCCTTCATGATGGCCCTTACAGGAAAGCTGCATCCTGTAACAGACATGCTGTGGGGTTGGAAGAGTAACACAGCAGAAAGAACATTTTTCTCAAGTAATACCCTGTTTCCTGTTAACTTATTAACAGGGTTCTAAGCAGTAGCATGATCTAGATTTTCCTGCTTCCTCAAAACTCAACAGAAGTTGATGTTGGACCTCTTTCTTCCTCTGTCACTCTGTCTCTGTGACCCTCCCCATCCCTTTCCCTATCCCCCTCTCTCTCCCCTGACACAGGATCAACAGTATTTTGCTTGCTAATTAACTTAAAGGAAAAAAAAAAATCTGAGAATAAAATGGCCCATTCTTCCCAGTGTAGATGTCTTGATTTTTTTTCTAAACAATGTTATTTAATTAATTTTTATAATAACTTTTATTATTTATAATAGCTTTAAAATTTATTTTTAATTTTTTAGGTGCTAATTATTTATTTATAAAAAAATTTTTTTAAAATTAATTTTTATTGGAGTAGAGTTGATTTACAGTGTTGTGTTAGCTTCTGCTGTACAACAAAGTGAATCAAATCCCATCTCCTCTGTGTTGTTTGATTTTCTCCATGGGCAGAGCTAAGGTAGGGTTGACAGCACAAACCCTAGAGATGGCCTGCTTCCATTCAAATTCTGGCTTTGCCATTTATTGGTTCTGTGATCCCAGGCAAGTCTTTAATGCCTCTGTGCCTCAGTTTGCTAGTGGTTGAAATGGAGATAATTACAATACCATCCTTATCTGGTTGTTGTGAGGATTAAATGAACTAACATATGTAAAACTCTTAGTACATGGGAAGTACTCAGTAAAAATTACGGTGTTGGCCAACTCAGACTCTCCTTCTGGATTAGTAGATGCAAAAAGCATTTTAAAATAATGTCTTCAGGGCTTGGATTGTGTTGTAGAATTCTTTGAGGGTTTTTAATGAAATGTAGACTAGTATAGTACATGACTCTAGATTAGAATCTGTTTAAATTCTGAAACAGAAACATTATGACAGTCACTAGAGGAGAATTAGAAGTAGCTGGTGTCAGCTTGAACACAGCAGAATGAGATAAAGAGCAATTGAGATACATAACATCCTGGGAATCAATGGGAATTTTACAGTAATTATGACCACAGTTGTACTACGTTTTCACAGGAGCTTTTTCTTTTTTTTTAAAAATTAATTTATTTATTTATATTTGGCTGTGTTGGGTCTTAGTTTCTGTGCGAGGGCTTTCTCCAGTTACGGCGAGCGGAGGCCACTCTTCATCGTGGTGCGCGGGCCTCTCACTGTCGCGGCCTCTCTTGTTGCGGAGCACAGGCTCCAGACGCGCAGGCTCAGTAATTGTGGCTCACGGGCCCAGTTGCTCCGCGGCATGTGGGATCTTCCCAGACCAGGGCTCAAACCCGTGTCCCCTGCATTGGCAGGTGGATTCTCAACCACTGCGTCACCAGGGAAGCCCTCACAGGAGCTTTTTATTTCAAAGATTTTGAAGGGAAATGTACAGTCACTTAGAAAAAGCTGTATAAAAAAACTGTAATCACTTTAGTTTTCTATAGAAGGTAAATGTGAGTAAGAAAATGGTACAAAGGTTTAATAATACCAGATCTATCAGTGGTAAATCCAAGCAGCTTAATTTCTGATTTACTTCTTTAGTATCTACAAATCCTTTTTCTCTCAAGATGGGAGCAATTTACATGTGAAATTTAGGAGAAAAATTCTTTGGGTTAAATCCCTTAGGAGAATGTAACATGGTTTCCTTCTGCAAAAATATTTAACTGGTCGAAGAAATGCCCCTACTACCCACCCCCCTACAAGCTACCCGTCCTAGGAACAAACTGATGGAAATAGCTCTGGGTAGAAATTGGAAGCATCATAAGCTTTTGTCTAAGCATTAGTGTGTTTTTCTAGTTCTTTTAGAGTTGAATATTCAGAATTAATAGGCAAATGTTTTAAGATTAAAACTCATGGCTCTATTATAAAAGGTGCTCTCAGGGTCAGTCTTACTCGTGGGTAGAGTGGGCTCTAAATAAGTTGTTTCAATTCAGTGGCTGTGAAATGCCTTTGAATTCCTTCCAAATAGTTTCTTTATCTATTGGCTGTTTGAAATTCCACATTAGATTCTCCCTGTTTTTAAACTTCAAGTTTTGTTACCTTCTACAAATGCAGATGTCGCACGCATGACTAAAATAATATGTCCAGCCTTACAGTAATGTGTTAGTGAGTTTATAAACTCTTTTCCTGATTATGGAGTTTTTGTTTGGCCTTAAACAGTACTGCGTAGGGAGGGCGCACCGTGATTCTTGGTTGTTGGGAGAAGGAGACGCCGTGACTGTGACGGTGGTGGTTACATCAAAGCGGGTGGCTAGAAGCCACATGTCATCTGCTTCGTTCCTTTGCTCTGGGATAGGCCTTCTTTTCTGATCTTTGAGTAAACAAGCGGAAAAAAAAAAAACCAACCTCTAACATTATGCCTCCATACTTTTCATTGTATCTCTTTTAAGAGGGGCTGATATATTTTGCTTTTGACTGAGAACTTAGGATCACCCTCTCTTGTCCTCTGAGAACAAAGAAGATATTTGGGAACTGGACACTTACAGTTTTAGTGAAAGTGAAAAGATTTTCAGATCTTCCCAAGTTCTCCTAGCTGACTTTAGGACTTTTTCCCACTGTTTAGCCATTCCTTCCATCAGCAGGCTCCAGGAGATAATGTAATAAAAATGAATATTTAATCCATGGCTCTTAAGAGACTGAAAACCAAAGAAAGAGTCTATGCTGTCTGTATCATTTCCAACGATGGCAATAGACCTCCAAGGGCTCCCAGAGGACCATCCTCTCGGCTGCAGTCCCCGGCACCTGCAGAGCCATCCTTGGCCTCTGTCATCGAACAGCACACACCTGCTAGCCTTTATCTCCCCACACTAGCGAGGCCATTTAAAACCAAGACAGTGGGCAGATGGCCCTGCCCTGGGATCCTTTGTCATTCCAAATTGGGCTGTCATGTGGACAAGTCCATTTGTCTCACAGGAGGCTCTTCTCTGCCTGTTTCCTTGCAACTTGCCTGAAAGATGTGTTCTGTTCCTGTCCAGATCGTTCCTCTGGACACTGACCCTTTCCTTCTCACTCATACTTAAGAGTCTAACCCTTTGTGCTTCGCTCTGTCCCAGTTCCCTTGCTCTGACTTCACTCAGATTCTTGCAACTCACAGTCATGATACACCCCTTGCCCATCAGAACTTTAGTCTTCCAATCTGGTGCCACCCTAATTGTTCTCACCACTGAATTGTCCTCATTCCTGGCCTCCCGACCACTTGCAGCCTGGCCCTCTCATAGATTTACGTTTCTGATAATTAAAGAAATAAAGGCATTTAAAGCCAAATGCTAGGTAGGAGACTGGAAAATTAGGACACACAATCCATGAGACATGAGACAAGAAAAGAAATATCAATAAAATGCCTGGCAGAGAAATAAAGATATTTATATCCTGTGAATTGAAATAGAATGAAATTACAGGGTTTTGACATATCCTTTGACCCTCTGCTAAACAAAAATATGGAAAGAGATTGTGAAAAATTCCATACTTCAAAGACATGAAGCTGATTTATTTTATTACCTTTCATAGAAAAAGGGGTTTCATTTTATGATAGTTTTATGAGCAAAGCCCAGGTCACAGAAGGATATGCCTACAAAATCAGTAGGCAATAAATGAATAATCATGTTGTTAACATCACTGTGGTTTTGCTAGAAAGATGCAGGCATTGGATATGCTCTGAAGGAGCTTACAGTGTAACATAAGTTCAACAGTGAAACACATAAATCAATTAATTTACTAATTGCAAGTCTTCTTTTGCTGTTGCTTTTCTTCCTTAAAGTTTCTTACAAAAACGAGACAGACATATTAAAGTTTTTAAATGTATTTGCGATTCTTAGGAATGGGTCCACACTGATATTTTGATACCAAGTCATCCTTGGATGCTAGGTGAACTACTTTGAGGCATTTATTTGAATATCTGGTTTTGCTGAGGATTATCCAGTCCTTTTTTGATTTGAAGAAGTTTGAGGTAATTAAGCTTTTCTTCCTTTCTGTCTCCTTTGTAGTTGAAATTACAGGATGACCAGTGTATTTGGTTGAATGGTGTAATAGTGATGATGATTATAAATAATTCTGATAGTAATTATATCAGTCGGGGTTCTCCATATATGTATGATGACAGAGAGGAGAGGGAGACGTGGGGGGTTGGGGGGAGAGAGAAAGAGATATTGATATATTTTAAGGAATTGGGTCGTATGATTTTGGAGACTTTGCACGTCCAGAATCTGGTGGTGAAGTCTGGCAGTCTGGAGGCTCAGGGAAGAGCTTCATTTTGAGTCCAGACGGAGTCTGCTGGCAGAATTCCCTCTTGCTGGGGGAGGTCAGTCTTTGTTCTATTAAGGCCTTCAGCTGTTTGAATGAAGCCCATGCACATTATGGAGGGGAAGGTGCTTTACTCAAAGTCCACCAATTTCAATGTTTTCTCAGCCAAAAACCATCATCATAGAAACATCCAGAATGTTTGACCAAATATCTGGGCAACGTGGCCAAGCCAAGTTGACACATAAAATTAACCATCACAGTAACCAACCTTCACTGAACATATTTTGAGTGCCAGTTTTTTTCTGAGCATTATCTCATTCAAGTCTCTTATTAACTCCATTGTTGGGCATCTTAATTCCACAGTGGAAGATACCTTAGGGATGAAGTGGATAAGTTACCTGCTCAAGGGTACACAGACAGTAAGTGGTTGAGCTGGAATTCATGTTTCTTTTTTTAAATTTTTAATTTTTTAAAACTTTTTATTTTGTATTGGAATATAGTTGATTAACAATATTGTGTTAGTTTCAGGTGTACAGCAAAGTGATGGTTATACATGTGTCTATTCTTTTTCAATTTCTTTTCCCGTCTAGGTTGTTACATAATATTGAGCAGAGTTCCCTGTGCTATACAGTAGGTCCTTGTTGGTTATCTGTTTTAAATATAGCAGTGTGTACATACCAATCTCAAACTCTGTAACTATCCCTCCCCACTACCTGTACCCCCTGCCCCGGTAACCATAAGTTCATTCTCTAAGTCTGTGAGTCTGTTTTGTAAATAAGTTCATTTGTGTCATTTTTTTAGATTCCACATATAAACCATATCATATGATATTTCTCTTTCTCTGTCTGACTTACTTCACTCAGTATGACAATCTCTGGGTCCATCCATGTTGCTGCAAATGGCATTATTTCATTCTTTTTAATGGCTGAGTAATATTCCATTGTATATATGTACCGTATCTTCTTTATCCATCTGTCATTGGACATTTAGGTTGCTTCCATGTCTTAGCTATTGTAAACAATGCTGCAATGAACATAGGGGTGCGTGTATCCTTTCGGATCATGTTTTTCTCCAGATACATACCCAGGAGTGGGATTGCAGGCTCATATGGTAGTTCTATTTTTAGTTTTTTAAGGAACCTCCATACTGTTCTCCACACAGTGGCTGTACCAATTTACATTCCCACCAGTGTGGAATGTGGAATTCGTGTTTCTTACCTCTCTCCTTAAACATGAAGAGGACAGATGGGTAGTAACTGTTGGGGTCCTGTGAAGGGACATCTAAATTGAGTTCCAAAGCACTATCTGTGAGAGCAAATAGTTTATTCACTTCCTGAGATTGTGATCAAAATAGGGATTTATATCTTTATGGGAAGGATCCCAGGGCAGGGCTCAGAAAGATCCCTTGCAGGTGTTACTGACAGACTAAGAAGCATAATTTAAAAATGGCGTATTTTGTGTCTGAGGTTGAGGCAGAGGCTTTCTCTAGTTACGTGGAATCAGACTATTTCAACTTGCTGCAGTAGGGGCTGGCCACGTACTATTGGAGCTCACGTATTACTTGCTGGAGAAGGACGGGGTGTGGGATGGAATCTACATGGGCTGTAATTACCCTGCAATTATCTGGAACTTGGCTAATAACCGGAGAGTATGTGAAAGAGGCCCACAAATGCCATAAAAATCATGGATGGTAACCCAGGCCTTGAGTCAGCCTGTTTGCTGTTACTGGAAACACTGGTTTCTAAGGTTAGGGCAGTGTGAGAGGCTGTCAGTTAGAAAGGGGGGAGGGAGGAGAAACCTTGCAATGGGCAGACAGCTGGAGAGAAGTAAGAAATAATAGCTGGTTGACTAAACTGGGTGGAAGGGAAAAGCTTAATAAAAGCAAACATATACCTAAAACATACCACAAGCAGGGACCATGCACATATTAAAACATCCTTTCGCACCAAAGGCCATTTGACACCATATAGTAATTGTCATTCATAATAAGTTGCCAGGAGTTCAAATCAGATTTTGAGCACTTAGTTAAGAAGGCCTAGAAGTAGGCAGTACATTCTAGAAGCATCCCCTGGAAAATCGGTAAAATGTTTTAATGCTTAGCCTTCATTTATCTAGAAAGAGATTTCTCCATAATGTTTCACACTCCTAGGTTCTGGATATAGATATCTTTATGAAACAATAATCATTATTATGAGACTCTTTTGAATTCCTCCTATTGGTACAGACCCAGTGTTGCAGTGCTTTTTTGGAAATGGAGCTGTCAGCCTTAATTGACTTTTTTTTTTTTTTTTTTAAATTTTTATTTATTTATTTATTTATTTTTGGCTGTGTTGGGTCTTCGTTTCTGTGCGTGGGCTTTCTCTAGTTGTGGCAAGTGGGGGCCACTCTTCATCACGGTGCGCGGGCCTCTCACTGTCGCGGCCTCTCTTGTTGCGGAGCACAGGCTCCAGACGCGCAGGCTCAGTAATTGTGGCTCACGGGCCTAGTTGCTCCGCGGCATGTGGGATCCTCCCAGACCAGGGCTCGAACCCGTGTCCCCCGCATCGGCAGGCAGACTCTCAACCACTGCGCCACCAGGGAAGCCCCTTAATTGACTTTTGACTAGCACCCATGTTGGCTGTAGTTTAGAGTTAGAGAGCCCAGCTGTGCTGAATTCATTTCCAGTGTTAAAACTCAAATTCGTACTGCCTGTGCAGCTAGCCTCACTGCCTTTTATCCTGCATGAAACAAATTTGTTTTCGTTTGATATACTCGTAATGGAAGAGTCACTATTTAGAATTTATTTCTTTGTGCCCATGTCTGGTAGAATGTGGCATGTAAAAAAGACCCAGGACCTGTTTTCTTTTATCTAAACATGTGAGAATAAGCCTGGTATTTAAGCAGTAATTGAATTCGAATGGTGTATTTACCAGTTGTGCTTTGGGGAATTGTCAAACAGTTAAAAATGTAACAGTCTACCTGACCCAAATATAAATCTTGTCTAACTCCTGATTTTCAGTAAGGTTGTTTATAACTTTTAAGTTTTTGAGACCTCTATTTTTCATTTTAAAAATGTTTTGGGAAAAAGTGCTAAGAGTGTATGTATGTGTCTGTGGTTTGTGGCTTTTTCTTGTTACGTGTGTATAGAGATTTGGGGATGAGTTTGGTCATATTGCTGTGGAGCATATCAAGGCCTTGCCTAGGACTTGAGGATCTGTGTGGAGTGTGGATTTGTAGTGAGTGCATATAGTTATGCTACATTAAGGCATTGATTGATCATATTCTTAGTCAATAGTGGATCATTTAAAGTAAAATGGGTATTTGTGGCCATCAAACTGATTCTGAGGGGAAAAATGCCCCGCTGATTTGTATAGAATCAGCCTTTGCTAAGAAGGAATGGGCAGATGCTTGTATGATGGATATTTCTGGGATGTTTTCCTCCACTCTTCCCCCTCACCACCATATTCTGAAGCTAAATTTGAAACGCCTTGGTTGAGAAAACACATTGTATAAGTTTATACTAACGTATACATCATTGTTTTTCAGAATAGGGTCAGTGGAGCAGTAGCTCAAAGGCTGTTAGTAGATATGAAAAAAAGCTCTACTGGCGCACTTAGTTTCAAACATACTGTGAGAGTTTTCTGATGCTTTTATATTAATGTGCATTGTGAAACTCTAAGGATAGAGTTCTACTCTTTTAATAGTTAAAGATGTTTATTCCAAGCCACAGACACCGATTGGAATTAAATTGAAAAGAGAGAGAGAATTTATTAAAAGGATTTAGAGATGTCTCATGAATATGATGGTGGGGATGGGGCCTGGGTCACCAGAATGGGCTGGAAAACTTTTAGCATCCTCTCCTCATGCCCTTATTTCTGTTTCTCTCAGTGCCTCTGCTCAATTTCTTCCCTTTCTCCATTGTTAGCCTTACGTAGTGAGTCTCCTTGGAAGTCCTTCTTCTTTTAATAACAGTAAAGAAAGCTCTTAAAAAGTCATTGGTTAGTCCTTCATTAGCTGGATTAGTACTGGGTGGTCAGACAACAGTTACAGAGGTCAGATGGCCAGTGCGAATTGTATTGATGAGTATATGTTTGTCATCAACTTGAATATTTAAAGTTGATAAATAGCTTTTGTCAGTTTCAGTATATTTAGTTTAGTGGGTAGCTTAAAGTAGCTTTAGTCATACTAAACCCCCCCTGTTGAAAACTTACTTAAAGAAAAACCTGTGTGGAGTTGTAGTTGACCTCATATTTAGCAATCAGATGAAACTTTCTACAGTCTAGGTTAATGTCCTACTGATAGACTGAAATATAAAATGAAATAAAATTTATAACCTTAACATTTGCTTGAGGACAAAAGGTTGAGAAAACTTTTCTGGTCATCACCCATGCTAAATGCAATCCTACTTCAATGGTTTAGGACCTAGATTTTAGTCTTTCACATGTAAGGAAATGATAAATATCGAATTTAACTCTTTTGCTTGAAATATAGCTCATTTTCTTTATGCCTGCTTTTGCTTCATATGAAGAACATTGTAATTCCTCTTTGTCACAATGCTCTAAAGTTCCATTTATTTGGAATCCAAGAGCTTAAATAATCATATTTTCTTTCTACAGCAATGTATAGGGAAAATCAATGTTCAAAATAATGCCCTTCAGGCACTGCAAGAATTGACTTCTGAATCTCCAAAGGAAGTTTACATTATGTTGGTATAGCATCAGCGTTAGAATATTATATTCTTATTCATACAACATTGGTACAGTATTTAGCTATGTGCTCATAGCCCCCAAGCCATCCCGGTTTACACACTTGCTATAGACTCTGTGGGGTTTTCATGCCTCCAGAAATAGGGATAATGTTTATTTAGTGTGTTTATGTCTTTGGATTAATATTTTTGTGAAGTTTGGAAGGAGAATAGGGGCAGGAGGTGATCGGGAGACAACTTGGGCAACTTGTGGAGAGCAGTCAAAGTTTCTAAGTTTCAAAGCTTCTAAGTAGAAAGGGTCTTAGAAGCATTGGATTGGAAGGTTTAGTAATTTGGAGCTACAAGAAGGAAGGAGGATTTTAGAGGCCAGCAATTTATGAAAGAGATTTAATTACGATGTTATTACAGCTGAGAGTGCTGTGTAGGTACAAAAGTGCTGCCATCTTTATTCTCTGTTATTGTGACTATACTCATTGAGTAGAACATTAGGCAAGTAGCAGGGGACGCTAATCTATTCTTGTGATAGTGACTCTGACAGAAGCAAAAAAGTATAATGAAGTGCAAAGTTGGCTTCTAAGTTTTTCCTCTGTGTCCAGGGTAATTAATGATAAGACTTTGTACAAGTCACTTAATCAGCCCAAGCTTCCAGTTCCGGTGGTGAAAAGATGGGCTTGAACTTGATGTCATCTAGCTGTAAATGCTGAATGATTTTTATGAAAATTTTAGTCGAAGAGAAGTCATATTTACACCAACTCTCTTCAATATATATTGCAATCCATTAATTTTTATCCATTTATTTCTTTAGCAAATATTTTTTGAAAACCTAGTATGTGGAGGACTTGGGCAGCGTTCTAGTGTTGAGGGTATAGCGTTGTCCCCGCTCTCTTAGAACTTATGTTCTATTGGGAAGGGAGGCACAATGCACACATGTTAAAAAAAGATCTGTTTGTATATATAACATGTCAGGGAGAAGTGAGCTATTTTCCATAGGGTGGTTGGGGAAGAGAGTTTCCAGTTTCCAAGTGGAATCCAATTTATTCCCTCTCTCGTGTTTTCCTGATATTTTTGACGTCCCCTTGGCAGCCTCACGTGCTCGCTAACCTCTCCACTCCACAGGATCACATTTTCCAGCAGATACGCCACGAGCACTAATTTAAATGCCTCATCACTGGCAGCAGTGCGGCTGTGTTCATCATTGTCAATTCTGATTTGTATGATGTTCCCATCCAAACTTACCTCAGGGTACATTTGCACATCTAATTGCAACATTAAAACTATTAATAGCCCGATAAAATACGACTCAGACAAATGTCTAAGCAAACAGCTGGCTGTTCCATTGTGTCCTGTAGGACAGGCACATTCAGACTTTGTTCCCTGACTCGAGGGCCTGAATTCCAAACTGCGCCATGAACACCCTACCGAGGGGAGGCTTAGGCAGGAAGTATCTAATTCAAAGAGCTGTCCGGAGATGAAAAAGCCTGCATGCAACCGGAGCTTTATGGAACTGCGTGGGGGAAAAAAATGGTTTTCTTTCATTTTATCCAGAGGAAGACCGCGACTAAATTCACACTGGGCCAGAAGACAACAGAATATTGGTACAGGGTGTTATTAAAGTGCCTGACCATTCTACAGAACCCAGAAAGTTAATATCTAAAATTTCTGAGGAAAGAAGGCTAGGAATAACTTAATCATGCTTTTTCGATATTTGAAGGAGTCATGCTGTCATCACTTGGAAACAATGGCAGGCTCTATTTTCCACAAGTGATTGAGTTTGTGCGTTTATTAAGAGAGAGAAAATTTGGTAAAACTGGTTTTATCTTACTGGCACACAGTAAGCCTTCCTACTAGCAAAACCAGTGAAGTGGGATATTTAGGAAACAAGTTAATCCTCCTTCCGTGGTAAGTTTCAGTGCAGGAGGCAGGCTGTGATCCTAAGGGGAGTAGGGAATTCTTCCTCCAGGATTGATCTGTGTCCTCTGGCAGGTTGCGTTTGCCCACGTGGATTGAAGCTAATAATTAAGCTCTATTTTTGTTTCTGAAACATCGACTGAAAAATGTAGACCTTTGGGAAAACTTTTTTTTTTGGTGGGGGGCAGGTGTAGTTGCTTTACAATGTTGTGTTAGTTTCTGCCGTACAACGAAGTGAATCAGCTATATGTATACATATATCCCCTCCCTCTTGGACTTCCCTCCCACCTGGACCTCCCTCCCACCCTCCATCCCACCCATCTAGGTCACCACAGAGCACTGAGCTGAGCTTCCTGCGCTACACAGCAGGTTCCCACTAGCTATCAGTTTTACACATGGTAGTGCACATACGTCAATTTCAGTCTCCCAGTTCATCCCCCCCCGCCCGCCCCCTGCCCCTGCATCCATATGTCCATTCTCTATGTCTTAGATTATAAGAGTTGTCCCTTATTGGAATGTACTGTTGAGAGAGGTCTTACAATCCTTCCTTTAAAGCTTTTACATAAAAATTTATAGTTTCATCAGCCTTGATAGATTAGCTATAATACTCCTGAGAGGGTAAGAATGGGTGAAAACAAACCTCCAAGTTGCTTCTTACCTTCTGATTCTATTATGTGCTGCCTTTTCAGATTCAACAAACATTTAGGATCACAGGACCACTGAGCCTGATATTTTCAAATTATTAGTTTATTTGAGGTAATTCTCACAAAAACAAAGGAGATGACATTGTTTCTGTTGTCGGTATGAAGAAACCGAGGGTCCAGTAGGTGAGTGAAGTTGTTCATTGAAAACAGCACAGCTAGGAAAGGGTGGGGAGAGGGCTTGGAACCATGGCTCTGGACCTGGATGCTGCCAGTAATGAGTGCTAAGGTCTCAGGCCGATTTCTGGTCCTGACTAGACTCTGGTTTCTTCATTTGTAGAATAAAGGGTTTAGAATGCGAAGATTTGGATTAAGTTTCTATCCCAAACCTCTGTAACACATGTCCCAGGGGGAACTTGAGAGAGGTCAGTACTTAATGAACAGGTTTTCATAAACAATGTGAGAGCATCTTCTGTAGAGTACTGAGATACGTGTTTGAAAATAATAGAGTATTATTCCTGGGCTGGGGATTTTGGGTGTGGAACGCAGATAAAAACTGACATCTCTACATGACCTACTAGTGAAAAGCACTGAGGCAGTGGAGGAACGGCATTCTTTTACAGACATTTCTTGATTTTCCTTATCTTTTTCCACATTTACTTTCCTATCCCAGATCCCCTATCATCCATCTCCTTTAAAATTTTCTGATCCTGAAACTTGCTATATTTGATGATAACTATGAATAATTAGGAGGCAAGAAAAGTAAAGGTTTCTTTATTGTTCTTGAAAAAAATGAGTTCTCAGCCTAGGGAAAACTGTCCAGGGCTGAGCTGTTCAACACGGTGGCTACTAGTCACAAACAGCTGCCAAGTAATTGAAATGTGACTAGTCTTAACTAATATGTGCTGGATTTCGAAGACTAGTAAGAAAAAAAGAACATCAAATATTTCATTAATAATTTAAAAAAATTGATTACATGTTTAAATGGTAATATTTTGAATATGTTGGGTTAAATAAAATACAATACTAAAACTAAATCTGTTTCTCTTTATTTTTTTAATGCAGCTTCTGGGATATTTAAAATTATACAAGTAGCTTACATTTGTAACTTTCATTATATGTCTGTATCATAGTGCTGGTTGAGATTATTCTCAACCACAGGCAACTCCCTCCTCTCACTACCTCTTGCATCCTCCAAGGTATATTTGGCAATGTCTAGGGTCATGTCTGATTATCACACTGGGCATACTACTGCATCTAGTGGGTGGTGGCTGGAGATGCTGTTAAACATCCTACAGTGCATAGGACAGATACCCACACCCCACAACAAGAATTATCTGGTCCAAAATGTCAAGAGTGCTGAGGTTGAGAACTCCTGTACAGATGGTTCAGAAAGGAGAAGTAGGGGGAAAAGGCTGGGAGCTAAAACTGCTTATAGGTTAATTTGATTTGAAATATTAGACTACATAAGTATTTAGCAGCATTAAAGAATGACTCTTATTGTAGGTAAGAGTAAGGAATTGGAGATGGTTAGGGTTCAAGCAACAGGCTTTGTTAGTTATTTCAACAAATATTTATTGAGTGACTACAAATCTTTCTTAGAACAAGATGAGGGAAGAATAAACACACATATATATAAACATACACAAATACTGAAATCTGAGTATATGCAAAGCTTCTACAGGGAAAATAGAGATAAATAAAATACAACTTCTGCCTTCAAAAAGCCTGCAGGCTGGTAGGGGATGGCGTGAGAAATGCACTCTCTTGTAAGCAGCATATGATGTCAGAAGAGAGATGTGGCAAAAACAACGACAACCAAAAGGACTATGGATTTCAAAGGAAAATATACCAGTATTGGTTGGGGAAATCAGGTAAAGTCTTCATGAGACGCTTCTGTTTGAAATGTACCCCCAGTGGACAGGGTAACAACCCATGGAGTTGACGGAAAGGCATACACCGCAGAGGGCACAGCATGACCCAAGGCAAAGGGGAGTGTGTTTGGGGAATATTCAATAGTCGAGTTGACTTTAGAATCCCAGTGTGGAGCACTTAAAAAATGAAAACCCCAAACAAAAGAAGTGAACAAAAACAAACAGCAAGACTGAGGTCATTTATAACAGATTGGCAAGATGAAAAGAGAGATGAGAGACACATAGGGACAAAGTGTCTAGGACGAGGCAATTGACTGGAGGTCAGTAGATAAAGGAGAGGAATGAATCAAGGATGATCCTGGGGTTTTAAGCTTGGGTGTCTGGGGACATTAATAGGGATAGGGCAGGAGGATGGGTTGGTTTGGCAAGAAGGGAAAGATGATGAATTCAGGGTTGCCTTGTTGATTTTGAGGTAATAATAGTATCCAGGTGGTGGAGAGGTTGAGGAAGCCCCTGCGAATCAGATCTGAGGCCAAGAGAGTAATAAGGACAAGAAACAGAGATGTGGGGGATAATCTCAGGTAAAGTGGTCACTGAAGTTTTGAGAATGGAGAAGATTACTTGAGGAAGGTGGTACCCAGTGAGAAGGCTAGGATACACCCTTAGGTGTGACTGTCTTTAGGTGATGAAATGAGGAGAAGTCAGGGAAGGAAGTAAAAGATGAGGCAAAAGGCACAGAAAGAGGATTCTGTGTAATTTAGCATCACAGAAGTAATCATAGAAGCTGGGAGGAGTTTGCATTGGGGATGTTCCACAGTGGTCAGCAGTACTAACAGAGTGTGGAGGTTGAAGCTGGAGCGACGTCAAGGAGTTGGATTTTTTTTTTTTTTTTTTTTTTAAAGATTTATTTATTGATTGATTGATTGCTATGTTGGGTCTTCGTTTCTGTGCTAGGGCTTTCTCTAGTTGCGGCAAGCGGGGGCCGCTCTTCATCGCGGTGCGCGGGCCTCTCACTATCGTGGCCTCTCTTGTTGCGGAGCAGAGGCTCCAGACGCGCAGGCTCAGTAGTTGTGGCCCACGGGCCCAGTTGCTCCGCGGCATGTGGGATCTTCCCAGACCAGGGCTCGAACCCGTGTCCCCTGCATTAGCAGGCAGATTCTTAACCACTGCGCCACCAGGGAAGCCCAAGGAGTTGGATTTTACCACCCGAAGGATGTTGGTAGCCTTCTGGTACCGGGTGGAAAGCAGATGGTAAGGAACGAAGGAATGGGCAAACTGCTTCTGGGGACCCAGACTGTCCCAGAGCTTCTGTTGGGGAACAAGCACGTGCTGATTTTGTGACATTCTTTCTGTGGGGTCATTTCATTCCTTCAACAGGTGTTCATTGAACATGTACCTGTTTATTTTATCTACCATGGGGTGAGTGATTAGGTGTGTACAGAGACAACTAAGGTGTAATCTCTACTGCCGCCTCCACCTCTGGGCTCAGGAAAACAGAGCTAACAGGGTCACTGCTTGAAAAAAATGACAGAAGGAACTTTTTAGGAATTAGGCTCCTAAATCCTAAAACTGTGTCCTTGTCCATATTTCTTCTCTATCAAAGCTCTGACAGTCTTGAGTTGATGTCCTAAGTAAGGGATCATGTCTAACTCTACTTGCCCTTATGCATTTGGGCTAAAGAGAGTGTTTCTGGTAAAATAAATAAAATGGAAATGATGGGGGGGGGGTGTTAAAATACATAAGTAAACTCTTCCTAGCACTGATCACCTTTTCATAGCTAGAAGTAAAGTAATTTGAATTTTTAATTTTATCTACTGTTTTTAAAATGTTTGGCGAAACTGGAGGTCTGACTGCTTCATTTTAATATTTATTCCTGAGGGGGACTTGGGAAATAGCTGAACAGGTTTTTATGGATTAAAGAGAGAAAATAACAGTTCCAAATTGGAAACTTTTGCCATTTGAATATTAAAAAAACATGTTAAATGGTTATTCTTGGTCTTTTCTACATGTACCTCATTGCTAGAGTTATGGTACCACAAAGAGGTGGTGTTTCTCAGTCCGGGCTGGGTGGGGGATGTATTTATATTTTACCTTAAGGTTTACATCCCTGTGCATGTCATGGTTGATAACTTTTACCTCCCTACAGCAATGATCTTTTGATGTCTTAAGGAAAGTTTGTAGTAAGACTCTGGATAAGATTTTTTTCTATATTATTGTTATTGGAAATAAGTAAATAAAAACATGTAAGCAATTCACATTTGAAGAACTTAAACATTTTAAAAGACAAAAGTACAGAAAAATACAAAAATAGAAACACAATTGCTAGAAATTGCCTGCAGTATAAATAGTCAAGGTTTCAGTCAGCATAACTGGCAGACGTCATGACTGCTTTTGTGGAACTTCGATTTTAAAAATAGATGGAAAAGTCAAAGCAGTGTTGTGTGGTTGCCAGAATTTTGGTTTGGTAATCAAAATATATCAGCTTTACCTCTGAATTTGCGAAAGGTTCATTATTTGACCTTGGTTAAGTTTTACGTAAACCTATTTAATATTTAAGCCCAAGGCTTCATGTTTATAAAATGAGAATACCAATGAATCTCATTATCAGCTTCCCAGCGATTAAGTCTACAGGGCTATCTTAGGTGCTGCAATAAATAAAAATCATAAAAACTTGAGAAATTCTATAGCCAGTGTTCCCCACAAGTGGTATTGCCTGCTTCCTTTAAAAATTGATTTATAGGGCTTCCCTGGTGGCACAGTGGTTGGGAGTCCGCCTGCCAATGCAGGGGACACGGGTTCGAGCCCTGGTCTGGGAAGATCCCACATGCCACGGAGCAACTGGGCCCGTGAGCCACAATTACTGAGCCTGTGCGTCTGGAGCCTGTGCTCCGCAACAAGAGAGGCCGCGATAGTGAGAGGCCCGCGCACCGCGATGAAGAGTGGCCCCCGCTTGCCGCAACTGGAGAAAGCCCTCGCACAGAAACGAAGACCCAACACACCCAAAAATAAATAAAGAAATAAATTAAAAAAAAAAAAAAAGAATCTTAACTTTAAAAAAAATTAAAAAAAAATTGACTTATAAAGTATTAGTAATGTAAAATGTAAAAAGTACATTCACTAGGAGTGTAGTAAACAGTAAGAGTATTCCTGATCTCTGCTTTTGGGAAATATTACTTCTTAAATTATTGACATTAAAAACATGGTGTGGAGAAAAAGGGAAAGGAGTCACAGCATTTAATCTTTTTAGTCAAAGATATTAAAGAGGTGGAAACTATTGAATAAAGAGAATTCTTAAAAATTATTCGTAAATGCCTATCCACCAAGCTATCTATGTTCTGCGTAAGAGTAGATAACAGGGGTATGGGTGATGTTTTCTTTCCCAGCAATCTTTTCACAACACTTTCTACTTATATGAATACTGAAAATTGCTGTCATAATTACAAGTATCCACTTGATCCAAAATTTGCTTGTGAAGAGACTACTAAAAATGTCATTTATTTAAAATTGCCTCTGTTCAGATATGGTTCGTTAAGTGTGATGTTCAGTTTTCCAAAGGCAGTGTTTGAAATCTCTGGATTTGGTGATTGGTGTAAGCACAGACCCCAGTTCTCCCCAAATTCCTAGCAGAATGGCTGGAAGGGTATAGAAATAGGGGGAAATCTGCATTAACAAGAGAGAGCAGAAACAAGGAAGGATACAGTCCCTGTGGCAGAAAGTGAGGGGAATTTTTGTGAGCAGTTCCTTGGTGGGTCTGGATTGAAGGATGTCCCAGAGCCTTTTCCCCTCAACTGGATCCAGAAAATAAGCAAGTGACGGAGTGATGCAGTGTTTGGAGGTGAGGGCAGGTTGAGGGCCGGCTGGTGAGCATGTGACCATAGCATCTTGAGACTGAAATTGCCTCTGCGAGTCTCCCCACATCATTCTTACCCTCTTCCAATTCCTTCTCCTCACTAGACTCCATGATCCTTTTAAGAGGTAGGTCTGTTACGTGATCCCTTTGCTTAAGTGCCTCCGGGGGTTTCGACTGTTTTTAGGATCAAGGCAGACATCCAGCACATGGACCTTTCTTGCCTTCCAGTTCCGTGTCCACTGTGTCTTCCATGCTGCAGCCACCCTGACTTCATGGGCACCACTGGCTCTGGCTTTTCGCACTGGCCCCGAACTTGTTCTACCACTTGGACATCTTCTTGCCCCTCTTTCCTAGCTAATTCCTCATCATCCTTCAGATCTTGGCTGCATTGTTCCTTCCTTAGGGGTCATCAGAGATCTGTGCTGTCATGGCATGCTGTGATTCGAATTGTACAGTCATTTTCATGAGTATTTACTTAGGATCTGTCTCCCGTGTTAGACTATGAGCTCCACTTATGAGTGGTATCTTGTCTGTGTGCACCGTTGTATCCCTAGCATTTAGCGTAGCACTTGGCATATATTAGATATTCAGTAAATATTTATGAGATGGATGGATTGATGGATGGATTGAGGGATGGTAGCATTTGGATTTCAACAGCTACCTAGGATACCCGTTTGACCTTTTCTCCCTACACAGACAACTGCCACAAGCAAAGGACCAGGCATGGTGATAGGATGTGGTGTGGCTGCCATATCAGGCAGAGGTTTTGGAAAACGGGGCATTTCCCAAAGAATAGGTTCCACGTTGGAGGCCCAGAGACTTTCATTCTGGTTCCTTCACTGTCTCCACGGGCTGCTGGATGTCCTTAACTGATAAAACAGTCTTCTTCTTCTTCCTCTTCTTCTGCTCCGGGTCATCTTCTCTTCAATCTAGATAAGGATGTGTTTCTAAGAAAGATTTGGATGGGAATCCACAACAAATTCTGCCAAAAAGCAGCTCAACTCCTATTAGGAGATTATTTTATCAGAAAAATAAGGCTCCCTCACATGGATTCTATTAAGAGATTCTGTTATTCAAAAGAAAAGGATCACTGTTTTCCCTAAAGCTTCAGAGGAATTGTTTCCTCTGTGATAGGTTGACCATGAGATATGAGACGATCTTAGAAAATATGTTTTTCTGCTTTCAGCAACACTTGAGGGTTTGTTGCACGTATGGAACTATAGCAGTCTAAACAGGCCATTAGGTAAAGGAAGGAGAGGAAGGATTACACAGAGCTGAAAGACGTGGGAGCCAGCCTCATAGAAATAGTGACAAGAGCTAATGTTTATCGAGCACATACCAAGGGTTAGGCATTTTTCTAAGGCCCTATGTGTTTTAACTCATTTAATCTTCATAACACCCCTATGAGGGATATGCAGTTATTAACTCCATTTAGAAAACCTTTGTCGAGGAGTCAGTAGACAGTGGCACACTGAGAAACAGTCACACAAAAAGTAAAGTAGAAAACAAACTTGAGGAAAAAAAATTCAAACATAAAGGAAAAGGGATGAAAATGTGGAACATGCGAAAATCTGGGGAAACTGTAGTAGCTTTTAAAGGTTTTATTCTTGGGTGGTGAGATTAGGGATGGTTTTTACTTTCTTCTTTATACTTTTCAAGTTTTTAGCAGGAATGTTTAAAAAGACACTGTTCTTTGAACCAAAAGCATAGTTGGCAGAAAGCGTCTAAGGTTTTCAATAAATAATCTTAATAATTCAATGAAAATTAAATTGCACTAGAGACAGTATTTAGGGAGTTAGGCAAAGAGTGAAGCAGCCCAGGTAGGAAGTAAACCTCCTAATTGGGAAAACAGACCAGAGATTCATGCTGCTGAAAGATGGTGACTATGCACTTTCACTCTTCCAACTGGGGGGGGGGGGAAAAAAAAAAGGGAAAAAGAACAGCACTGGCTAGTTAAGAGCATTTTGAGAATTCAGATTAGAGTGCTGAGAAAGCACTGCTCTACACAATAATTAGAAACTAGTTAATAATGTATGCTTGTAATTTCAATAATTTATTTATTTTAATAGAATGTGCATAATTGCCTGGGTCATGTGTTCTTTCATTTATCCACGTCTGGGGTGTAATAAACCTAGCTGACCGACCCTTCATGACCCAAGATACCACCTGGTGGCAGGTGTAGAAATTGCAAGTTAAAACGCTGGGGAGAAGTAAATCTGAGCTAGTCCCCGCCTTAGATATTCAAGTCCATGAGGTGATACTAAAGGTAATGAACACTGAAAAGTGCTAAGGCTGTCTTCGTAATGCACATTTATTTCTTTTAGCTTATATTACTATAGAAATAAAAGGCTAAAGTGTAAGCTTGCCCAGAAGAAAAAAATAATTATAAATTAAATGGATATGGAATTTAAAATTCCTTATTTTCTTAGTTTTCTAAAGGCAGTCTTCTGTTTTTTGAATTGCAGAATTTTTTTTCACAGGCTGTGTGATTGTTCTCTTTGCTTATTCTTATAGAGGGAATTTTATGCTTTCTCATAGTCGAGTAGAGAAGGTCTCATGCAGAAATTGGCATAGGTTCTCAACCACATCTTTTGGAGGAATCCTCTGTATTAAATTAGTGGAAAAAATGGCAGTGAGAAAATTGTTGTAATTTCTTTGAATGGAAATAAGTTTTTGAATACTGTTGGTAGGAGAACCACTGACTAGGAATAATCATGACAAACATATTATTGTAATGATCCTCTGCTTAAAAATACATATGTGTCAGTCCTTTTCTTTCTTTGACTGTACCAGGAATTAAGTAAAATAAATATGGAAGAGTAGCCATTTGTATTTCTGATCTTTTGTAAGTTTCTAGGACATAAAGAGATCTAAAAGATTCCGTATGTGAAGCGATGAAGGTCATGATACTTTTCCTCTCTACAATTTATAATTTAGACTTTGTACTTAGGACGCAAATAAAATGGTAAGATTTTTTTAAATGGCTCTTTTATTACAGAGGCAGCCCCTGACTTACAGATAGGTCTGTGAATGGCCAAAGGCCTTTAGAAACAGTGAAGCAGTCAGTTTTATTTCAGATATGCAGCCTCTGCCAGGATTGCCCCTCCTTTCTCCTTCACATCCCTTTCATTGCTCTGGTTTAAACCCCTCTCCCCTTTCTTCCCCAGCGGTTTTTGTTATCCACCCCACCCCACTTTTTATGGCTGCAGGTCTGTCCTTCTTTCTACGCTTCCTCCTGCTCATCCCAGTGTAGCCCCAGCCAGAACTCTTGAGACACTTTGCTCCTCAGCAGGAATCTCCCCATGAATCTTCAGTCTTTAGGGCCATCATGGTTATGATTCTTTGTATTTTATCTTTCTCTAGAATGACGGAAAGTAAAGAAAGGGAGGATGATGAGTGATGGGAGGAAAACATGATTATTTTTGATGACTTTTAACTACTTGTTGAGAAAGGACCCAATGTTCCCCAAATGTGGACCTTCTCAAAGGGGCTTTTTGTTTGCTTCGGGGACCTGAGAGTTGAGAAATGGCCGTGAAACTTCAGTTTCCAACCCTGGCTGAAAGGTGCTGGGGTTAACAGTGGAAAAGGAAGTGGGGGAGCTAATCTGTAATATCCTCATGAAAGTAAAGAAGGAAGGAGAAAAGAGGAAAAGTTAAGGGAAGGAAAGTAAAGAAAAAGCAGAGAAAAAGTGAAAGAGGGAGATAACCTTGGGTCCCCATTGGGACATACTGGCCAGAGACACCTTACCATCTGTCTGGTTTAATCTCAGACTCTTACCTTCTAGCCCCTAGTCCACTACTGGTGTGAGACTGACAGGGAGGAAGGGAGGAAAGGATGGGAGTAGAAGTTCTGGATTCCACTGCCTTAGATTACTTCTCCCCAAACCGATTTATAGAGTCAGTGTAATCTCAGTCAAAATTACAGCAGACATTTTTTTGTGGAAATTGACAAACTGATTCTAAAGTTCCTATGGATAAGCAAAGGACTTAGAGTAGCCAAAAATAACTAGAAATGAAAAAGAACAAAGTTATATGACTAGATAACTGATTTCAGCATTTATTATAAAGCTACATTAATCAAGGCAATGTGGTACTCGTATCAAGACAGATGAATACGTCAGTGGAACAGAATGGAGAATCCAGAAATAGACCCACACATACATGGACAGCTTCTTTTTGATGAAGATGCAAAGGCAGTTCAGTAGAGAAAGGATAGTCTTCAACAAATGGTGCTGAAAAAATTGAATATCCATATTTAAAATATGCGCTTCGGTCTACATCTTACATCATAAAAACTTAACACAAAGTGTGTCACAGGCCTAAATATAAAACTTAAGAAAGCATAGAAGAAATCCTTTGTGACTTTGGGTTAGGTAGACATTTCTTAGATACATCACCAAAAGCATAAGCTAAAGACAAACAAATTGATAAATTGGATTTCTTTAGGGAAAAAAAAAATCTGCTTTTCCAAAGATACTGTTAGTAAGTGAAAAGAAAAGCCACAGACTGGGAGGAAATACTATATTTGTAAGGCATATATCTGATTTTGTATCCAGAATATAAAGAACTTTCAAAGCTCAATTAATAAGTAAACAAACAACCCAATTTTTAAAAATGGGCAAAAGATTTGAACAGACATTTAGGCGAAGAAGATATATGGATGGCAGTTAAGCACATACAAAGATGCTCAGCATAATTAGTCATTAGAGAAATGCAAATTAAAGCCACCGTGCCATACCCATGCACATCTGTCTAACAGGTGTAAAATGAAAAGATGAACCATACCAAGTGTTGGCAAGGAAGTGGAGAAACTGGAGCTCTACTACACTACTGATGGCAATGCAAGATGGCACAACCGCGGTGCAAAACATTTTGGCAGTTTCTTAAGAGGGTAAAATTTTACCTGCTAAATCATCAAGCCATTCCACTCCAAGGTGTTCGTGCAAGAGAAATAAAAGCATGTGTATATTCAGATACTTGAATACATGAATATTCATATCAGCTTTATTTGTAATAGTCAAAAAAGCAAACAACCTAAATGTCTCTCAACAGTAAATGGATAAACTGTATCCATACAACAAACACTACTCAGCACTAAAAAGAAATGAACTATTTATACATGCTATGACATGGGTGAATCTCAAAATAATCACCCCTGATCCTCACAAAGGAGTGCATACTCTGTGTTCTCATTTATATGAAACGTGAAAAATAGGCAAGCAGATTGTTGTTCGCCTAGGGACTGGAAGATAGAGTGCGGTGGGTGGAAGGGATTAACAAAAAAAGTTGTGAGTAAACTTTTGGGGGTGACATATTTATTATCATGATGGTGGTGATAATTCCTTGGGTGTATGCAGAAGTAAAAACTTATCAAATTATATATTTTAAATATATGCCATTTTTTTGTATGTCAATTATACTTGAATACAGTTGATAAAAAAAATATTAAGCTTAACCCACTAATGTGTATTCACTCTCATTGGTTTAAACGTGCTTTTTTCTCTTAAATTTATATTTATTTATTTATGGCTGCGTTGGGTCTTCACTGCTATACGTGGCCTTTCTCTAGCTGTGGCGAGCGGGGGCTACTCGTTGCGGTGCACGGGCTTCTCATTGCAGTGGCTTCTCTTGTTGCGGAGCACAGGCTCTAGGCGCGTGGGCTTCAGTAGTTGTGGCTCGCGGTCTCTAGAGCACAGGCTCAGTAGTTGTGGTGCCCAGGCTCAGTTGCTCCGCGACATGTGAAATCTTCCCGGACCAGGGCTCGAACCCGTATCCCCTGCATTGGCAGGCGGACTCTCAACCTCTGTACCACCAGGGAAGCCCTAAATGTGCTTTTGAAGAGTATCTGGTTAACACTTTCTGATAGTTTAAGTTGATGATTAAGTGTTTGTCATATTTAAATGTTTTTAAACATTAAATGTTATGCACAGGCTTAAAACGACACCATTGGAGAACCAAAATTTCATGAGAAATACTGTGAAATAAAGAAAGATTAATTATTAAATCAAAACTTTCTCCACATGACACTGTAGAAAGTACAGTGTAATGTCATGCTTTGTACTAGGGTTGAAGACTCTTCCACATTTATTCATTCGTTCCTCAAGTATTTCTGTATTAAGTCCCTTTTGTTTACTTGATACATAAAGTGAAAAAAAAAGTCACAAAAAAAGAACTGACTGCCAGAGGGGTTCATGTTTTAGTTGCGAAGATGAGATTAATATACATAAATTAGTAGCAATTTAAGAAAGCCATTAATTGAGATCAAGAGTACGGTGCTTGAAGTTTGTTTCCTGTAATACTTACCTTTGCAGGTATTGATTGAGAGCTCCAAACTTCTGCAAAGATAATGACATTTTCTCATGTTTCAGGTCTTTACATTAATCTTTCATGTGCACACATTTTATCACGAACCACCTCTCTCTATTTTAGTGATTACATCTAAGGATTATAGGGGAATTTATTCTGCGTTTATCCTCCTTTTTAACATATCTACCCGAGACCTGACTTGATAAATCACTAATGCCGTTGCTGGCCTTGTCACCCTCTCTTGAAATTATAGCAACAACATTCAGAACTATTAGCATTTTTTCTAGACGTTACCTCTCCAGCTGTGAAGATTTTCCTTATGATTCATGGGACACTTGCAAACTGAAGGTACTTTCTGGAGAAGCACTTACCTTTTCTCCTGCTCTTATTTGGAGTGGCTTTACAGTGACCATTTTTCATGGTGTACGTCGTTAACATATTTACCTTCCTTCCGTCGTATTTCATCCTTGAGTATTACAGCTCTGCGTAGTCAGGGCCAGAGGAGCCGCCGGGTGCCTGTCGCTGGCTCCCAGGCCAACTGGGTGAGAAGAAAGTGTCTCTATTTACATCTTGTTATTGCTCAGGGCCCCCAGAGGTGCCAACTATGCTTGCTTGCGTTGTGCAGCTGCTCAGCAGATTTTTGGATGGCCCGCTTCTCCCATAGATTGTATACGTGTATGTGTCTGTGTGCCAGCTGTGGGCAGAATTTCTAGAAGGCAGTTGACCTTTTGTGCCAGAAGCCTCATTTTTTTTTTTTTAACATCTTTATTGGAGTATAATTGCTCTACAATGCTGTGTTAGTTTCTGCTGTATAACAAAGTGAATCAGCTATACGTATACATATATCCGCATATCTCCTCCCTATCCCACCCCTCTAGGTGGTCACAAAGCACCGAGCTGATCTCCCTGTGCTGTGCGGCTGTGAAGCCTCATTTTTGAAATCCTTTCTCTGTCCCCAACTCAGGACCCCTTTTTTACCCCTTTTCAGGTTCACAGTTTTTGTGCTTTGTTCTCCTTATTAAAACCTGCTCTTAGGAAAAAAAAAAAACAAAACCCTCTTATCAGCTCCATTTAATGTGAGTTTAAGCCAACTTTCCTTTGATGTATTTGCATTTTAAAGTCTTATTTCTGAGTGTGGTGTGCAAGTTTTTCAAGTGTTCTGTCTTCTATCATCTTTAGAGAAAGAAACCATTTCAACCTAATTTCTTATACTTACACAGACACAAGCTGTGAAGCAAAGTGATGTTTCTCTTTCAAGGGATGGTATCATGTGCATCTTAAACAAATACATAGACAATTGAAACTACTGTGCTACAAATGGCGTGAAGGACCTCTGACCTCCCAGTAACCCAGAGTTACATGGCTCTGGACTTAAGATGTTATTGTGCCCTTAAATGCTTACTCCAGCCCCTGAGAAGCAGATAACAGCAGTGATGGTGGGGCCAGCCATAAACCACAGCTGGGAGTCCTGGTAACCAGAACTCATCGTAATCAACCATGCTTTTTGCTATTGCCACATTGTTTTTGCATCTCGTGTGGGGATGATGTTGTTTCTGAGGCCCAGCAGCATTTTCTGATTTTATGCCAACTGTTCTGTTGTCAGCTGCCAAGACTCCTCCTGAACCATGTACCATGCATCCTTCCTCCCGTAGAAATTGAAGGGAAATCGCTCTCTTGCCGTCGCAACATGGTTGCAGCCCCGAAGCCAGATTGTTTGCACTTGGCATCCAACGAGGGTTGTTTGTTTCCTTCCTTGCAAGGCTTTGGGTATTCAATGCTGTAGTCAAGACATGCATTCTCCTTCCCCCCATACTCTCTCAATTTCAGATACCCAACGTGGAATTCCTGTCAGAAGTCTTTTCAGAGTGGTTCTCCAAAGCTCCCAGGATGTTCTGAATTATAAGAATTCACCAGACTCAAGCTGTAGTGAAGATGCCAGTCTGTCTGCTGTGAGCAGGATTGATTTTAGGGCATCTCTGAAGCTTTTTGTTTTATTCTACTCAGAATCAGGAGAATGTCTCTTGAGAACAGTGAAATATGCCCTGGCACATTTCTCCTGAGCACATTTATATTTCAGCATGAAAGAGTCCCCTAAGCGTGCTAAGAATTTATCTAGTGAAGGTTGCAATTTCTCAAGTCCCTTGTAACTACTGTTGATTTGATTTCTGGGATAATACACATCTTAACAGTGTGGAAGATTATCAGTGTACACTTCTTTTGATCAGGGTAGAACTCTACTTAGACATAATTACTGATGTGTATGAGTGCATGTTTTCGTAGCTTTTTTCTCTCCTAGATAATAGGAGAGAAGTCATAGCACCTTAGAAGGTGCTATTTTAGTTTTGTAGTAGACATTCTGTTATTCACCACTCCTAATTAGTCACCAGAAGAGGTGAGGTTTTGTTTTTTCATTTATTTAATTATTTCAGTCTTAAAATTTTTAACCATTTTGTAAGGAAATCTTTCTAGAATATATTGAATACTTTTCAACTTTCTAGACCAAAAACACTCAATGTAATTTGATGACTTTTTTTGGATGACTCAGTCATTAATTACTGCCTGCAGCTTTTCCCAAATTGGTGTCAGCAGAATAGTTATCTACTGCATAGTAATAGGTGTCTTTGAAAAACAATGCTCTGTGATCAAATAAATTGGGTAAATACTGAGTAAACAAAATGAAGTAATTTTCTTTTTTTTTTCAGAATTACTCAGAGCTTTTACCATGTTCATGTATATTTTAAGTCTCCACGGAGAGTTAGAGAATGGAGCTTTTCTCAAATATAATGAACCAGAGAACCCCCTATGTGTTAGATTGTTGTAGTTCCTGAAGAAAATCTTTAGAAAATTTGGGGAAAATGCTGCTTTAGTGTGATAAGCCTCTAGGGCTGTCAGTATATATGGGATTATTTGCCTCTATGTTGAATGACTCACATTGCTGCTGGATTTTTATGTCTCCTTTTAAATTACATTTTCTGTACATTCTTGGTTTTTACCATTTTCAGTTGTCACTGTGAGTGTTCTGGCCTCTCCTAAATGCCGGAGCCCCTCCCCTCCCCTCACATCAGTTATGATTGGGGCACCCATATAATTGGTTATTCAAACCGGAATACTTTTGGAAGCGAAAGGGAACTCTGTTAATAGTTATACAGGGACAGTAGCTGTAAACTGACTCTCCAGGGCAAACCAAGATTGTTGCGGCTAACACAAAATTAAGACAAACTAACCTAATTAAACAATAGAGGGGTTTTACTGGCTCGTGTAACTGAAAACTCTCAGAGGCTGAGTTGGCGTCTGCTGTGGCTTGGTCAGAGATCTGGCTTCATTTTCCTGGCTCTAAGTGTATGGTTTATCCTTGCACTGGCCTGCATCATGGTGCAAAATAATTGCAGTTTTTTCAGGTTTTACTTCTGGCCGTCTGTGTTGCATAGTTTGCCATCAGAAAAGAAGAGCATCTTTGCCCAGAATTATTAGTAGAAATCCTGAGCTTTGTGCTGATTGGACAAACTCCTGAACCAATCCCCAAGGAATTCTAAGTGCTTATTTATTGGTTTGGATATGATGCGGCAATTAGTGTGGGAGGGGAGATGGGAAATTCTGATATTACCATAGTTATCAGAGAATATCCCTGGAGGGAGGACTGAATCCCACCTAGATAGAATGGCTGGTACACATTGGAGGCTGGATAGAATGGATGTTGGGGAGACATGTCTACTATATGTCCCTCCTTATTTGTTTCTCCAATTCTGTAAGAGATTTCATTACCAGATATCTAAGTTTATTAGAATTTTCTGTAAAATAATAAGATGGGCCCAAAAGGCCCTCCTGTAATGAATGTGCGTGAATACTGGATTTGTCACATGTATTTGGGCTGTTCAGAGGCTTTTTTTGCTTCCTTCCTGATTCTCAGTTGTTTTCCAGGTAGGTAGATGGAGTAATTAGGAAGGATTTGGTCAATAAATTACTGAGAAAATATTAAGAGTACATCCCCTAATCAGATTGTTTTTGACCATTTTATTACACACGTAATATATTTTCATCATTAAAAATAGAGCAAAGATAGATAAGCAACTTGAAGATAATAAAAAGTATTTAGAATCCCATTGCTCTGACTTAAAAACAAGAATAATTTTTGACCTCCGTCTGAAACAAATATGCCTATTTTTTTGTAAGCTTTTGTGTGTGGAAATGGAAGGTCTACTGTGTCTTTGAAAATCAGAAAAAGCAATATTTATTCTGCACTGCACCTGATATTTTCTTTCCCCAACAAATGTTACACAAATTACATTGGTAATTTGTGGTAATTTATAATGTTACCTGAGTAATGCTTTAGCTACCTGTTTTCCCTTCTATGAAATGTAGATTGAAAAATAATAGATTTTCTCACAAAGGTGAAAATGTTTCTCTTAGACATAAATTATTTTATATTTACAAAGCTGTTATATTTATTCAGCATATCTCAAAGGAAGATTGTTTTCCAAAATGATTGTTTCGAGACACACAGTTCTTCAACGTTCCGTCAGAGCCCTATAAGGAATTTGATGCACATTTCTTTTTGAGAGGCTTATCTTTCAGTCCTAAATATATAGGGACATTCTGGGAATTGCATGTCTGTAAATATGGGTGTCTTGGGGAGATGCTTGAGAAGGGACTGGCGTGGCTGGGCCAGGCAACGGAGTTTGTGATAAGAGTACAGTCACAGCCCTGTCTGGCTCCTGGTCCTGCTTCTACCCCTTCACCTTACCATCCCTGAGTCTCAGCTTCCTCTCTGCAAAATGAGGATAATGCCATTTACACTTAAAGGGTTGTTTCAAGAATTAGATAGAACATGGCGTATAAGGCTCTTGCCCCACATTAGGGACATGGTAAATACGTTAATTGCTCTTCATGGGCAGGTCCCAAGTGAGAAGTTGGAAGGCATTTTGGAGGTCTTCTTGTCCAACCTCCTGCCAATGCAATAATCTGTCCTGGAGCACGTCTGATTGATGGGTCTTCAGGCTCTTATTAAGTAAGCCAGGGGGCCCCCACTGCTTCAGAAGGTAACCTACATACGTTTTTGGTCATCTCTAATTCTTAATGATAGCAACACAACATTTTGCTTGTAGTTTACAGAATGTTTTCACATCTGTTATTCTAGCTGATCTCTATGGTATAATGTGTAAAGTTGGTAGAGCTTTTAGGAAGCTTTTCCTTTGAACCAAACCTGCTCTTCTCTAACTTGTACTTTTTGATCTATAGAGCTTCATGGAGCCAGTTTTATTGTGACAGTCTTTCTGATTGGATCCATTCAACAACTATTTATTGCGCAACGGCTGTGTACCAGGTACTTGTCTAAGCAGCAGAGATATAGCCGTGAGAGTAAAACAGTCTTGTTCCTGCCTCCCTGGAAGTTATAATCTAGTGCAACTATAGCTTTCAGTTCAAATCCAGCCCATTGTCTGTTTTTATAAGTAAAGTTTTATTGAAATATAACCACACCCATTCTTTACATACAGTTTATGACTGCTTTTGTGCTACAAGAGCACAGTTGAGTAATTGCAACAGACCCTGTGGTGTTTATAACATAAACTATTTACTTTCTGGCCCTTTACAGAAAAATTTTGCTGACCCCTGGTCTGGTGGGTAAGGTAGATATTAAATTCTTGAACGCCTCACTAAATACGTCATTGCATATTTCTGTAGTGCAGAGCGCTAGGAAAAAAACAGGGAGAACCTAATTTAGGTTGGGCAGTAACTCCTCCCTGAGAGAATAACACTGAAGCCCTGAAGGACAAAAAAAGAGCCAGAAGATTGTGAGGGTGTGAGGAACACATAGGCAGAGGGACAACTCACAGGAAGTCCTGCAGAAGGAAGAGGGCTTGGCATAATTAAAGAACTAAAAGGCCATTGTGGCTGGAACCAAGTGAGGAGTGAAGGTAGGTGGTTGGAGGTTCAGCTAGAGAGGTAGGCAGGGACCAGATCAGGCAGGGCCTTCTGAGAATACTGTACTTTCCCTAAGGGCACTGGGACATTAATGGAAGGTTTTAAATCTATTTGCATTTTAAAGCAATTACATGGAGATGGAGAGAAGTGGTTGGATTAGCTCTTTGGTGGACCAGTTGCTTTGGTGGGTGAGTAAAGGGGAGTAAGGAATCTGGGATGATTCCCAGTCATCTGATGTAAGCAACTGGGTGAATGAAGTTGCCATTTATGAGATGGGGAATTCTGGAGGGGAAGCAGGTTTGGTGCAAATTGGTGGTGATTTGAGTTTTGGAGAAGTTTAGTTTGAGATGCCAGTGAGATATCTAAGTAGAAATGTCAAGAAGACAGTTGGATGCACTAATGTGGAGTCTAGAGGAAAGATATGGTCCAGATATATTATTATAGTTTGGATGCCGTCAGCATTTGAGGTTCTTTGAAGTCGTGTTGGTGGGTGAGATTGCCTGGGGACATGAGTACGGGGGGGCGGGGAGAGGGCTAGGCTCAAGTCCCAGGGGCTCCGACATTGATTATTTGGGCGGAGGAGGAGAGGGACCCTCCAAAGGACAATGAGGAGGAGGAGCCAGGGGAGTAGGAATCGGCCTAGGAGAAGTGGCATCCTTCTGCTAAGCAGAGAGAGTGTTTCAAGAAGGTGGGCAGGTTTCTGTGCCCCGTAGCACTGTTGCTGATTGTCAGGCGGAGACTGAGCGTCCTTCAGGTTGCAGACATGAAGAGCACTGGTGACCTTAGCCAGGAGCAGGCTCAGCTAAGCGGTGAGGGCAGAAGCCAGGTGAGGATAGGTTGAGAGGTACATGAGTAGGAAGGGAGGACGAAGAGACATTTTTCCAAGTTGTTAAAGCTGTGAAGGGAAGGAGAGAGAAGGCAGCTGCTAGCGAGGGAGAGGAGATGCAGACAAGAAGTTGTATTTGTTTCTAAGATGTTGAGCCTCAGTGGGAAGGAAAGAGTAGGGTGGGGAGGGTGAAGAGACAGCAGAGTGAAGGGTACCAGGTGAAGCCTCTGATATTCCTAGAGGGGAGGGAGCCTGAGCCCCCAGGGGAGGACTGGCTTTCCATAGGAGGAAGGACACGCTCTCCATCGTAACAGGAAGGAGAGTGGACAGGAGAGATGCAGGTGCAGGTAGGCTTGCCCATGTGCTGGCAGGAAGTTGCGGGAATGTCCATGAGTGGCTTCTGTCTTCTCTGTGAAATATGAAACACGGTCACCTGCTGAAAGGGGGAGGGGTAGATATCAGGAAGGAAATAACAAGAAAATGCAGAACACAGGACATCGTTGTTGCTGAGAGAAGGAGGGCGTGTTCATCAGAGAAAGCAAGTAGGGTTGCTGGTCAGTTGAGGGTGACGTTGATCACTTTACCGTGAACTCATCTCTGGTTTTGTGGTTGTTCTGCAGGTGAGCTCAGATACTTGAATTCATGGATTGAGAGCACATGGGTAGGTGAGGCAGAAGGTGAGATGGGAGGGCAAAGGGCAAGACGAGTAATGGTGTCTCCCAGAGAGTTACTGTAACGATGGACTATGGAATCTAACTTGGCAAAGGAGGATAGTGCATTCAAGAGGGGACTTACAGATAGGGATAAAGAATCAGTGGGTTGAAGATGCCTCAGACACACACACACACACACACACACACACACACACACACACACACACACACACACACTGTGGTGGTACTTGAGCTACCAACCTGGAAGTGTAGTAGACTGTGGGCAGTGAATAAGATATCTGGATTAGTGACTTCAATTTTGGTGCCCAGGAGGTGGTTAGTGAAGTTGAAGAGGTCAAGGAATCGAGATACCAGTGTATTAGGTCACACAGGATGATAGAGAGATTTGGGGTAAGACAAGACCTTAAAGGAGTCCTTAAAGTTTCAGTGATGGAGGTGAGTTGATAGAAAAAAGAAAGAGGGGAAAGTCGATCTGCACCTTAGAGGAACAGTGACCTAGAAGTGGCCTTGGAAGACCAGACTCCCAGTACTGGCCCTAGGTAAGGTCTGAGAGCCTAGGCAGGTGTGGCAGACCTGAATCCTCTGGCGATAGCCAGGTTTCAGTTCAGGTAAGGAGGTGAAGGCAAGGAGGTGAAAATGGCTGTTCAGAAAAGAGGCTGAGGATATGGAGGTTCAGTGGTCTCTGCAGTTCCAGAGGCCACATTTGAGGATGTAGGGGAGGGTGGGATGTGTGGTCACTGGCAGGGCAGAGAGCATCTGTTGTGTCACTGGGGAGATGATAGCTGTGGTGGTCTGCACCGCTCGAGGCTCCACTGAACCATGCCTCCCTGTGTCAGGTCCTTACACAATCCCCTTCCCTTGAATTTGACCTGAGTCTGTGATGTGCTTTAACCAACAGAACGTGGCATTAGTGAGGCAGTGCCAGTTCTAGGATTAAGCTTCTGCTCTCCTGAAAGCCCTCAGATGCCATTAAAGGAATCTGGCTTCCCTGCTGGAGAGACCATATGGAAAGGCCACGTGGAGAGGGAGAACCCTTAACCCTACATGGGGAGAGAGGGGGAGAGGGGAGGGAGGAGAGGAGAGGCCCAGGTCATCTTAGCCGAGCCCAGCCCTCAGCCAGTCTGCCAGCTGAATGCAGTCACCTGGTGACTACTATCAAGGTCAACAGAAGAACTGCCCATTTAAGCTTAGCCTACACTGCACAGTAATGGGAAAAAAAAGATTATTTTAGTACCTAAGTTTTGGGCTGGTTTGTGAGCAGCAGCAGATAACTGAAGTGGTGTTTGAGTGCAGAGGCCTGCCTTTAGGAGGTAACCAAGGAAAGCAGAGAATGTAAGGCCTCCTAGTGGATTGGGTTTTGATGTTCCCCCAGAAGTAGGACATAACACGATTCAGCTGTGGCCTGGAGCCCACATTCCCCGTTTCTGCACTCAGCTCTTGTTGACGGGTTAGTTACAATGAGGTGCACACACCACCACTAGCCTATTCTACCAAAGGTTTTTCTTCTGGCTACTGTCTTAATTCCTTCAGTCCTTTTTCACATCTGGTTTTGAAACTCCTTAACATTCTTAGCACCTTCCCCAGGTATATTCTAGCTTGTCAGTGGCTTTCTTAAATATGGTAGCCATAACTGAATTCGTCAGTTCCTGGTATGGTTATAGCTTTCATAATAGAAAGGGACTGTCACATTTTCTTGCTTTAGGCACTTTTCTTTTAAAATGTAATTTCAGATTGCTTTAGCTTTTGGGGGAAACTGTAACACTGTTGACTCAAATTTTGCTTGAAGGCAACTGAAACACCTGTATCATTGTCATTGTTGTCTTTTTTTCTTAACACAAATGGCTATTAGGTCAAATCCTATGCTTGTGCAGTCATTTTTTTGAACCTAGGAATGGAGGATTAAATTTAATTTGCTGTGTTTTGGCTCATTCATCTAATCTGCGGTCACCATTTTGAATCCTGGTTTTGTTTTGTTTTTTCCCCTTTTATATTACCTGTACTCTTAGCTTTGCATTATGCACAAGTTTAAGTATATATATGTATATTTTTTTATCGTCATCTGAATCACTGATGAAAACTATGCAAAAGGAAGGTTCGGAGACAGTGCTGTGGTGTACCCATGGAAACTTTGTCTAGGTTGACGCCAGACCACTGAAAAACACCCTTTGAGGTGGTGGTTCAGCGTGCCTCCTTGCGTTTGTTACTCCTCTCCCTTTAGTAAAAGCTCGCTGGGGAGGTTATTTGAAAATCGAAAGAGAAGTATCATGAGAAGGGTATCATGAGCACTTTTGAAATTCTTTTCTTAGTGATAGATCTTGATATTGGTTCGTCAACTAGAATTTCTCTAAGATGGACTCAAAGTTTAGTCTAAAGTCTTTTTAAAAAGGTAGCATTCGGTTTTCCCCAATTCCAGATCTGTCCTTTAGGTGCACATCCGGGGTGTACAGCCTTCTCAGAAGCCTTCCTTGAGTCCTGTATCTGTCTTGGCTGAGGATACACAGATTGTAGTCTATTTCAGTCAGATGTTGAGGAGCCATGAAGGACTTTCACACCATTGATCCATCCATCTGTGGTCAGTCTTTAATTCACAAGTGGAAACATTTTGGGCCAACTATAAATTCAGCATGAATCACAAGCTGTTAATGTTTCTAAAGAGTCTGTGCATATAAAACCATTCTGAGAATGATGGTAGGTAAGAATATGCTCTTTGTGGGTTAAATTCCAATCCTCAATTATATAAAACAAAAGTAGTGTGTTCTAGCTATTTTGACTTTTAACAGCACCGGATACATCCCACATAGCTTTTTTTTTTTTTTTTTTTTTAATCTGTAACTTATTTATTTATTTATTTATTTATTTATTTATTGCTGTGTTGGGTCTTCGTTTATGTGCAAGGGCTTTCTCCAGTTGTGGCAAGCGGGGGCCACTCTTCATCGCGGTGCGCGGGCCTCTCACTATCGCGGCCTCTCTTGTTGCGGAGCACAGGCTCCAGATGCGCAGGCTCAGTAATTGTGGCTCACGGGCCTAGTTGCTCCGTGGCATGTGGGATCTTCCCAGACCAGGGCTCGAACCCGTGTCCCCTGCATTGGCAGGCAGATTCTCAACCACTGCGCCACCAGGGAAGCCCCCACATAGCTTTTTTAAAAATAATCAATTAATTAATTAATTTATTTATTTTTGGCTGTGTTGGGTCTTTGTTTCTGTGCGAGGGCTTTCTCTAGTTGTGGCAAGCGGGGGCCACTCTTAATCGCGGTGCGCGGGCCTCTCACTATCGCGTCCTCTCTTGTTGCGGACCACAGGCTCCAGACGCGCAGGCTCAGCAGTTGTGGCTCACGGGCCTAGCTGCTCTGCAGCATGTGGAATCTTCCCAGACCAGGGCTCGAACCCATGTCCCCTGCATTGGCAGGCAGATTCTCAACCACTGCGCCACCAGGGAAGCCCCCACAAAGCTTTTAGATGAGCTGAGTATGCGCCCTCCTGTCAAAGTTAAGTGAAAGATAAGCATCTCCCTCCATGCTGTTAGCAAGGCAGGTGAATCCAGGGGCTGATTACTCTCAAAAAGAAAGCGAAATAATTCCCGTTGTCAAAGTCTTCGGCAATTAGAGTTACAATATCAAATAAATTACTTTTTTGCTTGATTCTCATGGGAAACAGTTTGTAGCTAATTCAGTCGAGGGACACAACAGGATGCAGTTTTTAAAAATAGAAATCTTGATTAAAGTAGCCAGCTGGTAGTTCCTGCTCTTAAAATATTTCGGACCAAAGTCACTGCTATCTGTTTTATGATAAAAAAAACTCTAGTGTCTCAGCTGCTTAGGCTCTTGAAACACGTGCACAATGAATTCCTGAACCACATTTTATCTCCTGTTTGCAGGTTTTCTTCTAGGCCACCTTTGTGTCAAGGTGAAATGACTTTTTTTCTTGGAGACGGGAAGGGGCCAGGTTCTTTAATTTTTATAACTATATGGCATGTACATATTTGTTAGTGAAAGCATATAGATTTTTTCTTTTTTAAATAGTTAATAAGGACAGCCTGGCAGCTTGGAGAGTACGCTTCAAGAATCTCTTATTATTAATTACAAAATTAACAGCATCTGTAGTTTCTTGAGCACTTACTATTTGAATGCTAGCTTGGTGCTAGAACTTTATGTATGTTATGTATGTTATTTCACACATAGCCCCGTAAGAGGTTGGTGTTATCATTGGTGTTTTATGGGCAGGAAGATTGAGGCTTAGGGGTATGAAGTAACTTGTTCAAGGTCACATAGCTAGTAGGTTGTAGTGCTGGAGTTCAGATCCCATCCTCTCTGCCTCCAGAGTCTGAGCTCATAACCACTATGGCAAACTGCTGTTTTATCTGCTCTGATTGGATGTGTCTTTTATTGTACAATTAAATCAAATTCCTTTTTTGAAAGTAAGCAGAATGTAAATAATAATGTATTGAGTGACCTTCTGTTAAAATGAATTCCTAGTCTTATTTTTGGCAGTTTTTAATATAAATTTATTTATTAACATCTTTATTGGAGTATAATTGCTTTACAGTGTTGTGTTACTTTCTGCTGTATAACAAAGTGAATCAGCTATATGTATACATATATCCCCATGTCCCCTCCCTCTTGCATCTCCCTCCCACCGTCCTTATCCCACCCCTCTAGGTGGTCGCAAAGCACCGAGCTGATCTCCCTCTGCCATGCAGCTGCTTCCCACTAGCTATCTATTTTACATTTGGTAGTGTATATATGTCCCTGCCACTCTCTCACTTCGTCCCAGCTTACCCTTCCCCCTCCCCGTGTCCTCAAGTCCATTCTGTACGTCTGTGTCTTTATTCCTGTCCTGCCCCTAGGTTCATCAGAACCATTTTTTATTTTGGATTCCATATAAATGTGTTAGCATATGGTATTTATTTTTCTCTTGCTGACTTACTTCACTCTGTATGACAGACTCTAGGTCCATCCACCTCACTACAAATAACTCAATTTCATTTCTTTTTATGGCTGAGTAACATTCCGTGGTATATGTGTGCCACATCTTCTTTATCCATTCATCTGTCGATGGACACTTAGGTTGCTTCCATGTCCTGGCTATTGTAAATAGTGCTGCAGTGAACATTGTGTTACATGACCCTTTTTGAATTATGGTTTTCTCAGGGTATATGCCCAGTGGTGGGGTTGATGGGTCGTATGGTAGTCCTATTTTTAGTTTTTAAAGGAATCTCCATACTGTTCTCTATAGTGGCCGTACCAATTTACATTCCCACCAACAGTGCAAGAGGGTTCCCTTTTCTCCACACCCTCTCCAGCATTTATTGTTTGTAGATGTTTTGATGATGGCCATTCTGACCAGTGTGAGGTGATACCTCATTCTAGTTTTGAGTTGCATTTCTCTAATGATTAGTGATGTTGAGCATCTTTTCATGTGTTTGTTGGTAATCTGTATATCTTCTTTGGAGAAATGTCTGTTTAGGTCTTCTGCCCATTTTTGGATTGGGTTGTTTGTTTTTTTGATATTGAGCTGCATGAGCTGCTTGTATATTTTGGAGATTAATCCTTTGTCAGCTGCTTCATTTGCAAATAGTTTCTCCCATTCTGAGAGTTGCCTTTTCATCTTTTTTATGATTTCCTTTGCTGTGCAAAAGCTTTTAAGTCTCATTAGATCCCACTTGTTTATTTTTGTTTTTATTTCCATTTCTCTAGGAGGTGGGTCACAAAGGATCTTGCTGTGATTTATGTCATAGAGTGTTCTGCCTATGTTTTCCTCTAAGAGTTTGATAGTGTCTGGCCTTACATTTAGGTCTTTAATACATTTTGAGTTTATTTTTGTGTATGGTGTTAAGGCATGTCCTAATTTCATTCTTTTACATGTAGCTGTCCAGTTTTCCCAGCACCACTTATTGAAGAGGCTGTCTTTTCTCCACTGTATACTCTTGCCTCCTTTATCAAAGATAAGGTGACCATATGGGCTTGGGTTTATCTCTGGGCTTTCTGTCCTATTCCATTGATCTGTATTTCTGTTTTTGTGCCAGTACCATACTGTCTTGATTACTGTAGCTTTGTAGTATAGTCTGAAGTCCAGGAGCCTGATTCCTTTAGCTCCATTTTTCTTTCTTAAGATTGTTTTGGCTATTCAGGGTCTTTTGTGTTTCCATACAAATTGTGAAATTTTTTGTTCTAGTTCTGTGAAAAATGACATTGGTAGTTTGATAGGGATTGCATTGAATCTGCAGATTTCTTTGGGTAGTATAGTCATTTTCACAATGTTGATTCTTCCAAACCAAGAACATGGTATATCTCTCCATCTGTTTGTATCACCTTTAATTTCTTTCATCAGTGTCTTATAGTTTTCTGTATACAGGTATTTTGTCTCCTTAGGTGGGTTTACTCCTAGGTATTTTATTCTTTTTGTTGCAATGGTAATTGGGAGTGTTTCCTTAATTTCTGTTTCAGATTTTTCATCATTAGTGTATAGGAATGCAAGAGATTTCTGTGCATTACTTTTGTATCCTGCTACTCTACCAAATTCATTGATTAGCTCTAGTAGTTTTCTGGTGGCATCTTTAGGATTCCCTATGTATAGTATCATGTCATCTGCAAACAGTGACAGTTCTACTTCTTTTCCGATTTGGATTCCTTTTATTTCTTTTGCTTCTCTGATTGCTGTCTCTAAAACTTCCGAAACTGTTTTGAATAATAATGGTGAGAGTGGGCAACCTTGTCTTGTTCCTGATCTTAGAGGAAATGGTTTCAGTTTTTTGCCATTGAGAACGATGTTGTCTGTGGGTTTGTCATATATGGCCTTTATTATGTTGAGGTAGGTTCCCTCTATGCCTGTTTTCTGGAGAGTTTTTTTCATAAATGGGGGTTGAATTTTGTCAAAAGCTTTTTCTGCATCTATTGAGATGATCATATGGTTTTTATCCTTCAATTTGTTAATATGGTGTATCACATTGATTGATTTGCATATATTGAAGAATCCTTGCATTCCTGGGATAAACCCCACTTGATTATGGTGTATGATCCTTTTAATGTGCTGTTGGATTCTGTTTGCAAGATTTTGTTGAGGATTTTTGCATCTATGTTCATCAGAGATATTGGCCTGTAGTTTTCTTTCTTTGTGACATCTTTGTCTGGTTTTGGTATCAGGGTGATGGTGGCCTCGTAGAATGAGTTTGGGAGTGTTCCTCCCTCTGCTGTATTTTGGAAGAGTTTGAGAAGGATAGGTGTTAGTTCTTCTCTAAATGTTTGATAGAATTCGCCTGTGAAGCTGTCTGGTCCTGGGCTTTTGTTTGTTGGAAGATTTTTAATCACAGTTTCAATTTCAGTGCTTATGAGTAGTCTGTTTATATTTTCTGTTTCTTCCTGGTTCAGTCTTGGAAGGTTGTTCTTTTCTAAGAATCTGTCCATTTCTTCCAGGTTGTCCATTTTATTGGCATATAGTTGCTTGTAGTAATCTCTCATGATCCTTTGTATTTCTGCAGTGTCAATTGTTACTTCTCCTTTTTCATTTCTATTTATGTTGATTTGAGTCTTCTCCCTTTTTTCCTTGATGAGTCTGGGTAATGGTTTATCAATTTTGTTTATCTTCTTGAAGAACCAGCTTTTAGTTTAATTGATCTTGCTATTGTTTCTGTCATTTCTTTTTCATTTACCTTTGATCTGGTCTTTATGATTTCTTTCCTTCTGCTAACTTTGGGGTTTTTTTGTTCGTTTTTCTCTAATTGTTTTAGATGTAAGGTTGGGTTTTTTATTTGAGGTTTTTCTTGTTTCTTGAGTTATGATTGTATTGCTGTAAACTTCCCTCTTAGAACTGCTTTAGCTGCATCCCATAGGTTTTGGGTGGTCATGTTTTCACTGTCATTTGTTTCTAGGTACTTTTTGATTTCCTCTTTGATTTCTTCAGTGATCTCTTGGTTATTTACTAGCATATTGTTTAGCCTCCATGTGTTTGTATTTTTTACAGTTTTTTTTCCTGTAATTGATATCTAGTCTCATAACATTGTGGTTGGAAAAGATACTTGATACGATTTCAGTTTTCTTAAATTTACCAAGGCTTGATTTGTGACCCAAGATATGGTGTATCCTGGAGAATGTTCCGTGAGCACTTGAGAAGAAAGTGTATTCTGTTGTTTTGGGATGGAATGTCTATAAATATCAATTAAGTCCATCTTGTTTAATGTGTCATTTAAAGCTTGTGTTTCCTTATTTATTTTCATTTTGGATGATGTGTCCATTGGTGAAAGTGGGATGTTAAAGTCCCCTACTATGTGTTACTTTCGATTTCCCCTTTTATGGCTGTTAACGTTTGCCTTATGTATTGAGGTGCTCCTATGTTGGGTGCATAAATTTTTACAATTGTTATATCTTCTTCTTGGATTGACCCCTTGATCATTATGTAGTGTCCTTCTTTGTCTCTTGTAATAGTCTTTATTTTAAAGTCTATTTTGTCTGATATGAGAATTACTACTCCAGCTTTCTTTTGATTTCCATTTGCATGGAATATCTTTTTCCATCCCCTCACTTTCAGTCTGTATGTGTCCCTAGGTCTGAAGTGCATATCTTGTAGACAGCATATGTACGGGTCTTGTTTTTGTATCCATTCAGCCAGTCTATGTCTTTTGGTGGGAGCATTTAATCCATTTACATTTAAGGTAATTATCGATATGTATGTTCCTATTACCATTTTCTTAATTGTTTTGGGTTTGTTACTGTAGGTCTTTTCCTTCTCTGTGTTTCCTGCCTAGAGAGGTTCCTTTGGCATTTGTTGTACAGCTGGTTTGGTGGTGCTGAATTCTCTTACCTTTTGCTTGTCTGTAAAGGTTTTAATTTCTCTGTTGAATCTGAATGAGATCCTTGCTGGGTAGAGTAATCTTGGTTGTAGGTTTTTCCCTTTCATCACTTTAAATATGTCCTGCCACTCCCTTCTGGCTTGCAGAATTTCTACTGAAAGATCAGCTGTTAACCTTATGGGAATTCCCTTGTATGTTATTTGTTGCTTTTCCCTTGCTGCTTTCAATATTTTTTCTTTGTGTTTAATTTTTGATGGTTTGATTCATATGTGTCTTGGCGTGTTTCTCTTTGGGTTTTTCCTGTATGGTACTCTCTGTGCTTCCTGGACTTGATTATTTCCTTTCCCATCTTAGGGAAGTTTTCCACTATAATGTCTTCCAATATTTTCTCAGACCCTTTCTTTTTCTCTTCTTCTAGGACCCCTATAATTTGAATGTAGGTGCATTTACTGTTGTCCCAGAGGTCTCTGAGACGGTCCTCAATTCTTTTCATTCTTTTTTCTTTATTCTGCTCCCTGGCAGTTATTTCCACCATTTTATCTTCCAGCTCACTTATCCATTCTTCTGCCTCAGTTATTCTGTTATTGATTCCTTCTAGAGTATTTTTAATTTCAGTAATTGTTCATCACTGATTGTTTGCTCTTTAGTTCTTCTAGATCCTTGTATATGTTTCTTGTATCTTCTCCATTCTGTTTCTGAGATTTTAGATCATTTTGACTATCATTGCTCTGAATTCTTTTTCAGGTAGGTTGCCTATTTCGTCTTCATTTGTCTTGTAGGTTTTTACCTTGCTCCTTCGTCTGTAACAAACTTTTTTGTTGTTTCATTTTTTTGTTTTTGATGGGTGGTGCTGTATTCCTGTCTTACTGTTTGTTTGGCCTGAGACGTCCAGCACTGGAGTTTGCAGGCAGTTGGATAGAGCTGGGTCTTGGTGCTGACATGAGGACCTCTGGGAGGCCTCGCTCCGATTGATATTTCCTGGGGTCTGAGGTTCTCTGTTAGTCCAGCGGTTTGGACTCGGAGCTCCCACTACAGGAGCTTGGGCCCGACCTCCGGCTGGGGAACCAAGATCCCGCAAGCTGGGGGGTTCCTCCCGTCCCCTTAGTTGTCCATGGTCCCACACCAGTGCCTGGTAGGTGCCCTACTTGTGAGGAGATGCAAATTTCGCATCTTCTTAGTATGCCATCTTGACTCCTTAATATTTGAACTTTTAACACCTCAGTACCTATTTTTTGCACTGATAACTTCTGGAATAGGGTAGGCTTCAGGTTCAAGGCAGTAAAGTGTGGGGCTGGAGGTGAGCTTCCAGGAGCATTTCAGTAGATGAATATAAGGTTGGAGATTGTCCCCAAGTCCGTGTCATCCTCCCCAACCCTTAAGCAGCCGAGTGTGGACAGTCCAGAAGCGGGGACTCAGCTCGTCTGCCCTAGGGCATAGTCGGGGGGACCTCCATGGACTCCGAGTGTGAGGTGAGGATCGCCGCTGGATGGGAAGGGGTGGGCTTATGATGCAGGATTTAGGAACTCTAATATAAATCTTTATATGCAGTATGGTGAATAAACTTGAGACTTGCTTATCTGAACTCCACATTTTCCCCCCAAAGATTTGGCTATTTATGCAGATTTTCTTTTACTTTTTAAAAATTTCATTTTTTTATGTGTGTAAAGCTGTACTCTGAACATTAATGAGGCAGTATCCCTTATCCTCCCCTTTCTCTACCACACATATGAAGAGGCAGTGGATGTTGTCAGCATTTAGACTGGTGGTATCTTTTCAATGAATATGGAAGGATTTGATGATATTCTGTCATTTTTCAAAAAGAAAAGTTAAAATACATGCATATTATCCTACGTCACAGAATCCTTTAATATGATTGATTCCTTCTGAAGCTGTATACAATGCAGATGTTTTATTCATGAATTGTTATTTCTGCAAAGACTCGGTGGGTTCCTATTTCATTTTCCTTGGCTGAATATGCCATGATTTTGTTTTTTGTTAAACGTATCCTTATATAGGCAGTGTTATTTCTGAGATGTTAATGCACATCGTAGCACTAGAACACAGCTGTTTGTAAAACTTAATGATGTTGACTGAAGTTAAATCCCCATGAGTTTATAGTATAGATTTCAAAGGCATTGATTGTGCAAGAATATTCTATCTTTGATTTATGTGGCAAAACTGCTATTATACCATGACCTTAATTTTCCTGTGGTGGCAGGGGTGTTGGTGGGGAAGACATTGAAAAGAAAATATGTGACTAGTAATAGTAACAAGAGAAACAAGGGGTGTGGAGTGAATGCATCTGTCTAATAAGCTTTTAATCACTGTTTATTTATGAAAATAATTACATGCCTAAGTCTAGACATGGATATCATCTTTGCTCATTGCTCCTCTCTCATTTGCCTCATATTGTTTTTTTTCGGGGGGAGGGGTACATCTTTGCATTGCTTTCTGCATATAAGAAATGCAGTGGATTATTAAAAGTATAAAAGAGAGGGCTTCCCTGGTGGTGCGGTGGTTGAGAATCTGCCTGCTAATGCAGGGGACACGGGTTCGAGCCCTGGTCTGGGAAGATCCCACATGCCGCGGAGCAACTAGGCCCGTGAGCCACAACTACTGAGCCTGCGCGTCTGGAGCCTGTGCTCTGCAACAAGAGAGGCCACGATAGTGAGAGGCCCGCGCACCGTGATGAAGAGTGGCCCCCACTTGCCGCAACTAGAGAAAGCTCTCACACAGAAACTAAGACCCAACACAGCCAAAAATAAATAAATTAATAAATAAATTAATTAATTTAAAAAAAGTATAAAAGAGGAAGATAGGTTGTTCCTACCAGTCACACATATTTTGGATATTACTTTTCTGAATAAATGCTGCATAGATTTCTTTTCCTCTCCCATATAAATCTTGTTGCTCTGAATTTTGGAAGATACAGGCATCCCTCAGAGCTATTACATGTTCAGTTCCAGACCGCCACAGCAAAGTGAATACTGCAGTAAAGCTAGTCACATGAATTTTTTGTTTCCCAGTCCATATAAAAGTTACACTATTACTGTATTCTGTTAAGTGTGCAGTAACATTCTGTCTAAAAAACCAATGTATATACCTTAATTTAAAAATACTTTATTGCTAAAAAATGCTAACCATCATCTGAGCCTTTGGAGAGTCATAATCTTTTTGCCTCCATGTTCATGGCTGCTGACTGATCAAGGTGGTGGTTGCTGAAGGTTGGGGTGGCTGTGACAATTTTTTTTTTTTTAAATAAATTTATTTATTTATTTTTGGCTGCGTTGGGTCTTCGTTGCTGTGTGTGGCTTTCTCTAGTTGCTGCGAGTGGGGGCTACTCTTTGTTGCGGTGTGCAGGCTTCTCATTGCAGTGGCTTCTCTTGTTGCGGAGCACGGGCTCTAGGCGTGCGGGCTTCAGTAGTTGTGGCTCACGGGCTCAGTAGTTGTGGCTCGTGGGCTCAGTAGTTGTGGCACACGGGCTTAGTTGCTCCGCGACATGTGGGATCTTCCCAGACCAGGGATCGAACCCATGTCCCCTGCATTGGCAGGTGGGTTCTTAACCACTGCACCACCAGGGAAGTCTTAGACCACAAATTCTTTTTTTTTTTTTTTAACATCTTTATTGGAGTATAATAGCTTTACAATGGTGTGTTAGTTTCTGCTTTATAACAAAGTGAATCAGTTATACATATACATATGTTCCCATATCTCTTCCCTCTTGCATCTCCCTCCCTCCCGCCCTCCCTATCCCACACCTCTAGGTGGTCACAAAGCACAGAGCTGATCTCCCTGTGCTATGTGTAGACCACAAATTCTTAAAGCAATCATCTGTTGTCCTTTGTGTGTGTGTGTGACAACAGGAGGAAAATCATAATTACCTAGTTAGTAATGCAAGGTGTTTTTGACCCCTCCCCTGGCCTATCACAATCATGTTCTCCCTACTTGGGCTTTATTTCCCATTATGGACGTTAAAAGGAAATCGTAAAGGTGAGCACTGGTTGCCCTAGCCTGATCCTAGCTCTGGATTCCTAGGAACTAGAGGAAACATTCTCCTTGCATGTTCTTGGCTCTACAAACCAAGGCAACAGTTTGTCTTTATGAAGTTTCTCATGGTAAATGGGAAAACAACACACACACAAACAAACAAAAGCCCTTTTTGGTTTACTTGCTGCTTAGCTCTGCTTTGGACCAAATTATTTCCTCTCTTCCTCTCTTTGGAGCCTGCTCCTGTCTGTCTTTAGGTTGTGCCAGCCAGCATCCTCTTAGATGCACCTGAAAGTCTCCTCAGATGCAGGCTGGCAGTGTAGCTTTTTTTTTAATGTCAGTGCCTACATGACTGGACACAGGCAGTGGTGGGGAAGTGACTTGTGACTTGCTTTTGGTCCTTGTATTTTTTTCTGACTCGTTTTTGGATGCCTCTTTCTATTCTTTTTTTCATATATGCTTATCCTTAGCATATCAGGTCATTAGAAAACCTGGCACCATTTTCCCCTCCAAAATGTATTAAAAGTGACTGTGCTCCCTAATCCTCACCTTTGGAAAGCCATGGAACTGGCATGTGGATGTGAGGCTTAAAGGTCAGGGGAAATGGAGGTTTAAGGTAGTCCTGCCTCACCAGGCAGATTAGATGCCTGGGTTCCCTTTCTGTACTTGGTCTGAGTAAGTCTTATTAAATGTGACATAAATCAACGGTCTTTATTGTTGGCACACTTGTCAAGGATGCTGCCTTTAGAATTTTCCTTGCTGTGTTTAAATGTTGATCTGCCTGTGGTTAGATCACTGCATTTACTAACTGTGTGACCATGGACAAGTTGCATAATCTTTTTGTGTGGCAGCTTCGGTAGCTGGGTTTAATAATAAGTACCTAACTCCCAGGGAGGTCAGGAGGAGTATCTTCATCTGGGTGGTTGTCTTGGACACTGCCAGGCACACAGTGAGCGTTCAGGAAGTGATTGGTGGCATCATACAGCAACAGCAAAAGATGGAGTTCCACTCTGGAGTTAGGCTCTGCATTTGAATCCTGGCTCTGCTATTTCTAGTCTTGGGATCGTGGCTTTATGTTCCTTGACTGCAAAATTTCCAGGCAGATGATGCTTCCCTCATAAGATTTTTGTGAGGACTTAAAGAAATCATCCAAGTGAAGTGCTTATAGCACAGTGCCTGGTTGATAGTAAACAATAAAGTCAAGTAATATTATCGTTGTAGTGAATTTCTGATAATTCCCTGACTGTCTTTATATTTCAGGACTTTTCAACTCATAGTGTTTGAGTTGTCAACCTTATGTTTATGATGGCCAAAGCTGTTATCACCAGACTGCTTCCTCTCTACCCTGCGAATTCAGATTAGATGTAGAAGAAGGGATGGAAACTTGGTTTCTGAAAATACCTGAGTTTGTTTTCTTAGGTACCGTTTGACTTTATAAAGGGAAGAGAGCATCAAATGGTTAAGAATATTTCCCCACATCCTACTTAGGAAAAGACTGCTTTGGTCAGATGTTCATAAGAAAGTAAAAATTCTTACTTTCATACTTCCTGCCCACAGTGATGAACATAAATGGATATTTTATTTGTCTTCTTTTGAAGTTAATGCAACAAGGCTAGCTTATGACCTTTAAAAAACGCTCCCATGGTTTCACTTGAAGACAGCTTTTCCCCATTGCTTTTAATCCTTTGATAATATATTAAATTCATTTCTCTTTCCGGTATGTGCGCATTTCAAATGTTTGTACATGACTGTGTCCTATCTTAGGTGAAGCTTGACCAAATTAGTCATATACTCTACATTCATTCAGTTTTCTCAAAGCTTAGTTTCATTCCCAGTTCTATAATATTTTTATTCCTTCCCTTTAAGCTTAAAAATAATTTGTAGTAGGTTCTGCTGTCAGGCAGTGCTCAACATTTAACTCGTGTGTTTTCGTGCGGTGTCCTAGAAAGGATATTTTCTTGTCTCTCTGTTTCTTTCATTTCCATCCAACGAGAGTGTCCTGGGTAGATCACATTTCAACATATTATATTCTCTGCATAGCCAGGCTTGTTGGTTTTGTAACAGTAGACCTTTATCCTATTCACGGAGTGCCTTCTAAACTGGGTCCTCATCAAGTTCTGAGAGGTAGTTTTGCCCACTGAACAGTTTCTTAATTTAGTCCAACTCACTTTGCCGTCCAGGTGATTTTCCAGATTAAGAATCTTGACTCTTTCAGCTGCTAAGTGCTAAGGATGATTATTACAACTGGGGCTTGTTTAGTAAGAATGTAGTATCCGCAGTATGCTGTGTAACTGAAAGCATGTATCTGGCTAGTGCTACTCAGCCAATTAAGACCTTTTCCATGTAGCACTGTGCTCATCTTATAGTGGGTTGAATAATGGCCACCTGAAGATATCAAGTCCTACTTTCTGTAATTTGTAAATGTTACTCTCTTTAGATAAAGCGTCTGTAGGTGTAATTACGTTAAGGATTTTGAGATGGGGAGATTATCCTGGATTATCCAGGTGAACCCTGTTTGCCATCACAGGTGTCCTTATGACAGAGGGTAGAGGGCAGTCACAGAGAGAAGGTGACATGAAGGTGGAGGCAAAGATTAGAATGATGCAGCCCCAAGCCTGGAAACGCCAGGACAGCCACTTGGAGCTGGCAGAGGCAAGGAAAGACTCTCCCCTGGAGCCTCTGCGGGGGGCGTGGCCCTGCTGGATTTCAGCCTTCTGGCCTCCAGAACTGTGAGAGGAAAACTTTCTGTTGTTTTAAGAGGGCAATTTTGTGGTGATTTGTTACAGCAGCTTCAGGAATCTAATGTCCATCTATTCTTCTCTCAATATGTTCATTCCCAAATAGATGAGGGAAAGGAAAAATGGTAGGGATGATCATTTTTGAGATGTCGGTCTTCATTACAGAATTAGTGGTAGGGAACTGCATACTCAGGAAGTTAATTAGACTCATGCTGCTGTAAATAACACAACATAATAATCAAAGTACAGCATATTTTTCTGTCTTTAGCATTAGATTGCCACTTAGAATGTGAAACTGTTCAAGCACGTTGGTGTTGTCCCGTTTGGGGCAGAAAGCAGGGGGAAGAGGAGGAAAAGAGGGTGAGATGATACCTAAATTACTGAACGGTGGTGCTTCCACTTACATTTTGCTTTTCTTTAAGTTGTACATTTAGGAGTGTAGCACAGTTCCTTAAGGGGGAAATAAGGCAGGTGCTGCCTTTCCAGACCACGGCTGCCACGTCCTCCTAGGACGTAGTACACAGAGGGACCTGTCATCTGCTGGTACTTAGTTAGGGAGAGTAGAAAGCAAATGGTAAGGAGAAACCAAGGTGCTGATGGGCAGGGTGGAAGCGTCAGTGATGGCTGGCTCTCTCTTCCCCAGACATCCTTCCCTGATGGCAGAAAGGCAACTGTAACTCTGATTTAACCCTGATAAGGACAAAGAACTTTTTGTTTTAGAGATGTCTCTGGAGTTAAATTTTAAAGGAAAAAGAATGAAAGGAAAGGCAAAAGAAACTAATTTAAAAAAAGCGAAGTAGAAAACCATGATTCTGGTACAGTTCCACAGGAAAAGGGTCTGTCTGGGTTCTCTTAAAAAGGATTGCATGACTACCTAAAAATGAGAACAGAAGCTATGTACACATACTATGTCACGAACCCAATTATTCATAGATGGCTGTAATGATAAAAGAAAACAGTTGTTTGTTTCTTTAAACCAATTAGAGAATTTTAATTTACTTTGTTGTATGAATTGACTTGTGAAAAAGGCCAGTATCATCTCCTGTTTAGCACCTTGGATGACAGAACCTTTGTGAGGTTGCAAGTTTAGGAGGTTTGCTAAACAAACGTGAGATAATGCACTGCACCAGGCTTCTCTGTTCCAGTCTGTTCTGTTACTGGTGTGCAGCATTTACCAATTATTCCACTGGTATAATCTGTGGCAGTTTTTCATTTACATTCTTTGTAATATTTAGGTCAGTGAATTTCAGCATGAAGATTTGCTGATATAAATGCTTTGCTTCAGGTTGTCTTCAAGTGTTGACAGATTGTACAATTTACAAACACCGTTTTGAGTAGCAAAAAAACAATCCTGCTGCAGTTGTTTTGAATAGGGAGCACCGGTTGCATTTATCATTGCTCTAATAATAGTGAAAGTACTACATATGTTTCAATTGAGTTTGAATCCAATACTGTTCATTTAATATGCAGGACTTAGGTGATTCTAAACCTCACATTTCTCTCTTGGTTTGTAACTTGCTACATATTTTCCTCAGGGTATTTTCCCCCAATCTCATGTGCAAAACTCTCTATCTTGGGTTGAATTCAGCTTTGTTTTACATCTGGGCAAACGTACTCTTCTATCCAGGTAGGATATTGTACAAACGGCTGGCAGGGACAGGGGACCTACTAGGTGTGAGATGCCTGATTAGCTCAGAGAATCTCTGCGATGGGAAGTAGGAGCCAGAATGGTTGGTTGTGTGGACTTGTGAAAAGTGAAGGGTTGGTCTGAGAGGGTCACAAACCCCAAGGCAGGTGAGGTAATAATGAGTGGGATCCTCAGGGATTCCTGGGGGGCCTGTCGGCTCTGGTCTCTGGTTATCATTTGGGAATGCAAGGCCAGAATTGCTAGGACTTCTCTCTCAAGAGAGACCACAGATGGGGTTTTTGGGTAATATCCTGATTATTCAGTTTGAGTAATTAATTGAAAATTCTTAAACAAACAAACAAACCAGAGGATTATGCTGTGTGGGCCAAATAAAGCATGCCTGGGTCTGTGAGCCTGTGACCTCTGGTCAACACTGATTGACTGATTGGAGTTCTCCAACCCCAGAGTCTTACAGAAGATATTTATTGCCTTGCATCTGCTGCCTCTCTCTCCTCCATGACTGCAGATGTATCGTGATTATTTTTTTCCTCTCTTTTCACTCCTGGAGCCTGTGGAAGAGAATTTAAATAGCTCACCAGCCCTCAGTATAATTTATGTTGGGAAATAGTGGTGGAGAGTTGGCTCTTTTAAAGCAAAGAGCTGAGCTAGAGCAAAATCTGAAGAGAAAATCAGAACTCATTTCAAAAATCTCCGGTAGGAACAGAGCTAGGATAAGCAAGTAAAGTAAGAGGGGGAGAGACTGGATTAGCCCGGAAGCATTTTTACAGAGATACACGTTCAGGCAATGTGATATCAGTGCTAAATGAAGGTGGTTCCAGAAATATGGGAAGTCTGATTTCTATCCTTTAGGGTAGAGTTTGCAGAACACCCAGTTAAATTTGAATTTCAGATAAACAACAAATAATGTTTTAGTATAAATACGTCCTCTGCAATATTTAAAAAAATATAAGTATGTCCCAAATATTGCAAGGGTCACAGTTGTCCTAAAACATTTTTTGTTGTTTGTATAAAATTCAAATCAAACTTGGCATCTTGTTTTTGTGTTGTTTGTATTTTCTAAATCTGGCAACCCTATATTACGAGCCTGGGCAAAATTCAGAGTCTAGGGCAGAATACCTGAAATTTATAAGCCAGAAGATAGTGAAGAATTCCCACAAATTCTTTCAGTAGTATTTGGATTGATTGTCTGATGTTGAATTGTCCTCATGAACTTGCTGAATTTTAAAATAACCTTTACTAGAATTGCTGCAGGCAAGGAGGATAGACTGATCTATGTGTGTGCAGAGCTATCATGGAAGTTTATAGGAGAATACAATTCAGCTGTTTGTCCATAATTGATTGAAGGCTCTCCAAAGGGATGACAATTTTAGGGATGCTTTGGAGATCGATAGAAATGATTGGTTAGGCATATTAGCAGATACAAAGTAATGGAAAGTGATTAGATATTAGTAATGGCTAATATCTAATTCTTCTTATTTGGCTAGCAAAGAAATAACGACTTGGGGGAAATATTGCTAATTCCTGCACATTACATGTTTCATAGAAACATGGTATTCTTTTATTTTTATATGAAACTGTCATTAAGTATTAGATAATTGAAAACGTGGTATTCTTCTTGCCGTCTCATATTTATCTAATTTATTTATAAAATACTGTGATAGTCCCTGGGGAGAAAAAGAGAAGTACAAGACAGAGTTGCCTTCGCCAAAAGGTCCCAGATAAGTTTGAGGGGACAATAAACTTGGGAAAAGATAGAGTAATACATGATATAAATGTGTGCTGTCGTGTAGCTAGTTACCCTGTGTGTTGTAGCAAAGATTTCAAAATCAAGAAGGAGAGAAATCTTTGAGCTCCTCAGCCTGGAAAAACTTAATGGGAGGGAGGAAGAAAGGTTGGGGGCTTTGAAATAAAAATAGGATGAGAAAAGTTATGAATGCAGGAAGGTATAGGACAAATATTCAGGGGAGCGAGTGTCCAGTGTAGCACGTGATTATCTGTTATTATCAAAACATCTCACATTACAACCAAACATTAACAACTATTGTGAGTAGGTGGAGCCATCATTTATAATTACATCTTGATTCTCTCAATATTTTAATTTTTGCTATTTTCACTATGAATCCTTTTTAGCATATTTCCTTTTAGCCTTCTCTTTTTGCTCAAATTTGCAATTTGTGTGTTAATTATATAGATAGTTCTGTATTATTCTTTTCCTTATTGGTGGTCGACGCCATTCATCATTATCTTTATGACCTTTAGTTGATTTCAGTGTTCACTTCCTTAATCCTCATTCTTGGATGATAGTTTTGCTTTGTTTCTTGATGACTTGGCTAAAATGTTCATTCAATGAACAAACAAAAAAGTGTATTTGGAGTACCTGTTGTAAAGAGGCAGTGAAATGTAGTGGTTGAGAGTATGGGCTGTAGGGATAGCTTGCTTGGGTTTCAACCTGGCTTTAGCACTTACTAGCTGTGTGGCCTTGGGCAACTTACACCACTTTCCTGGATCTTCGTTTTCTGAGCTGTAAAATAAGATATTAATAGGATGTTTCTCAAAGCTGTGAAAATTGAATAAAATGACTCATATTCAGACCATGGCACACTAATTACCGTTACTTTATTATTTTTTGCTCCATTGGAGATGTGGGGTATGAAAAAGGCAGACAAGGTCTGCAGTCTTGGAACTATTTTTCCTACTGATATAAATGTTATGGAAAACATCCTAATGTGATAGAAACTGTGGGTATGGGGTGTGGGCAGCTTTGGAAAGGGTGGTCAGTGAGAGGCACCTTGAGGAGATGTCATTTGAGCTAAGATTGGAATGAGGGGAGCAGAAAAATGGGGATATAGCTGGAGGCACTTAGGGTGCAAACACCCTTTTAAAAAAAAGCTTTGGAGCATGTTTTTATGCTGGTAAGCATGACCCACTAGAGAGGGAGACTGCATGCTGCTGGGTGGAGAGGAATAATGGCAGACGTGTGGTCTCTGAAATGGGCAGACCAAGGTACAGTCAAAGGGGCTGGTCTTTGTTAGAAGCTGGGGCTCCTCTTCACTTACAAATGCACATGAACCTGATACAGGTGAGTTCCTGTTTAGCTGCTTTATTTTCTCTTTGACAAGTGAGGTGAGGTCTTTGGTCAAGAAGGAGCTGTGGGGATTGGAAGGGGAAAGATGGACAGAGAAAAGGATGGAGAAGCCAAGTTTGAAAGAAGAATGTGTGAAATGAAGTTATCAGGGATAGGTAGTGGAAATCCAGGCAATTCTTAATGCCCATTTGGGATTCGTGGTCATGAATTGAAAATGAGACTAGTCAGCAGGGTTGCATGCATAAACAAGCATTTTTCTCAGAAAAGTACAGGGGTTGTATATTTTCTGAGATTTCTACAGAACTAAAAAGTGTCTTCTCTAACCTTCAAGCAGAAATTCCAACTTCCTCATGTGATTATTTGATTAAGAACTTTTATTTAAAACTCTATGGTCTAGCTTGTCCAATTGAACTTTCTGCAGCTATAGAAATGGTCTGTATCTGTCCTATCCAATATAGTAGCCTGTAGCCATATGTGGCTATTGAACACTTGAAATGTGGCTAGTGCCACTGAGTAACTAAAAAAAAATTTTTTTTTTGCTTTCCATTAATTTAAATTACCATTCTGGACAGCACAGTTGTAGACATTATCCCATTGCCTTCTGGCATTTATTACTGCAGAAGAGAATCCAAACTCTGTCTGTCTTGCTTTTAGAAAAATTGCAATTTTGTAAATGACGGATATGACTTCTAGATTCTTAAAAATAACTTGCTGAGCACATGGCAATTGCTAGTCCTTTCCCAGGTTTTGAAAGTTTTCTTTTAGCATATCTTTTGGATGCTGTGATTGACAAAACCCATACATTTAGAGACCGTATAGACCTGGGTTTGTATCCCAGCTGCACAAATTACAGGTTGTGTGGCCTTTGGAAAGTGCCTTAACCTTTCAGAATTATTTTCCTCCAGGAGAAAAATCAGGTTAAAATACAGGGTATGTTCCTTTTCCCTGCTCTGCTCAATTCGTTTGCTTTGGTTTCTACTTTAAGAATACCTGTTATTCGTTCTGATCAGACCTTCAGAATGGTTACCTGCAGACTCATCCTTTTCAGTTTCTTCTTTTGGGTCCTTTCTCAAGTTTGTTCTTCATCTTCATTCCATTTTCTGTTGTGTAAAGTCTGTTTTATATTGCTTCTTATGTGAATTAAATTTCTTCTGCTGTGCTTTTTATTTTACTACTCACTTTTCTTATTCTGCCTGTTCCTGTTTAATAGAGGCAACATCTTCTTGAGTCTTAGTGTGAGCAGTAAACATTTATGCTCTATGTATTACATGCCTTTTTGTAAAAAATAAAGAGGAGGATTTTGCATTAAATTCTTAGGAAATGTCACTCTTGTGCTGTAGATTTTTTTCAAAGGTCCCATTAAAAAACCAACCAAACAAACAAAAAACCCTTCTTGAGTAAAGGCAGAAAGCCAGTATTGGAGAACAGTCAAGATTTAAAGACTAATTGTTTCTCTCTGTCCGTCTCTCTGTCCCGGGATTGCCAAGGTCTTCAGTTGGAAGCTGTGTGGTGAACTGTTGCCACAATTCGTGGGACATGACATCAGTGCTGGTTCTTCCGTCTTCCTTTTAAGTGAAAAGCCTGTGGCAGAAATTTCTGGAAGTGAAGGTTTTTCTCAGGTTTGGAATGAGGTGTGGGAGGTAAACGAGGTGCAAGAACTTCTTTCAGTAGGTGGAATTTCATTCCAAGGAGTGGAAAGGTGAGAGAAATCCATACAATTCCAAAATTCTCAGAGGACAATAGGGATATGGTCTTAGGTAAAGCCCTAATCTCACTATGCTCTGTCTGCCAGGATGGGCCAATCTCTATTAACAACCAATGCCTCTACCTCATGCCATTTTTTTTCCTGTGGTCCCGGGCAGGGAATCAGTCAGTTTGGCCTGGGCTCTTCTGTTCATTCAAGGACCAAGCAAGCTGTTGGTGGGGTGAGGTAACGGTGGTGTGGAAGGGGTGATTCAGTAGGTTCACTCTTGAGACTCCAAGGCCATTAGGTGTAACCTAGAGGCAACCAGAGTGTCTCAGTCCCACTGCTTGGGCTGAGTTGGTGGCAGGTCTCTAGAACCTCTGCGTGCAGTCAAATGTCCCTTTTTTTTTTTTTTTTTTGAAAAATTGTAAGTTTTAGATCATTAATTCACATTTTTAACAGACTTTTTGAGGTCTAATTTACATACACAATTCACCTGTTTAAAGTGTACAATTCAATGGCTTTTAGTATATTCAGAGTTGAGCAACCATTACCACAATCAATTTTAGAACATTTTCATTGCCCCCTCAAAGAAAACCCATACTCATTAAGTAGTCACTCTCCACCCCCCATCCTCCTGCCCCAGCACCCAACTCCTCAGCTGTAGGCAGCCACTAATCGACCTTCTGTCTCTGTAGATTGACCTATTCTGGACATTTCATATAAGTGGAATCATATGATATGTGGTCTTTTGTGACTGACTTCTTTCACTTAGCGGAATGTTTTCAAGGTTCATCCATGTTGTAGCACGTGTCACTATTTCATGTATTATATGACGCAGCAGTTTCACTCCTAGACGTATCCCCCAAAGAAATGAAAATATATGTCCACATAAAAACTTGTATACAAATGTTCATACCAGCATTATTCATAATAGCAAAAAAGTAGGAACAAGCCAAATGAACATCAACTGATGAATGGATACATAAAATATGGCATATCATACAATGGAATATTTTTTATTTGGCAATAAAAATGAGTGAAATATTGAAATGAAAAAATTGAAAATGAAAAAAAATTGGAATTCAAAAAAATGAATGAAATATGAAATTGTCTTTTATTGCCAAATAAAATATTTCATTGTATGGATATACCACATTTTATTTATCCATTCATCAGTTGATGAATGCTGGTATGGACATATGTCCACCCAAGAACCTATGCACAAATGTTTTCTTTTGGGTATATGTCTAGGAGTGAAATTGTTGTGTCACATAATATCTCTATAAATGCTTTTGCTGCATCTCATAAATTTTGGTATGTTGTATTTTCAATTTCATTTATTTCAAAGTATTTTCTAATTTCGCTTGTGATTTCTTCTTTGATCCATTGGTTATTTGGAAGTGTTTTTTGATTTCCGCATATTTGTGAATTCCCGAGATTTCTTTGTCATCAAGTTTTAGTATCATGCTTTTGTGGCCAGAAAACATCCTTTGTATAATTTCAGTCCTTTTAAATATGTTTGTAGCTTTGTTTTATGGCCTACCATATGGCCCGTCCTGGAGAATATTCCAGAATATGTACTCTACTGTTGTTGGGTGGAGTGTTCTATAGGTGTGTGTTAGGTTTAATTAGTTTACAGCACATGTCTTATCTTAAACATTTGTTAAATAGACTTACCAAGCTGTTTAATTGGGCCTTGTTGGTATTTAAATGTCTCTGAAAGAGGCAGCTGCCTGTTTGGTTATACTTTCTCTCTGAATTGATGTATATCCAAACACACTAAAATTGAAAATGTATTAAAAAGCAAAACCGAAACAAAGATTAAAAAAAAAAAAACCTTTAAAGTTATTATTCTAGGGTACAGGTATTAAGCTTTCACTGAGGGATATAGTTTCCAAAAGCAGCTTGTTTGCTTTTTCAGTTTCTGTTACTGAATTATCTTAAAAGCAATAGAATTATTGCTTCTCTAAGAATTGTGCAGCACACTGACCAAAAATTTAGTTTTAGAGGAGATTCGCAGGTTGTGATGAACATGAATCCTGCCTTACGTCTCTGCAGTTGGCCCTGGATATCTGCATTAGCAGACCACAGCTCTTAGTGTGGATGGGATCAAGATTTCAACTGAGTGCAGTCAATGCTATTAAGAAAACATACCCACAGTATTCTTGAGAATTTGAACATGGCTAAAAGCATCTCAGTATTACTGTGAAATTTCTGTTTAAAGCGTATTTTGGGTGGTGTTTGAATGTGTCCTGTTCTGTGAAAGCAGTTTCTCTTTCATGAAACTGCTGAAATTGAGGCCAATAGTGCTGTTAATCTGGAATCCAAATTGAGATGGGCTCTGGCTGAATACACCCTAGAGAGTTGAAAAAAAAAATATTCAGTTTGACAAATTCCAGTGTTTTCACTGATGTAGTTAATATTGATTAAAGTATACTTATTATCATTAAGTATCATTTTAGGTAGAATAAGTTGTTTTTGCACAGCATTTATATCACCATTAAATATCTAACTGGCTCTATTTCAACATTGCTATCAATAAATCATTTGACTCTCACAATAGGAATTCGCGACTGTGTTGCCCCTTATTGAAAAAGTTGGTTGTACCCAAGCTGACTTCATTTTTTCCTGTACTCTTTCACTCAGAAATAATAATTTGCAGGAAAGAAAGTTTTTTTGTTTTTAACAGATTTATAGTCTACTGGAATGAGAGCGAAGTGAGTTTTTTATAGCTACTTTATTTATTATTTATTTATTTATTTATTTGGCTGTGTTGGGTCTTCGGTTCGTGCGAGGGCTTTCTCTAGTTACGGCAAGTGGGGGCCACTCTTCATCGCGGTGCAGGAACCGCTCTTCATCGCGGTGCGCGGGCCTTTCACTATCGCGGCCCCTCCCGTTGCGGGGCACAGGCTCCAGACGTGCAGGCTCAGTAGTTGTGGCTCACGGGCCCAGCTCCGTGGCATGTGGGATCTTCCCAGACCAGGGCTCGAATCCGTGTCCCCTGCATTAGCAGGCAGATTCTCAACCACTGCGCCACCAGGGAAGCCCCAAAAGTATTTTGACTAATAATTCCATTTTTTACTTTGACCCTTGATGTTATATACAACATCTTGCTTTCCTGTCACTTGGCTGTATGGAAGAAATATTTTTTTTCATCCCTTGCCTGCTGTGACAATGCCTTATTCTAATTTGGAAATGAAACCACATCTCTAATCGTGACTAAACATATTTTCTATTGCACATTTTTTGGTAGAGTTCACGTAAGTGCAGAGCTGGTTATTCATGAGCACAGTTTTTTTTTAAACAACCCTTGCCCCCAGCCTGTTCTATATTGTATTAGACATATTTGTGTGTGTAGTGGAGAGAACTGATAATAAGGGTTTCAAATCCCAGCTTGACCACATTACTATGTGATCCTGGACAAGATACCCTAAACTTATGAGCTTTGGTGAGCCCTGTGTAAAATGGGAATGGTGCTGGGAAAAGAATGTGACATGGATATAATTGTCCAGGGCAAGATACCCCAAATTTATGAGCTTTGGTGAGCCCTATGTGAAATGGGAATGACGCTGGGAAAAGAATGTGACATGGGAATAATTGTCCACGGTGTTGCAAGGGTTAAATGGGTTCTTGACTGCAAAGCGCCTAGTACAGCACTTGGTGTGCAGAATAATCTACAGTTGTTAGCTTCCTTTTCCTTCCTGTCTCTTCTTTCCAGTGGTGGATAAGCTCTTTCGTGTTGATCGGTTTATATTACTCTGTATTTTTCAAACCTGGCCCAGAGCTGGAACCTAATAAGTGTCACATACATTATGTTTACAGCTTTAACCACCTCTCCCCAGAACTTCAAAAGCAAATCCCATCTCCCTAGGTTTCTAACTTTCCAGAATTTGAGTCGGTGTTTCCCTCATCCTTGCTATGGACCATGCCTTTTAATGAAATATATTGATATTTAGTATATTGCTAGTCAGGAATAGGCATAATATAATGATCTGAGAACTAGCAGTAATACTTTGATTTATTTTAATTCTATGAAGTCTTAGCAAACAACATCTAACTGTGTATTTGCACGTTTTATCATTTTCCCTGGGAACTGCAATTCCTTGAACATCATTTACACTTTTCTTCCTTGCCTCTCACATTGCCACAGTCATTAAAGCTGATTGTATTCATCTCTCCAGTTTGTAACTAAAATTCCATGAAAGGTTTCGGTGCTGCCAGCCAGATCATGCTGCAGCAAGGGATTCCATTTCCCACTAACAAACTAATAGCTTCCCTTATTTTTCTTCCTTGTGTAGTGACAGTGTTTATTGTTGTTCCAAAGCCAATTTACAGCTTAACTGTAGAAATGCTGTATTTTAATCTGACCATATTAAACTTAAAAAATTCAGAAGTCTCTTAAGCGTGAGATAAAGGTTTTCTGTTTAATAATGATGAATAACCTATTTAGAGGTATTCATCTGAGGAACTGAGGATAATTTTGCCATCAGGCCATTTGTATTAGGGCACAAACAGATGGGTCTTACTCTGAACCCTGATGGCAAACAGATCAGACACCCTTTAATTGCTTGGGGAAGAAGATTCCTATGGCCATGGCTCCTTCCCAAGGACACACTGATCGTCACTGTGACAAATCTCAAATCTGATACATTTCAGCAAGGCAGAAACCCTCACTGCATTCATTTGGTAAAAACTTCCCCTACTGTGCTGCAGTTAGTCACTCAGAGTAACAACAAAGAAAAGACCCTCCAGTGAATAAGTCTGCCTTTTAATTGTGAAGCTGCGGCAAGTTTACATACAAGAGAATCACATTAAAATGTGAATCACACAGAAATTTAGAAATGTTAGAACACTGGTTGGAAATTGCCTATGACCCTTGGGAATGACGGCTTGAGAGTCAGGAATTTGTGATTCACAGGACAGTCTTCTTCAGCCTCTTGTTTGCAGTTTGTTCTATGGGACTGGTGATACCTTTTTTTAGAGGGCTGTTTTGATGGTGGAATCTAAAAGCACTGGTTCAGCGTAAGTGCTCAGCAGGTGGTAGTTGTGATGACATTTAGTTTCTGGAAATATTTATAAATGAAGGTTCTGATCACCAGTTAGCTTGCCTATCCATTATTCTAGTTCATAAAGTTAAGAAAATCTCAAAAAGTAAGCATCTTCCCTTGTAAAGTTGTCAAATCAATCCTTTATTGAGAGTTAATCAATAAGCACTTAGCTTCTTAACTAACTGTCTCTTGAATAACTAGATAAGTGAACAAACCATACAATTTATCAGAATTTGGGACAGCAACCTAAAATTCCCAAAACATGGATCAAAACTCAAGTAGTTATCATTCATAAATACAAGTTCTGGAACATCAGAGAGGTAGCACCATGCTGTGCATCTTGTGCATGCCTAGTAAACATATGGTTATTTCTTGGGCAAAGAAATAAGTGGCACCATTAGATTACAAGAAAGAATTAATTAGCACCATTATTTTACACAATCAGAAAGATTATTGTTTGGAGTCCTTTCTTAATTACTTATTGATTTGAAGAACCTGTGACTAGAGGAGACTGTTAAATTTATCTATTTCCGATCTCTGGTTTTATAAATGAAGAGACAGAGGCCCTGGGGGTTAAATGACTTGGCTCTAGGTAGCTACTTAGTGACTGAGGCCGGTTTGGAAATCAGGGTAGATTTACTGAGGGCATGAAAGAAGAGAAAAAGCCCATCTTGTGGCCTTGTGCACCTGTAGGGCCATTGACTGGCATTCCGAAAAGCAATGGTGGTCGTCAAGACTGGCAGAGAAAAGAGGAGCTGAAAGAGGCAGTCTTCTAAAAAGAAGACTTTAAATGAAGGAAAAACCTCTTTCTTGCTTATTTTTGATGGGACCAGCAAGAGTGTGAGTACCATGCTTTGGTGTCCACTCTGTGGCCTTTCAACCCTGTAAACAGAAGGTCAGCTTAACCTGCTCCAGGTGGAGCTCCTTTCCAGAAGGTGGGGATTCTTGGAGTTGGACTGCAGAGACGACCTATTGAGTTCACGTGGGTAGATTTTCTCTCTTGGCAGATATACCTATACATTGGTAATTGGGATACACAGCTCTGCACTCTAGCTCTCTAGACAGGGGAGAAGGTTAGCGTCCTACAACGGATGAGGCTTGTGAGGAGGGAGAGAGAATGAGTAGGTTGTTAAGAGGGCAGAGGTCTAAAGGGCAGGGTCGGCTATCAAAAGAGAAAAGCCTGGATTCCCATCTCTCATTGCAGTGTATCTCCAAGATTACTACCATCTATCAGTATCATTCATTCGTTCAACGAATACTGGTTGAGTATCTGTTACCTGTCAGGTACTGTTTTAGGTGCTGGAGGTATCACTGTGAACAAACCAACAACTACCCATGTGTTCACAGAACGTAGATTCTGGTAGGAAGAGACAATAAATCCTATTTCTCCCCTCTTCTACCTGCTCACCTTGATATCCTGATTCCAGGTTCTTATTCCTCGTTCTTTCCAAGAAACAACCAGGAGTTCAGCACTATTCCAGTTTATTTCACCTTCTTCTGACCCCTGGTAAGCTTTATCGTGTTAAGCCAGAAGGCTCAAATACTCCTGCTGAACCCTTTATTTGCCTAGCAGACCCTAAATAGGGAAAGCTCTTGTATGTTTTTTTTACATTTACAGAATGTCTCTGAGCTTCTTGAAATTTCCATATGTCTCCACATCATTTTCAGATCAGAATTTTGTTAACACAAGTGTATCTGTTGCATGGATTGTGGATGTGGATTCAGAGGGAGTGCAGAAATCAAGATTTGTGATTAAGTAATGTATAAGATTTAGGTCAGGTGGGGGAAAGGCATCTCAGGCTGGAGAACAGTATATCTCAAGGGTGAAAGTGATGATGAAGAGAAAAAGTAAGCAGCAGATTTAATAGGATGACCCTGAATTTTAGACACAAAACTTACTGAGCACTTGTAATCAGAATGAAATCAATAACTGCTGCTGACCATTGACCAGAGGCACAGGAACTACAGTGTTGGAGTAGGTTTCTAGTGTCCTTAGTGAAGGATCTACAAATGGCATGCCATTTTGGTAAAGTGAACTGAGATTTTGATTTACAGCGTTTTTTAGGGCAGGATGAAATGTTTCAGAGGAAGTAGGTGTTACTTGAAAATGACATTTTCATCTTTGAAGCCTGAGTGGCAGTGTTCATTTTGTCCAGTTTAACATGATAGAAAAATTCTAATCTTTCACGGTATCAGTCCTGTCTCCCTAACCTTTCCCATTAGAAGGGTGATTTAACCTCAAATTTGGTCCTCAGGAAGTTGAAATTGGATCACATACAATTAAATTATAAATGGAAATGTCTTGGAGCTTTATAATAGGAAATTTAAGCAGTGAAAAATTTATTTTAAAAATAACTCATGAGATATTTAATTAGGATGTTGTTGACATTACTTATTTAATTCATGTATTTATTGTGTAGGTACATTATATTTAGCTTTTGAAAAGGTGTAATTGCTTTGTCGTGACAGATTATATTTTCCAAAGATGGCTGCCACAATATATCTCCTACCACCAGCTGTTCTTACAGTATGACACTGACACCCTTTCCGTCAAGTGGTGGGATCTGTGTCTCCTCTCTTTGAACTTGAGCCGACTTTACGATTGCCTTGACCAATAGTTGGAAGTGATACCATGTGACTTATGAAGCTAAGTCATAAAAATGCCATGGACTTCCACCTTATTCTTTTGGGATGTTTACTCTTCGAATTCAGCCACCCTGCAGTAAGGAAATGTGTAGGTATATTGGCTGACTGCCCAAGCTGAGGTCCCCTCTGATGCCAGTGATCTACTAAATGAGTGAGTGGCTTTTCAGATGATTCCATCTGCAGACATAGAGTCACCCTCTGCCCCAACAGCCTTTCAGCCACCCTGGTTGACGCTGTGTGGAACAGAGACACATCCTGCCCAGATTGTGGATTCATGAGCAAAATAAAATAGTTGTTGGCAGTTTTAAGCCACTAAGCTTGGGATAGTTGGAGATATTTTATTTCCCAGCAGTCGATAAACACAATACATGGCTAGCATACCCAGACTTAAATGAGTCTTATTAGTCAAATTGCTGTAAGCGGGGTTGCTTACTTAGTTTGCCCACGCTAGAGAATAGTCTCTTCAGTAGCTGGACAGAGTCCATGTGATCTAGTCAACAGATAATAATATCTGGATGTATTTTTAGTATAGTTGAGAGTGAGATTATCTACATAGCTCTATCACCTCCTAGTTTATGGAAAAGTTACTTAGTTTCTCCATCTGTAAATTGGGGATGATGCTAAACCACTTAACTCATAGAGTTGTGAGGATTCAATGAGTTAGTCCATGTAAAGCACTTAGAACAACACTTGGTACAGAGTAAGCACTCAATAAATGTTAGATACTGTTAGCATCATTTTAATTCTGATGCTTTATGAGCACAATTGGAGGGTTTGTTGAGAGCAGTTGAACTCACAACGTATTATGACTATTTTATAGCTTTCTACATGTTCTTACATATGATAAATTTTGTAGGTCACATAATGGCTTTTGATATTAGTCCCAGGTTTCTCCTCAGTAAGGAGCCCAGGTGAGAGTCTTTAATGAGTGGGGACATGGACATAATCTGGCCCCAGACTGGATCTTCTCTGTGCTTTTGCATCTGCTGAGATGTCTGCTTTTTGCTGTAGGCTCATTATGACTATGTTTTCTTCCTCTTTGCTTATGCTCTTGAAATATAGTCTTTAAGTATAGTCTTGATTTATCTGTGGATTTCTACGTGTGGCTTTGCTTCTTGTGGATTTGTTCTGTAAATTGCTGGCTGTGGTCATGTAATGCTGTATCCCCAGCCTGAACATCCCCATCTGTGTTTTCTTTGCTGGAATCGATGTCTTCTGTGTGCTGCAAAGATAGGAGGCGGGTTTTAAATCTCCCTTGGTGGGAAGAGGTGCGTCCTGCTTGGAGTCTGATTTGGAAATAGATACCCCATTGTGCAAAAACAAAGATACCAGGATACTTCCTGGGTAACACCATTTAGTATACCTTGGGTAGCAGCAGCCCTGGGCAATACTATTTAACCACTTCATGCACAATATGCTGTCCTTTACATTGATGATACTGGCTGATGACATATAGGTATGGAATCTAATTGGCTACTTATTGGGCTTATATTTCTGATTTTCTTGTGAATTATTTTGGAAACATAGAAACAACTTCATCAAATCCATATATAGCATAAGGTATTTAACACTTTATATTGGCTTTATTGTTGAGTTACAGTAAAGTTTTATGATGCAACTATTAAAGTAATTACCTACAAATTTATTTTCAAAAACTTTTTAGTAAACTAAAAATATTGCTAAGAGTTAACTATTTAAACATCTATTTATTGTCAGTAATTTATTTCTGGTCTTGACATTAAATGTTAATAATATTTTAGATTTTTAAAATAAAAATAACAATAATGCTTTGTTTTTATTTTGTTTTGTGAGAATAAAGTACTTCAACACACCTGTCTGTGTAGAAAGGGAGGCTGTTATTAACCTCCAATTTTATAGAGAAAATTGAACATTCAGCCAAAGCTGAAAAATGATTAAATTAGTTAGAATTGCATTTCACTCTAAATAGCAAGACTCAAAAAAGGTTGCTTTTTCTTTTGCAACAAAATGTCAAGAGGAAAGCATTCCAGTGTTGGGATGACAGCTCCATGATGCCATAAGGGGCCTGGATTTTTCCCTCTTTTGTCTCTACCTTTCTTAATGTGTGGGTTTTGTACTCACGGTTACAAGATGATGGCTCCAACTTCAGGTATCACATCTACATTCCAGGAAGACAGAACGGGGAAGGTCAAGTGTCAAAAGCACATGACAGCTGAGTTTATCCCTTTTTATCATGAAAATAGTAGCTTTTCCAGTAATCCCATTCCCTAGACTTCTGCTTACATGTTGTAGGTCATATAGCCCCTACCAACTTCCAAGGAATGGTGTTAGTTATCTGCCATTGCATAACAAATTATCCTACCTTACAAGCTGAAACCACAAACATTTATTATCTCATAGTTGCTGTGGGTCAGAACAGAGGCTTAGCTGGGTGCCTCTGTCTCAGTCTCTCATAAGGCATCATTTGGGGCTATGGTTTCATATGAAGACTTGACTGGGGGAGAATCTACCTCTAAGCTCATTCACGTGATTGTTGGCAGGGTTCAATGCCTAATGAGTTGTGGGACTGATGGCCTCAGTTCCTCACTGACTGTTGGTCACAGTTGCTTTGTTTCCTTCCATGAGATCCTCTCCACAGGTCAGGTCACAACATGGCAGTGGGCCTCCCTCAGAGAGAACACGGGGGGAGAGAGGGTAGCCCAAAATGGAAGTCCCAGTCTTTTTTAACCTAATTTTGGAAGTGACATCACATCATTTTTGCCCTGTTCTACTTATTAGAAGTTTCATTAGGTCCAACCCACGCTCAACAGGAGGGGGCTAGACAAGCACTACAAGGTGGGAATCATTGGGTGCCACCTTAGAGGCTGAATACTTTTAGTTGCGATGTTACCGTCACACACAAAATCAGGAAGAAGTGGAGAAGGGCTGTCGGCTAGGCAGTTAGCTATCGCTACCATGTGGAGTGGATAAAGAGTACAGAGTTTGGAGTTAGAAGGAACTGGATTTGAGTCCTTGAACTGCCACCTATTAAATGAACCTCTGCCACCTGTAAAATAACATCTTTGACCTATTTCCTCAACAAAGTCACAGGCTTATTGTCCTAATTAAATAAGGTAATGTAGCATAAAAGTGTGCTTTGTAAATTCTTAATGAATTTTTCCCAAAGGTAAAAGGAGCACCTTCCCCCAAAATAACGCAGTGTAGCCCAGACATACAATTCTACGATTGACAGTCAGGAAGCCTGAAATCTGGGCCCTTTACTTCCTTATTTAGAACTTACCATCTTTTTGAGTAGGCCATCCCACCATCTAGGCATATGTCAAGGACCTGTGTATGGCAGAGCTGAGTGCTTTCTGCAAATATGCTGTTAGAATACCTTTACCAATCGAAGTATGTGCTTCCTTTACCTTTGGAAAATTATAGTTTTTTGTTTATCCTTTTAAATAGTGTCTTTATCTTCTTACCTTTATCTAACCAAAGACAGGTTATCTTAAGACCTTGCAGCAAAGCTACATTTTTTTCTTTTCTGCTTTTTAACCTTAAATCTAAGATCCAGGTTTTGTAATAGATAGGAAGTGATTCTCAAGGGGAAATCCCTTTATGTCACTTTGAGTGGATTGACTAATCAATCTGTGTCTAAAATTCAGCATATTCTTACAGTAGAATCACTAGTCTACTACTATGGTCATTATATATTTATCCAGTTATTCATTCAACAAATATATTTTGAGGGCCTGCTTTATGCAAAGCACCAAGGAAGCTGCTGTGGGGAAGACAGACCTAAAATGTGGTTTTGGCATCAAGGAATTTATAATGCAAAAAGGGAAGTAACATGTTAACAGAAATAATTGTAATAGAGGGCAGTTTCTGATGAACATCATAAGAAGCACTAAATGATAAGGGGATTTAGAGAGAGGAAGGGAGCACTTCCCGCTGTGGATCATTGGGAAAGCCACCCTAGTCATGGCCAACCTCTGATTAGAGATTATGCACATTAAGCGTGTGAAAGGAAGACTTGCTGACATTTTCACCTTCTCTGCTTAAGTGCTTGGTTGATGTAAATAGGAGCTTTGTTTGCTATAATTCAATTGGAATAGAAGGCCTTTTAAATCAAAAATACTTAACCTCTCTGCCCTAGAAAAAGTAGGAAACAGCACATTTGAGGAAGGACTCAGCTCTGCTGTGTGTGGGTCCTTTACATCGCCTAGTGGGGATTTGGCCCATGTCCAAAACGGGGTAGTGGAGAACAAGGCAGGAAGAATGGAGTAGACTGAGTAGAAACAGTAGCCTGGATAAGATGAATAGTCAAAACTTCAACCAGTGGCAGAGGCGCTCTTGCATGCTGGTGAAGAAACGCGCTGCAGTCGGACGGCCTGGGGTGTCAACCTGTGGTTCTGCTGCTTTCTGATTATGCGACCTTGGGCAAGTGAATTCCTTCTTGTCTTAGTTCCCTCATTTATATAATATGGATAATAATATTTTAATTTCATAGGTTTGTTGTACTAATTAAATGACGTACTATGTATGAATTCTTAGAAGAGGGTCTGGCCCACGGTAAGCACGCAGTGTGTGTTAGTTATGATTGTTTGAAGTATGATGAATTTCTAGAATGCCCGTCACTCCCATTCAATAGAAGTAAAAAATAATTTTTCAAAAGCCAATGGGTTGGGGCCTCCCTGGTGGCGCAGTGGTTGAGAATCCGCCTGCCAATGCAGGGGACACGGGTTCGAGCCCTGGTCCGGGAAGATCCCACATGCCACGGAGCAACTAAGCCTGTGTGCCACAACTACTGAGCCTGTGCTCTAGAGCCCGTGAGCCACAACTACTGAGCCCACGTGCTGCAACTACTGAAGCCTGCTTGCCTAGAGCCCGTGCTCTGCAACAAGAGAAGCCACCCGTGCACCGCAACGAAGAGTAGCCCCCGCTCGCCGCAATTAGAGAAAGCCCGAGCGCAGCAGCAAAGACCCAACGCAGCCAGAAATAAATAAATTTGTAACAACAACAACAACAAAAAGCCAATGGATTAACTGTTTTTCGTATTTCATCTCATCAGAGAGAACTGAGAATTGAGCAAACCTAGTGAATGATAGTAGATTGTGACCATTCTGATTTGGCCGTCTGCTGTGTTGTAGAAGAAGGGGTATTATAGGAGCCTTGCTGGTGCTCCACTTAATACACTCATCATAGCCTGATTAGTTTCCTCGGGCTGCCACAACAATGTACTGAAAACTGGGTGGCTTAAAACAACATACATGTATCCTCAGAGTTCGGGGGCGCTAAAAGTCCAAAATCAAGACGACAGCAGGGCCATCCCCCTCTGAGATTCTGGGTAGAATCCTCTCTTGCCTCTTCCTAGCTTCCGCTGTTGGCCTTCGGTCTTTGTGGTCCTTGGCTTACCTCTGCCTCCCTCCAGTCTCTGCCTCCGTTATCACGTGGAGATCTCCCCTGTGTGTCTCTGTTTTCACAGGGCTTTCTCGTCTTACAAGGATGCCTGTCATAGTGGGTTAGGGCTGACCCTAATGAATTCACCTTAATTTGATTACATCTGCAAAGACCCTATTTCCAAATAAGGTCACATTCACAGGTCACATTTTAAATAAGATCACATTCGCATTCATAGGTACAGGAACATATCCTTTGGGGAGATATAATCCAGCCACAATCCCCACACAGTGTCCTCAAGATTGAGATTTGGAACCTTAGGAGGCATGGGGAGATATTTTGATGAGTTCACGAAGACAGGAGCTGTAGAGCTCTGGCTAATAACCTTTACTGCTGGCTAGTATGGGCTGTTGCCACATAAACTAGGTTAGCAAGTCACTTTCACTCTTGAGTCCACTCACTGAGTTTGTTTCCACCTTCCCCAAATGTACGAATGCATAGAAAAGCAAAAGTAATTCCAGAATTATCTAGTGGTGGTGGTACCTGCAAGGTGACGGGATGTTATTTTGTTTTGCTCTTTTTCTTTTTAATAGAAGAGAGGCTTTGTGGCTTTGGGGATGTTGTGTGAATCCTCAGGTGGGCTCATGAGGATCAAAATGTTTGAGATGTATTGCTGTTTAGGGAGAGCAGTGTATTTTCTCTTTAATTCCTTGGGAAGAGTCACACATGGGATCACAGCCGGTTTAGTAAATCATACATCCTGGGGCAGCGACCCAGATGGTGTAAAGCTATTGACCTAGCACAGAGGGTGAGGTGCGCTGCTGAAGGCATCAAGCCTGGCCGGCCTCCAAGGGCTCGAGCTGTGGCCGTGTCACGGTCTACCACTTTGACATTTGTCCCCGTGGATCCTGAAAGCTGCAGATAAAATTTTCAAAGGCTTGGCTGCCTGTAATTTAAGAATGAACTTGGGGGCTTCCCTGGTGGCGCAGTGGTTGAGAATCCGCCTGCCAGTGCAGGGGACACGGGTTTGAGCCCTGGTCCGGGAAGATCCCACATTCTGTGGAGCAACTAAGCCCGTGCACCACAGCTACTGAGCCTGCGTGCTTAGAGCCCGTGCTCCGCAACAAGAGAAGCCACTGCAATGAGAAGCCCGCGTACCGCAACGAAGAGTAGCCCCCTCTTCACCGCAACTAGAGAAAAACCCGCGCGCAGCAACGAAGACCCAATGCAGCCAAAAGTAAATAAATTAAAAAAAAAAAAGAATGAACTTGGTTAGAAGTCAGATCAAGTACGAGAAAGTGAAAATGTCATTGCACAAGAGAAAAACGAACAATCTGGTGGAAATGCAGTAGTTTTAAAAGCGTTTTTGTTTTTTCTTTAGTTGTTTTTGTTTACTTTTTATCTTTACTTTTGAGGCAGATACTTCTCTTTTTGGCTTTAACTGAGTAGCATTTAATGTTTGGGGGAAAAATAGAAAACAGCTGGTCTGAGACATGAAAAAAATGCTGAAGTGTGCATGGGGACACTATCTCTCATATGGTAGCATTGCCTCCTTGGGAAAAATATGACCGGTTTGGAGATGTTGACATAATTACCCAAAGACAGAGACTGAAGGGGGGACAGAGTGGTCAGTTTCCAATTATGCGGTCAAGAATAGGTAAATCAAAATTACATGATTTTCATATACTTGAATCGACTTGATCTACAATCAAAACAGTTTATTTCTATAGAAGTGCTTTTAAATCAAACTTTCAAAAATTTTAGAGTATAGTACTTTGTCATTACTTCTTTTTTTCAGTGTAATAAAAGGAAGTTTCTTTCTTGTATGTGTGAATATGTACTTCACCCGATCAAAAAATCATCCTTACACCACCCACCTCTTGGGTTGAATCTGTTTATTAACTCCTGTTGAGGTAGTTTCTGGATTTGGAGTTAAAGTGTAAAATGGAAGACTTTATTAAAAGAAGAGCCCCAACTCTGGAACTAACTCTAGTAACTGAAGAAGGCATTCTTTAATGATACGTTACAAAACTAGAGTGTTTGGGCTATTATTGTTACATGCAACAACATAATTATGAGAAAAAGAAGCCAGGTGCAAAAAAGTACTTATTGGACGCTTCCTACTATGCTCAAACATAGGCAAAACTAATGGTGTTAAAAGTCAGAATAGAGGTGTGTTTTGGGGAGATGTAGTGACTTGGAGCGAATACAGTGAGGGCTTCTCAGCTTCCGGTAGTGCTCTGTTTCATAACCTGGGGGTTGATGGCTTGAAGGATTCATCTTGTGAAAATTCATCAAGCTATATACTTAATCACTTGTGTTCTTTTCTGCTACATTTATTTTACATTTTAAAAAGTTAGAAAGATATGTTATAGAACTTAATGGACATTCAGAACTCTTAAGATAATTTTATCCTGAAAAAATTTAAATTTTGTGGGCTGGCTGATATATCTTGATGAAAATTTGCCCCAATCTTAAACATGGCAGATTTGGGAGTGCTAATGTTTATATATATGTTTTTCATAATTGCACCAAAATTGAGGAATCTTTCTCTGGGAGCTGCCCATTGATATTCCTGGTAATTAGCAACCTGCTTCTGTTTCTCAAATTGTATTTTCAATCATGTAAGTGTGTTTAAAATTAGCTACAATTTATATTCAGTGGGAGTCAGAATTAGATACAATTTATATTCAGTTCAGAACATAGAATTTGTCTCTCAAACTTCTCATTAGCTCTGAGGTTCATAAACTTGGATGTATGTATGTGTGTATGTGAGTTTTAAAAATCTAAGGATAGGACAAAAGGGAAAAACTAAGAATATGGAGGAGGTATAGAAGAGTTGAAGAAGAGTGAGGGTAAGTGGAAATAATGAAGACACAAATCTTCAGATGTTCGTTTAAAAGTAAGAAAATGAAATATTTTTTTGGCCAGACATGTGACACATCCAGTGAGGTGTTTGTGTTTAACTCCTGTTGGTTTTGAATGGACTGAGCTGTTTGAACTGAGGAAGAAGTGGTGGTGGTGGTGGTGGTGGAAGGAGTTTAGATTTTTTTTTAAATAGCTTTATTATTATTTATTATTACTATTTTTTTGGCTGAGTTGAGTCTTTGTTGCTGCACGTGGGCTTTCTCTAGTTGTGGCAGGCAGGGGCTACTTGGGCTTCTCGTTGTGGTGTCTTCTCATGTTGTGGAGCATGGGCTCTAGGCAGCGGGCTTCAGTAGTTGCAGCACGCAGGCTCAGTAGTTGTGGCTCGCGGGCTTAGTTGCTCCGCAGCATGTGGGATCTTCCCGGACCAGGGCTCGAACCTGTGTCCCCTGCTTTGGCAGGCGGATTCTTAACCACTGCACCACCAGGGAAGTCCCAGATTTTGTTTTAAATATTGCTCATTCAAAATACTTTGATCAATGCTAGGTGAGGGATGTAAAATAGAAAATATGATACATGATACAGTATAAGTCTGCCCATTAAGAATGTCTCCTGCCTGTTAACATATTCTCTAGTTGGAGAAACAAGGCATTTAGAGCTAAAATGTTTAAATGAAATATATGTGCAAGATAAATGGTATAAATACATACCATTTATAACATACATAACAATATAAATATTGTTACTACAATATTTGACACTTACTGTTTATTTGTTTGCCAGTTAGGTGACAAAGACCAACTTTCTAATAGAAAAATGACAAAGGACTAGGCCAGGTAACCTATAAGGAAAGATTTACAAATGGGCAATACATATATAGAAATAAGTTCAGCATCCCTAGTAATCAAAGAATCTCAAAATTTCATCTATCAGATTGGCCAAATTTATAAAGAATGATAATAGCTAATATTAACGAAATTTTAAGGAAACCAAGACTGTCAATTGGTATAATCTTTCCAGTGGGAAATTAATCAGTTTGTATCAATATTTACAATGTACATACTCTGTGACCAGGGACAGATAGAGGGTTTGTGGAGCCTGAGGCTTATACATTGGGGGAGGGGGAAGGGAGGGTTCTTTTTTAAAAAAAAGGATTCTAAAGTTATGCATACAGAATTGGGTATGAAAGTAGATATTTAGTTTTAATGAGAAAAAAATCATAACAAATTTTTATAAAGTTGGTGAATACCACAAATGTCACAAAATTCATCTCTAACTGGCAAACTTGAGTCAGTCTGACTCTAAGGCTTGGCTCACGACAGCTTTGTTCTGACAGCCTCAGAATTCATCACCATCTATGTCTGTTGACTACTAAAGACCAAAAGGTATTTGCAACTTCTCACCACCTCTAATGCTGGTGCCCTGGTCTAAACCTCCATCTTGTCTCTCCTGGACCATTGAAATAGCTTCCTAACTGGTCTGTGTTTCACCCTTGAATGGAATTTACATGTTCTGTTTATTAACATTTTTAAAAATGAGCTTCCTGACATTCCTCTATAATAATTTATTTCTGTATTATGTTGGTTACTCTTTGATTGTCTTTGCAGATGACAGTGGTTTTGTATTTTCTACAAAGGCACAGGAAAGATAATTAAGTCTTCTAGCATGGTAGATGGAAATTTCTTTTTATTAATAGTTAGGATGCATAGAATGTGAAAGTTCACATGCACGCATACTTGCTGTTTGTAGTACTGCTATAGGTTTGTTGTATTTATAATTGAATATACTCCATTACTGAGTACACTCTCGACAGGAAATTACTTCCATTTAGTCTAGGCACTGAAAATGGAATTCAGTACTTTGCATATGATTTTAGATGCCTGATGATTGGAAGAATTTTCTACCGACTAGCTCCTGGCTCTATACATTTCAAATCTTGTTTCTCCTCTGTTACCCACATACTTCTAATTCTAGGCTTGGCAAGAGGCATTCTCATTGTGATGTGTGACCTTTGGCCCTGGAGAGTGAGGTGGAATGATGGGCAGTAGGAATATTCCTGGCCATTTCTCATTTGGAATAGCTATCACTAACTGTCTTTGGAAGTGACCTCAAAGTCTGTATTATAAAAGCCACTAAACTAAAATACAATTCCCAACTCAGTTTGCCCTTATTGGATTCTGAAAATGCCCATGGCTACTAGATAGCCACTCAATATAAGGGGCGACTTGGTGAAAGGGAAACTGGAGTGGAGGGCAACAGCAGTCATAATAGATGCATTTAAACTATCTTATTTTTACAAATTTTACAAAAACATATGGCCATGTGAACATATTTTGATGACCCTTCTCATGTCTCGGAAGAGGCTCTAGCAAATGAGGGGGCCTGATGATTAAGTTTTATTAGGCACTTAATATACATGCCTCTCTTTATGACCAGTAATTGTACTTCCAAGAATTTATCCTAAGGAAAGTGTGTAATAAAAATCAATAAGAGCAAACATTTGTTGAGTGCTTACCATGTGCCAGACACCCCGCTAAGACTTCATTTTTATTTTTTATAATGAGCACTTTGACTACTTTATAACAAAAACTGTATTTCTATTTTTTAAAAAATTCCAGAGAATAACACCAATTTAAATGAGTGTTTGAATTTAGACAATTTTGAAATTATGATCATTTTTACTTAATCTTTTCACTCCCTCCTGTGTATGAACCTGTTCATTAAATTTAAGCACTAATTACTTACTGAACGCTAGGCAGGGTTCTAGATGTTCAAATCCCTGCTTTCATGAAGCTTACATTTTATATGAGGAAGATCTAGATAAATAAGTCAACAAATAAGAATGAATAAGTAAAGTCCATGATACATTAGATAGTTTTGTAAGTATTACGGACAAAGAATACAGCAGATGAGGAGGTAGACATGCATGTGTATTGGGAGTAGGGGTTGAGATTTAAATGGGTCACATCATGGAGAAGGTGACATTTGAGTAAAGACCTGAAGGAATTAGGCAGCTTTGTAGAGCATAGTAAGAATTTTAGCTTTTGAGTGCTGTTACGCAAAGCATTTGGGATATGTTGAAGAATAACACAATCTGACTTAAGTTTTAAAAGTATCTCTCTGGCTGCTGGGTGGAGAATAGGAGAGGTCAAGGGTGGGTGGGATAGGGAGATGAACTAGTGGGAATTCTAGTGATCTGACTGGGGAGTCATGGGGCTGTCTGTGGCCAGGGAAGCAGTGTTGTAGGTCGTGAGAAGGGGCCGGGTTCTGTGTTTGGTCTTTAATAGTCAAATAGACATCTGAGTGGGGGATTCTAAGGCGGTCACAGCAGAGTTTTTAAGAGCCTACTCGAGACTCCAGGTTCTGCCACTCAACATGGTTCACGGGGACTTCTGTTCATATCTCATGGTGATGTCTTTCTTTAGGACTGGAAAGACAAAAACAAATGTTCTGGAGTTTGTGTAGCAAGATCTAATTGCAAGGAGATAAGATTTAAATCTTTCCTGCTCTGTCTTCTAGCCAATTGTTATTAAAAAGTAACTTAGAGATAATGTCAGGGTGGGGTATCCTTTTTTGTTTGTTCATTTAGAATTTTTATATTGTAGCCACTACAATCGTTCGCTTAATATCAAAGAGAGAAAAAGAAATGAAAAGAAAGGAAAAAGAAAGAATGCCCTCAAAGCCCAGACTTAAATATTCAGTATGCCAAACGGTCTTCTTATATAATTGTAATGCCTGGATTAAATTGGAATACTAGTAAAGAGAAGCCACAACTGTTCAAGTAGATGATGTACTTTTATTTGATATATATCTTTGGTAAGAAGCAATATCTACCTACACAATTATTTCAGTGTCATATTACATTTCATCTTTTATGGCATTGGAATGGAATTGCTATTTAAGGTAACAGTATATCTTTCCTGGAGTTCTTTAAAAATAGGATAAACACTGGCATAGCTGTGATATTTTGATTTAGGCCAATAGAGGTCAGATTACTTTGACAGACCATAGGTCCTTTGATTTAGTAAGGTGAATTCATTCAGAATTCAAAAATCATTTCAAAATACACCTTACTATATGGAGGCAGCAGGATCTGAAGCAGGGGAATTACAGATGTCTTTAACAGACTGCAAGAAGGTTTTTGAAGTGCATTTTCCTTTTTTAAAAAGTTGTGTCAGTCAGAAAACTTAGAAAGTATTACAAGACTCTGAATAAGCTAGATAGTATGTGTGTGTGTCTGTGTGTGTGTGTGGTGTTAAAGAATGCTTTTACCAAAAAAGTACTTTTAACCATAGTTCTCCTGAAAATAACATAGTTTTACGTGACACATGCATTTATAAAAATTGTGTGTTACCATGTTTATGGAAGAAGAATGATGGGCTGTGTTTTAGGAAGAAATTGAAGCAACTTTTGTGTGAAAATTCCTAGGTGGTATTGAAATAGAACTAGGACTAGGTGCTTGGGGGTCCTAAGGTCGGCTTTTATCTTAGTCTCTTAATAGTTTTGTGACGTGTCAGAGCTAACTTTAATAGTATCACTGTGTCCCGTTTTCTTGTATCTTCCTCTCTTACTCCAGCCCCCATCTGGGGGTTAGAGATTCCTTGAAGAATCTGACGGCAGCATGGAAGCTGTCCCATCAAGAATGCACATGTATACATAAGAGATTTATACGTAAATTCAGGGGTGTTTCATGGTTTCTGGAAACCATCTGTATACCTTAGCTGAGTGTGAGTGAATTAGAATGTGTCAGTAAGAACTTGGGGGCTACAAGAGATGCCATGTGAACAAAGGTGAGAGCACCTCAGCCTAATTAGCTGGAAAAAGAAAAGCTCGGGAGACAGGCCAATAATGAACTATCACACATATTTGAGGAGTTGGCATGTGGAAGGAGTAAGTTTATTCTGGGTTGCCTTAGAGCCGGGCGATCCAGTACTGTAGCCACTGGCCACATGTGGCTATATAAAATAAAATAAAAGTAAAGTAAAGTAAAAAGTAAAGTAAAATAAAATAAAAATAAATAAAATAAATTCAGTTCTCCAGTGATAGTGGCCACAATTCAAGTGCCCCATGGTTACTAAATTGAGCAGTGCAGGTATAGAATATTTTATCATTGCAGAAAGATCTATGGGGCAGAGCTCCTCTAGAGTTTTAAACTTTAAACAGGGTGGATTATGGAAAGACAGATTTCACCTTATTATGAACAAAAGCATGCTGTCAGTTTAACTGTCCAGTGCCTGTTCTGTTGAGTTGGCTGCCTCAGAGAACCGTGAGCCTCCTGCCATTGATGGACTCATCTGGAGACTGGATTCCTCCCTATTGGGATTGATGTGGAAGAGATTCCCACACAGAACCTTAGGGTATTTAAATGGGAAGAGGACTCTGTGATTCAACCTCTTTTTTTTTTTTTTTAAACTAAGGATGAAGACAGACTCAGAGCCAAGTGATTTTGCCCAAGGACCCGTGACTGGTTAGTGGCAGAGGCTACGTGTCTTTATGAATCCTAGACAGTGTTTTTTTTTCCATTCCACTCCCTGTCTCACGTGCTAATAACAAGGTTCTCATGGTTCCTGTTGAACAACACATTTCTGATTCTGGTGTCAGCCAGCTTTTCTGCTGTTCTTTCATACTACTCTGCAGCCCAGCTGTATTGGAACACGTTGTTGTATTATATTGTATTGGCCTCATGGGAACATAATATTCTCATTACTGCTCCAAGTCTTTCCCATAGCTGTGCCCTTTATCAAAGTGACATTTCTTCAGAACCTTAATTCTACTTATTTTCTAACTTGTGTTCAAGCCCCAGAATGCTTCAACTCGCACAGTTCCTTTTCTTTGCTGAACTACGTTATGACAATGTCCTCCAACATATATACTCTTTGTGATGATTACATTTTGTTTTGTCAGTCTGATTAGCTTCTTAAAGGCTGAGGTTAGTGTTTTCATGTGTATATCCTGTTTCTGTCTTTCTCACTAGAATATAAGTTCTGTGAAGGCAGGGACCATAGCTGTCGTCTTCATCACTGTATCCCTACTGTCCAGCACATGGCCTGGCGTCATAATAGGTGCTTACTGAATATTCGTTGAATGAATGAATTTTTGTCTTTCAAAGTACCTGGTACTATGCTAAGCTTGTCATGAGTTCTCAATAAATACTTTCTGTTCTCTACAAAAATAAATATTAAAAATATGAGTATGAAAAGACAACATAAGGAGCTTGGAAGTCATTGCTTCTATCCTTAGAGTAAGAAAAAGCTGAACAAACTGAAAATCAGTGATTTTTTTTCTTAGCCCCATCAGTAGTCGTGGGGCAGATACTACCCCGAAATTGGGAGAAGCAGGTAAATCTAGACAGTCACCACTCAGATTTGCTTGCCTGCAGCTGAAGCAGCGGAGCCATAAACTGGAGGAACTACTTAAATAGTAATTTTGCTGAATTGCAGGAGGCTCAGTGTAGTTCAGCTTGAGACTGAGAAACTCTTACGCACAACAGTTTTAGAGGGGGTCTCACACTTACGTGGATTTTGCCTCTAGAACTCCATCAGGGTCTCACAGGGAAGAGTCAAGAAAGATACTTTGATGACTCTGGCAAGAGGAGGAGAAATGTAACCACTGTAAAATACAGAGCATTCTCTGTAATGAAGGTCTACTCTCCAGGGGAAATGACTTTAGCAGAGTCCTACACCACCTGGGGAAAGGGCATTTCTCTGACTTAAGCCCTCCCTAGCTTTTCTGTATCACCTAAAACACTAGTAGAGGTCACAGCACAGCAACACAAGCCTACCAAATGACTGAGATTTCATCATGCGATTCTAGAATGCTTCCCCTTCTGCACTCCTTACCACCGCGCCAACTGGGCTCCCCTATAATAACAGTAGATTACAGCTGAAAGAGCTGCAGGATGCAGACTCTATCCAAGGCAGGTTCTTAGGAAAGCCTAAAGATAATAGAGGAGACAAAACAAGGACACAGGAGAACTTTGAAGCTTCTGGCACCTACGTCTACAGCAGGCATTAAACACAGCCCAACTCCTAGCCAGCTTAATAGAATACCTCACACTGAAGTCCTGTTTACCTTAGTTCCTATTATCCCGTATGTGATGCCGGGCTTTCAACAAAAAATTACAAGATATGCTAAAAGGCAAGGAAAAACAGTCTGAAGAGACAAAGCAAGCATCAGAGCCAGACTCAGGTATGACACAGAGTTTGGAATGATGAGACAGGGAATTTAAAATAACTATGATTCATACATTAAGGACTCTAATAGAAAAAGTAGACAACATACAGGAACAAGTGGGTAATGTTTGTTAACAAATGGAAAATATAAGAAAGAATCAAGTGGAAATGCTAGAAATCAGAAATGCAGCAACAGAAATGGAGAATACCTATGATGGGCTCATCAGTAGACTGGACATGACTGGGCTAAGTCTCAGTGAGCTTGGAGATAAGTCAGGAGAAACTTCCCAAACTGAAATGCAAAGAGAAAAGATCATGAAAAAAACAGAACATTCAACAACAATTTCAGAAAGTGAAACATTTATGTAATTGGAATTTCAGAAGGAGAAAAAAGAATGGAACAAAAGCAACATTTGAAGTAATAAAGACTGATAACTTTCTAAAATTAAGGACAGGCACCTAACCTCAGATAGAGGAAGCCCAGCAATCCTCAAGCAATATAAATACCAAAAATCTTTGGGACTTCCCCGGCGGTCCATGGTAAGACTTAGCGCTTCCACTGCAGGGGGCACAGGTTCCATCCCTGGTAGGGGAACTAAGATCCCGCATGCTTGCATTGCGGCCAAACAAACCCCCCAAAACAACCCCCCCCCAATCTATACTTAGGTATATGATATTCAAACTGCAGGAAACCAAAGACAAAGAAAAAAACTTGAAAGAAATCATGGGGTTGGGTGGAGTCAGGGGGAACCTTACCTATAGAAGAATAAGAGTTACAGAGGACTTCTCATCAGAAACCATGCCAGTGGAGTGAAATATTTAAAATATTGGAAGAAAAAACCCACCAGCTTTAAATTCTATATCCAGAGAAATTGTCCTTCAGAAGTAAAGAATAAATAAAGACTTTCTCAGACAACAAAACTGAGGGAATTTATTACCATCAGACCAGTTATTCATGAACTGTTTAAAGAAGTTCTTCAGAGGAAAAGAAAATAAAGTTCAGAAACTTAGATCTACTTAAAGGATGTGTGTCAAAGAAGAAATAAATGAAGGTAAAATAAAATCTCTTGCTTTTTAATTGATCTAAAAGAAAACTATTTGTTTAAACTAATACTGGTAGCGATGTATTTGATGATTACAGCATGTGGATAAGTGAAATGAATAACAGTACCATAAGAGATGGGAGGGAGGAAATGGCAATATTGTTGCCCCTTTGTATGTGTGGATGCAGAACCCAAAGACATGGAGGACCAACTGCGTTACGCTGTTTTATATAAGGAACTTGAGCATCCATGGATTGTGGTATCCACAGGGGTCCTGGAACTGATCCCCCACAGACACCAAGGGATGACTGTACTCTAAGGTACAGGCGCTACACATGAAGTGGCGCAATGTTACTTGAAAGTGGACTTGGATTAGCTTAAAGTGCATATTGCAAATTCTAGGCAACCACTAAAAAAAATTTTAAGAAGCATAATTGATACGCTCAGCGAGGAGTTAAAATATCATATAAAGTGCTCAATTAAGATAGTAGAAGGCAGAATAAGAAGAAAAAAGAGATGAAAACAAATAGAAAACAGTTACAAATATAGTAGATATTAATCCAGCTATATACAAATAAATTTAAATGTGAATGGTCTAAATATATCTAGTAACTAATTAAGAGATTATCAGAGTAGATTACAAAAATAGACCTTGCTCTATGTTGTCTATAAGGAACCTACTTTTTTTTTTTTTTTAACATCTTTATTGGAGTATAATTGCTTTACAGTGGTGTGTTAGTTTCTGCTTTATAACAAAGTGAATCAGTTATACATATACATATGTTCCCATATCTCTTTCCTCTTGCATCTCCCTCCCTCCCACCCTCCCTATCCCACCCCTCTAGGTGGTCACAAAGCACCCAGCTGATCTCCCTGTGCTATGCGGCTGCTTCCCACTAGCTATCTATTTTACATTTGGTAGTGTATATATGTCTATGCCACTCTCTTACCCTGTCACATCTTACCCCTCCCCCTCCCCATATCCTCAAGTTCATTCCCTAGTAGGTCTGTGTCTTTATTCCCGTCTTGCCACTAGGTTCTTCATGACCTTTTTTTCCCCTTAGATTCCATATATATGTGTTAGCATACTGTATTTGTTTTTCTCTTTCTGACTTACTTCACTCTGTATGACAGACTCTAACTCCATCCACCTCACTACAAATACCTCCATTTCATTTGTTTTTATGGCTGAGTAATATTCCATTGTATATATGTGCCAAAACCTACTTTTAATATAAAGCCTCAGGTTAAAGTAAAAGGATGGAGAAAGATATACCATGTTAATACTAATCAAAAGAAGGATGGAATTACTATCTTAATTTCAGACAGAGAAGACTTCAGTACAAGGAGAATTATATAGGGTAAAGAAAGACATTCAAGAATAATAAAGGGGTTAGTTCTCCAGGAAGACATAACAATCCTAAACATGTATGCACCTAATAACAGAGCATCAAATACATGAGACAAAGACTGATGGAACTGCAAAGAGAAATAGATAGTGCCCTATTGTATCTATAGACTTCAACAGCCCTCTTTTAGTAATTGATAGATCAAGGAAGCAAAAATTAGTAAGGATATAGTTGACTTGAGTAGCACTAGCAATCAACTTAATCTAATTGTCACTTATGGAATACTCCATCCAACAAGAACAGAATCCACATTCTTCTCAAGCTTGAATGGAACATTCACCAAGATAGATCACATTTTAAGCCATAAAACACATCTTAACCAATTTAAAAGAGTAGAAACCATACAAAGTATGTAATGAGAGTTAAACTAGGAATCAGTAAGATAATTGGAAAATCCCAATGTATTTGGAGATTAAACAACACTCATAAATAACACATGGGTTGAAGAAGTCACAACATAAATTTTAAAATTTTTCAACAAAATGAAATTGAAAATACAACTTATCAAAAATTGTAAGATGCAGCAAAAGCAGTGTTTAAAGGAAAATTCAAAGCATTAAGTGCATATATTAGAGAAAAAGAAACAACAAAGCAACAAAGATGTCTTTTAATGATAGATGGACAAACAAACTGTGGCACAGCCATATAAAAAATAAGTAAATGGGGGAGAAGAGATAGTTTCATCTGCAGAATTACAAATATCGATGTCGCTACTTCGCCCTCGAGAAGGTGGAGCATAGCTCTTCACTCCTTAAGTGCAGGCTGTGCATAGTGACTTTGTTCTAAAAAGTACAGTGTGGAAAGGAGGAAACAGGTAACTTTACAGTGGTTATATTAGTTACAAATATACCTCAGCCAGGTGATCACGATTGACAGTGGCAGTGATAAATGGTGTTGATATTAGTACTTTAATGCTCTTTATAGGATATGGTGAAAGTGACATTTTACCTCTGTAGTCTTCATGCCCACCCCCCCCATGAATCTAGTCTAATCATCAGACAAATCTTAATTGAGGGACAGTCTACAAAAATGAGTACTCTTCAAAACAAGGGAAGTCTAAGAAATTGTTAGAGCCAAGAGGAGCCTAAGGAAACATGACAACTAAATGAAATGTGTTATCTTGCATGGAATCCTGGAACTGAAAACGGTATTAGTTAAAAACGAAGAAAATCTGAGTAAAGTAGGGATTTTAGTTAATAATAATGTATCAGTATTTTCAGTAATTGTAGCAAATGCACATGTAGGATGTTAATAATATGAAAACTCTGGTGTTATAGGAATTCACTGTACTATATTCACAATTTTCCTGTAAGTCCAGAACTGTTCTAAAACTACATTTTATTTTTAAAAAATCACTTTAAATATATCTACACATTTCATTTGTAGAACTCTTACCCAAGGCCATTTGGTCCAGTGTCAAGAATTTCTGCTGAATAGAACTTTTGGTATTAATGATATTCAGTTTATTTCTGGAATACAGCAAGTCTTTTGTTTCCCCCTACAAACATTTGCAAGGACAAAATTATCTGTTAGTTGTTAAAATCCTGTGTCTTCCATATATTTTTCAGTGCTTGTGTTATTCATTGTCAATTTACAACTTGCTACTTAAGGACAATACATGTTGAGTCACGAATGAAAAAGTCAATCTCTTTCATCTACCCTTTATTTTATTATCACGTTGTGAAGTGCCAGTATGGAGAAGGTGTCACTTTGAAAGCAGACTGCCTGGCAGAAGCTGCATTTTGCAAGGGTGTCATCCAGACTCTGGGGAGTTCTGTTATTCAGAAGTCTTCCCCTGTTCATTCATGCATTGAGAGTATGAGCCTTTCGGTTTTCTCCTCCTGACAGAGGAGAATGTTGCCATGACAGCTGTTAGGAGAGTGGAGTTGCGGTAAAGAGCATCCATAATGAAAAGAGAAAATAGCCTAGCTTCTTGGATCTCACTGATGGTGCATGGAATAGCATGCGTGGATTCTCAAAATGCACCTTAAAAATCTGTTAGCTTCATTTGAGGCATCATACTTCATAGACACACACATAAACATACACACACAGTTTAGTTTTCAATAGCCTAAGCAGCAAGTCGAAAAATTAAACCTCAACTAGAACCATCCATAGAGCCCTCCTTCCATCTTTAGAATGTAGGCTGAATATCTGCCGTACTGAAGATTTTAAAAAATTGTTTTGAAAATGGTTATTATAAAGAGAAAACTTTTCCAAAAAGAGAAAATCTTTTGTTAAACGATTATTGCTCCTCAAAACCTGAAAAGAGGTTAGGGAATTATCAGAGAGCTAAGTAGGACTTATCTCTTTTGTCCCAGAGAGAAAAATACGTTGTTTTTATCCAAAGACATTGAAAGAATATTTACTGATTAAAGGATATGATATCTTGCATTTGCCTCAAAATAATATGGGAGTTGGGGAGGTGGTTAGGATATAGGCGACACAAGGCTGGCTATGAGTTGATTACAGAGCACTGTTAGGGGCTGAATTGTGTCCCCCCGACCCCATTCATATGTTGAAGCACTAACCCTCAGTTCCTCACAGTAACACTGTATTTAGAGATAGGGCCTCTGAAGAAGTGACTACGTTAAAATGAGGCCCTGCCGGTCGGTGGGTCCTAACCTAATTTGACTGGTGTTCTTATAAGAAGAGGTAATTTGGACACACAGAGACATAAGGGAAGCACGTGCATAGAGGAAAGACCACATGAGGACATAGGGAGAAGGCACCCCATCTATAAGCCAAAGAGAGAGCCTCAGAAGAAACCAAATCAGCTGCCACCTTGATCTTGAACTTTCAGCTTCCAGAACTGTGAGAAAATAACTTCCTGTTGTTTATGCCACCCAATCTGTGGTATTTTGTTATGTTAGACCTACCAAACTGATACAGATACCTATCACATCATCAGAGCACACGTCCTCTGCTCTCTGGGTACTTACAGATCAGAAGGGAAAACAGATGAGTAATCTGGCAGTAACAGTGTAGTATGGTAAGTGTTCAAGGGGACGTTTAAGTTGCCCTGGGAACCTAACGATGGATAACAAAATCGGAACTGGGAGAATCAGGGAAGACTTGCTGAAAGTAGGTGGAAGTTAGCCTGGTTAAAAGGGCAGGGGAAGAGAGCTTTAAGTAGAAGAAACAGCGTGTACAGAGGCCTGGACATGGGAGCGCGGCATGTTCGGGAAGTCAAAAGCAGCTCAATGGGGATGAAGTCCAGGGTGTGTGTGAATGAGGGAATGGGGAGATTTGGCATAAGAGTAATAAGCTTTTATCACGCCCCATCCCCCCACTCATTTTGTTAAATATCAGTTGGTCTCTCCCCACTGGAATGAAACCTCTGCTGTGCCTTTTTGGCTTTTGTTCACTATTTTATTTTCATTAGCTAGAACGGTGCTTGGCACATAGAAAATGCTCAACAAAAAATTTGCTAAATAAATGAATGAATGGAAATCATGATTTGTTCTTTTAAGTAATCACTGTGGAAAATATTTGGAATGTGGCCCCAAGCAGGGATAGGTTAGGAGGCTGTGGTATTAGTGCTGCTAAAGTTGATGGGGGAGGTGTGGACAGAAAGACTAGACTGATGGAAGAGTTAGTCAGGAGGTAGAATCAAGAGAACTTGTAATTTGACTGGATTTAGGGTGTGAGGCAGAAGAGGGGAGTCTAGGATCTCTCCCAAGTTCCAGCCTTAGGCACTGAAAGAAAGATACGTCATTTCCAGAGGCAAGAAATGCACTAAGAACAGTAGATTTGGGGGTGGGTTGGAGGTACTGAGTTCAGTGTTTGTCATGTTAAGCTTTAGGCAGCAGAATGATGTCTACATGGAGATGTCTGCTTGGCTGTGACTGTACAGGAGGGTTTCCTGGGCTGGATCTAGAGTTAGGAACCTTCAACTTCAAGGTAAAACGAAAACCAGGGAAATGATGCAGTTATTCCAGAAAAGTATGTAGGCACAGAAGATAAGAACAAGGAGTACTGAGAGTGAAATGGAAACAGAAAATCAAAACAAGCAGTGAGAAGGTTAGTGCTCTTCCCAAAAGTTCTGTGAATTCCTCATTGCTATGTTTGTCATTACTTTATAGAACCTTAAGAAGAATGTGTACTTTAAATTGTAGCTCTGAAGCTATAATCTTGGTAAGTTGCTTAACCACTTTATACATCGTTCTTCTGCATCTGTAAAATGGGTCCAAGGATAATGCCTACCTCTAGGTTTGTTGTGAGGACTAGATGAGGTAGATATAAAGCTTGAGAACATAATATGCACCCAATAATTGTTAGCTCTTATTATTATTATTTTTAATTATATTATGTCTCTAGTTTGGAACATTAGTGCTTATGGCTTCCAAGATCAACCACAGAAGATTTCTCTAGATGTGGATTTTTGTTGAGTGGGGTGGACCACTCCTTTATATTATGTTTGTGCATGTGTATGTGTGTGAATAATCACACAGTATACCTACCAATTACTAATTAAAAATTGTAAACCAAACGATATTAAACTCAAAGCAACACTGAATAAAGTACAAACTCCAGAATAAATTAAGTGTGCCATTGACTAAACCTTATTCGTTACTGTTTAATCAGACGCTCATTGTTATCTCATTTTGTTTTCAGATGGACCTTTGTATTAGTACCTTAAATATCTAAAAGTCCTGGACTCCTACACATTTATTGGCTCATTAAAGTGTGTATTTGCAGTTTTTTTATCTGTTGTCTTTAACTGACATCTTGCTAGCAAGGCTACCTATGGGGTGTCCAGTTCTTACTGCTTCCTTCCTGTTTTATGCAGAGAAGCTGCTTTCATTCTCTAATATCATGCTTTGGTCTAAATAGCACCATTTAGCTATAAGAAAGGCTCATTACAAAGGCCTCATGCTTGAGTTCACTGCAAAACACACCCCTCTGACCATCTTTTCCTCATCAGAAAAGTCCTCCCCACCTGACCCACTTTTCCCATCTTAATTCCATTCCCCTTTGAAGTCCAATGTGGAAGTTTCTTTGCATAAAACTGTTTACAATAATACATTAATCCTGTTAGTAGGTTTCTATACATTTCAAAAAGTCACCTTTCCTGAAGATTTCCTATTATTATTAAAAATAGACTGTTTTCTCCCTAAATGTTGAAACTGTTAGCTTGGGCTACACTTGTATCACTACTACCACATCCGTGGCAAAAATACATGTTTTAATATCCAAGTGGGAGGAAGAAAACTATAACTATAAATATATATACCATTTGAGTGAGCCTGACCCCAAGGGCAGGCTCTCAGGCAGGACTGGCCTACTTATGGGTGACCTCTCTGCCTCAAAACATCATTCTTCATGCTGTGAGGCTATTTTCTAAAAATTTTGTATGGTAATTCTGCATGAAAGCCTACCCTTTTGAAATACATTAGAGTAAATGTTATTTTAAAAAATAGAAATGTATTCATTCATTTGTTCATCACTCACTTCCCGATCAGTGATTATTTTTTGGATGCCAGGCAGTAATGGTAGTTTCTTAGCGTTTAGTAGTGAACAGAGTAGATGTGGGTCTGGCTCTCATGGAGCTTATCATTCAGTGGGGAACACAGACACTAGACAAATCCTATTTAAGTATTCAAGAAATCTTTGATGAACAAATGAGCTTAAAAATATTGGGATTGAAGGTGATCCCAAGAAAGAGGAAGCCAGCTGATTTTTTTCAAACCCCCCCAAACCTCCTGAACCTTCTACAACTTGGGCTGTCATCAATATCAAAAGATACCACAGGCAAAACAGGCTTTTGTGGTTTTTCCTCAAACTTAACTACTTCTCATAACATTGTCTATCTTAAATTGAAGATGCATACCAAATGCCAAGTAACAAACTCTAAACATAATCACTTGGAGTGCTTCATATTTGTAAGGAAGGCTTGCTTTTTTTCCATGTCAAGTTACTCATCCTTTCTCCTACCCAAATTCCCTGTGTCCTCTACCCCTCCCTATTCTTATTCCTTCTGAAATAGTAGTTATCTTTTCCCTTGTGCGGTAAGCATCTGAGAAAGAGAGACATTTAGGAAGGCGACCAAGGTTGGGGGTTAATGAGGAGTGAGGCAAAATTTCATCTCTCTTTTTATAAATGTATGTGTGTGTTGTGGCTTGTTGAATTATAACAGAGGTTTGAAAATAATTTAGGGGAGATTATAAAAAATATTCTCTGTATGAATAAGACTCTGAACCAGTATATACAATAGTTTGTTTTGCAGTAGCAGCATTTAGCACTGTAGGTGTTCTTGGCACCAGATACTCCTGGTGTTCCTTCCGGTTCTGTGGTTGCCCCTCCTCTATTCCTGACCCATCACAGTCTTCAGGTGGAGTTCCTAAAGCCCGCATTTCATCACACTTTATGTCAGGGTTTTTCGGCCTCGGCACTATTGAGATTTTGATTCGGGTAGTCTTTGTTGTGAAGGCCTGCCTTGTGCATTCATTGTAGGATGTTTACCAGCATCCCTGGCCTCTCTTCACTAAGTGCCCCCGTTTGTGACAACCAACAATGTCTTCAGACATTTTCAAATATCCCCTGAGGGTCAAAATAATTCCCCTACCCCTGGTTGAGAACCACTGCTTTATAGTCTTTTCCCAAGCAACTCTATCCACACTCTTGGATTCACTTATGGTCTACATGTTCATCATGCTCATTGTGTAACCTCAGTTCAGACCTTGCTTTTGAGCTCCAGTGACAACATATCTTCCTGGATATTTCAGAGAGACTGCAAAGCTAAAAGTCAAAATGCTGATCTTCTTACCATACTTCCTCTCTTGGTGTTTCCTATCTGATAATAAGGCTCTGTCATCTACCCACCTCCCTCATTCCCTGTTTCTAGTTAATCACTAAGTGCTGGGTGATTTTGTATTCCAGCTCTGCCCCAGATCCATACCCTTCTCTTCATATTCATCCTCCTCCCTACCCGACCCCCAACCACTGCAGGTCAAGCCACCATCATCTGTTCCTGGACCACTGATGAGCCTCAACCCTGGACTTCAGGAATTTCTACTTTCCTTCAATCCATTCTCTATATCACTCAGAGGATCTTGCAAAACAGTAAATGTGAACAAGTCATTTACATGTGCTTCCATCTGCTTTTAGGTTAAGGATGCAAATCCTTAACAAGACCAGATGGCCTGTGTGATCTGGTCTTGCCTACCTTCCCTTCATTTCCTGAACATACCATATGTCTTCCCACCGCCATGTCTCTTCACGTGGTTAGAATATTCTTAGCCAGCTCCTCCTCAACCCCATCACCCTAGCTAATTCCTCGTATTAGGGATATATATTTATATTTTTTTCTCTTTTCATTTGAAATTTCACTAATGCTGCTATAAAGAAGATGGTTCATCAGCTCCATTTTTTTGTGTGCATGTTTCCTGTATTCAGAAAGTTAGAGAAGTGTGATAGCATGAATATCTATGTTGTATCATTTTCTTAAAATGAGAAAAATATATTTATAAAAATATGAAACTAGCATGAGAAATGAAGAGGAGATGGAATTATATACGTATATACACATATACATATATATTTAAAATTGTCTTTAAAAATGGTATTTCCTACGTATCAATTTTTGGTGTGTGTTTTCTGATTTTTATTGTTGTTGTTAGAATGTATCGAAATATTTGAACAAATGCTCTGGCAAGAAAATGTACTGTATTATAAAGATTCAAGAAGAGATCATTTGTGGCTACTGAGCCAGAAATGTATATGAGTCATAAATTAAACCTGACAAACTTGTCGTAAAATACAAGTTTTAATAGAAGCATAATCTTTGCTTTCATGACTGTGTCAGAATCAGTAATACATTATCAGCTCTTTTTCACATTGGCTCACATAATGCAAAGATGTGAAAGCAAACACGTTTTTTAGTCCATGAGCAAAACTGTAATGTAAAATGCATTTTACAGAAAAAAATTTACAAAAAAGTAAATGTGGCTTAGGCCAAAAAAAATCTATAAATAAGCTTAAATTGTAGAATACAGAATATGGAAAGTTATTGTTTAAAAAGAAATATATATATATACATATAACAGGCAAAGAGTTAATTTCTTTAATATACAAGCACTGTTACATGTCAACTTAAAAAAATGTATACCAATAGAAAAGTGGACAAAGTACTTGAACATAAAAAAGTTTAAAAGGAAATTCAAATGACAAATGTTTAAAACATTGTTCATTCTAGATAGGAATCATTTATAACTACAAAGAAAGTTTTGTCCATTAAATAGAAAATGAAAAAAAAAAAAAAAGATACCTGGTGTTGGAAAACATGGAGCAGTGGGCAGTCATTCTCTGCAGATCAGACTCTGGAAGGCTACTTCATAATATGCCTCAAGAGCCCTAAACTCACAATTTCTAATTCTAGGAATTTATCCTAAAGAAATAATTAGTCATGAGTATGATGATTTTGATACCAGAAAGTTTATCCCAACATTATTTATAATATCAAAACACCTAGAAACAGTGTAGATATGCATCAATAGATGATAATACATTATGATTTATCCATAAAATAGAATATGATGCTTTTCAGAAAATGATAATTTAAAGTGTGTATTTACATGGAAAAAATACGTATGATGAATTGTTAGGTCAAAAATGTAGGTTACACCTAGCACCCAGATCTTGGTTCTTAATACCATTCTCCAATAAAAGAAATCAGGAATCATTGGAGAAATAACTGATTTTAGGGCTATTTCAGGAAATCAAAATGAACTTGGAGCATCTTATAGTGCCAGAAAGTAAGGAAGTGTTAAACAAAAACAAAACCCACAGTGATAGAGTATTTCAGAGGGTCACAGGGACCAAAGCTGGTACAATTTGAGCAGCAGAATAAAGTGTTGGATTATAGTTCAAAGTATGAAGTAAATATTCATGAGTGTATACTAATATAAATAAATGATTGAATAAATAAATGGAGAGCAAGAGAAATATGGTCCATGCAGAGAAATGCCAAGTAATTTACATAGATACTCCACCCTCAAGGAGGTGGAATGCAGCTCTCCATTTGTGAAGGTGGCCTACACAGAGGGACTTCTTCCAAAGAACACATCATGGAAGGGTAGGGGGAGCAAAAGGATAGCTTTACAGTGGAGGAACATGAGAACATTACCTCAACCATGTGATCAAAGTAAATATCAATAGTGATAAGTTACGTTGATTGTATGCATCCTTGATAAAATGTGGTGAAAATGGCATCTTATCCTGTGGTCTTCCTTCTCCAAACCCCAAACCCCAGTCTAATCATGAGAAGAACAGCAGACAAATCCCAATTTAGGGAAATTCTACAACATACCTGACCAGGAATCCTCAATAGTGTCAAGGTCATCAAAAATAAGGGACATCCAAGAAACTGTTACAGCCAAGGGTGGCCCAAGGAGAAATCATGACTCAGTGCAGTGTGTTAAACTGGATAGAATTCTGGAACAGAAAAGGACATTAGGTTAAAACTAAGGAAATCTTAATAAAGTATGGACTTTACTTAAATGATGCATCAGTATTGATTATTTAATTGTAATTAGTAGAAGACTGAGATCAAGGTGTTGGAGAGTTAGTTTCTTCCAGGGGCCACGAGGGAAGGATCTGTTCCAGGTCTCGCTCACTGGCTTGTAGATGCCTGTCTTCTCTCTGTGTCTTTACATTGTCTTCCTTCTGTGCATATCTGTGTTTAAATTTCCTCTTTTTATGAGGATGCCAATTGTATTGGATTAGGGCCCACCCTAATGACCTCATTTAAGTTTTGTTATGTCTTTACAGCTCCTATCTCCAAATATGGTTACAATCTGAGCTACTGGGAGTTAAGACTTCAAGATAAGAATTTTGTGCCAGGGTTCGGGTTGGGGGGAGCCCATGACACCATATTTCTCACTGTCAGAGAAAGAAGTTACAGATAAGCAACAGAGGAAGGCTAGAACAACCCTGTGGTGATAGATTAGGATTGGAGATACTAGTGGGACTCATGTTTACTTTAATATATATGCATATAGATGCAGAAATAAATATAGTTATGTGTATACACATGGTTAGTATATGTGTACATATTACATAGCTCATCTGCTCAGAGGTCCTAGAAGCAGTGACATTCCAGTAGCAGCAAACATACCTACTGGCAGTTAGTTTCTAACTACCATTCTTTAAGCAAAGGAGAAATGGCTGATTCTAGGACTGAGACAAGAAAAATATGATTAGTCTGGGAGAAAATTAAAGGAGAAAAAGGATACGTACATAGTCTCAAACTATCTCACCCACTCCAAATATTTATTAATTACTGTGGTGGTTTTTACATATGTCCACAAACACATTTATATGCCTCCCTCCAAGAGGTGGAGCTCAGTTCTCTTTCCTTTAAGTATGGACTTAATGACTCACCTTCTTAAGTTATAGAAAGAAAAATAGGAACTTTTCAGTGGAGAAACCTGTCAGACACCACCTTAACCAAGTAATCAAGTTCAGCATCACCAGTGGTAAGTCCTGTTGATACCACGTACCACTGGTAGGATGAAGTGGGAACAGCAATTTACCTCTGTCACGTTCTTCCCCCAAATCCATAACCCCGGTCTATTCATGGAAAAAAAAAAGAAAATTCTCAGATTAAGGGACATTCTACAGCATGTTTGATCAATTTGCTTCAAAAGTGTCAAGGTCATGAAAAACAAGGAAAGACTGAGAAACTGCCACAGACTAGAGAAAACTAAACATAATGATTGAATGCCACATGTTATCCTGGACTGGAAAAGAACATTAGTGGGAAAACTGGTGAAATCCAAAAGTCTGAAGATTAGTTATTAGTATTGTATCAATGTTAATTTCTTAGTTTTGATAAATGTTATTTAAGATGTTATCATTAGGAGAAGCTGCTTGAAGGGTATATGGGAATTCTTTATACCACCTTCACAACTCTACTGAAAACCTAAAATTATTATAAAATAAAATGTTAAAAAAATGTAGCATACATAATAGCATGGATTCACTCAAAAGCTATTTATTAAGTGCTTGATATGTGCCAGATATTCTTCTATGTGCTAAGAATCCTGCAATGAATAAAACATATTATTCTTGCCCTTATAGAGCTTTCATTTTATTACCAATTGATCTTTTTATTTTAAAAAAACTGTATTTGTAAATATGTAATGTATACTGTAATATGCATTTTGCTTTTAAGGTTTAATTGGATGATAAATGTAAACATTTGGGTGAAGGCGCTGTTGTTTGAAAGAGAAAGTGTATAATTTGGACCAGAATATGGGGATTTGGAAACAGGTCTTGCAGAGATTACCTTGTTCCTTTAAATCAGTGGTTCTTGAAGTGTGCTCCAGGAACCAGCAGCATTAATGAGAACTTGTTAGAAAGGCAAATTCTCAGGCTGAACCCCAGTTTTGTTAAATTGGAAACTCTGGTGATCGGGTTGAGCCATCTGTGTTTTAACAAGTCCTCCAGGTGATTCTACACCTCCAAATCCCAGTATCCTTAGCTGTAAAATGCAAACAATAATACTACAGGCCTCTGATGGTTTTATGTATGAGTGTGCAATGCAAACAAATTTAGCAATTGCCTGGCATATTGTAAGTGGTTCAGTAAAAGTACCAATCAAGGCCAGATACTGCCACCTCTTCCCTCGGATATCTTCACAGCTAACTCCCCTACCTACCGCCTTTGGGACTTTGCTTGAATGGCACTTGATCAAGAAGGCCTTCTTCGACTGCCCTCTTTATAATTGCAACATGCCTCTCCCTCTTGCCCCGCTGTCTGGAACTCCCAATCTCTTTTTCTTCCTGGTGTGTCCCCCCCACCTCTCATAGCACTTATCACCATCTCATAAATTATCTAACATACACATTCATTATGTACGTTCCTAAATGTCTGTCTCCCCCTGCTAGATTGTGACTCCTCAAGGGCAGGGGATCTCTGTTTTCACTGATGGAGCCCAGGTGCTAAAATCAGTGCCTGACACATGGTAGGCACTTCAATATTTGTTTCCACAATGAATGATTGATAAAATCGCTTTATGAAAGCAGGCTTCCAAGTGTTCTTCAAGTGCTTTAGGTGTTCTGAATGTTTGATTTGACTTGTGAAATGCTTCCATAATTAATAATAATTAGGCTGTGCTTTGGGCACTGGTTAATGGTCTCTGCACCCCAAAGCCATCTGGAGAGCTGCTAGGGGTTGAGGCAGGAGTGGGCTAGTCCCAAGTGGCTGGATTCTGGGAGAAAGTTCACTGGCAGAAGGACTGTGTAGCTAAGAGAGTTTGAAACTCACTTCTCTATACCATTAAGCTGAAATGAGTTTGTTTTCCCAAATACTGCTGAAGTCTGCAGCCATTTTTTCTTGGTGAGAGTGGCAGTTAAGAGGTGCGGATTTGTTGCCTGCAGAAGGAACTGAGTAGAGATATCATGAGGAAAGAATTAGGAGACAGAAGAGATGAGACAGAGGGGGTTTAGGTGGACCAGGCAGAAGTGCAGGTTGCGGTGAATGAAGTAGGAGAGGTGATAAAGGCAAAAGCCCACGTGAGGAGAAGGCCTGGAAACCCAGCAAGAGAAATGTGAACTCTGTGAAGGGAATCAGCAGAGGATTCTGAGAGAGAAGTGTTGTGACAGCTGCAGACGAGATGGGTTTTGACAATATTTTTTTAACAGATTTGGGGATGGGAAAAATCTACTGAGCCAGAAACCAGATTTTGAGTGTGAAGTTTTATTAGAGGATCCTTATTAACTAGGTGGGAGATGGCATGCACATGTATATGTGTGTGTGTGTGTGTGTGTGTGTATGTGTGTACTTGTGTATGGATGTTTGTGTGTGGATGTGTGTATTTGTGTATGTTTTTGTGTGTGGATGTTTGTGTGTGTGTTTGTGTATGTGTGGCTGTTTTTATGTGTATTTGTGTGTGTGTATTGGTGTGCGTATATGTGTCACACTCTCTCTTTGGTCTGTCGTTTAGTAGCTAGTCCAGGATCACTCAGTGTTACTCAGTTTTGTTTATTCTTATTCTGGCCTCTCTGTTTCCTTTTTACTTTTTTTTTTTCCTAATCTTTTATAGTACTGCCTCTTTAATCTGTCATTCTTGGGGAGAAAGAAGAGTCTTCCTAAGAAACCACTGATACCTGTGAGCACTGAGGCAGTGACAAAATCATGACCGTGCTTTAGTGATAGCTCTTCTAAAAGCCTTTTTCCTCTCTTGCTCTGCTGAGCAGAATTTGTTTTCTTTTTTTTAAAAATAAATTTATTTATTTTATTTATTTATTTTTGGCTGCGTTGGGTCTTCGTTGCTGCTCGCGGGCTTTCTCTAGTTGCGGTGAGAGGGGGCTACTCTTCGTTGCGGTGCGCGGGCTCCTTGTTGCTGTGGCTTCTCTTGTTGCGGAGCATGGGCTCTAGGTGAGCAGGCTTCAGCAGTTGTGGCACGCAGGCTCAGTAGTTGTGGCTCGCGGGCTCTAGAGCACAGTCTCAGTAGTTGTGGTGCACAGGCTTAGTTGCTCCGCGGCATGTGGGATCTTCCTGGACCAGGGCTTGAACCCATGTCCCCTACATTGGCAGCGGATGCTTAACCACTGTGCCACCAGGGAAGCCCAGAATTTGTTTTCTTGATGTCTCAGGCTAACCATTGTGAGCATTATGACTTAGGCTAAGAACAAACAAACCCAAACAACCTCTCTAAGTGTTAGTTTTCTTGTTTAAAAATGGGAATAAGGACATTATTACCCAATTCAGAGAGTTGCTTCGAGGTTCGAATGAGATAATCTTTATGGAGCTTCCTCAGGGCCTGGCACAGTTCCGAGTCCTGAGTGAATGACGGCTGCCAGTGTCACCGTCACCATCCTCCAGCCCCCGAGACTGAGTTAGATAACTCCACCTACCTTCTGGTTCTTTCCCTCAGAGCCTTGGCTCACATGGAGCATATCTGTTTGTTCACACTGTGGTTTAATGTTCAACACATGGAAGACACTTGATAAATACTGACAAAACGAATCAATGAATACATGATTATTTTAGATATTTTTTAGATTAAAAGATATTCTCCAAAAATGTCATTTTCCATTTGTTGCTGGCTGAAAGATTTCTTTGGGGATGTGGTGTACTTTCTGTGCTTTGCAAGTGTACCCCAGTATAACATTTTCTCTTCTGATTTGGCTTGCAGCTATGCTCAACCAACTTTGGAATTTAAATTTCTATGTGCCGCAGAGTGGAGCTGTACAGAATATTTATAAAAGTCCTCATGTAACTCTAATCATAAACTTGAATCACTTTGCAAGGATGCACAACAAAAATGAACTAAAAATGGCATATGTTTACTCATCAGAATCATGTTCCTTTCAGTCTTCTAGGGCCTGGATCATGTATGCAATTTATGAAATCATTCATCCAGCAGCAAATAGAGAACGTCTTTGATGAGATGTCAAATCAGATTGAATTGTGGTCATGAAAAATGTTGAGTATATTGAGTCAGAGGAATTTGAACTCTATTGAGATGAAACATTATGCTTTGTATTGAAATGAAAAAGCAAATGTTTACCTGCTATTCGTATTTTGTTTTTAAGTCCCGTTTTACCATAGCAAAGAGCAAGAAGATGTGATCAATAATGGAAAAAAAAAGAACAGATTCTGGTGTTGCTGTTCATACTTCAGTTATAAAAGGAGATTGTTGTTCACCCTTTTATTGGGTCACATTAATAGGACGTTGATAAATAATACTATATGTGATTTTCATTCGTAATCTCGAGCTTTGAAACTCTCTACGTTTATACAAGAGCAAGTCACTGCTTTAAAATATAATCTTTCTTGATCACTAGGATCTCTGATGCACTCACTGTCCAAGATCTAAAGGACTATTTCAGTCTTCATCTTGTTGAATCTCTCATCAGCGTTCTACCCGATGGCCACTCCCTCCTTGAAACTGTCTCTTCCTTTGACTTTGGCACATGATTTTCCTTGACACTTTCTGTGTGCTCCTTCTCTGCTCTGCCCAGCTGCTCATCCTCAAGGCTCAGTCAGCCTCAGTCTTCCTCTTTTCCCCTCCCTGCCCTCCCTTTCCCTCTCATCTCTTCTCACTTTACACTTTTTCCTAAATAATCTCATCTGTGACCCTATCTGTCATCAGTTACCTGCACTATGCTATTGATTCCAAAATCAAAATCTTCAGCTCATACCTTTCCTCTGCACACCAGACCTGCCTATCCAAACATTTACCCTTTGCCTCTAGGGCATGTCCGTGGCTCAGTGTAAAACCCTTTTCCACATCACCACTGCCCACCCAGGTCTAGGTGAGAGACCTAGGAAGTATCCTGACTTACATTCCCACCAATAGTGTAGGAGGGTTCCATTTTCTCCACACCCTGTCTAGCATTTGCTATTTGTAGACTTTTTAATAATGCCCATTCTGACCGGCGTGAGGTGGTACCGCATTGTAGTTTAGATTTGCATTTCTCTAATAATTAGTGATGTTGAGCGTCTTTTCATGTGCCTATTGGCCATTTGTAAAAACATATTATTACAAGATATATTATTATTTATATCATGATATTAACAATTGGTATCATTTCTGCAACCAGGTGAGGCTTCCTCATTATCTTTTTTTTAATCACACTTCATAGCATTTAACAGTTATACCTTATTTGTGTGTTTATTTGATTAATATTTGCTTAGACTATAGGTTCCATGACAGCAGTGATCACAACTCTTTTATTCATCATTTTCCTCCCTGGGCCTGTCATGGGGCCTATATAAATTAGTCTTCATAAATGCAGGTTACATGGTTGAATGAAAGCCAAAGATACTAAAATATTTGCAAATTGTTCTTCTAGATGCCAGATGTTGTCAGTCTTTAGTTTCAACATATTATCAGCAGTTTCTTTAGAAGCAGTTTCTTTTATCTTGCAGGATGAGCCCAGTGGCTGACCTACATACTGCCCACTGTCTCTGAGACATAGACTAAATGACCATATATTCGTCCGTATTCAATACTTTTTCTTAATGAATGTAATGCAGTTAAATATCAGCGTGTTTACTTTTCCAGTATTTGGGGCCATGACCCAGTTTACCTTATGATTTATATAGACACACATGCACACACACACAACTGAAGTAAAACTTAAGGAACCAATATTTTCCATTGCTGCATGCAGTATATTCTATAAATTTCTATTCTGTTCTTGTTTGTTCTTTTCTATTTTATGCCATGTTATCTTATTTATTGATTGACATGGGTTAGAACTAACAATTGATTTCACAGTTAGAAAAAGTTTTTTGTTTTTTAGAGAATATTTTATTTTTGAAGCTGTGGCTTTTCATAGATATAAATGTTAAAATCAAGTAATAATTGAGTAAGATTAGATATACATTTTATTTCTAAGTCAATAAAATTATTTTGATTGAAGAAAGGAAAATGTTTTTGAGGGTCTAGGACACAATCTCATTGAAAGTATATTAACTCTCTATAGGAGAGTTAATATATCAAAATTGTTTTCCAGCTGGCACTTTGAAATATTAGTTTTGAGAACTATTAGCTGTTTTGGAATTCCCTTTTTTTGTACCTAAAACTATGTAGTACAATATGGACATTAAATTTGGTTTTGAATCCATCCATCAGAAGGACCAGAAATGTTTTGACAGTGTTTTGATGAAGATTTGGGTGGAGAAAGACAAACACGAGAGAAGCAAAATTTAAAGGAAATAGAAACTCTTGTCTGTTTAGTTCATGATGTTGGATTTGTACAGACAATTTTTGAGAAGTAAAGCTTAAAACATCAGGTTGGTGGGATGCCACAGCCAATCAGAGAAGTGAGGATGGTTAGCGTTAATGCACTTTCCTGTCTACTTTTTAGAATAAGATATACAGTTTGTCATTAAGACAGTTTAACTTTAATTAATAAGACAAACATTCTTTTAAAAAGGTTTTAAAAGAAAGATATATTTTCCATTCATCTTTAATTTAGCCTTAATCAGTTCACTGTGACCATTAGCTACTGGGCTCGTGAGGTCCCATCTTAGCCATAGATTTACACTCACATCACGTACGTAGGCTCTTTCTGAGTTGATTGTACATAGACCTCTCATTTGACTTTTAGTTGCTCAGAGTAAAACTGGAGGAAAATGGCTTTATGATTCTTTCCCCCAGTCAGAAGGATATTCTACTTGTCGTTTTGTTTTCTTTTTTCGTCATAGAAAAGTCTCGAGAATTTTTCTGTGGGAACTGGTGCAACTAGGTTAATATACATACCTTTTTTCTAACAGCGTTTTTATAATCAATAATTGAAAATATGGTCTAGGGTGCTTGTAATTATGTCTTCAAATCTGTTCCTAAAGAGTCAAAACCCCCATACAAAACATTTTCAACAAAATTTAAGCAATTGCTTTTTGAGTAGTTTAAGCTAGTTTAATTAGATTAATTTGGTTAAAAAAAAAAAAGGAAATAATGCTGAATTAGAGGGACAGGTCTTTTGCTCTTAATTTTCTCTCCCTTTCAGGTCGGCTATGTGCTTCTAGTTTATGCTTTTAGCTGCAACACATCTTTAGTAATTTATGAGAGATTCTCTAACATTGGCTAAAAATAGAAGTGAAAGTAGATGTACATAAAGTGAAATTCTACAGTTCTAACTTTCTGTGGTAGGAAGTGAGGAATTTGTCCTTGATGCAAATTGAAGGAAAGATAGAATTTGTATTAGTATCTTTCCTTTCTCTCCCTTTCTCCTCTTCCATTTACGGATACATCCTTGGAAACCCAGCTCAGACAAAACCTCCATTTGAAGCCACTTTCGTATCTCTAGGAAGTGAGTCTCTCCTTACCTAGTGTTCCCAGTATACAGTATTTGTTCATTATTCATCTGTCTTACAGTAGTTCATCTAGTCACATGTCTGTCTCTCCCCCTGGACTCTATGCTTCTTTAGGATAGATACCATCACTTATTCATCTTAGGTACCCTTTTGTATGACGCTGTCCTTAAGACAGTCTCTGCCCAGTAAGATTTGATGGTTCAACAGCAATTTCCACGTCACGAGTTCTTAAGCATAGTCATGCCCTACATCATTTAGCTAAATGAAGTAGAGAAGAAGGAAAAGAAGAAAGAACAAATAGGTATCTAACAAACCCAGTGTCAGAGAAACTGACTAAATGCTATTTAAGGACAGATCTAAAAGTCCACCCTCCCCTGGAAGGATATATAATGGCAATTTAAAGTATTAAAATATTTCTAATATCTGAGAAACATCAATTTTATAAATCAGTCTTTTAATGTATTGCAAATAACTATCATTAATCCACTCTGCATGCTCGTCCATTGCTCCGCTTAAGTTTTCCATTTTCATGAAAAACCACGTCATGATGCAGTTTAGCCCCTCTCTTCCTCCTTCCCCAATTAACCAAATGGAGATTTCAAGGTGTAACCCATGCAAAATTTATGTGTGACTAAAAGGACGCATCTGTTATTTAAAAACTAAATAAATAAAAAATAAACTGATCTATTTAATTCTCATGCCAGCTGAATTTCTAGCATCTCTAAGAACAGGTTGGCAAGAATAAAAAATGGGCCTTCTCCGTCAAAAAAAAAACACATTTAATGTAAATCTTTAAACCCTGGCCTCAGGAATAAGCACATCATCTGATTTTTAGTTTTAAGCTTTTTTTGCTACGATGGGAGGGGCTTGTATATCTTGATGTGATCTGACACTCTGAGGTGAATCCACTTTATAAAGGGGTTTTACTGGCCATTCTTACATGAACAATGAGGTCCTAAATGACAGAGGAGGCAGGAAAGAAAATCGTACAGGAGCAGCTCCCTTTCTACACTGAGCTATGAAGGTTGTTCTTTAATTTCAGCCACAGATGTTGCTTACAGAGCCTGTCACTGTGTTGTATGGTTTTATGTCTTATATACTTAGTTATTGGTTAGGTTGGTCAATTTAAGAAATCCTGCAGAAACAGCCTGTCTCAGGAGAAGTCTCACTGGTAAGAAGATGCTGAGTCGCTGATGCTGGACAGTGTCTAGAATTTTGGTCGCGATTCTCGTTCACAATGCCTTGTCGGTGATGTCGTGGGAGCAGCCGTCAAATCAGAGCATCAACCCTTTCTGTGCCAGAAGGCACCCATCTGTCACCTGCTCAGAAGAGTACAAAAATTATTGTCACATCTACAAGCTAAACACATGAAGCATCATGTACCAGATCAACTATTTTCACCTCCTCCAAAATTCTCATTCTTTACATGTTCTCCCCTGCCAGCATTCAGGAGTAAACAGTAACAATCATGGTGATTCAGGGGAAACTATGGAGATGGAAACTGAGCATCATCTTCTAAACAGTTTCACATTTATAATGTAAGGCTTGAGCATATCCTTACGGCTACTGTGATGACAGGGGTCTGGGAGGGATGATTAATATGCAGACCACACCAGCCCACTGTCAGTAGATCTTACAGGAAATAGACTAGAATCTGTGGGAATAGCAAGATTCATCGCTATGTGTGGGCTGAAAGGGGACAGGTGAAACTATTTGTTTGCTACCTACACCTAGAGGAGAAAGCTCTAGCCATTATGTTCTTAAAAGCACTCTGAAGCACTTCTGCCCTTCTCAGGTGTGGGGATGAGAACTTCTGTTAAAGCAGGGAGTTTTAAAGGGATAGTATTAGCAAAGCCCAGAACATGTTTGAAATGCAAATTTCCAAACCGTCTGAAACCAAAACTCTGGAGATGAGGCGCAGCAATCTGTGTTGTGCCAAGCCTTCTAGTTGATTCTGATACATGTTCAAGTTTGAGAATAACTGTAGTAAAGTATCGAATGAATAATACACTCTTAATGTCACTTTTGGAAGTCATGGTAATAAACTTTAGGCTAGCTCTTATTTAGAGTTGGTGTCCATCATTTAGGGCATGTATTTGAAGATACTTATAATGGGAAAATGTCATTATTTAAAACCACAGCACTACTTAAGAATTGTCAATTATTTTTAAGGAAAGACTGTAATCTCAGGCTCTCTAGTGGGTTTGCATTATTCAAAACTGGGCCTGGAATTGAGTTTATGAGTGTGGAGAGAATTGAATTGCTCTAAATAATAAAGAGAGATTATGTAGAATTTTCTTGGACGAGGTGGGAAGTAGAAGGAGAGAGAAGAGCAAGCAAAGGGTGGGGACTCTAGATAGAACGGCCCTGTGAGAAGTCTTGGAGGGAAAGAAGTAGAAAGATCTTTTAGGAAAAGGTTAGATTGTTGACCAGGCAGTGCTGTGTTGTAACCCCTTCCCATGACCCACCAGCTTTCTCTAGATGTTCTCCTAAGTGCAAGAGCGGTGAATAATTGCCCAGCAGGAAGAAGGGTGGGCTCTTGGGGGGTTCCATGTTTGGGTCTGTGCTAAGGTTGAGGAAAAGAGTAGCTGCAGGGTATCAAGCAATGAATGAGAATTCTGCAGAAGTGGAAAATCAGAGCCAGAGCACAGAAACCTGCAAAGCTTGCTAAAATATGGAGGAGTACATTGGATTACTTCATAGAATAGTCAGAAATAATCTGATAGATTATTGATGGACTAATTAATCCATAATCTGATGGATGAATTGGATGAATGTTGGAGCCAAACGTTTTTATTTTTTATTTTTATTTTTTTGGCTGCGTTGGGTCTTTGTTGCTGTGCGCCGGCTTTCTCTAGTTGCGGCAAGCGGGGGCTACTCTTCGTTGTGGTGTGTGGGCTTCTCATTGCAGTGGCTTCTCTTGTTGCAGAGCACGGGCTCTAGGCGCAGGGGCTTCAGTAGTTGTGACGCACGGGCTCAGTAGTTGTGGCGCATGGGCTAGTGGCTCTGCGACATGTGGGATCTTCCCGGACCAGGGCTGGAACCTGTGTCCCCTGCATTGGCAGGTGGATTCTTATCCACTGTGCCACCAGGGAAGTCCCAAGCCAAACGTTTTTGAATTTTACAGGGTGTGGTGGTCAAAGATGACATTTGGGCTCCATTTTTATTGTAACAGTTAGATGAATGTTTTTGTAGTGAGTCTTGTTATCCCGTGAAAGAGAATGGCAATTCCATGTTAAAAACGTCTTGCATATTTTGACTTTTAAACTGTTGATGGGGAAAGAGTACAAAATGGCTCAGTGGTGGATTTTGGAGTGACATCTTGGGCCCTGCAGTGCTGGAGAAAGCAGTTGACCTTTCCCTTTCTGACCCTCTGTGTTACTGTCCTGTCTTTTGCCCCCTCTCCCATCAGCTCCTCAGGCCGCACAGAAGACTTTCTCACACAGCTCAGAGTTCTCCAACTGCACGCTAACTCTCGGAATCATGCTCCTCCTTTTTTCTTCATTGCTTGCAATGAATAGACTGGCCTCTCTTCAACAAAGTGGCCCATCAAAAATGTAGTCTTGTGACTTGAATGAATCAGTACTCCACTTAATCAATGTGAATTTCCAGCCTGTATGTCACATTTACTTAAAGGGACATAGCCGTTTACATGGGAAAGATAGACTTTTTATAGTAGCCATGGGGTCAAGCTCTCTGTCATGCTTCACGTTTATAAAGGAGGAAACCAAGTTGCCCACAGTTCGCACAATCATCTCACGTGAGGACCTTAGCGATCGTATTGCCTAACCTCTTCATCTAACAGATGGAAAGCCTGAAGGGTTGGGGTAAATGAGCTGCCTCAGCAAAAGAGTGAGCACCTTTCACAGCACAAAAGCCTCTCAGGGTCCTTTCTGTCAACAACGTAGAGAAAGGCATCAGATGGCCCTGCCACTGGCAGTCGGCTTGGAAGAATCTATAGTACTGTATAACATTAACCCCTGCAAAGCCTGGGAGTTGGAATTATTGATCATCTCAGGGTATCAGGGAAATATTAGTGATGATAGTTTTTTAACAATATCGATTTTTTCTTCCAGATTACCTGGGTCAAAGTGAATCTTTTAAAAATACTGAACCTATGAGGATATTAGATAGGACCCAACTTCCTGCTTCAAATGGATACAAAGGGAACTTAAAGACTAATATATATATGTGTGTGTATATATATATATATATGTAATATATATATTTATATATATAATTAAATTCTCCTACTGATTTAGTAGAGTTTTAGTTACATTGCATTTTTAGGGACCACTGAAGATCTTTTTTAATTCAAGAAACAAAACATACGAACCAAAAAACCTTGTAAATGTTCTATGGTCCAAAGATTAAGAAGATGATTATGTGATATCTATCAAATGAAATTTCGCAAGTGGAATAATCTGTAAATGCATTTACTGTAATGCTGCTTCCCTTTTAAGAATTTAATCAGGGACATGCTTACTGCCTTTCTTTCCTTTTGCATTTATTATGAACCGAAGCAATTTCACAGCAAAGAGGAGTATAGATAACATTAAATTCTAAATATTTGTAATACTATCTTTTTTATAAAGATGTCTTTAATGCTTATAATACTTAAATAGAGCACATCAATTTATGAATATCAGTTAAGTTGTTAAATACATTGTGGTTCCTCATGTCATTCAAAGATCCTCCCATCAGAAAATTCTTCCTTGGCAGTGTCCCTCCCCTTCTCCCTCAGCCTGGCCCTTGTTCCTGGAATCCCCAAGCCTCCCCAGCTTGGGGCCTTTGCACCTGCTGGACCTCCTGCTGTGAAGGCCCTAACCACCTGTTCTCTGCCCCATTCCCTCTCTAGGATAACCCCTATTTGATCTTCAGATGAGGCATTACCCAGAGAAATCCAGGATTAGTTCGTTTTAGATGTGCCAACAAGAATGATGGAAAGATTCTTCATAAGAGTAGAAGACAAAATAATCAACAAAAGAATCCTCGAATTTACATGTTTCCAATCCACGTGCTCATAAAGCACCACCAGAAATGAAGTTTGCAGTGTCACTACACAAACTGACTGCCCTTCTTACTAACTACAGGTATTTGCATGGAATGAAGGATGTCAGGCATGATTAGTAACAATTGGTCTGAAATATATCCCCTTCCCACAGGTATATTTAACATATACCTCCTTGTTCAGTTCAGTTGTTAAGTCCAAGCTGGGGTCATTTGTATACATGGGTGAGGAAGCTCAGGTCAAAGGAAGGAGGAAGAGCTAGAGTGGTAGCGCTATGCCTGGTGGTTATCTACACACTAATGTAAATTTGTGAATGAAGAAAGCTTCACGTTACTTAGCATTAGGAAAGACGTTGGACAGCTGAGAAATAACAGAAAAACTGAAAGAAAAAAAAAAAAGGCTGGGAAAAGAAAGACAAACTATTTACTTTGGAATTCCTCCCCGAGGCCCTGGTGGCAGCCACTACTGGCTAGGAGGCCTTGCATAAATTCCTCTCCCTCTCCTGGGACTCAGTTTCCTCATGAGAAAATGATGATCATAATAACACCTTCCTATGGTCATTATGAGGATTAAGTGAGTTAATGCATGCAGTTCACTTAGAACTGTACTCAACACCCAATAAATGCTCAGTGAAAGTTATTTGATAATAATACTACTATTAGCCCTTTTTAGGTTAGTAACTGTCTTATCAGGTCTTCTATGGGTAGTGCTTACCACAGAGCCTAGCATAGGACATGGCATGTAGTTGATGTTCAATAAATGTTTATTGTGTAAGTGATGGGATGATTTCTGTCTTTTTTTTTTTCTGATTCAAAACTTGTGGGCTTATAAATATATTTTTATACATATACATGTATCTATTCTTTTTCAAATTCTTTTCCCATTTAGGTTGTTACATAATGTTGAGCAGAGTTCCCTGTGCTATACAGTAGGTCCTTGTTGGTTATCCATTTTAAATAGAGCAGTGTGTACATGTCAATCACAAACTCCCTGACTATCCCTCTTTGAATGTAAAAGATGAAGAGGTTTGATAACTCTAGTGATCCTTACAGATAGAGATTATAAATAATCCTCCACTGGAGAAGGCCAGATATTTCAGGAAGATCAATAATTCAGGACGATCATGGTTACGTTACTGATTGCCTTTTAATTGTATGGTGTTTTATTTATCAGTTTATTTGTGATTCCGTTTTAAACACGTCAGGGGTGTAATGAAATAAAAATTGAAAGGTGGCAGGAAATGGAAATGTAGAAATGAGCAAGGATTTTCAGACATGGTACCTTGATGATGCCCCAGCAGCACCTCGTGGTAAAACCAGATGGGTGGAAGGAATGTTTAGCTTTGAAGTAGAGAAAGCTCTAGAGGACCAGCTTCTTTGTGGAGGGGGGATTAGATTTATGTTGTGCAGCTCAGGACCAAAGTCTAAAAATTACTGGGGAGAAGATTTAGATTCATTGTAGAGAAGACATTTCAGAAATGGCAATAGTGACCTTGTAAAAGGAGGGAGTCATTGGAACTGTTAATAGAGACCAAATAACCACATGTCAAGAATGTTATTGATAGGATTCCTATGTGGCCTGGGAGACTGAGACTGAATTAACCTCCATGGGTTTCCAACACTAAGATTTTAAAGGTGGCCAAATGAATCAGTTGATTTGGGTTCTGGTACACTTAGGCAGTGTGACCTTGGGCAAGTCACTTACCCTCTCTGAGCTTTCTCACCCAGTTAGTTGGTATAAAAATATCTACCTGTTCTGAATGAGTTTTTAAAAAATTTCATGAATTGATGTATGGTCTTGTAACATGTTGTTAAGGCATACTTGCTTTTTCTGCTTATTTGTCATTTCCTGCACATTCATTAAGTGTTCTAGTCACTGGAGACTTGCTCAGCGTTGTGATTTATTTTAATCAAATGCATTATTATTTTCCCTAGGAACTTTTTTGTGGAAACTGTACTTATTCAAATAAGAAAGGAGACTTTGATATCAAAAAATGGAAATCTTTACTCAATAAAAAATGAATTTATATCTTATTTCTTTTTACAGAGGACTTAAAATAGGTTATTTTCTGATAAAAACACACCCTCTTATTATTTTAAGACATCGTTCTTCTGTTGAATTTTAGATTGTTGGAATTCAGTGGGTGAAGTTTATGAGCCTTTATTTATGCTGATAAGGAGATTCTAATCACAACTTTCTATAATTTGCTTTTCAACTTTGTAGAAACTGAATCAGTAGTCTGTGATGGCCCTGATGATTTTCCCGCTCTTCAAGGACTATTCAATTAGCTTGGTTTAATTTTGCTAGAAAATGCTCAAGCAGTTAATTTTTATAGAAATTAATGACATTTTTATTCTGGAACCATGTGCTTTCATTTTAATACACAGGGAATGGTTGACTGCTTTCACTGATGCACTGATACCTTTAGGAAAAGAATAGCTACTATGCTGATTGATATACTTTTGTCATTCTTTTGGGGGCAGGTGGCCACGACCAGATCGGAAGGGGTGGTGGGGTTTGTAGGAAGGAAAAGAACTGGAGAACTAACACTGAGCACCTACTGTTTGCCAGATTGTTCATTTAATTTTCACACTGCTCGAGGTGTGTAGCATATGAGCTCCATTATCTTGGTGATGAAATTGAAGTTCTGAGAAGTTGTTCACGTTCCCAAGATTCTCAATTTAATAAGCCATAGAGGTGGAATTTGGATCCAGGTTCTTCTGACTCTAATGTCCATTGCCTCTCTTTCTGCCCTGGGCCTGTTTTAACCAGAATGAGCCCCAGAGATGGTCAGTTCTTGCCCCACAACACACACACATACACACCAGTTGTCATCAGAAGTTAACTTCTGTCATCAGAAGTTATTTGCTTCTTCTGTGAAGAGAAGAACCAAAAAGGTCTACACAGGCTGATTTGTTTCTACTAAGGAGATTTTGCTGTTTCACATTATACCTTTTAGAAACTAACTATACCAAACAAACTGTATTTTATTTTTTGAAAGAAGTCAGGAAAATGAAAGAAATATTCTCTTTTGTAACCATCTGGCATCTTAAGATAGTGAAAGCAATAGCAGTTATGTGCATATTTTGTTTTATAGAAAGACTTCTAAAAATAATATTGTAGGATATAAGCTGGTATTTTTAAAATTTTTGAATGAAGGATAATTATGGTTTAAATGAGAGACAGTGGAGTACATTTGTAAATTGTCAGTTATTTTCCTTTATATCTGTAAAAGTAGAATGGGAAATATATTTTTTTCCCAATCAGAAGATTTAATCTTTTTAAGTAAGAGAAGGCATGACCCTTTTGTAGCTAGAATTGAAATTGTGCTGGATGGACTATTTCTACAGCCCATGCCTCAGTGGAAACAGCACACAGGCCTTAAACTGTGTATATCTCACTGGCAGCTCTGACCTCAGGGCCTAGTTTACACACAGTTACTGTATTTGTCAGGATTTATATTGGCATTTATCTATTTTTAAGTACTTGTCTCTCCACTAGCCTGAGAACAATTTGTGGATAGGAACTTACTCATTTTTAGATCCCTAGAGCCTAAGATATGTAAAATCCTTAATAAATGTTTGCTGATTGACTGTATTGTAGTTGGATGACTTATTCATCCACCTTGCCTCCCAAAAAGAAGTTGGTCTTGACTAAAGGAAAAGCTCTCAGCTTTGGAATCAGCCTGGAGTAGGTGAACTTCAAAGTCCCTACCTCTCCTGTGATTTAATCTACCAGCCTGCCTCTGACACATGAACTATACCTATTTTTCTTTTTTTTAAATTGAGATATAATTGACATATAGCACTGTGTAAGGGTAAGATGTACAGCGTGTTGATTTGATACATTTATGTATTGCAGTATGATTACCACCTTGGCATCAGCTAACACCTCTATCACATCCTTTTTTTTTCAAATAACCTTTTTACTTCCTCCCTGATGTTGAAAATCAGCCTTCCCTTGAAGACACTGCTTCTTTAGCAGACTTCTCTAATGAAGGCCATGCCTTCTCTCATTTCTCCAGATTCACGGGGGCTGATAATCAAACCTGCAGAATTCTTCATATACCCCTCGGACACTCCTAGACAGGTGCTCCCAATAGAAGTACAATGCTAGCCCTCAGATGTCATTTAAAATGTTCCTTTAGCCACATTAAAAAAGTGAAACGTAGGTGAAATTGATTTTATTTAGTCTAATATATCCAAAAATTATTTTAACATGTACTTAATATAAAAAGTTTCTAATGATGTGTGTTCCATTTTAAAATTCATACTAAATCTTTGAAATCTGGTGTTCATTTCACACTTTCACAGCACATCTCAGACCAGAGTAGCCACAGTTCTAGTGCTTAATAGCCTCTTGTGTCTAACAGCTACTGTACCCGACGTCTGGTTTCAACTATTGTTCCCCTGCAATTTCTCAACATTTCAGAGCCTTTCTCTTATACCACCTGATTTTCATTATCTTTGCTGTGACCAACAAGCACTTTTTGGAATTATAGTGGCATCAACTGCCATGCAGTTTCCCTGTATTCCTTTCCCTGTCATCATCTTTGAAGATTTTACGGTCTTACCATCTCTCAGTGTCTTAGCTCATCCCCACCTCACTCATCACCATAATCACCCCCAAATCTCTTAACCTCCACAATTCCATTCTCTGAGTATGGTTCCTGGCATTCTGTTGTTCCCCGTCATTGCACATTTTCTCCTTTTTGAACTGTGGGGAAATCATTTTTACAGTTACTTCAGGTATGAGCCTGTGAATTACCAGCAAATACAAAGGCCTCAAACCTATTTGTGCGCTGTTGCTAATAAGAGGAGCCTATAGAAGAAAATCATCCAGAGGAAAAAGCAGTCATTGGCTTCTCCTCCAAACTGAGGCCTAATGGGAACTGCGTAAAGATGGGAAATGGCAGAAGCCACTACTGAGTCCAGCCCTTTCATTTTACTGAGGAGAAAACTGATACTCAGAACAGTTTTGTGGCTTGTGCAAGATCACAGAGCTGTTAAATGGCAAGTTTGACCCCGGACCCAGGTACCCTGACTCCGGGCCTGACTTTTTTTTATTCATGCTGAATAAATATGGTAATTGTGTAGTTACCATGGTAGAACAGTATAATACCACGACTACCTCCTGGAGATTCCACAGGTTAAGAGCAGAGTTCCCAGCAAGACTGCCTTCACTTCAGATGCCAGCTGCAAGTTTGGGGGTTTTCCAGGCCACTTGCACTTCTGAGCAACTGACTACAAATTCAAGGGTTGCTACAACTCCCTCAGGTTTGATAATTCACTAGAATGACCCATAGAACTGAGGAAAGCACTAATGTTTACAGTTACAGTTTTATTATAAAGGCTACAAATCAGAACCAGCCAAATGAAGAGACATATAGGGCAAGGTCTAGAAGTGTTTTGAACACAGAGCTTTCAAGTATTCTCTCCTTAGAATCAGGAGACATTGCCCTCCAGACACATTAGTTTGTTCATCTACCAGGAATCTCACCAGAGCCTTGGTGTCCAGAGTTTTTATTGGGGTTTCATTGCATAGACATGGTTTATTGAATCATTGGCCATATGATTGAACTCAATCCTTAGCCCCCCTTCCCTCCCCAGGCATCAGGCTGATATCACAAGGCTCAAAGTCCCACCCGTCTAAATCTCGTGGTTGGTCTTTCTAGCACTGCTGGTCCCCAGCCTGAAACTGTCTAGGGGCCCACCTTGAGTTGCTTGGTTAGCATAAATTCAAGTGCGGTCTGAGTATCTACCATGAATAGCAAAGATACTCCTGTCACTTGGGCAGTTCTAAGTTTGGAAGCTCCCTCCCTTCCAGGAACCCAGCACAAAAGCATTGTTTTATTATATAACATTCTTTATTATACAGCAGACAGAAATTCAAAACCTGTTTGGCTTAGGAATTTTACTAAAGACATAGCTGGCCCAGAGATAAGAAAGTAGCAACTAAAAGAGGCAAAAAACCCCCAACCAAACAAACAAAAAAATCCTGACCAGGAAGGGAATCTCCATAGCCAAAGCTCAAGTTCATCTTTTTGTTAGAGGGGCAGCTGCTAAGGGTAGAAAAGAACCATGAATGAAAACATGGTTTACTCCCATTTTTCATCCAGGCCCCTTCTGGAGGACATGGCATTGCAGATAGATTTAAATTGCTCAGGGTAAAGTTGATGTCACCTGCTCTTTGGTTTGAGGGCTTTGGCAATTCCCCTTTCATTACCTCATAAGTGAAGGAAGATCTTTGCTAATGAAGTTCTTTCTGGTGTCTCCTGGGCAGAGGGTAAATCTCCTAACAGATATTTGTTCAGTTGCTTACTGTGTTTCCTCCATCAACTTCCACCATCCCTGTAGGATTTTTCAAGTTTAAACAAGTATTTACATGTGTTTAATATCTAGTTAAAACAAAAAGCTAAATAAGTAGACAGCTTGTGTTGAAAAGAGGAAAAACATTGGACTGAGTTAAGAAACATTCTTTGGTTTAGGAACTTGATAATTTCACAGGTTTTTGTCACTTGCTGTTTTTACTGTTAAAAATTTATTGAAGCATGTTTTTAAAATTCATTAAAGTGTTTATTGGGCAAACATGTTTTTTTAGTATCTGGCATATGGAGGGTTGTGTGCAAGACACTGGTCCACAAACATGACCAAGACTTCATCTCCCCTTTTAGGTGTGCTGCCAGATGATTATATACAGTGTAGCAAGTTCAGTTAATATGGTTCTTTCTTGTGTACTGTGCAAGCACAGAGGAGAACTTAAAGAACCCCTAGGGAGCAGAGATTATAAGGGTCAGAGAAAGTTTCTTGGAGGAGGTGGTGTCTGAACTAAGTATTCAAGGATGAAAAGGTGTTTTGCCTGGGAAAGAGTGTAGCCAAAGCCTCTTCCAGGCAGACGTAAAGCAAGAGCAAAGGCTTGGGGGTAAGATGGAGCACACGTGTTTGAGAAACAAAAGCCATTCTGTGGACTATAAAGTGAGTTGTAAGAAGTGACCTGAAAAGATAAGAAGTGATCACAAAGGAGACTTTGGAGATCTTTTAAAAGACGAGATAAAGGACAAGAAAATACCATTCAAAACAAGGTGCTCTCATCTGAGAATACAATCTGCAAGAGAACATTTTTAGTACACTTTGGGAGAATGAGTAATGCTGCTGGGGGAGGTTAGTGGGGTTAAGACTGGGGAGAAAATACCTCTATTAACGGTAACTTATGCAAGGGAGAACAACCTGCTGTAGGAAAAAAAGCCCACTGAATATCATGAGAATCTGATAAAATTTAGATCCGGGCTATGGTTTAATGCTTTGCAGAATAAAAGTTGCTTAGTGACTTGTTTAGATCCCTGACACTACAGTATTCAAATATTTCCAAATATAAGCAGGGAAGCAGATTTCACTTTGATGGAAAACATTGCTGCAGTATGTTTGTAGGTGGTACATTTATATATCCATTCACTAAAATGTAAGCTCCATGTAAGTTCTATGAGGGCAGAGATGTCATTTCCTTCATTACATGTCCTTATGATGTCCTCAGAGCCTATAACGGCAGCCAGCACATAGTAGGCCAATTAATTTTTCAATTAATTTTTGTTGAAAGAACTGAATATGCAGAAACTAAGATGTATACCCTGATTAAAATGTGTAGAGGAAGAAGTTAAATAATAGCTATTATGCATTTAGTAGGATAAATGAATTTCAGAATCAACAAAATGCTAAGCTGATTTTATCCTCAGACTAGAGTTATGTGTGGGGAAAATGTCAGCAGTCATTCCATATAATATAAGACAGAATTTATTTTTAGTTTAATTACGCACAAGTGATCTCATCTTATATTGTAGATTTCTCTGCAGAATTAACATGATGATCCCAAACTCCTGTGCAGCTCCTCTGGGAAGAGGTACACTCTTAGTCATGCCTTTGTATTGGTATAAGACTTGGGAAAGTGATGCCAGCCTCCATTTACGTTGACTGTACTTAAGAAAAAGGTTAGGTCCGATCATCAAAAGGTAATTTGCTTTGGAAACTTATGCTCAGCTAACAAGCCCAGTATCTGGGAGAAAAAGTAGGCCAAAGGCTAAAAGATGTCACACATAGGAAAGATTCTTAATAAAAATAGCAGTTGCCACCTATAAGAATAATATCATCCCTTGGTAAGTTTACTGTCATGAAAGCACATTGATAATCTGCGAGTCTTTTTTCCCCCTCTGATTTTAGTCCCTTGAGCCTAATGGCTTGGCTATTGTTTCTTAGCATATACAATCTTTATCCTTCTCCTCACTTGACTGAGAGACTCAGTTCAGTGTTGGTGTCCAAATAAGTGACCTGTTTGCTTCAGTCTTAGAGCTGGCACATAGGAGTCCTCAAAAAATACTTGTTTGAGTGAATCCCATTTTGTTTTATTTTATTTTACTGTTTTTTTTTAAATTGAAGTATATTTGATTTACAATGTTGTGTTAGTTTCAGATGTACAGCAAAGTGATTCAGTTATACATGTATGTATATATTTTTTAGATTCTTTTCCCTTATAGGTTATTACAAAATATTGAGTATAGTTCCTTCCCTGTGCTATACAGTAGGTCCTTGTTGGTTATCTATTTTATACATAGTAGTGTGTATATGTTAATCCCAAACTCCTAATTTATCCCTCCCCACTTTCCTCTTCAGTAACCATAAGTTTGTTTTCTATGTCTGTGGGTCTATTTCTGTTTCGTATATAATTTCATTTGCATCATTTTTTTTAGATTCCACATATAAGCATTATCATATGATATTTGTCATTCTTTGTCTGGCTTACTTGAATGAATCCCTTTTTAGAAGTTAAAATATTTGAGCAGGGCTTCCCTGGTGGCGCAGTGGTTGAGAATCTGCCTGCCAATGCAGGGGACACGGGTTCGAGCCCTGCTCTGGGAAGGTCCCACATGCTGCGGAGCAACTAGGCCCGTGAGCCACAACTACTGAGCCTGCGCGACTGGAGCCTGTGCTCCGCAATAAGAGAGGCCGTGACAGTGAGAGGCCTGCGCTCCGCGATGAAGAGTGGTCCCCGCTCGCCGCAACTAGAGAAAGCCCTCACACAGAAACGAAGACCCAACACAGCCAAAAATAAATAAATAAATAAAGTAGGTGACTTTAAATTAAAAAAAAAAAAAAAAATTTGAGCAGTTGGTGGATGATTCTGAGGACTCCTTCCCAGGACAGGAATTCGTTCTTAGAGTATCAGAGTTTCCAATTTGTCAACTTTCTCAAATGACTAATGAATTAACAACAATTAAGTACTAACAGATGGTTAGACTAACGGGTGGATGTCTGCTAGTTTGTGCTTCTGTTGCTCCAGACGGATGGAATCTTCATGATGCTGTCTTTGGGGTGGTAGATCAGAGCCGAGATGCACGGTGCTTCTGGTTCTTGGGTTCCACTGCCTTTACCAAATTTGCTGGTAGCCAGGATCCTTTATGTTATCACTTAGTCTTGCTGGATTGTGGTTGAAAAGAATAGATCTTTGATGCTCTCAGCCTGTAAGATATGAAAAGTAATATTTAATGACTTTTCCCTACCTATAAAAATGCGTGTATTTTAAACACCACTCAAAAGAATTTCACTTTTCTTCTGTTATAATCTTTGTATTCAATGAGTATGGTAATGTCTAGCCATCAAATCATACAAGTTCATTGTTCTATTTAGTTGTAAGAAGCCTTCAGAATTTGGCATATAACCTGTTGTTGATATTGGGGGCCATGAAGCGATATTACAAAATAGCAAAAAGAGAGGTCTAAAAATTCCATGGTGTTTAGCAGAGTTAAGGAAGAAATTATTGGATGCAGTTTCAAAAAATTATGGAACCTTTCCTTACTGGTATTTTATCACTATTCTCAGATTTGTAATTTCTGGGGTTGAATTCTCTCCCCTCATCCCACTTGTGCCCCTTTATTTTAAAAAAGGATGTACATATGGTTACTCTTACTGTTTTCTAAACCTGACATAGGCTTCCCAAATGCAAAAAATGGCAATCATGCCAATTACTTTTACTTAGAGATTTAAATAGTGCTTGCAGATTTTAACATCTCTCCTACAATATTGAAATAGACAACTACTCCCTATTTCTTCCCTGAATTCCACTGTCAGTCTTTCTCAACAAGCATGCCCTGGTTTCCCTTTCTTCATTCTTGTATTCATTGCTTAATCACCTGCCAGAGTGCTCTCCTTCGTTATCCTTCTGAAAAGTCCAAGGATGTCAGGGACCTCCTAATCATGCAGTATTCATTCTTTTCCCTTGATGCAGTCCCTGACACTGATGGCCACCTCTTTGCCGTATTTCAGCCTTCCCTCTGCCTCCGGTGATCTGTGACATGACACGGCTCCCATTTAGCTCTTGGACTGCTGCTTCTCTTTCTTCCTTCAGTCCTTAACTGTAGCAAATTGTAAGGTTCATTTCTTGGCCTCTTGCTTTTTTCCTTTACTCCACTTCCTGTGAAGAGGCGTACATTCTGTTCCCTCGGCTTTCAATGTCCATTTGAAGGCAATCCATTTAGAAAGCAACAGTGCAGAACGCAGTGTAGAGGGGGCTGAGGGAAGAGTGCATTGTGTCTTAGGAAATATTTCACCCTGTGCACATTGGTGGTTGTGGTTTTTCCAGTACTTCTGAAGTCCATCATTTGATAGAGTCAGGAGAAGATCCCACCTAGGTCCATTAGAGGATCCCACCTAGGTCCATTAGAGCTACTCTAAGTTAGGCTAGATTCTGGGAGCCAGGGGAGATCTGGCACACCAATCTTCCCTTTGCTTTACATCCAGGATTAGACCTGCTCCCTAGCAGACAGTGAGTAGGGCTAAGAGCTCTGTGAATCACCTGTTTGGTCAATATATGAGCCTGGATAGAACTCCCCTCCTTGTAAGGATGAAAACAGAGGAACGCCTAAGTTTGGGGCCCACAAAATAACAGTGCAGGTTAAGGGGAAAAAGCAAAAGCTGAAGGATCAGAAGAAGAGAGTATTTCTGAGTATAATTTATTACAGGAAATAGCGTGCTATTTTAAATAGGCATCCTACATCAACTACAAAGAAACAGAAGCTCACTAATAGCACAGAAAGTCCAAAGGAAATGATGCTTTGAGGTAAAAAAGAGAACCTGGATGACAGGAGGAAAGGAAGGCAAGGGGGAAATAACCAAACATAATGACAGAATTAAAATTTGCATTGGAGTGTTTAAGGAACAGAATTGACACAATGGAAAATATAGTCAATCTCATGTAGGACAACCTTAAAATGGTCTTCTAAAACACAGAGAAAAAGTGCACTGAGATGAGAAAGGCAAACAGGTGAGGGGAGGGAAGGGCTGGGATCAAAGGTGCTCCCTATGTTAGGGTCTGGGCATATAAACGTGTGGGCATATAAATGTGAACAAGGCAAGTTTCCAGTTCTCCATGACCTCACAAGCTAGTTGGGTAAATAGATCTAAGGGAGGCTTCCTGAAAGAAGTAAGATTTGAGTTGTCCTTAGAATGGGTAATACTTGAGCAGGAAAGATAAGAGAGGAATGGTGTTCCAGGAGAGTGGCAGCTTGGAAAAAGAGAGATAGGACAGCAATGAGTAGGGTACTCGTTTCTTCTATGTGCAAACCCCCAATTCTGGTGTGAGCAATGCAGAAAAGGTTTGTTCTTCGTGGAGCTTATGTTCAAGAGGAAGGGAACCAGAAAGGGAACAAATACATACATAATTTCATATTGTGATATATTCTGTGAAAGAACCAAATCAGAATGACATGGTAGAGCATAACTGGGGGTGGGAGGACCACTTTAGATAGGATGGTCAGGGAAGGCTTCTTTTGTAAAGTGGTAATGTCTGAGCTGAGACAGGAATGCTGGGATGCAACCAGCCATGAGGGGAGTCAGAAAGAGCCTTCTAGAGAAAAGGCATAGCAAGTGCAGAGGCACTGAGGCTGGGCATGTTCAGGATATGACCCACAGCCTCATGAATTTGGTTAGAGCTGTTGCTGAACTTCTAATTTGCATTGCTCTTATTTTCTTACAAAGATCAAAAGAAGCATTTGGAGAGAGTACTGGTCTTGGAAGTTACAATGAGCTTGATTCTCTTTTCAGCTCTGCTAGTAATATCTTAAGAACTTTGGTCAAGTTATTTAACCTCTCTTGGCCTCAGTTCTCTGATCTGTGACATGAGGGTAATGGCTGGATAAACATACCATCTGCCCCTGGGGATACACAGTGGTATGTCAGTGAGGACAACCCACAGACAGAATATAGACACTACTCATCTTCCTGGGTTATTAATTTCACTAAAGATTTGGGAAAAATTATATGTGAATAATATTCTGCATTAGAACACAAAACTCCCTTGCGTTTTAAAGATTAGAAAGTCAAATGTCAAAGATATTTCATGCTTTTGACAAGCTACTTCAGACATGATTTCTATCCTCATAAAAACATTCCCCTCATGGATTTCAATGGAAAAGTTTGAAAAGCATTAATCTAGACACTCTGTAAGGTTTTTTTCCTGCTGTGATTCTATGACCATGATTCTTTTATAAGTTCTTCATCTTTGAGTTATTTATTGTTAACTTTTTGCCTCTGTTAATGAATGAATTATCCAATGAATACTGTTTTATGTTGCTTTTAACTTAAGGGAATTCCTTTTCAATTCACAAAAGAACTTTAAAACCAAGCATCAAGGGTATTAAACATCAAGTTTTGAGAGAGGGAAAAGAACCTTATAAATTATTTGTGGTAAATGTTGTTTGGACTTTACAACAATAATCATGGATGCCTCACTCTCCAGCTGGGTCTTGGAGGAGATATGCTGCCCTTCTGGTCAGAGTTTACATTTAAATGCATCCATGGATTCTAAAAGCACATTTCTTCTCTCCTAATCTGGAGTTCAGCCAATAGCTTCCAGAGGATTATATGAGGACACTTTTAACTATGGGTAACAGAAAACCCCACTTAAAATGGCATAAACAATAAACAGTTATATTATCACACATAACTGGAAGCCAGAAGTTGGGCAGTTCCAGCTCCATTTTTCTAGTATCTCAGGTCTACTCTCATCTCCATGTCACCTTTTTTCTCAAGCTGGCTTCCACCATGGTCACAAGATAATTGCCACCGCTAGCAGCAGTTGCCCCTAATTACAGTGGAAGAAAGGGCTTCTTCTCCAGCCATAGATTAAAAATCCTTTCCTCTGGTCTGATTGGTTGACTTAAGTTATGTGCTTACTTCTGAACCATCAACACCAGGGTGAATGAGATGGTCATGGTAAGAGTGCACTGTCTAGACTCAGCCTTGGATCTGGGGGTAAGACCTACTTCCTCTGAGAACTGTGGGCTCAACTGAGAGGGGGAGACCTGAACTAAATCATGGCTCCATTAGGAAAGAGGTAGGAGAGGGTGGGTACTAGGTAGCAATCACTCCTATAAGGTAGGAGTCTATAGAAATGACTAAAGATGTTTTAATAATGAGTTCTAATTTGTTGTTGGCAACCACGGTCTATGCAGTAGCAGTGTCCTTCTTGTGAACAGAAACAGAGAGGGACTGACATTTTCATTTAGAAAGCATTTACTGAGTTCCTACTGTGTTTTAAGAACTGAAACCCACAGGGTAGTCACGTAAACAAATAATCAGAATAGTGATGGGAATGACCAAGAGCACAGGGACACGTCTTATTGATCTAGTCACCTTTTATCAATATCTGCTCAATGATAAGGTCTATGGGAGTGGGGACTTTTCCACTGCTTTGTTCACTGTGTATGTCTAACACCTGACACGCTGCCTGACACATATTGAGCACGCCACATGTATTTATTGAAATAACATTTATTGCAGCCAGAATCATTAATGATTTCTGAATGGATAATGGAATAATAGAGGCATGTACAACAGGAGCTCAGTTATAGGCTTGAGTAGTTGGAGGGTTCTGTGAGGTAAGAAGTCTGAGGAGATAAATCAGTTCCTTCTCACTTGGAGGATGTTAGCATGTGATGAGGACTTCTGATGTTGGGAAAGCTCTGAGACTTTGACATAATGTAACAAGTTAGGAGATATCTATGCCCTAGAAGACTTTTAAAAAATTTATTGAATGTGTACTATGTGTTAGGTGCTGTGCTAAATATAAAGTTATTATAAATATAAAATTTAGCACAGCACCTAACACATAGTACATATTCAATAATGAATGAGTGAATGAATGAATGAGTGAATAAATGGTGAGTTTTCTAAACAGATTTACAAGAATATCGTGATTAGATTAAATAGTTCATATCTAACTGCACCTTCGTGAATTTATTTTTTTTCTTTGCTTTTAGTGGTGTGATTTGTAATATATTAGTGCTTTGTGATTTTAATGGCGAACTATATTTCTAACGGAAAAATGTAACCTAGTGAAATATGCTTTGACTCAGTATTCCAATGTCAAACAAAAGTCTGTTATTTGGAGCACACAGGCATAGACTCCGCACCTAAAAGAATCGCCTTCTTAATGTCTGAAAGCAGATAATCTCAGGGTCTACTAACCAAATATGCAAATTGATGTCTAAAATCATATAGAATAGCTTGACAGTGTATTTGGGAAGGACGTGAAAGACGATTTAATCAAATCCTCCCATCTTGTAGATGGAAAACATGGGATCAGACATGCAGGGTGATGGCATGCTACTTCAGTGCTGGGAAGTGGGAGAGACAGAACTCAGACTCAGGTTTTTCAACTGAACTGCAGAACTTCAACCATGTGAGGAAATAAAGGCGAACTGAGAGCAGCAGCCTTATTGTAAAACTCTGATTTTAGGCAGTAGCTTAGCTTCGAGCCACGGGAGTCTTGCAAGTGCTGAATAGACCTTTATTTCACTAATGGACCATTTGGAATAAGGAAAAAAAAACATGAAAGTAACAGCCTCCTTAGGTGGTGGAGAACATTATTATGTGTAAAAGACTGAAGTTATTGTCAGAGGAACTGGTTACATTGATTGTATAACACTGAGAATTTTAAACAAAAACTCCGTGGCGACTCCTTCTGAAGTACATGGTGGGGTAATGACTGCTGACGTTGAGGAAGGAAGCATTCCTTTGAGATGCTGCTTTAGTTTACTGTGTTAAGAAGAGTCTGTTTACCTCTTAGAATATCTATTATCATTGTTCCTATATTAAAAATGTCTAATACCTTTAGTCAGTTTATTCATTTATAATTCCTACCTTCATGCTGTTTATCCTTATTGTTCAGAAATTTTCTCAGACAAGTTTAACTCTAATCCATATGGTTTTAGGATATCTTCCAGGTATCCCTGTCATTCTTTACCCCCTCTAAATGACCCAGACAAATGAAAACTCAATGTATGTTTATTCACTCTTCTGTATGATGTAAGAGGGATATTGCATTCTACTTTCCACAGGTCATACATACGTGAGAATGTGTTTCTGCTTCCTTTTTCAAAATTATTATTTTCTGGAATGTCATTCCTGGCCAAACGCATGGCAAGTTTCGGTACTTTGCATGTGGCTTGGTGATCTGCCCTAAACCCATTTCATTGGTACTCTCACATTCTGTGTCACTTGTAGGCATCAGTGTGTATGTATAGATCTTTATTAGCTATTAAAAATAACCTCTGACTTTGTATATGGGATGGTGATTTAAAAATTCTTTTGGCATGGTTTCTTGAATTCGTAGAGTCCTGCGGATTTATTTACTTATCTTCCCAAGTGCCCCAAATCTGTTAGAAAAGCGAGAGTCTCATAATTTCTTTTAAAATAACATCACTCATAATCTGACTTATTTATATTTTGAAGGAGAAAATTCTTATCTTGCTGTATTAACTTTTATCCAGCTTCTCTTCTGAGCTAGGCGTCATTTGCTTTGTGATACCTCTCAGTGTTCTTTCAGTTAGTCAGTCCAATACAAGACCACTGTTCAAATCAGCCAAGCACATCTCCATACCAAGTTTGTTGCCTAGAAAAGACAAAAGGAAGTCAGAGAATGTGATCGTCTCTGTGGGCTGATGGTGCAACTCTGGTTGAGGTAGATAAACATATCTATATCACTCTACCTACAGTATGGGCTTAGTTTATTTTCCAGGGATTTTCCCTAGATTTTACATGGAATTTGTTTTAATGTATAGTTCATTCAGCAGATGTTTATTATGTGCCTCCAGTACGTAAGGCTCTTTGCACTGTGGTGATTCTGACGGATATGGTGTGGAATTAAAATACTTAATTACAATACGGACTAACATTGTTTCAGTGCTTCCTAGGTTCCATGCATTGGTGTGCTAAAAATTTATCTCCTTTAATCCTTTCAAAAGCTCATTAAGTGCAGATACAGTTATTTCCATTTTATAGATGAGTTGGAACTTAGGGTACGGGATCTTCCGAAGATTTCTCAGCAAGTGGATGGGATTCCAACCTGGTCTTTCCGCACCCAGAGTCTGGGCTCTTAACCCATACTGACTCAAAAGTACAAGGGGGTTTGTGGATTTGGTGGCGGGAGCTCTGCTGGCCCTTATCTGATAGTTTCTGCTTTTTTTTCTGAAGTGGAAGATGAGATCGTCTGTTGAGAGTTGAGTGGGGTTAAAAAGAGGATAGCAGTTTTGTGGAAAGTTGAAGAGATTTGGAAGAGCTCTTTTTCAGTAGGAAGGTGAGATGATGGTGGAGACTGAGTAGAGTGTCAGGCATTTCCAAGGTGTCAGTCCATGCTGTGGACCATGAACCAGTGGTGGTCTCAGTTGGCCAAATAATGTACAGTGCTGCAATACAAATTTCTTTAAAAGAAAGTCAAACAGCCTCTAATAACTGTTTGTATTAATTGAGGTAGTTTCAGCTGCCAGTAGTAGAGACCTGAGATACTAGTAACTTAAGATAGAGGTTCATTTTTCTCGTATGCAAAAGAAATCTTAAGGTAGGTAGTCAAGGGCTTCTATGATATGTATACAGTCATCAGTGGCTCAACTGTTTTTATCTTTCTGCTCCACTCTTCTTAGGCCAGGATTTCCATCTTCATGATCACTTCTATTCACAAGATAACTGCTGGAGCTCTGGCCATCATGCCCACATTCCAGAGAGCAGGAGGGAGAAAGGAGGAAAGGCGAAGGCTGTCAACTGAGTCAGTTCTCTTTGAATAGCATTTTCCAGAAGCCTGTCAATGACTTCTGCTTAAATCTTTAAATACTCTTTCATACAAAGGAGTTTGGGAATTATAGAGTGTTTTTTTTTTTTTTTTTTAAATTCAGGCACATTGCTGCCTACAACAATACAGGGACCTGCTTTTAAAGGAAAACAAAGAAAGGGGGATGTTGAGAACAACTGCAGTCTCTGCAACACTTTTCTGTTTCCAAACCTTCTCTTGTACACCCAACATTTGGAAACTTCAGATGAAAATTAGACATCAGAAAGGTGCGTTGTGAAATTCTCTCACAAGGTTAGAATGTAAATAGCTGCTGTTGTTTTTCACTTTAAGATGACACGAGACCATGGAGTCATGATTTTATAGAGGAAAAAAAAAGGTCAAAAAAATGATGCTTCCTCTTTTTTTTTCTTCCCCAGGACAAGCCTTGCACTCTGTAAATTGTTCCGGGGTTACTGATGTATTCTAGAGGAAGGGAAGCTGGGTATATTAAAAAAGTATTTACTGCTGATAGTTCTGTGTATTTATTAATTGGTTTTCTTCATTCTTTCCCAAAGAGAATTTCACAGTCCTTGGTTCTTCTTATAAACAGTTGGTTTCCAAATGAAATGTAAACCAGCAACATCCTTTCTAAAAAGATAGGGTAAAATAAACACTTTTGAAATAAAAACAGTTTGTTTCATATTAATAATTTTCTGTACTTCTGCTCTTGGAAGCAGTGGTCTTTTTTTCTAATTCTCTTTTCTTTCACATGGCAGGCAAGTGGGGAAATCTGGCGTATGGTCAGTGGTGGGAGACGCCCGTGGGGTCCGCAGCGTGTGGGCGCAGTGGCAGGATTCAGCAGCCTTGGGAGATAGCAGTGCACAGGGCCGCGGGGTGGGAAGGTGGGTTTGGTTGGGAATTAGAAATGAACATGGGAAGGAATTGCTCAGGAGCCTGGCTGGAAGGCAGCCCAGATTCCTTCAGATGATCTTCATGGGAATTTTTTGTTCTTATGTATCATTATGTCAATACTCAGGGGCCTAGAGCCAGGAGCCAGGAGTAATCCCCTTCCTCAGTATTGTGTGTGGAATCTCGCATGGGGCTTTAGGCAGCTGACGCATCTTGGGTTTATGGAAAACAGTTTTCCTGGATATTTTGTCTGTCTTTCAGGATGACATATCAGGTGGGAGGCTACTGTAGCATTTTCTTTGCTGTTATAAACAGTTCTCTGAGCTGAAAGGCTTCCAAACTCATCTATTATTTCCCTCAGGGTGAGAAGTGATGTCTCCTGTTTGGAAATGAAGGCTCACATGTCACCTGCCTTTAAAGGTAACATCAGGGCATCTCGTTTCCCCATAGTGTGACCTTAATGTCCTGTCCTCTGGATGCCGGTGTTCAGAGGCTGGGTTATGCCATCCCGAATGAAAGGGGGTGACAGGAAGCATCCTTGCCTCAAGTTACAGTTTGCCACAAAGTATTCAGAGGAGTCCTCGTATGCCTTACTCCAGTGAATGGAGCACACTGTTGCATTCCCATTATCTGGTGATGGGATAGGGATGTTGGGGAGGTGGAGACTGTTACACTCAGAATACGTGGGATTCTCAGCAGGGCAGTGGAGTCCTCATGGACGCTGATAAGGTGTGAAAAGCAATTGATAGGATCAGAATGCCCAGGAAGTGTGATGCTCAAGTAGAGAAAAGATGAGGAAAAAGCTGAATAGAGATTCTCCCAAGGTTATGAAATTTTAAAGAAAGTCTTTTGGGGTCTGGGCCTGATTAAGGCTGTTCATGTCCACCAGTAAGTGAAACATGTATGAATTAGCATAACTTCTTTTTGCCCTGGAACCATGAAAATATTGACTAAGAGTGATCAGCGATAGAGAGACAATTCTGAACCAGACACCAGTAGGTCTCCTTAGTCCTTGGGTTTCTTCCATCATTTCCCTGATGGGACTTTTGCCTCTGAACAAATTTCTTGGTGTCTCTGAGAGTCACCGGATGGTGCTGAGCGCCTTTTGAGCTTTTGGGACATGAACGTAACATGTGCCTTGTGATCGTGATTGTGGGGTTTTCTCTAGCCAATTCAGCTGCTTGGGGGAGATAGAGAGAAAGCATAGGTTTGGGTATAATCCAGTGATCATGCTGTTGAGGGAACAGGGACAGGGATGAATGCAAAGGAGTGATGGCAGTTCTGGGCCAGGAGACATGAAGCTGGGTAAGCAGGAGACTGAGGACATGAGGAGAGGTGAAAGTAAATCGATGACATCCTACCTTAATGTGGGTGGAAGAGAACGTCGCTTGACAATGCAGGACAACTGAAATGTTAATATTTAATCCAGGTCAATCAAAATTTGGCATTTTGGGCAGCTTAATTGTTTTCTTGTTTCATCCCAATTATTGATAATCCTTATGGGCTTTAGGATTCAAACTGATTTATAATTGCCAAAATTAAATGCATCAGCAAATAACCTATTTATATAAAATTTCTTTATATACCTATAAAATATCTCCGTTGGATTTATATTATTGATAATTGTTTGCTCGTCTAATATCTCTGGTTAATTTGCATTATTTAAATAACTATGTAATACCTCCAATGTACAGATAAATATTTCCACACAGAAATACTTTAGCTTTGCCAAGGTAAAAATTTTCTTAAGGTGTTTTTGTATAGAAGACTTAAAAAAAAATCTGTTAATATTTTCTTAACACATCCACAGCCCTTTTCTTTATTTGAATGTCTACTGCCTCCTCTGTCCTACTGTGATGGAGAGGTATGTCAACGTTATACATGGTGACACATTTTTCTGGCTTACTTCACTTCCTTATCCCTCTCATTGGAATGGAGAATTGAGATAGTCCTCTGGGGGGCAGAATCAAGCCCCAAACCAAACTCTTTCTTCATTTCACTGGTGTCATTGAGGTGCCTCCCTTCATATCATTAGGAGACAGCCAGCAATCTATTACGTAAGATAAATAAAGGAGAATGAGATCATGATAAGTGCAAACAAGTTCCTGTGTAGTCTAGAAAAGCAAAGGGAGTTGCAGAGAAAGAATTTGCAGTTTTTCTCCAGCACTGCCTAGAGGGCAGGTGTTCTGATTATTAATGAGTCATCCTGCTCTTTCCACAAAAATATCCCCAGGGTAGAGAAGGGTTGTTCACGGGGCTCCATGGCTCAGCTTCCCTAAGGAGTATCATAATCTGTGCTTTTTCTGTTCTCACCAAGCCAGCTGCCAGTTGCTAACTTTGCTTCCAAGTGAATACCCTCCCCCTTCCCCAACCCCCAGGAAGGATGTGTTCCATATAGATATGTCCCTAGTTTTGGGGTCAAACAAAATCTTACATTTAAATAATTGATGATTTTAGATTTAAATAGGTTTCTTTCTCATTAGATTCCTGTGAAATCCATTCCATTATACCCATTACAGCATGGGGGAACCAAACAAAACTGCTTTTCTGAAACTGTAAAGAGTCAGATCATGAGTCATGGTGATGACAGAGGCCCAGCCCCTTGTGAGCCTGAAGCTGAAATGACCATCTGGCCTCACCCATTTATGAACTATTCGTGAAGTATGTTCAATGTTTGTGGATTATTTTTTCATATACACTTTAAGGTTATTACAAGGCTCTAAAGAAAACGTAAATGATAAGGTTCTGTGACATTTGTGTTAATTTATTCATGTATTCTTACTCTTCATGTTACATTTTTATAAAATGTCTTTACCTTGTAGCATTAATGATATCCTGGGAGTTTGGAGACAAGTTTCCAAATGGAGATTGGTATTTAAATTTAGGCTTAACATTTTCTTTTAGTTTATCTTGAGGATATCACTGCTTTATTGTGAGAGCTAACATAAATAATATGGAACTTTATAAATATGAGAAAGAAAGGATCATTTTTCTGCTTGAGAAGAAAACTTATTGGTACTGATAAGGTTTTTCTGAATAATTTAGAATAACTGTTGTTTGGAAACATTTTAATCCTCTAAAACTCTGAAATTTGGGAGAATTAGGGGAAGGTACAGAATAAAAGGAAGTACATGTGGGAATGTCATCTGTTGGTTTGGTGGTTAATCTTATGTGCCAATTTGTGTGGGTCACCAGGGTGCCCAGATATCTGGGCAAGCACGAGTCTGCATGGTCTGTGAGGGTGTTTTGGCTGAGATTAACATTTAAATCGGTAGACTGAGTGAAGCAGATTGTCCTCCCTCCTGTGGGTAGGCCCCATCAAGTCAACGGAGGGCCTGAACAGAAAAAAAGGCTGATCGTCCCCTGAGTATGAGTAAGAGAGAATTCATCCTGCTTGTCTGCTCTTGGAGTGGAACATAGGGTTTTTTTTTCCTGACTTCAGACTCAGACTGGAACTGAGGGTGGAAACTTTGGCTCTTCCTTCATCTTGAGCCTACTGGTCTTTGGACTGGAGCTGTACCCTTGGTTCTCCTGGCTCTCAGGCCTTCGGACTCAGCCTGGAACTACACCAGCAGCTCTCCTAGGTCTGCAGCTTGATGACTCACCCTGCAGGTCTCGTGACTGATCAGCCTGTATAATTGTGTTAGCCAATTCCTTATGATAAATTTTTTTCTCTCTATATAGGTGTCTATCTGTCTTTCCACATCCTAGTCGTTTTGTTTCTCTGGAGAGCCCTGACTAATGCAGTTGAACTAAGTTGTTTTGATTCAGAGATATAAAGAGAGAGATGAGTAATTATTTTGAAAATTACAACACCAGAGGGAACATTATATAAAACGACTTAATTTGTCCAGTTTAATGTTTCCTAGAATGTCTGATTTAAAAAGAATTATTCTGAGAAAACAGGGGAAATTGAAACAGTGTATTAAATGTGGTTCAGAACATTCTTTAAAATGTCTAGTGATTGAAATTAATGCAGTAAATTTCCCCTCTGACAGATTTTAGGTGTTGGATAAATAATGATTAAAGTGAAGCCCTACACTTGGCATGTGATAAAGGAAATCATGTCTTTACTTTCCATTTATCGATTACTGTCATACTTTAGTTATATTATCATGAAAATATACACTTATAAACCCTGATTTATGCTTGATAGGCATCATGGCATAGTTTTACCGTAAACAATTAAGAATAGATCCTATTTAACAAGATTTTTTTCCTTTCTGGTTCTCCTGTTACTCAACAGTTCATTCCTAGATTAAGGAAAGTGCCTTCACAATATTGGAAAACTCTTTGCTTTGCAGGAGGTACTGTATTTGAAATCATGTATTAGGAAAGCATAGATATTATTGATTACTGACCTTTGTTGTTTTTTTTGTTATTGATCAGAGTGGCAACATGTGACTGTGTCTTAAATTAGGGCTATGCTGATAAAGTATAGAAAGCTTAAAAATAAGCATAAGTAAAACGAGAGATGAAGAACTCGAAAGTATTCTTTAAATACATGGGATGCAATTTGAAGATTATGGTAGACTTTCAGAAAACGCTCTCCATATTAAATTTTGTAAATCCTCTAGACATGTTTCATATCACTTGAAAATAGATCTTGAAACTTGGAACATTTGTAAGTGAAAAATACTTTCTAGCTTTAACAAACAAACAAAAATCCATTCTGATGTATTTTATAAAGATATATTCCTAGTGCTATGTGATATCTACCCTGTGCTGAACAAAGTTAATTTTAACACAGCGAAGGAAATATAAATGATCTCTTTAGAATATCAGACCTCCAGGTAAAGTAAAAGCCTTTTGATCCTAGGCCAAAGCGCATAATAGAAGAAACTATAATTGTTTAATGTTAAGATTTTTTTCCTTTACCCAAACCTTCAGTTCCTAGATTTTCTTGACTTTTTTTCTGATGGTGGCTCTCTTAACATTTTTGCAAAAAGAAAAAAATAAAGATTTAAATACTCTTTTTTTTTTAATCCCCTAAGAAACTTGTTGGAATCTGAGGTTTTGAAGTATGTGCATTTTGCCTTTTAAAAAACATAATGCTTCTAATACTTTTTGTTTGAAGGTGGGATTTTTTTTGAACACGAAAGGTCCTTTGTAGTACAGGGGCGGCTTCCGAAGCAGGTGGCTGGAAGGCAAAGCGCTGAGACTGCTGTCTGTACACAGCCAGGACCTCCCAGGGGAGTTGAGCTCTACATGACTCAACCTGATTAGGCCTAAACTGTCTGTGGGTGGAGGGGAGCATTAACACACGGAATGCTCTCGCACATTCTCCAAATAGGCATGTCCCAGCCCCTGAGAGCCCCCTCGCTGTGGACTCCAGCCTGAGAGGGCAGCTGTATAGACATTCCCCTGTCATTCGTAGGGGTCACAACCTAAAATATCACGTAGGACACCTTGTCTTTTAATTGTGAATTTAAAAGATCATTTCATTTACCATTTTCCTTTTTACTAGGCTTTCTTACAGCATCGTTTAATAGGTAGGGCAGGGGTGGGCATACTTAGGGCTCAGAGGGGCCAACTGTGCAGTGCGCTGAGCATGCCTGGCATGCCATGGTGTCCAGCCAAAGCTCAGTAGGTCCCTAACCACCCAGCCTTGCCCCCTCAAGGCTCGCCAGGTGCCTTCTGGCATAATCAGTTCCTCGCAAAGGGCTCCTGTGGGAAGAGTGTTCCGAACCCTTCTTCTCACTTTGCGTCCAGTTTTGATTGAGTGTTAATAGGTGCAGGACCACCTGAAGGTGGAGTGGGTTAGATTCTTCGCCTCGTCCCCGGTGCCTAGCGCAATGTCTGGCCCACACTCTTAGCTCATTGCTTTTGTCTATTGAGCAGCCGGAAACAGTCCTGAGGAAACGTCAGGCTTGCAGCCTGGCTCGCTCATTACCCAGCATACAAGACGTGGGTCCCACCCTAATTCAGCCTGTTTAATATCTTTCTCATTCACTGAAAGCCCCACACGGAGAAGCTTCACAGTTGGGAGATCTGTGCCATCTCCGGAACCTGCCTGTTTGGCACGCACAGTGATTGAAGACGAACACTGTGTCCAGGCTGCCGTCCTGTTTGATGCCCACCCGCATCTGATGCCTGCTGAGAACGCGGGCTCTGTGTGATCTCACCCACTTTCTGTCTCGCTCTCCTTGGTCACAATGTACTCTTTTTCCTTTTCTAAAGCTAGCTGTCTCCTTGTCTAGACAACCCCCCCTTCCATCTCCAGATGGCTTTGTCTGGGAAACCCATACACTTTCTCACTAGAACTCCTTCCCCAGGACGCACAGGCAATTAAGCTAGTCTGACTCTCGTGGTGTTACTCCAGTTAGAAAGCGTTTGCCAAATAAGTAAGATTTTGCCAAAAAGAAAATCACAGCATTTTTTTCTCAGTTAGTGAATTTCTCTGGGATGTTTGTGCCTTTCAATGGTTAAGACCCTTTACTTGGAACATGTCAGGAAGGGCATCTCAAAAGCAAGGTTCTGGTCTGCTGAGGTCGCTGTGGGACTTCATGTCATTCGCCTGTAGAGGGCCTGGATATTAGGAAATGAATTTCCTTTAAGATCAGGTAAATTGGGAGATAGAAACTGGGCCATCCAGAGGCATGGTTTATGTCTCATAAAATAGGAAAGCTTGTTTTCTTTCTCAGATTTAATCTGATTTTAATTCAGCTTTCTGATGGGACCTGCCTGCAGTGTCTTCGTATTTGTTTTTCTCGAGCCAAGGTGCATGCAGATTCTTTGGTTTCCAGGTCTTAGTGTCACGATCTTTATGTGCTCTGTGACCCACCAAACTTCTCATCAAGGAAAAGTTGGACTGGGCAGCCCTCTCCCAAGGGCAGTATTTATTTATTTAAAAAATTTTATATAGCCACTTATTACAATCATTCAATGCCAGTTATATGCACTTACTTGTGCTTGGTTTGTCTTTACACTTATTACAAACCATTTCCTTTAAAAGCTACATTTTATTTTATTTTTTATTGTTAAAGAACAGAAGAAGTGATCCAGGGCAGATACAATAGAGAAAAAACAAATAGGTCAAAAGGCTAAAAGAATAAGGTAACTTTAAGACCTTGAACTGGTTTTTTATTTCTTAAAATTATAACATTTCCTCTCATACATTTTCTAGATTTGGTGTTAACAAAATCGATGCCCTTTGAAAGTCAGTGATAACAAGGAGAAAATACTCAGAATACTAATTTGGATAAATGACATTTTAAAATTCACAAAGTATTTGCTGAAGGTAAATTAGTAATGAGTGAGTTAGTAGTCAGGGAGATTGTTAGGTAAATTTTTAAAATGTTATTATAAAACATTTCAGATATATAAAAAGAATAGACTAATACAAGTGCATACATATGCACTACCCATCTTAAAGAAAACATAACCAGTACGGGTGAAACTGTATATACCTTGCCAAAACATTTTTCATCTCTTCTACACACAGGTAACCAAAACCACTAATTTGGTATTTATCATTCTCATGAATCTTTTTATGATTTACACACGCATATGCACACACACAGTCCTTCTCACTTTACTTTGCCTCATTCTGTCTTCTTTTCTAAATTCAAAATGTAGATGCTTGGCTCATTAATTTTCAGCCTTTATTCTTTCCTTATAAACATTTTTTAAAGCAATAAATTCTTCTCTAGTTACTATTTTATTTTATTTTATTTATTTATTTTTTTTTTAAGGTTTTATTTATTTATTTATTTATTTATTTATGGCTGTGTTGGGTCTTCGTTTCTGTGCGAGGGCTTTCTCTAGTTGTGGCAAGCGGGGCCACTCTTCATCGCGGTGCGCGGGCCTCTCATTATCGCGGCCTCTCTTGTTGCGGAGAACAGGCTCCAGACGCGCAGGCTCAGTAATTGTGGCTCACGGGCCCAGTTGCTCCGCGGCATGTGGGATCTTCCCAGACCAGGGCTCGAACCCGTGTCCTCTGCATTGGCAGGCAGATTCTCAACCACTGCGCCACCAGGGAAGCCCCCTATTTTATTTTTTTAACATCTTTATTGGAGTATAATTGCATTACCATGGTGTGTGAGTTTCTGCTGTATAACAGAGTGAATCAGCTCTGTGTATACATATAGTCCCATATCTCCTCCCTCTTGCGTCTCCCTCCCACCCTCCCCATCCCACCCCTCTAGGTGGTCACAGAGCACCGAGCTGATGTCCCTGTGCTATGCGGCTGCTTCTCAAGGGCAGTTTTTAATATCGGCATTTCTTAACACACTGTGGCATGATATGCTAATTGCTCAATTCTGATCAGTGATGCATTAACACATTCCAAGAGTTGCTAACGATTTCCTTTTTAATTTAGTCTAAAGTAGATTCTGGTTTATCCCTGTGATACTGCTCGTTGGTGTATGATATTCTTTCTTAGGTGGAAGAGAAAGGGTTAGAATTGACACCAACACACCATGAGTTGCCAGTCCTCTGTGATTACCGCTGATGTGCCAGTAAAAGCTTTGATAGTTGCCAGTTGTATCAACGTCCATGTCATGGTTATGAGCAAAACAGCAGAAAAGATGATGCAAGTAATACTTGCAGTAACATGATTCATATTCATTACAATTAAAAAAAAATCTATAAATTCTATGTAATTCAAAACAACAAAATATATAATATATTCTTATGCTTGTTCTTCAATAATGCATCTCTTTTGCTTAATTAATTTGACCAGTAGAATAGCTTTGGGGAAAGAGACTCACATTTTAAAACAATTATTTGAACTAATAGTAGCTATATGTTTTCATTTTTCCCACATAAAATGACAAAATTTTGAGGTCTTTGAAATTGCAGTTTCTGGACCCATATGCCTCTAAAATACTTGCATAAATACCATAGCAAAAATTCTGTCGTATTCTGTTTATTTTTTCAAATTTGGTTTTGTCAAGAATAGGTTGGGGGAATTCCCTGGTGGCACAGTGGTTAAGAATCCGCCTGCCAATGCAGGGGACACGGGTTCGAGCCCTGCTCTGGGAAGATCCCACATGCCGCGCGGAGCACCTAAGCCCGTGCGCCACAACTACTGAGCCTGCGCTCTAGAGCCCACGAGCCACAGCTACTGAGCCCGCGGGCCGCAACAGCTGAAGCCCATGCGCCTAGAGCCCATGCTCTGCAACACAAGAAGCCACTGCAATGAGAAGCCCGTGCACCGCAATGAAGAGTAGCCCCCGCTCGCCGCAGCTAGAGAAAGCCCACGTGCAGCAACAAAGATCCAACACAGCCAAAAATTAAAAAAGAAAAAAAAGGTCAGGTTTTGGGAATATGTCATATGTGAACCTCATCTGTCAAATGTGTTGTGAAGAAAATAAAGGTCAGGAACTACATTTCTAGAGATAATAAACTGAATGAATCAAAAGGAAAACACCTGTTCAAGAGTATTTATAACCTTACCAATATTGTTAAAAACAAACAGACCAACCCCAAAGAATTAGATAGCCCAGAAGGATTTCTCTTATCATTACTGGAGCCAGCATTATTGATTACTTGACTCTCACAATCTTTGAGATAGATATCATAGATCAAATTAAAAGCACTTACGATACCAGAATTTGCTCTTTGTACAGTGAGAAAAGTGGTTAAAATTTAGAGGTAAAGAAAAGATCTCCTTATTTCTAATAGTATCCTTCTGTAGTCCATAGACCATTCCTCACTGGTTAAACAGGGATGGCAATAATAATACCAATCTCTTAGGATTGTTATAAGAATTTAATGACTTAACAGGAGTGTACCATGACATACTACAGCACAGTAAGTACTGGCTATTACCACTATTGAGCCCAGGCTGGTGATGATTCTTCAAAACCAGTGTTTATCTTTCTTTCTTTCTTTTTTTCATTTAAGTATAGTTGATTTACAATGTTGTGTTAATTTCTGCTGTACAGCAAAGTGGTTCAGTTATACATATTTTCGTATGTATTTTTCATATTCTTTTTCATATTCTTTTCCACTGTGGTTTATCACAGGATACTGAATATAGTTCCCTGTGCTGTACAGTAGGACCTTGTTGTTTATTCTTTCTATGTATAATAGTTTGCATCTGCTAATCCCAATTTACTCCCGCACCTCCCCCACCCTTGGCAACCACAAGTCTGTATGTCTGTTTCTGCTTCAAAACCAGCGTTTAAATGCCTTTTTTTTTTTTTTTTTTTTTTGCCGCACCATGCGGCTTGTGAGATCTTAGTTCCCTGACCAGGGGACCGGTGCCGCCTGCAGTGGAAGCGCAGAGTCCTAACCACTGGACCACGAGGGAAGTCCCTTAAATGCTTTTTTGATGACAGAAATGAAAAGGAATTATCTACTAGTAGACTAGATTTCAATATCAAATGGTATAAACAGTATAATATTTAAATGTCCTTTCAGCTTAATTTATCTTACTATGACAACTTTCAGATTTATCACTTGAATGACCTCCTGACATAATTGAATAGAAGACATTCCTATTTGGGCTGAAGACGTTGAATTTCCATCTCCAGCTCCAGAAAGCAGCTGTTCTTGTCACATTATTGTCCTAAGGAGTCACTGTATATAAACAATGCCAAAGCTATTGTTGCTTTGTTGATAATTCTCCAACAATGAGAGTCTTTTTTTGGTTTTTGAGGTGGTAATACCTGTTCCTAAAATATTCAGGCTTGTGGCATTTCTGGTCGTATTTTCCAAACTATGTTCCTTGGGGCATTAGTTTTGTAAGATGCCCCAAGAAATGAGGGCATTGTGGTCAGACAAGGTTACTGCCCATTCTGGGTCCATTTTGGAAGGTCCACATCGCATGTTAGCTAGTTAAAAGTTCTGAGAAGTCTTGGAGTAAAAAACTACTGGGAGAAACAATATTCTTTGGTACAGTATTTTGGAGTTTCAAACAGGCACCTTTTCAGGTACTTGAGCAGACGCAAAGCTGCATCTTGATGCGGGTTTTGGCCTGAGATGCTGCTGCAGCTGACTTGTGTGGAGATGATGAGGTGACCCCTTAACCCAGGCAGGGATTTTAGACAGTTTTTCGGCTTCTTTAACGGAATGTTAACTTTGCGCTCTCATGTTTGGTACCCTAAGTTCTTCTTCCTAGCATGGATACCAGGTACCTGTGCTACGTTTTTTTTCCCTTAGAGTTTAAACTTGAGGTAACTTCCATCTATATCCTGTATATCCAGCTATATCTAGCTCCAGTAGAGGAAGAGAAATAAAGAAAATAATAGTCATCTTCTTCTGTGAATTCACATTCCACTCAGGAGTTGCTGATCACAATTCAGAAAATAACTATATTTCTTGACTTCTTCAGTATAATTCTCCATTAAAACACCCTCACTAAATGGTATTAATACTGTGCCCTCAAATTTTACAGATCTATGTCATACTTAACACTATTAGGATTGTTTTCCAGCCTTTTATTGCATGTTTTTTGTTGAAGACATGGTATTGCTAAGTGTTCCTTGTTTAAATTCCCTTGATTAGTATGTCTTGATAAACTCTGTTTGGAATTTAGTAGTAAAAATGTTTGTTCTTTCCTAAAAAAAAACCCTGGATATTTCATCTTATTAGATGTATCAAGTATAATTAAGTATTCTTTCATGTTTTCCTTTTTGCCTGGGCTGTCAGAAAGATCAAAGTCAAATTTAATACACACCATAGTAATAGCTACACATGCTTTTTAAAATTTAAACAGGCTTATATACTACTTCAATTCCCTTGGAAGCAGGTGGTACTTAAATTTTATGTTAATAGTGAAAGAGACTTCTTATGCAAAGCGTGTGTTCAGTAAATTTATCTTCAAACCATTTTAACTGATAAATTTTTTCATAGAGGTAAAGTTATATGTGTGTTAGTTATATGTGTTTCACACTGGCCTTCAAAGCTTCTTAATTTTTAGATAGCAAAAGTCCTGTGCCTAGAAATTGTGGTTAAAAAGAAAAAGAAATACCAAAATGCTTTATAACATTACATAGGTAAAACAGTTTGGAATTTTTCTTAAGCATGGTAATTTTCTAAAGATTTCAATAATTAAAAATCAATTAAAAATGAAACAGTAAAATTTTAATGAAAAATAGATGCTGGCCATGAAATTTGCAAATGTAGGTAACATTGCTTTCTTGTTTGTTATAGATTGACCTTCCTTGATTACTTCTTGATGTAGGTTTATTCAGTGAAAATCGGAGACATAGTTATCTTAGGCAACAAATCTCAGATGCTCGTGCAGGCAGTGATGGGAGCTATTAGTCACCATGTTCATTCCAGTTTTAAACGGCATGTTGAACTATGCATTTTAATGATGGACAGACAACACACTGAACATAGCATGTGTTGTAACAACATCAATAAACCATTTTAGTGTATGTTCTTATATTTTTTGTCACCCTCTAGATTTCCATTAGTTTTGAATGTTAATATTGAAGAAAAATGAGCTTTCCAGATCTGTAGTCACTTTTTATCATGTCTAGTTTCATTTACACATTTTTTCTTGATTCCATGATAGCACCAGGACTGCTCTTAAAATTATCCCAAATAAAACAAAGTTCTCACAAAGAAGGAAGGATTTCATCAAGTCCCCATTCTCCCCAAATTCTCTCCCTTTTTGTCTTGGTTACATGAAACCATAATATAATTGGTGTAAATAAAGGTTGTATACCTAGAGGGTGGAAAGTCCAGGGAAGGGAATGATGACTGAACTCAAATCTTCAAAGACAATTTTGTGGAAAAGGTTAACAGACCTGGTCTGTGTAGACTTGACAGAACTAGAGCTGATGGATTGAAGCCACAAGAACATAGATTTTAGCCCTAAAAAGAAAAATTGAGAATAATTACAGGTGTTAAAAATAGAATTGGCTACCTTGTAGAATTACCCACCATTGGATATATTTAAGCAGAGTTTCAAAGCCAATTTCAAAGCCAGTTTCCAGATGTTAAAGCATCTGTTTTGTGTAATCTCAAAGCTCCCTGTTCTTCCCCATCATAGCACCCTATCACATTCTGCTCTGAATTTTGCATCATTTGTCTATCTCCCCATCTCCAGGAAGAACCCCTGGAGGACAGCAGCCGTGTGTTACTTATTTTGGTATCTCCATCCCTTAGCACAGTGCTTGTCACAGAGATGCTCAATAAATATTGGTTGAATGGATGAATGCATGAATGGATGCAGTTCGAAATAAGTTTTTTTTAAACTTATGTTTTTCAAGCTGCAGAACCAGTCCTTCAAGTTGAAGTCTGACATGGAGGTCTAGTATGTAAAAGAGATAAAAATGTTGCTACTCTGGTGAAGTGGAGTTCTAGAGCCTGGAGACCTACCCACTTAGTCCTTGAAGCATCTTTGGAGAACAGTTTAAGAATCTCTGATCTTCAGAGTTGAACTTAGAAGACTTAGGTTTACTTTCTGATCCCTGACCTTAGGTCTCTTAATTTCAAGTTTTCTGTCTTTCGTTTTCAGACTTTTTCTTTTCCTCACAATGTTTCCTGAGGTTAAGAGCCAGATGCTAAATAGGAGAAGCCTGTGCTAGTATTTACCCCCAGACCCAATTTCTTAGGTTCTTAGGCTAGAAAGGCTGTATGACACATTCCTCAGTTCTTGCTTGAACACTGTTGCCATGGGCTTTTAGTTTCAATACATCTTGGGTCCTCACTGTTCTGGCTCCTGGCTCTGACTGTGGTTGAACTGGAAGCTTCGTAAGCCCGAGGGTCATTACCAAGATGTGAAATTACGTTTTACAGAAGCCAGGAGAAGAAAGGGGAGGCCCAACCCTGAAGATGGAAATAGGTGTCTGAATGGCCCTCAGCCCTGCTTCCTCTTTTGCACTTGGGCAGAGAGAGAGTGAGAACTGGGGATTAGTGCTAGTGATGAATCTGTCAGCAAACTGACCAAAAAGACAGAGGAAAGGAGACTAATGAATGGCAAGAAGACAGGGGGGAGATGGGTCCCTGGCCTGGGTATTGCTTCCATGCAAGGGATATTCATAATTCAAGTGCTTCTTTTATGTCTGGAATTCCATGTTCTACCTGTGCTAGTCATCCTAGTAATAGTGCTTTTCAACCTTGAGAGTCCATTAAAAGCAGACTTTGATTAAAGGCACTGACCAGAGATTATGATTTGCTTAGATGAGGTGAGAAATTGAAGTGGTGGGGATGAGATATTTTGGATGCTATCAGTTTTGTTTTTTTTTTTTTTGGGCTGCGTCAGGTCTTAGTTGCAGCATGTGGGATCTTTCGTGCGGCACACAGGCTCTTCGTTGCGGCGCGTGGGCTTCTCTCTAGTTGTGGCGTGCGGGCTCCAGGGTGCGTAGGCTCTGTAGTTTGCGGCACGCGTGCTCTCTCATTGAGGCACGCGAACTCAGTAGTTGTGGCGCACGGGCTTAGTTGCCCCGCGGCATGTGGGATCTTAGTTCCCCGACCAGGGATCAGTCCCATGTCCCCTGCATTGGAAGGCCGACTCTTCACCACTGGACCACCAGGGAAGTCCCTGGATGCTATCAGTTTGTGGAAAGTCTTTGATCCCATTTTCAGGAGATTTGACACTATTATGGAAATAACTTGGAACCATTTTATTGTGTTTGGTCAGCTAACTAGAGATGGTATTTTAAAATATATTAGAACAGAACTAGTCTGGAGTAAAGAGAAAGGGAAGGTAGGGGAGGGGATAAAGAGAAACAAAGAGGGCCAAAAGATGTTTGGAAGAACATTGTAAACCTTGTTCCCACGCACCCTGTAGCCACCTCCATTATAGCAGCTCTCACATATGATTACTTGCATGACCCAAAGAATGTACTCAGTAGGCGCTCAACACATCCTCATTGGCTTTAAGTAGGAACGGAGTCAAAGAGTAGAGTGTGGAGACAGAACGGACGGCTGGCAACAAGGTTGGGGATGATAAGAAACGTTAAATTGACCATGTGAGCTGATGCCGAAATGTCCCCGTTGAGATGTTCTGTAAACAGGTTTTAGGTTAAAGCTAGTTTTGCATATGGAACAGTTTTCAAAATCCTTATCAGTACCGAACAGGTGAACACCCTATTTGTCTGAAGCATCCTGGATTTAGCCTTCACCGCAGGCTGTCATGACAGCCTCATCTCCCTGTCCCCCAGCAGGTGACCTCCTCTCTGACTTCACAGAGGACACTGGAAGGGTGTGGTGGCTGGTGTGAGAGAGGCCGTTTGAGGTGGAGGTGAGGGAAGTACCACAAGCTAAGGCATCATAATGTACCGATAGGGCAAACTAGTGAAACAGAGAAAGGAATGCTGACACGGGCAGAGAGAAGGAATGAGGGAAAGCAGATTAAAAACATTAAGTTAGCAAGAAAAAAAATACAATAGAAGTCCGTGGACAATACTGGCAAACAAATAAAAGAAAGGGAAATAGCAGAAATATCAAGGAATGTGCTAAAAAGGAAGAAGGGTGTTTGATGCTAGGCTCTAAGTAAGCTCCTGTGATGTATGACGTTTAACGTTATCAACTCCGTTGAGGGGCAGAGTTTGAGGCAGTCTTGGGGGTGCAGCAGGCTTCCCTTGGGTCCTCTTAAATCTGGGGTTTGTTTTCAGGGAGGAAGTTGGAGAGGGTCAGTGTGCAGGCAGACATCTTGTGTCTACTTCTCTTAGACCTGCAAGAAAGACATCTTCATGGCTGAACGTTACTGCAGCTGTTTTCACCAGAGGACCTGTGCAGACGTGCAGACGTCTTTCAACCAGACCCCTCTCTGGCTCACTCCTTCCCTTTGGTCAATGAACATAGCGTCCTCCAGAAAAATGCCTCGTCCACCGTGCATTCAGTGCCCCCTTATCTCACGCCTTTGCCTCATAGACTAACTCTCTGGAAGAGAGTTTTCAAGACATAGCACTGTTTCTTCAGATCACATTCACCCCTCAACTTGTTTTAATACAGTATCGACGCCTGTCTGTGACTGTTCTGAAACCATTCTAACAAAGGTCACCCGTGACAGCCAACCTGCTATGGGCCAGGTGACATGAAACATTTTAGCGTTCCTCCTCCTTCACAACTCTCTGTGGGAAGGCATGCCTCCTTGAAGTTCTCTCCTTCCCTGATTTTGGTGACTGAGTTTTTCATGGACATTTCCCTTTTCTCTGGTAAGGTAGGCCTGCCTCTGATCTCCACTGGCTTCTCATCTACCACTCACACCCGGCATATCAGTCTTCGACTGCCCTCTTGCTGAGCTGCGTTCTACCCTCTTTTATCCATCTCTTGTTCTTGTGGGTTTTGATACTGGGTGTCATCAGAATCTGTATTTTCAGCCAAGACCAGGACATTTAGAAGCCAGAAACCCTGACATTGTATTTCTTATGTGATGCGGTTTAAAATAATAACACTACTGAGCCATTAAAATAAGTTGAAGGAAGTTTTAACAGAGTTCTTACAATTTCCATGATGTTGATGCCTTTTTGGGAAAATAATAGGTCTCTTTATTTTTTCAAAAATTTTTTCTTACTTTTGGTACTCTAATTTTGCTGATGCCCTAGTCTTTGTCATCTTGCAGGGTAGTCCGACATTGTTCTTGACCCCCCGGTGTCTCTTGATCATTTGTATCTGCTACTCTTACATTGGCTTGGCCTCTCTCCCTTCCCTTTGCTCCAGCCATCCTCTTCCTAAATAGCTCAGAAAACAAACAACTAATGGAACTTGTTATGCATTTGATGTAGGAATCTCATTCCCCTTTACTTTTCCACCTAGGTCTTCTCTTATTTCTTTGTTCTTATTGGAAGTTTCTCATATGTAACCAACAGTTAACTGTTCCCAATCTCCTTTAGCCTCTCTTCTTCACACTACTGCCTTCCATCATGTGTCAATGATGCAGCATTTGAAGTTACTGGAAAATGACAAGTACTCCTGACTCTAGTCATTTGCAGAGGCTGTTCCCCCTTTCTGGAACACTGTGTCCTCCCTCAACTGACAACCCCCTGGATAGATCTCAGCTTACTGCCTGCCATTTCCTCCAGGGAATCTCCCCTCACCCCTTAGATGATGTGAAATCCATTTGCTGAATGTTACCCATCCTCCTTCCCTCCTCTTTGTAATTTTCAGTGCACTTGTCATGATTTGTTTAATACCTCATAAAATGCATAAGAGCAGAGACCATTTCTACCTTGTTCAAGGCTCTATTTGCAATGCCTAATGGTCTTCCCATTACTATAAATATATGTTGAATTGAACAGATGAGATATAAATAATACATTGGCAAAGTCCTACTTTATTTTTCCAGACCCAGTTCAAATGTCATCTTTCTATGAAGCCTCCCCATCCCCAGGCAAAATATAGTTCCCTCAGAGGATTTACACATTCCATTATGGCTGTTCAGAAGTCAACTAACAAAACTGTCAAGGTCATGAAAGGCAAGGAAAGACTGAGGAAATGTCACAGAATGGAGGAGACTAAAGAGACGTGATGATGAATAAATATAACATAGGATCCTGGCACAGAAGAAGAACATCAGTGGAAACGCTGGTGAAATACAAATAAAGTATGCAGGTTAATTAATAGTATTGTACTAAGCTCAGTTTTTTTAGTTTTGATAATTGGTATGAAGATTTTATAAGATATTAACATTAGGGCAAGCTGGGTGAAAGGGATGTGGGAACCTTTTGTACAATCTTTAAGACTTTTCCCAAAGTCTAAAATTATTTCAAAATAATAAGTTAAAGTCAACCAGGAGCTTTCCATAGACAGAAAGTATGCCTTAATAGTTAGATTCTCAGCCACTAACAGTGCCCAGCCTAGTAGGTGCTCAATAAACGCTGAATGAATTTACCCTTGCTTGCTCCCACTTTGGTTATTTGCAGTCTGTGTTTTCTCTTTGGCCTTCCTGCCTTACCTAGCAACAGCTTGGTGCCTTTAGGGAGGACCTGGTCCCAGAGTGCCTGTGCTTGAGAGGCCAGCATCCTGCCTTTCGGTGGCAGTGATACTGTACTGCATACACACTGTGTATTGGCAGTTTGCTTCCATCAGGACTGAAGGTAATAAAGAAGAGTTGTAGTAGAGAAAAACAAAATAAAAATGGGGAATCTGGTCTCCTTATACCTTGATTTTTAAATTGTTTGCATTTTATCTTTGAATTGAAAATTTTTATTTCTATTTGAATGCCAAGATATTCCGGCCAGATTCCTGACTGAGCACCTTTTTTTTTTTTTTTTTTTTTTTTAATAATGACTCAGTACATCCGTATTTTATTTTATATGTTGTGGACTGACCACCTCTTTACTAATAGCTAATCTCAAATTTTGTGTAGAAAATGTCCCTCTAAAATGTCTTAAACATATAAAAGAATATCTTTATCTTAATATATTATGGTAGAAATCCAGAACACTATAGCTTTTAAGATAACTTGTAAAGTTTGAAAGAATAAGTTTAAAACCTCAGAAATCCTTGTAAAAACATCCCTGAGCATTTCTAAGAGCATTCGTTTTTTAAGAAATAAATTTATTTATTTATATATTGGCTGCGTTGGGTCTTCGTTGCTGTGCGCGGGCTTTTCTCTAGTTGCGGTGAGCGAGGGCTATTCTTTGTTGCAGTGTGTGGGCTTCTCCTTGTGGTGGCTTCTCTTTGTTGCGGAGCACAGGCTCTAGGCACGTGGGCTGCAGTAGTTGTGGCTTACGGGCTCTGGAGTACAGGCTCAGTAGTTGTGGCGCACGGGCTTAGTTGCTCTGCGGCATGTGGGATCTTCCCAGACCAGGGCTCGAACCCGTGTCCCCTGCATTGGCAGGCAGATTCTTAACAACTGCCCACCAGGGAAGTCCATCTAAGAGCATTCTAAACTTAGTCCATCACTGTAGAATGACTGTATAATAGCACGTATAATTAATAAGAGCTATAATAAGACCTTCTAATCAGCTGGAAATTTAAGAAAAGCCTCCTAAAGGTTGAACCTTTGATAAACATTTAGGGTCAGTGTGTGGTTATTTTCCTCTTGCTCATAAAACTTTTGACTTGCAATTACTTCCTATTGAAAACACATGGTACTCCATTTCAGCCATAACTTCACTGTCATTTGCTCACATAAACCATGCACTACTAACAACAGGGTTAAGGTTGTCTTAGCAAAGAAAAGTCCCTCTTGTCTGTTTCTTGGCATCCTCCCCTAGGGACTTCCTGCTTTGCACAGCTACCTACCTGGGTATTTCTGTGGCATCTATCATCTCTGTATCTAGGCATTCACACCTCACAAACACAAACATCCACGGATGGAAAGTGTGGAGCTTGGAGCAGAGGCTTCCTACAGAGAACGTTTTTACAGTTCAATAAGGCAGCTTGCCACACTCTTGTTTCTTTAGCATAAAACTGAACTGGGGGGCTTCCCTGGTGGCTCAGTGGTTAAGAATCCACCTGCCAATGCAGGGGACACAGGTTCGAGCCCTGGTCCGGGAAGATCTCACATGCAGCAGAGCAACTAAGCCCGTGCGCCACAACTACTGAGCCTGCGCTCTAGAGCCCGTGAGCCACAGCTACTGAGCCCACGTGCCTAGAGCCCATGCTCCGCAACAAGAGAAGCCACCGCAATGAGAAGCCGGTGTACCACAACGAAGAGTAGCCCCAGGTCGCCACAACTAGAAAAAGCCCGCGTGCAGCAATGGAGAGCCAACACAGCCAAAAATAAATAAATAAATAAATAAAATAAATTTATTTAAAAAAACACCAAAACCTGAACGGGGCTATTTCATCTAGAATTTGAAAGAAAAGAGGAAAAAGAGAGACCCCAGTTTTCATAGATAAGGCCATTTTGAAAACATTTACTGAATACCCAAATGCTACCCGCTTTGTGAGGTATCACAGACACTTCTGCACGGTCAACATGTGTAGACTCAGCAACATTTACTGTATCGGAGGGCTGTAAGGGGGACATTACATTTCGTGAGTACACTGCACAAGTGGCCTAGCTTCTAAACTCCCTTCTGCTTTTCCATTCAAAAGATTAAAAAATTACCAACCTTACATTTTAACAAGCTTTCTAAATTTAAGGGCGTGGGTCTTCCATACACAAAGAACTAAATATATGATGATATCCCTAGGTAGTTATATTTTAAGGCACAATCTTAGAGTATAAATTTCCAGCATTTCGTACAGTTACCTTACTTTTACTGTTTAATTTGTAACATCAACCAGCTCTCACATCAACTAGTTCTCTGAGAGCCTTGCTCCTTATCATTAGGACTAATACCTTCATGACTTCCATTTTTTCATGCCATTTTATACAACAAAATAAGAAAATATACTGAAATACTCAAACACTGCTGCTCGCTGAACAATGGTGTCACTCTTCAAACTTACGTGTTGGCCAGTAGGCAGGACCATCATGCAGTGGTTTGAAACATTTGTTCAATAACTGATGTGCAATAGTCTGGGTTAGACAAAGCTTGAAGACATATCTACAAAGATTATACCACACTGCCCTCTAGCCTGTGTAACAGGAAGAAAAATGGCTCCCCTCCCTGCTGTTCATTTCTGGAGGTACATTATTTAGCAGCAGCCTTTTAGCTATGGGCAGGCTCAATATATTTGTTATATAAAGGGTACTAACCACCTGTTGAATACTCCCTACAATGCTTTTTCTTATAGCAGACATTATCAAATCACTTTCTTGAAGAGCCAGAGACTTCTTGCAGAAGAAATATCCAGTATCCTAAAGTGCTAACAGGTGCAGAAATAGCACCACTGTGTCCGGAGACTCTATCTTTGATTGAGTCAATGTAGAGAAGAGCTCCATTTCCCACCTTTCCTCCCTTCCCCCCACTGAAAGCCAGCAATCCATATACTATCCTTGAACGTGACCAAGGCAGGCGTCCTTGGTGTTGTCTAATTATCACTGATCCTGAACTCATTATTTTCTGTCACCCACATTCTCTCCCCTCATAACATTTTGGGAAAGAAAAAAAAATATCTATAGATTTAAGCCTTCCTGTCTATGTTGATTTAAGTTCAAAAAGTAGACTTTAAGGAGAAAATTTAGTATTTCCTAGAAGCTTTCTTTGATTACTAGTTCTCTGTGGTTCTCTTCCCCACCTCCCCTTCTAGGGGAAATCTTGAAAAACTAAAACTTGAACCCCAAGAATTTCATTAAACGAGGTCCACAATATATATTTTCTTTAGAGATTAAAAAAAGGGATTTTTTTCACATTTTATTTTATTTTTTTTAATTTATTTTTTGAATTTTATTTTATTTATTTTTTTATACAGCAGGTTCTTCCTAGTTATCCATTTTCTACATATTAGCGTATACATGTCAATCCCAATCTCCCACTTCATCACACCACCACCACCACCCCCGGCCGCTTTCTCCCATTGGTGTCCATACGTTTGTTCTCTACATCTGCGTCTCTATTTCTGCCCTGCAAACCAGTTCATCTGTACCATTTTTCTAGGTTCCACATATAGGCGTTAATATACGATATTTGTTTTTCTCTTTCTGACTTACTTGACTCTGTATGACAGTCTCTAGATCCATCCATGTCTCTACAAATGACCCAGTTTTGCTCCTTTTTATAGCTGAGTAATATTCCATTGTATATATGTAACACATCTTCTTTATCCATTCGTCTGTCAATGGGCATTTAGGTTGCTTCCATGACCTGCCTATTGTAAATAGTGCTGCAATGAACATTCGGGTGCATGTGTCTTTTAGAATTACGGTTTTCTCTGGGTATATGCCCAGTAGTGGGATTGCTGGGTCATATGGTAATTCTATTTTTAGTTTTTTAAGGAACCTCCATACTGTTCTCCATAGTGGCTGTATCAATTTACATTCCCACCAACAGTGCAAGAGGGTTCCCTTTTCTCCAGCATTTGTTGTTTATAGATTTTCTGATGATCCCCATTCTAACTGGTGTGAGGTGATACCTCATTGTAGTTTTGATTTGCATTTATCTTTAAAAATCTCCAAATTGCAGAAGTAGGTAAATAGTAGAACATAATTTATTCTACTCTGTCACTAAGTAACCTTGGAAGACTTTTCTTTTGCTAAAAAGGCAGTCTCTTTCCTAATTATAGAAAACAGTTAATGGGAAAAAGTACTCCTGAGGTTTGCGGTACATAGACTTCTTAACTTAAAAAAATATACTGCTGCATATTCACACTCTGCCATAAAGTACTATAATGAATAATTAAAATAGAACTAGAATTGTCAAAATAAATGATAACTATGGATTGTGGTACGGTGCTCTTAATTTTTTTCATGCTTTTTTTGCTTGTTGATTTGCATAGCATAGTAATAGGCAAGGGATTTCCCAGTCGTTAAATGTGAATTAACAAGAAGTTATTTTAATGGGCATTTTGGTGTCATTTCAGACTTTAGCCAGTTATTTAATTCTGTTCTCTTACATTGACTCTAAAAAATAACTTAGCTATTTGTTTAAATAGTAAGTGTTTGGAAGTAAACAGATCAGAACTTCATGGTTGGAAAAATAACATGTAGCAATTAATTTTTAACAGACATGAAGCTTTCCCTAGTGGCTCGATTCTGAGCGTTGAAGAAATGAGCAAGTCAGACAGAACATGTATCTTTACTATTAAATAATTCAAAAGCAGTAAAAACAGTATACTTTTAGGATCTTTATATTTCATCTTGATGTATAAGCTCTTAAAACCACAACAACAATATTTCTGTGTCTATATCTAAATATATTAAATGATTTCTAAATGAATTTTCCCAAAAAACTGTCACTATTTCCTACCTTAGGCCACTGGTGCTGAAAACTCCACTTCACTCTCTCTCTCTCTCTCCCCCTGTATCTCTTTTGCAACATTCCAAAATGGCTAAGGCTAAGTCACCAGGTAAGCCTGGTGACTTCAACCTTGAGCTGATAACTCCACTGAGAACTAGCAGTTTTCATAAGTCGCTGCCTAGTCTTGGAGCAAAGGGCATGGCATAGGACGAAGACCACTGAATGGCTGTTGGGAGCCTGCTCAAGTGACCTGAGCTTTGAAGCTGATGCTCTTCCCATATCCCTGAACCTTCCCAGAATTCTTGCCTAACGCATCCCTCAGGTCAGCTATTTCTTCCAGGTCGGCACCTAATGTCACATTGTGAAGGAGCAGAAGTTTTTATCCATGGCTCTGCTAATAATGGCATCCTCGTTTAACCTCACGGTGTATTAATATGATCAAATGGTGCTAAACATGTGAACCTAAATCCAAAACAAGAAATTGTTGAGAGTGGGCAAAGGGGTGGGGTAGTGAGGTAGGAGAGAAGGAGAGATTTGAACACTTGTTGCATACCTACTAAGTGTCAGGTGCTTGATGTGTTTGATCTCACTGAATCGTTGCAATACCATTATAAGGAAGTAAGGAACTGGTTTCCCAATATTGCCTATGAAAAATGTTAATTGCTTTTCCAGTGTTACCCTTGCCCAATGAATCATGATCTTGGATTGCCAGCCAGGTATTTTTGGCTCCAGAGCTCATGTTTTCCCCACATATACACATGCTCAAGAGGATTTTCTCAGGTAGAAATACTTACTTTTGTTGTTGTTGAAAGCGCCGTGGCTTTAAGGCTTTAATGTATGGCATTGCTCTTCACACAGTATGATACAGTTGTGCAACATTACACAGACGTTCAGTTCATTATTGCAGTGACCAGGTGGCAAGGAAATAAGCAGAGCAAGTCTTCGCCCTCCTTTTCCTGTTCCTTCCTTTCTCTTGTCTGATACCAGGTTTTCTTTGGGCCAGCACTTAGACTTGGACCTGTGGTTGAGATATTACTTGCAGGGCAATAAATACTCCAGGTAAAGAATCTCAGTGGCTGATTATAAAGGTCAATCCAGGTTTATTAAGTCTAGCATACATCCCAACTTTCTTGAGATAGCCCTGTGTTCAAGTGCTCTTATTCTTTGCCATAAAAGCAATCTCTTAAATGTGTACCATCTCACCTATGTGAGACTATTCCATACGTTGGCACAAAAGAAAAAAATCTTCTGTCAAACCATATAATCTGATTTTCCATTCAGAGATTATGTTGACTATAGCCACAGGGTACCAGGAACCGTAAGGATAACCTAGTGAAATATTTACAGCCTTCCTCTCCACCAGATGTGTCCCAAACATGGTTGAGTGAAGCCATCCCTTGTGTAAGCAAGAGTGACAAATCTTAGGGCTACATTCTGCTTTCATGTCGTCTTTGGTCTATTGCTTAAAATAACTGAGCTTTATATTCTTTTCCCTCATCATGTGAAATTGCAGATGTTTACTGGTTTCATTCTTTTGTTGAATTAACTCCCCCTCTAATGGATGTTTTTAGTTTTCAAAACAAAGCTTTACATTCCAGTTTGAATAGCTCCCTCTGACATGATCAACTTCTGTTATTTTACTTATATAATCAAGATTTCCTTTCATTTTCAAGCTAAAAATACTGCAAGCAATGTGAGTGATACATTTCCATGCAAGTGGTTTAAATATCCTGGTCTGTTTTCATCCCCGGGTTTCCACTGCCCTGGGAGAAATGTGGAGTTAGGGGAAATACTTTTAAATAATATGTAGGGCTTAAAAGTCAAGACCAGTAGTATTCTGTCTAGTTTATCTTGTTAGTAACTGATAGTTATCTACCCAGTATCCATTCTGCCTTCACTCACAAGAAACCTAGTTTTTTTCCCCCAACTGGCAGTGTGCCTGGATAAACACCTCTGTTTCCCAGAACCCCTTAGGTGGTCAGTGAAATGAAGCTGAAGTGGTTGGATGGGCTTTCAGGAAGGCTCTGTTAGGCAGACTGAGCCAACTGAGAGGCATGAATTTTGGCCCTTTCCTTCTTGCTCCTCTTTCTGCTTGAAATGTAGTATCTGGCGCCTCCCAGCAACCTTGGACCTCCAGGATGAAAGCCACTTAGAAAGATAAGATTCAGGGTTCCTGATGATTTTGGAGCTGACATGGCAGTGTATACCGCCTACATCTATACGGTTGTCCCTTGGTATCCGTGGGGCGTTGGTGCCAGGGCCTGATGGATACCAAAATCTGTGGTTGCTCAAGTCCGGGATATAGAATGGCATCCATGCATACGGAGGGCCGGAGGGACCATTGATCAAAGTCGATCCTCAGTCAGTTGAATACGAAGATACAGAAGATACAGAACCTGTGGATACGAAGGGCTGACTGTACTTCCTTTGTCTGAATCGGAAGTAAATTTCTGACTTGTTTAAACTACACATTGGAGCTTCCTGTTATATGCAGACAAACCTAATCATACCTGATAGGTATGATTTAACTTTCCCATGACTGAAATACAGAGACATCTCTTCCTACTTCACTCGTCTCTTCTCTTCTCCCAACTCTAACTCCCTCCTTCTCTACTTATTACTAGCATTCAAGAGGACATTCTCAGACAGGAAGAGCCTGCCTGAAAATTGCATATGCAGACTGGTCCAGCTGCAGAATGTATTCACAGCTATTTCTGCTGCTTCTTCCTTTGTTCTCCTTTGAACACAGAGCATTTTCAGAGGCGTGGGGACTTTTCACAGCAGCGCTCACAGTAGTTGTGGGGTGGGGTGTGCAGGGCAACTGTTTTGCAGGCACGAACCACTGAAGTCTAGAATCTAGCCTGTAGGACAGGATGAGTTGGACAGGGTTAGAGTCCCACATGGGGCAGGAACATAGCTTCTTTCACATGATGTCTACAGGAAGTAGATTCTTTCCTGCCAGGAGCACTTCACTGGGTGAGTGTTTCATGGACCAGTGAAGAAGAGAGCTCCTTTCAAGCCTTTACTAAGAGGCAGGGGCCTCTTACCTGCCTTCCTGCAACTTTCTGTGGCTTTGCTAACGTCAAAGAAGATAGAGGTCCCATTCAGCCAAGGGTAAATTCAAGGAGTGATCCAGTGAGAAGAAAATAAAACCTTGAAGGAACATTATGGACGTAAATTGGGAAGGTGGAGTGAGTTACTCGGGCATACATCCAAAGAGAGGGGCAGGAATGCAACATAGAGAAGCAAGACCACCCGATGCCTTTCTCTGCCACGTCCCACTGTTGGAAGGGGCGATGCCATCATGTGCACGCTGTGTCATATAGCTGTCACCCTCAGCCACTGTCAGGATGGTGGGTGTTGAGGTGTTACGTAAACCTCCCCGCTCAGCAGCTCAACCCCTACCAGCACACTCTGTTTCCCCTCTAGGCACCGAAGCGCTCGGCATGTGTGTAGAGAGTAATTTCAAGGCAGGTTATAATTGTCCATAATAAACACACTACATTGGGTACAAGCTGGATTAGGAAAGAGGGTCGTAAAATGAAATCTGTGATGATAATGGTTTGTAAGTTGATAATGAATGTGCTAACAAGATAAAGCTTTTATTAAAATTACCAATCAAATCTCATTCTCTCTCTCTGTCTCATATAAAAAAAAACTGGGAAGGATTATTTCAGGTTTACTTAGCATAGGTTCTTCATTTTAGGAAAAGTGTGTGTGTGTATGTATGATATATATATGTGTGTATATATATACACCCACATATATATAACATATGCATTTTGAGGGCAACATCAAGAGCTTGGAATGGGTCCAGAGAAGAGCAAATGCACTTATCAATAGGTTAGAAAATCGGGCCTTTAACAAAAGGTTAAAGGAGTTGGATGCATTTAGTCTGGAGTAGAGGCAATGTAATCATTATTAAAGAGCTGTTATTGAGGAGGACATTGGCCAATGTTCTCTCTCCCCATAGAAGACATATATAAAAGGAATTGTTTAAACTCAAGGAGAAGAAAGGGATTTAGATTAAATATTGGGAAGCATTTCTTGAAAGTGAGCATCATTAAAGAAAAAAATGTCACAAACTATAACCAGTTATTGAGGAAGGTTGGGGGATCTGTGTCTCAAGATATTAGTGTCGTGGGCATAGTGCAGCCTCTGAACTCAGAACTGGTTTTGAACCTTAGTTCTTGCCTTAGTTAATATGAATAAAATTATCTTTAAAATTCCTCCGCTCTGTAGGATTTTCAGGGATTATGGAACATAGTATTTGGACAAGCATTTAGGTGATAAAGGTGATAGATAGACATGATTTTTCCCTCTTAGCTTCCAAATTATTATTTGTTTGAGATTTTACAGCGCAAGGGTTAGGCAATATATTCTTGTCAGTATTGATTGTTTTCCTTTGTCTTGCAAAGGATTTGGCTTTTATAGAAAAATGGATCCTAGCATTTTGTGGCATTATTATTACTGGGATTTACAAAGCCCTAACTGATGTGTGTGTATGTGTTTGGATTCACACTGACACCAAAAACAAAACAATATAAAAAAGGTATTTCAAGATCAAAGTCAAGAAAAATTAGGTGTTATAAGTCACAAAAAGAAATCACTGGTCTAACACTCTATGCCTGAGGCACAGTATTAATTTCCCCTGTTTTGCTATAACTGGATCTGTTCACATTACTGGGCTTATTGTCACTTTGTCCACTCTTTGTGAAAATCTCTGTATAGAGGGAACACTGCACTGTTTGATCTCAAAGGCCACCGTCATTGGCTCCCTCCCATTCGTGTGTAGCTGGTCTTTGAGGCAAGCGTTCTGAAGCTGCTGCTTGCCCGCCTTGGTTATAATATCAGTGTCTTAATCAAATGGAACAGAATGTATTTTTCTTACCTAAATGGTATTTAAGCATGTGCAGGTGTTTAAACTAGTGTCAGTTTTCTGTATCGCCAGAGGCTAATCAAGAAGAGGTAGAAGCTCTACAAGTTGTTCTGCTTTGACCTTCACTTTCATAGAAGGCTCCAAGAGTCTCAGGCTGTGATCTTAACTTTTCTTGCTAAGTGGGGGGAACATGCTTTCTAGCTCTCAGGACAGGGCTTTCCAGTGCTTTTGGTGAGCTGTTTCCTCCCTGTAATAAAGGGAGCAAAACATACTGAGGGCTTTCCGGGTACCTGGTGCCAATCTAAATGCTTTACATGTATTAATTCAGGCCATCCTCCCAACTGCGCCATGAATTTAGTACTATTTATTATCGTTCACATTTTTAAAAAAATTTTATTTATTTATTTTTTGGCTGCGTTAGGTCTTCGTTGCTGCGCGCGGGCTTTGTCTAGTTGTGGCGAGCAGGGGCTACTCCTTGCTGCGGTGCGCCGGCTTCTCATTGCGGTGGCTTCTCTTGTTGCGGAGCACGGGCTCTAGGTGCACAGGCTTCAGTAGTTGTGGCACATGGGCTCAGTAGCTGTGGCTCACGGGCTCTAGAGCGCAGGATCAGTAGTTGTGGCTCACGGGCTCTAGAGCGCAAGCTCAGTAGTTGTGGCTCACGGGCTTAGTTGCTCCGCGTCATGAGGGATCTTCCCGGACCAGGACTTGAACCCGTGTCCCCTGCACTGGCAGGCAGATTCTTAACCAGGGAAACCCCATCGTTCACATTTTATAGGGAAGAAAATGGAGACAGAGACTATGAGTAGTTGACTCATAGCAGACTAGGAGGATCTAGCAGCTGGCAAACGACTGAGCCAGTATTTGGTTTCAGGCAAGCCAGCTCGAGCTTGCATGCTAATCACTGTGCTGCACTGCCTCTCAGTCTGAGCACCTTCCTTCTGCTGTGGAGGCAGGATTTGGGAAGGGTCTGGAAAATGCCTTGACACATTCTAATTATTGTTTCCTTACCATGGACATGTTTTTTGAAATTGTGGAACCAGAAACCTGCCAAGCCATCTTCCTAATCCTTGTTTCGTGACACTTAATTTAGAATACAGAATTTGTTATGGCTGGTTAACTTGGAACTCTCCTGGTTCTAAAAACAGCTTCCGGACTTTCTCTCAGTCTGCCAGAGCAGTTCTTGTGGCAGCCTTTTAACCCCTTCACGTCTTCCTTCCCGTCACCTGGACCTGATCTTATACTATGGCCACCCCTTGAAGAAGGGGGTGTCCGTTCACCTACAGAAACACATCACAGGTGACAGCTTAGAAGTTTCTTTGTTAAGATTCAAGAACACTTAAATCCTGTCTTGTACATCCCATGGGAAATCCCAGCCCACCAAAGATTTTTTTTTTGGCAAATTCTCACAGTCACTTCTAGCTTTGAGTTTGAGTTTTAGATCTCATGGAAGTCTTGATCGCCCTTGCTCTTTTCTTCCTTCTGCTCCATTTTAACCTATACATGGCTTTTCACCTTTCCCTGCCAGTTACTCAGACAAGACATTTTTAGGTATAACAGACTTTACTGAAAGTTTGGGGCAACAGGGGACAGTTAGCAGTTACATTACCACAACACAGATAGCCTGGAATTGAATTTATTTATTTATTTTTATTTATTTTTATTTTATATTGGAGTATAGTTGATTTACAATGTTGTGTTAGTTTCAGATATACAGCAAAGTGATTCAGTTGTACATATACATATATTCATTTTTTTTTTCAGATTTTTTTTCCCGTATAGGTTATTGCAGAATATTGAGTAGAGTTCCCTGTGCTATACAGTACGTCCTTGTTGATTATCTGTTCTATGTATAGTAGTGTGTATATGTTAATCCCAAACTCCTAATTTACCCCCCACCGCCATTCCCCCCAGTAACCATAAGTTTGTTTTCTACATCTGTGACTCTGTTTCTGTTTTGTAAATAAATTCATTGTATCATTTTTTTTAGATTCCACATATAAGTGATAGCATATGATATTTGTCTTTGTCTGACTTACTTCACTTAGTATGATAATCTCTAGATCCCTCCTTGTTGCTGCAAATGGCATTATTTTCATTCTTTTTTATGGCTGAGTAACCTAGAATTGAATTTAGACATTCCTTTTCTTAAATGTCCCTCAGCCACTCCATCACAGAGAATTGTCTCACAAGTCATCCTTGCTCAGCCTCACGCTGCTCCAGTTCTCACTATGCTTCAAATTCAGTTTTTCTCACTTTTTATGCAGAGTGGTGTAGCACAACCCACTCTTTGGCTCCATGCCTGCCTCTATCTGTCTAAGGATTCATTACTATCTCGCCAAGCAAAATGGCCATCCACTCTTTACCAGCACGGCAGAACTGGCGGTGACTTTGGAATTTCAGCCTTTCCTGTCCCTTCTCTGTCCCACCTCCTCACCTCTGCTCAAGTTCTCAAAGTGCAAAAGATCAGAGGAGAACACATGTTTTTTTCTCAATGATACGAATTTTGGCTTTCCTGTTAGATGCCAGAGTAGCTACAGTCAGTTTGAATTTTAAATACATTTAGTCTTCGGGCTAAACTAGCAACAAAGGAATAGTAACATTATAATTAAGACACATAATAGGAACCACAGACTACAAGGTGTGTCCAACCTCCTTTCCTTCTGATAAATGAACATTAATATGAAATTAAGCCAGTAGCGCACAGACATTAACCGTAGGAGGTAGTGGCAGGTCTGAGGCTACCTTTACCTTTGAAGACAAATCCTTGAATAAGGCAATGATTGGTAATCATTTTTGCTTATCAGTGGTGCTCAGTGGAGCATGCAGTGAGCTTGAGACATACAGGGCTCAGGCAGAAAGAAGCAGAGAGAATTCAGACCAAGTGAGGCTGTTACAATTGACTGTGCTGTCAGGGCACCTGAGTAACCCAAAGATGTGTCTAAAGAATGGGTGAGCTGAACATGCATGGACCTGGACGGCATTATGCTTAGTGAAACAGACAGAGAAGACAAATACTGTATGTTATCACTTATATGTGGAATCTAAAAAATAAAACAAACTAGTGAATATAACAAAACAGAAACAGACACACAGATCTAGAGAACAAACTAGTGGTTACCAGTGGGGAGGGGGAAGCAGGGAGGGGCAAGATAGGGGTAGGGCATTAAGAGGTACAAACTGCTATGTATAAAATAAATAAGCTCCAAGGATATACTGTACAGCAGGGGAATATAGCCAGTATTTTATCCTAACTATAAATGGAGTATAAGCTTTAAAAATTGTGAATCACTGCGTTGTACACCTGAAACTTATATAATAGTGTACATCAAGTGTACCTCAATAAAAAAAATTTTTAAGTGGTCTAAGGTCATAACAAAAAGAATGGGTGTGGGCTTCTCTGGTGGCGCAGTGGTTAAGAATCCACCTGCCAATGCGGGGCACATGGGTTCGTGCCCCAGTCGGGGAAGATCCCACATGCCGCGGAGCAACTAGGCCCGTGCGCCACAATTACTGAGCCTGCGCGTCTGGAGCCTGTGCTCCGCAACAAGAGAGCCGCGATAGTGAGAGGCCCGTGCACCACGATGAAGAGTGGCCCCCGCTCGCCGCAACTGGAGGAAGCCCTCGCACAGAAACGAAGACCCAACACAGCCAAAAATAAAGAAAGAAAGAAAGAAAGGAAGGAAGGAAGGAAAGAAGGAAGGAAGGAAGGAAGGAAGGAAGGAAGGAAGGAAGGAAGGAAGGAAAGAAAGAAAGAAAAGAAAGAAAGAAAGAAAAGAAAGAAAAGAAAAGAAAAAAAAGCATGGGTGTGCTTGGCAGTCCGTGGGCCCACAGGTTGACAGTCTGGCAGGCGCAGTGCCCTGCGGCTCCTCGTGGAGCTTAGAGGGCGAAGTCAGGCACGGCTGAGCCACGTCAGAGAACCTGGTTCCTTCACAGCAGAATCACAGCCACCGACTGGAGGAGGACAGCAAGACCCCAGGGGAGGGTTAGGTGAGGTACAAGCCCAGCGACTAGGGTTCCAGTCCCAGAGGGAGCCTAGGTTATTGGTCAGTATGTCCAGGAAGATTACAGAAAAAAGTTGTCTCAACACAGTGACTCGAAGAATTGCCACTGGGAGGCCTCACAGGTGCCCCCTGCTCGTCCCCTGTCGGGGCAGATTGACAGCAGAATTGAATTCTCGGGTCTGTGTCTGGAAGGCAGTCTGTGTCTTCTAATCAGCCTCTTGCCACTGTCATGATTAGCCCAGGAATCAGGGCAGGCCTGGGCCCATGAGGAACTGGGAAGGCAAAGGCAGGGGAATGTGGCAGGAGCAGGGATCCCAGAGCCCCATTCTGTGCACACTGTTGGTACCGAAGACCCGGGCCTTCCTCCTGGGGCTGGGCAGCTGGAAAGAGCACCTTCCTGTCCTCACAATGAAAAAAATGAAAAAGCACGTCAAACCCCAAGTTCATGTATTTTCTCAAACTCATTGGAGAGCCTGGTTGCGGGACAGCCAGCTGACCCCAAACCTAAGGAGACAGGTGGCTGGCAGAAGAGACAAGATGCAAGCACTGGCTTACCTGCGGTAGACAGCGCGACGCTGGATGGTAAACTGACTGTGGAGGAATGAGAGGATGTGGAGGCCGTAGGGGTGGCAGTGGTGGGAGTACACACTCCCTTAGGGGTTTTTCTCCATGAGCCCCAGTGGGCACTCATAGGAGAGGTTGGAGAAAGACTTCAAAGTGTTGTCTCTGGACAGACCTATCATACTAAGTGAGGCAAGTTAGAGAAAGACAAACGCCCCATGATATCACTCCTAAGTGGAATCTAAAAAAATGATGCAAATGAACTTATTTACAAAACAGAAACAGACTCGCAGACATAAAAACAAACTCATGGTTACCAAAGGGGAAAGGGGGTGGGGGAGGGATAAATTAGGAGTCTGGGATTAGCAGATACGCACTACTATATATAAAATAGATCAACAACAAGGTCCTACTGTATAGCACAGGGAACTATATACAGTACCTTGTAATAGCCTCTAATGGAAAAGAATCTGAAAAAGAATCACTTTGCTGTACACCAGAAACTAACACAACATTGCAAATCAACTATACTTCAATTTAAAAAAAAAGGAAAGAAAACAAAGTGTACTCTCTGGATAAAATAAAGCAGGAAAGGGAAGTGCTCTAATTCTAAAGGCTGGGCTTTGAGGATGAGGAAGCAAGGCACATGGACGTCTGAGGAACGAGCTGTCCAGGCCAAGGGAACAGCAGGCATAAAGCCTCAAGTTGGGAGGAGCTTGGTTGATGAGCAGAGTAGAAGGGAGGCCAGTGTGGCCAGAGCAGAATGAGCAAAGACTCAGGTAACGAGAAATGAGCTTAGAGAGGTAATGAGGACCAGATTCTGTAGGGTGTTTTAGAAGACTGACGGACTTTGGTTTTTAACTGGAGAAGCCCCGGGAGGGTCTTGAGCAAGAAGTGATATAACATGACGTTTGGTTTAAAGTGATCCTGAAAATAGTTTGGCGATTCCCAATAAAGTTGGACATACACATACCATCTAACCCCACAGTCACACTTCTGGGTATTTATCCTGGAGAAATGGGAACTTAATGTTTTCACAGAATCCTGTACAGTTTCATAGCAGCTAAATTTTCACAGCAGTAAATGTTCATAGCAGCTTTATTCGTAAAACCCCCAAACTGGAAACAACCCAAATGCCCCTCGGTGCTCAATGGGTGAATGGAAAAACAAACTTTGGTGCATCCAGACACTGAAATACTACTCAAGAGCAAAAAGAAAGAACTATTCAATACACACAACTTGGATGGAGCCTAAGGACGTTATGCTGACTGAAAAAAAAAAGCTAATCTCAAAAGGTGTTATAGTCTGTGATTCCATTTATGTAACATGTTCAAAATGGCAAAACGATAGTGATGGAGAACAGGTCGGTGGTTGTGAGGGTGAGGGTTAGGGAGGTTGTGATTGTAAAGGAGCGGCACAGGCATTTCTTTGTTGTGAAGGAAGAGTTCTGTATTCTGATTGTGATGTGATTGCACAAATCTGTATTTGTGATAATGTTTCATAGAATCAAACAGTGAAAAAAAAGAATGCATGAAAAACTGTGGTGACAATCCTAATAAGGTCTGTAGTTGAGTTAATGGTATTGTACCAACGTCAGTTTTCCTTGCTTGGAAATATACTATGGGTATGTAAGATGTTATTTATTGGAGGAGCTGGGTGAAGGGTGTACAGAATCTCTCTGTATTATTTTTGAAACTTTCTTGTGAGTCTAAAACTACTTCTAAATGCAGTTTAAAAAGGAGCTCCCTGGCAGTTCCGCTGAGTCAACACTGAGGGGGGAAGAAGGGGAGATAGGAGACCACTTAGGAGGCTACTGCCTCATCCAGGTGAGAGGTGATGGTGGCTGGAGCCAGGGCGGGGCCAGGCTGATAGAGCTCCTATCTGTCCCTTCTGGGCCATGCAATAGAGCCACTTTCAGAAGTGCCACACGCCCAGCCTGTCACTACCCTGTCACCATCTCTGCTGTCATCTCTGGATCTAGTCTGTTGCCCGTTGCTCATGCTGCTTTCTGCCATCGTGGCTGCCATTTGAGCTTCACAGCCACTGTAGGTGCTGCTGCCCCTGATGTCGCCATGGATGCCTGCTTCCTTGTGCCAGAATTGCCCAGATCGTCACAAGTCCTTGACTTCTACTGTCTGAGCTGCATTTCCTCTGCCCATCCATTAGGAAGAAGACCACCACCTGCCCCGTGTGGTTTGAACTGGACTTTGCTACTGTTTCCCACTTGGAGGTGTATCACATTCTGGTCTTCCCACTAATTCTTTCTCAGGAAACTTGGTGAAATCCTCTTGGGAAGCTTTTAATTCCTTTTCCACATCCATAGGGAAGAGCTCAGTTTAGGCATACTTTCCAAAAGGGTCTCCTCACCTCTTAGCTCTTTCTCAAGACACATTCCCATCTGAGAGAAGGAAGGAGAATCTCTGTGCCAAAGTGTTTTCCTGCCTACTGATTCAGATTTATGATATGTATTCTCACCCTCTCTTAGGAGCATGGCTAGCTCAGTGATCTGTGGGGAAGGACCAAAGTCACAGTCATTCCACTTTTCCACCCCCTGTGATGTGGAGGTTGCAGCTGCCCCACTTCTGTTTTTGGCAACCAACGCTTCAGGCATCATCCTCACATCAGCACACTGGCCCACACCCTTCCAGTGCATCCTTCTGGTGGGAAGGTAACTCTCCCCTCATTGATTCCAGGCCACAGCGAGGCCCTCCACCATCCCATCCTCCTGGAAACATATACTGATGGCTTTGTGATCACTCAGATATGAACACTATTCCAGGGCTGATAGCCCTGCCAGGTCCTTGATACACAGCATTTACATTAAGTCCTTGAGCGGTTCTGGACCGTTGAGTCATAACTGCAACCTATTTCTTAGTAAGGTTGCGAGAATCCTTGTATGAATTTTGAATCAATATGGAATTATCTCAAAAAAAAAAAAAAAAGTTGGGACTTTTGCCAGTTGCTTCCAAATGTAGAAATCTTCCTTCTTGGAGAAATATAGAAGCTTTAGCTTGCTTTCAGATCCTTCCACCTTTATTGCATTAAAACAGACTTTTTATTAAAGTATACATGACTTCTAAGCAGCTTGTAACAATCATAAAATTGCTACTAGAAAACCAACTATATAGTTTTTAGATCAACATTAAAATATAGCAACACTTTACTTGTTTACTCATTTCCGCCCAAAATCCATATGTTTTCTGTGATGTTATTTAAGTCTCTAAGAAACACATCATAAAGTCATTGAACAACCACTGTTAATCTTGTAACATGCAAGATCCAAAGCCTTAGTTTCAGTTCCCACATTGATGCAGTTCTTTCTAGACATAGCACTTCTGTTACCCTGTTACATTCCCTGCCCTCCTGCTAAGATTTATCTTTAGTCAGATAATTTATTTTTCGGATCTAAAGATGGTTAACCCATTAACATGTATAATAAACTCATTTGTATTCCAGTTATAATCATCTGAATTATTTGCATTTAAAAAATTTTTCTCTCTGCCTGTTCTTCTAACTTTGTATTCCCTGGAGCTCACTCTCGGGTACAGAGCGGAGAGTGATATTTAGTTACAGGTATATCATTTCTGAACCCTGTGTCATTTTTCTGTCACTCAGATTAATAAGGAGCTTCTTCAGCAGTCTTACATTCAGGATTTATCAGTGTTAATCTTCATCATCAGTGTTTTCTCAGACAATTGGGGTTTTCTCAACCTAAATTATACTTAAATTCATTTTTTTTAATTTACTTTTTTACATTTTTAAAAATTATTTTATTTATTTATTTATTTATTTATGGCTGTGTTGGGTCTTCGTTTCTGTGCGAGGGCTTTCTCTAGTTGCGGCAAGCAGGGACCACTCTTCATCGCGGTGCGCGGGCCTCTCACTATCGTGGCCTCTCTTGTTGTGGAGCACAGGCTCCAGACGCGCAGGCTCAGTAGTTGTGGCTCATGGGCCCAGTTGCTCCATGGCATGTGGGATCTTCCCAGATTGGGCTCGAACCCGTGTCCCCTGCATTAGCAGGCAGACTCTCAACCACTGCGCCACCAAGGAAGCCCCTAAATTCAATTTTATAAAAAGATTTTAGTCTAACTTTATATTCAACAAAATTGAACTTTGAATGTTCTCAAATCAATTATTACAGCAGTATAAATTTGTGGATAAAGTATTAGCTCTGAAACAAAACTGATTTGGATTGGGATCCTTAGTTTGCCACCAAATGGCTATACTTGTGAGCACTTTAAATTTTCTAAGCCTTGGTTTATCCATCTATGAAATTTATATAATAACCTTAAAGGTCACATATGTAAAACACTGAGTACCCTGCATGGCATATAGTAATCACTCAATAAATAGTAGTTATTATCATTGCTATAGTAATGTTGTTACAATATAGTTATTATTGTTACAAATGCAGTCTCAAACTCGATGTGAAATGTGAAATGTTAGCACATTATGACACATGATGGCATTTGCCATCATTCTCCACCCAGGAACACAGATCAAGGGTCACACATTTATGCTTTAACTATTATACAGATAGTGTAAAATTAAACTTAATAAAATTAGTATTATCTAACATTTATTAAAATTTGGAAGCCAACTAAATATATCTATTCTGATCAGAAGCTAAGGATATATTTTAGCTTGTGTCACTGACCATTTAGCACAGTTTATAAGCGTATTTTTAATATTCAACATATATTATAGATAATGTTCAGTATTGGATCACAGTTCTTCAAAATCTGTGAAACTGTAAAAAAAATATAAATAGAATGCTTGTGTATGTACAGACAAACAACTAGACTTACAATAGAGGAACTTTAGCAGGGTAGGAAGAAATGTTTGATAGAGGAACTGTAGCAAGGTAGGAAGAAGAAAGGTTTGATACAGAGTCTGCTCTTGACTTTGTTCCTTTGGACAAATCATACACCTTCTTAGAGCTTCACTTCTCTAGATCAGCTGTGTTTTCTAGCATTATTTGTTAACACTGCATTGTGGTTATAGAGGACCAGATTGTTTTTTCAGATATCTTCAAACTTTGTCAGACACTGTATTCTTCAGGTAAAAATGTGGCTTCATTTATTTAAATGTGTCTTTTGAAGTCTGAAGATAACAACTCTACTTTTTAGTAGTATAACATCATAGCCTCAAAAAATTTTTGTTTCTATTAGCAAAATAGGATCTTGGAAATTGAATTTTGGCCCATGGTTCTCAACCCTGGCTGCACATGCTTATAACTTGAATAGGCTTTAAAATGTTTTAGTTCTTGGGCCCCACCCCTGACCAGTTGGATTAGAATCACCAGGGGCGAGACTTTGTTAGAATCTCTTCAGAATCTAGATGATTCGGATGCACGCAGAGGACAGAGAACTGCTGATGTAGGCCTATCCTTATCTAAATTAAATTTCCTTTTAATTAAAGCAGCGTTTTTCTTCTTATAGGGAGCCGTCTGGGAATAAATACCTTCACATGCTTTTATTGGTAAAAATCTTCTTTGGTTAAGGAGAAGTACTTTAACATGGGAGGCACCTCTCTGCTGCTTTTAGTAAAATAAACTTTAAAATTTATAAAGAATCTTTAAAAATCATCGTAATCGTATCTTGCTGGTCAGTTCCTCTAGAGATTTTTTTTTTAAAGATTTTCTGATGTGGACCATTTTTAAAGTCTTTATTGAATTTGTTGCAATATTGCTTCTGTTTTATGTTTTGGTTTTTGGCTCCCAAGGCATGCGGGATCTTAGCTCCCCAACCAGGGAGCAAACCCGCACCCCCTGCATTGGACGGTGAAGTCTTAACCACTGGACTGCCAGGGAAGTCCCTCCTCTAGAGATTTTTATCTTAGAATAGCAATACATAAAACATGATAATCCAAACACACTGTCAAAACATACGTCTTAGCCTGTTTGGGCTGCTGTAACAAAAATACCACAGTCTGAGTGGCTTATAAATAATAGAAATTTATCTCTCGCAGCTCTGGAGGTTGGGAAGTCCAAGGTCAAGGTGCCGGCAGATTTGGTGTCTGATGAGAGCCCAGTTTTCATGGATGGCTGTCTTCTCACTGTGTCCCCATGTGGTGGAAGGGGCAAGGGAGCTCTCTGGGGTCTCTTTTAGAAAAGCACTAGAACCATTTATGAGGGCTCCATCCTCATGACCTAATCACCTTTCTTGCTTGCCTTCTAATACTATCACCTTTGGAGTTAGGATTTCAACATATGAATTTTGGGGTGGATACAGACATTCAGTCTATAGCAACATATATAGAATTATCAAATTAGTTAAAAGGCAACTAAATATCAGAAGTAAGTATCCTTAACCTCTAGAAAAAAAAAAAAAGACCTGGATGAAGATACCTATAGTTTATTATTGTATCATTAGAAATGATAATACTATCAGCTAACATTAACGGGATCCTGGTATTCCAGACAGTATTCTAAGCACTTTAGGTCGGGATTTCATTCTGTCCTCACAACAGTCCACGAGGCAGATACCGTATTACCCCATTTTACCCATGAGAACATTGAGATACAGTAAGTAACTTTACATCTATAAATATTATTTAAATATTGTCATTAGTAATTACAATTTGAATTCTAAGCCTTCTCAAAAATTTCTGTACCTTAGTAGTCCTTATGATTTCTAAGTTCTGCTGGTATTTGAAATGCCAACCTTTATTAAAGTATGTTTTGCTCCTAAGGCAAAGCCAGAAGGCAAAGTCTTCAAAGCAGTTGAATCTCCTAGGCTGACATGGTTAACAAAGCCTGAAAAACAAAGGGTAAGATCAAGTGGTTCATACTCCGCGATTTTAATTGCTTTGCTTTCTCAATTCCCCAACTTTCAAGATCTGAAATTCATTTAACATCTAAGGAGGGATGCTTGGAGACGGTGAGCAGTGGGAGAAAGAACCCAGGGAGACTGAAACCTCGTTCCAGCTCTCACTTAGGGGTGTGATCTTGCAAAAAACTTGAACCTGTTGAGATGTCATGTCGTGCTCTCCAATAGCGGGAGCGGAGTGGTAAGAGCAGTAATTAACAAGAGTAGCAGCATCTGCCAGAGCCTCTTCATGGTACGGCTGGCGCGATCAAATGAGATATTTGTTGGAGAGTGCTTTCGGCTATATGATGATATTTGGATACTAGTTTTTTTTTTTTATTACTATTACCTTGTCATTATTGTTACTAGTATTATTTTTGCTTATGTTTATCACTAACCAAAAGTGGTCCCACCTTTCCAGCGTAGATGGAGGGTAGGAGGAATGGGTGCTTGAGATGGGAGCCAAGCTCAGGAGTCTACCCTTGTAAGATCATTGGGAGATTTTAAGCTTTGGAACATGAAATTAATTTGAATTGGAAAATCTCTTAGATTTGCTTTCAAAACAGAGAATTTTGACTGCAGAGGGAGAAGATATTGGGGGGCAGGGTTGTAAATGGGCCTGAGGAGTAAACAAATTGAAAAGTAGAAGCCACCCAGGATATAGATCACTGTGAATTTATCCATCCAAATGCACAGTTTTTCATTTTGAAAACTAGTCATTTTGTTCTATTTGTTATGAGCATTTTTAGCTTGAAAGCCTCTGTTATATATGCCTTAAAGATAATCTCCTTTTTCTTTAAAAATTATACTATATTAAGACTGATATCCACTTATAGAGTTAATTCTCAGCTTATTTATTTACTTTTCACTTGAAAGAATCCAAGCTAAAATATTAATAAAACATTGTGGTGCACTTATACAAGCTCACTATTTGATTAGAGGAGGTAGCAGACAACTCTAACCCCTGCAAATAAATATTATCTCATTTCCAGTATAAGCTTCATTATGATTTGGGAAAGTTCAGTTTTTAGGTACTATGCGATCTCAATTAGTGGTAGGCATGTTCATAGCACATATTGCACAACACACACTGGAATTCTATTCCTCAGCCTTTTCTCCTCTAATTTTCAGGTGCTGACGTCATTAAGTTTGATTCTGCTTTCAAGGAAGAGAGTTTGGACTTTAGGGGGTTAGGAACACCTGGGTTTGAAGCCCAGTTTTGCCACGTATCAGCTGTGTGACCTTGTACAAGTTCATTCACTTCTGTGAACCTTGGACTCCTTCATAAAATGGAAATACTGTTGCCCATGTCATGTCATGAGGTTGTTGTGAGGATTGAGTAAAGAGTGAGTGTGTTATAATAGCAGGTTGTAGAAGGCCTTCAGTACATTTTACCTACACTGCCCTTTACCCGCCACTCCACAGTGCTTTTTCTACAGTTTTTCCTATCATTTCTTCCTTTAAAATGGAGAGTTTTCCTAGGGAGGCAGGAGGAACTAACTTTTGCTCTGCGTTGGATCTTTCCAGGGTTAACTTTGAACACAAAGATGCTCTCAGTTTAGTTTTCCATAAGTTGGACATTGAACGTGTGGGAGGATTTTACATGGAGAGTCACATACCATAACTTTATTCTCCTCCTCCTGTAGCACTTAAGTCTCTATTTCCCCATTTCCTCATAAGTTTGCCCATTCAAGGTAAGAAGGTCAGTTCTAGGTTAACTCTTCTTCTTCACGTAAAATCGTAGTCTTTCAGAGTTCTCCTTTTCTCTCAGGCAACATCTGGAAAGCAGAGTGCGGTGTGGGCTACGCAGCCTCCAGACCTTGGTGGAGGGGCCGCGGCTGGCTCATCAGCTGTCCCCTGGTTCTCCCTGCCTCCTCTGAGATGGCTCATCCTGCCTGGTCTTTGGGCACCAGCCCCTGCCCTCGCTCCATCTGCTACTGACGTGTCCCTGCTCTGATCTTAGCACAGTCAGTGCCTGGAGCTCTTTCTCTGACTTCGCCGTCACTTTGGCTTTCTTCCCGTGCTATTTTCTCTCTGAGATTCAGCCACACCTGCGTGAAATCCTGGCTTTGGTCTACCTACAGCTTTTGTTCCAGATTCTCTTTGTCTCTGGCTACCCGGGTAGGATAGCACATTTTGCCGCAGCTCACAGCCGCCCTCTATGACCCTCTCAAGGGCCCATGGGAATTCTCAGCTCTCCTCCATGCCCTGCTGGTGCCCACGGGAAATGGTGTGGAGGGAAGTGGGAGTGACTAGTTCTGTCTGTCTAAATCTGCCCGCTGGCATTTCTGCTCTGTTGCAGCCTTCTTGAGTTGGCATTGGCACCACTGAGAGTTTCAATTGAACAGAGACCAGGAGTGCCCTCTGCTTTTGGATGCTGAGTCTCTCTGAAGAGTTCCTGTCTACCCTCCTGGGGTTTTGATCTCAGTGGGCAAAATCCACCAGGCTCATTGTAGAATTTTATTCCCAGTTCTTCGAGCTAGTTTTGTTATTTAAAGCACATCTTCAGAGTCCAGGGGAAACAAACCTCTTTTAAGTACCCAGCTCTTACAAGGGAAAAATCAGCGTTACCATAACCTGTTTTTGTTTTTTTCTTTTATTAATTTATTTATTTTTGGCTGTGTTGGGTCTTCGTTTCTGTGCAAGGGCTTTCTCTAGTTGCGGCAAGCGGGGGTTGCGGCAAGCGGGGGCCACTCTTCATCACGGTGCGCGGGCCTCTCACTATCGCGGCCTCTCTTGTTGCGAGCACAGGCTCCAGACGCGCAGGCTCAGTAGTTGTGGCTCACGGGCCTAGTTGCTCCGCGGCATGTGGGATCTTCCCAGACCAGGGCTCGAACCCGTGTCCCCTGCATTGGCAGGCAGATTCTCAACCACTGCGCCACCAGAGAAGCCCCTCCATGACCTGCTTTAAAACAAGCCTACTTAAAATCCAAGATGGGCAATGGCCCTGCCATCTCCTTTAAGCAATGGATGCCTCAGCTGAGTAAAGGACTTTGAAGTAATGAGAACTGCCAGGATGAGGCATATTTAGGATGATATTTCAAAATATTCTATTACCTGAAAAGTAATATTTTTATTCTTTTATTTTCTGTTTCGCATTTAGTTTTTTGCTTTGCCTTTCAGTCTAAGAAATTGCACATCAGAGATTCATCGTGCAGCTCTTGTATTCAAGACTAAGCTTTATCTCCATGAAACCTGCGACTTCTCTTTTTATAATCCATTTACAATTTTTGTCTCTTAAAGCTTTCATTTCTTATAACTTCTACATTCCATGATTATTCATTTCCAATTGATGTCAACTCTGCTGAATAGTAGTATTTTAAGCTGCATTAACTTTCCTTCCTATTCCTATGTATTTTGATTCTTATTTCTCTAAAATAAATGTATCATTTATCATAAGATGATTCCAGAGGGTAATAGTCTCATTTTCTAGTCTTAGCCTTCTCTACCAATTATAGATCCTCAATGATATGCTTTATATAATTATTAGAGGCTGGAGAGAGGCAATTTTTCAAACAGCTCTCTGTTCCCTTGTGGCTGACAAGAGTTCTAATACAGCTGGGGGAGGTGCAGATCTCTGCTCTTTGTAGTAAGCAGAAGCACTAAGTGGTCTCACTTAAATTATTAACAAAACACACAGGTCAAGCATGCAGCCTTTGGCCCTGCTTTTCCCCATTTCTCTGCTCTTAAAAGCACTATTGTAGTGGTGCCCAAAAGGCACTCATACATGCTTTGAGTTAAGAACCTGACTCAATTTGTTGGAATGTGTTGGAGAGCTAACATTTGGTAATTGCAGTTTTTCTGTTCATACATGCAGGCACAGTGGAGCGATCAACTTCTCTAAATGGGTGATAATAATGGTAGCTAACACCTTTGAGCTGTGTGCCAGGCATTATGCCAGCCACTTTGCAGGCATCATCTCATTTAATCTTTACAGTCCCTTGAAATAGATACCCATTTTGCAGATGGAAAAACAAATTTAGAGAAATTGACCAAAGTCATACATCTGGAAGGTAACAGAGCCCAAACCAGGTCTGCCCTTTTCCCCGTCCTGTAATATAGTGTCTGTATGGGGACATCTTTGAGAGTGAAATGGGACACTGTTGCTTATTTTACTGGGATAACAGTTATAAATCAGAGCTTTTCTGTACAGACTAGGACATATGTTTACCCTGACTATAAGCCCTCTTGGTGGGGAGCTTTCAATCACTGAGACAGTAAAGGAAGACTTTGGGGTCCTTTCCAAGGTCCTTTCCCCAAGTTGGAAAGTCCCTAGCTTCTAATCAGATTCAATTTTTACTCAAAGGAGGCAGTTTTCCATGAATGTGTCCACTGATGCAGTACTAGGTAAACATGGTCAGGGCTGTACCCCCGTCCCCCCTTATTTGTATTATAGAGTTTCAGTTTGTTTGCTGAACATACCATTTGCTGAATATTTACCATGGGTTGGGTATCTTGATGGGTAGTGGGAAAATGAAGATGAAAAGACACGGTCCATGCCCTCAAGGAATTTATAATCTAATGTGGAGACAAAAGCTGACAATGAAACAGAGTAGGGTGAAAAGAGCTCTGAAGGGGAGGAGGGGATGCGCTGATGCCCTGGGACCATGACTGGCGGAGTCTGTCAGGGGCAATAAGGGAAGCCCCTGAAGCAGAGGGACTTGATGGAGTTTTCTGTGGAGAATGGCTGGGAGGGACAGAGACCAGAGAGACAGGATGAACATCAAGCGGTAGTTTCGGTTATTGCAGTGAGAGATGATAGAGGCTGGGGCCATGAGGATGCAGTGGAGTGAAGAGAAATGAATGAAAACAGAGGGGGTAGAACACACATAACTTGGTGTTTAATGGGACGTGAGGGGTGAGAGGGAAAGACCCTTCCTTCCTCCCGGTTTTGGTTTCTTACCATGCTTGTGTGTTTGTCTCCCCCATTTCTGGAGCCAGAATCCAGGAGTTCTTTAGGTATGAACTCTGCAGAAAATGGCAGAGGAGAGCGAGTATTTAAAGCAGCTCAGATTCCTTGTCTGTGAAGTGGAGATAATAACCTTCCCAGTCCACAGAATGGGAGCATGGGGAAGGTACTTTTGAAAGTAAAAAGCAAAATATGAAATAAACAGAATCCTATTATTATAAGTAATATTAATGATTATAATATTCATTCTGGACTTATCCTGAGATAAAATGATGATGATGGTGGTCATAGTAGTTAATACCTTATTTGGCATGTAATACATTCCTGACACTGTTCTCAAGGCTTGAGATGTATTGACCAATTTCATTCTCACAATACCCTGATTTTACAGAAAAGGAAACTGAGGCACAGAGAAGTTGGGCAGCCTAAATTTTGATGGCCTAAAATGGGTTTTGGTTCAGGTCTACGGGCTCCTCTTACAATACTTCCTTTTTTCTCCTATACCACCCTTGTCAGATCCCAAGTACAGTATACTTTGCATCCAGTTTTTATCTGGCGATCTTGGAGATTTCCCTCCCGTGTACACTGTTGCCAGCTTTCCAGACGTAGTTCCCATTCTCATTTAATATTAGCCTTGTGTTGACTCAGGTGCTCGAACATCTACGTTGATAAAGTTGTGGTCCTTTAAGCGATGGCAGACTGTATTTACACGGGGGGTGGGTGGTGGTGCAGGAGAATAGGGCCCAAGGCTTAGGTTTCTGGTGAGTGTTTCACGATGAGGTTCAATACCTGTTCTTTCCATGTGCCCCCAGCAGAGCAAAATAGTGCCTCTGCATGAGATGGAGGGTGTAAGATGAGGAGGGAGGGACGAGGGGAGGAAGAAAAGGAACAAGTGCACAGGAAAGAGAAAACAACAGAGAGGAGGACAAGGAAAAGGGAAATAATAGGAACTAGAAGTAGGAATTAGATGCAGCCTCTCTGACCGATTAAGCGGATGAACGGATGAAAGGACAAGATTTTAAGTGCCTGCTGTGTACCAGGCATGCTCAGGCCTTTTGCTGTCAATTATCTCAGTTCATCCTGGCAATGACTCCACCCTTTGTGGAAGAAAAGGCAGTACGACCGTTTTATTTCTAACAGCCCGTCGCCACACACTGCAATGTCAAAGTTTTTTCTGGCTGGGTTCCCAAGGGTTCTCGAGTAGACAACTTGGCTGGGAATTTTCAAGCTGTTCAGCCTTCCATAGCTTTGTGTTTGACCGTTTCCCCCTTATTTGTAAAAATATCCTTGGGTTTCATGCCTGCAATTCTTAGATCCTTTTAACAAGACCTTCCAAAGCTGTAAAGCTCAATAGTGCTGTGATGCACGGTGCAGGGAAGGGAGTAAAACGAAAGTTCTCCATCCCTACCAAGTCCCATGAAAGAAAGAGTGTGAATAACGGGTTAAATAGAGCTCTTAACTTATAAAAGTCACAATTATAGATGCGTGTAATTTTTAGCACAGAGATTTATTAATTTGCATTCCGATCATTAGAGCCAATTAGCAGCTTCAGCTTCTGCAGCCATGCTTTAAGTCTTTTACCCTTTACTTCCCTGGTGAACCCCAGATCACATCTTCACAGACTAAGGCTTAAAACTCACCTCTGGTGTTAGTGTCCAAAAAAAAGGAAGTTCTACACTGTCGCCCCCTGCCCGCCGTACCCAGAAGCTTCTTCTCCTCTTTCTCTCTTTTTTTCTGTCCATCGGGGCCTTTTTCTTTAACTGTATATATACTATTCATTAGAGAGCCCATTTGTAGCAATATCTGAGGAGTTAATAAGGGAAGGGAAAAGAAGTGAAAACTCCCTTTAGTCCTCCTTTTCCCACTGAATTGAGACACCTGTAATTTTCAGGAAGGGAAAAGAACAGAAAAGTAACAAATTCTGCTTGAAAACCTGACTTCTAATGTTGGGCCACAGGCAAGATCTAGAGATTTCTCCATTCATCTCACCACTTGGATATGCTGTCTGTAGAGAACACATATTAAATGAACCTTGAGAAACATTAACAAAGCTCTACTTAATTTTTAAGAGTTTGCCTATGGAGTGGTACAGGTCAGTTAATCAGTTCAGCATTCTTTTGGGATTCATTTGGCTAATCTTTGGCTACTATCAATTGGTTGCTTTTGCTCTATTCCAATTACATTATAAACTGGGAGTTGGAAGCGATAGAGTCTACGTTCCTTATTGCTGCTAATCATCGCATCCTTATAAATAATTTAAAAATTAGTTCAGGAATCCATCATGCCCACGCTGATTGTCTTTATCCCTGGTTATTGCTGCAGTCTCTCTGGTTTCCATTCCCAAGTGGTTGAGAATGGATCAGGATCTCCCGACGGTGGTGATGATCGATGTGTGTGCTGACCGGTGAACTCAGCGTCAAGGCACTTTACCTTCACTGCGTCCTCAGTTTTGTCGTGATGCATTTACTTTGGATCCCCTGTTTAATTTCCCGTCAGTGTAATTAACACGGCTATTTCTGACCTTCCCTAAGACAAAGCTTTTACCCACCCCCACCTCCCTTCCTCTTAGCAGATGATCTTACTGGTCACAACTCTAGAAAGTGTGAGGTTCTCAGGCTTCATCTGCTGCCTCCCTTGAACCCTCGTTTGCCCTTAATTACATCCATCCTTCACTCCTTCCTAACTTTGCATGGCTAACCACCTCCTCTTTGTTCTTCATGAGCTGGCTTCTGCTTACTGCTCCAGCTGCATCTTTTCCAAATAGTCACACTCCCTTTTGTCTCCACTACAGTATGTACCATCTGCATTTCTTCAAGTGAACCTTGCTGTAAACACCTCCACCTACTGTGAGCAGACACCTGAACCTTTGCTGAATTGGTTTCACTCTTCCTCATCTGAATGCAGCTCTGAGGTCTCGGTTTTAGATATGCCTCCCACAGGTTCCCAGACCCTCTGCACATATCTTTATCATAGCACTAATCACACCATATTCCAACTGCCTGTAAACTGTCTTATCTAGTCTTATATTGCTGCATCTAGAGTAGTGCCTGGTACGTAAGCGTCAACAAATGGGCATTGAAAATTGAGCAATGAAAAAAAGGAATGAATGAGTGAATGTTGTAACCAGTTGCCAATCAATCCATTCTGCTTTGAGAGTGACTCTTAACTCTATTGCTATCTTTGTCAACCCTCCTTCACTGACAAGTTTTCTTCAGCTCAAGCTTTTATTTATTTTGGGAGAGGCAGTTTGGTTCAGTGGTTTCATGTATTGTCTTTTTGCTACCTTGTTTTAGAGCCCCTGTATCTTAGTTTGCTAGCTGTGTCCAAATTTCCTAGTCTCTGTGTCTCGTTTATGTCTTATTCCCTTTAAATGAAAGAAAATAATCAAACCCCTTCCATAAGGCTGTTCTATGAATCAACTGAGGTAGTTCCTGTGTAGCCCTTACTGCCTAGTACATAGTAAATGGTAATTATATGTAAGTTATTTTAATTACTTCTAGCTTCTACTTTTACAATTTTCTTTTCTATTTTTGTGAACTGTTTCAAACATGCAAGTAGGAATAGAGGCTGATATAACAAGCACCCATGCAGCCGCTACCAGCTTAAGAAAGAAATCAACAAAGACAATAAAAGCCACCTCAGAACCCTTTCCTATATAACTTTTCCCTCCTTTCCTTTTCTTCTCCCTTCCTCCATCCCAGAGATAACTACTGACCCAAATTTGGTGTTTATCATTTGTATGTATATTTTTACACATTGACTGTGTAGCTAAGAATTATGAATGCAATATGGTATGCAATGCATTGTCCTCTAGTTACCTGCCCCCCAATGCATCCCTCAAATCAGTAATTCATATTATTTCTGGAGTTATCATCCCAAAACATAAATCTGTTTCTGTAAATCATTCAGCTTTTTTCCTTCCTTCTTTCCTTCTCTCCTTCCTCTCTCTCTCTTTCTTGACTTGATGTTTTCAGGGCAGTTTTAATTTACAACAGAATTGAGAGGGAAGTAGAAAGATTTCCCATATAACCCCTGTTCCCAAGTATAGCTTCTCCCATTATTAACATTACTCACCAAAATGATCCTTTTTTTTTTTTTCAAGGATGAACCTCCATTGAACATCACAATCTCTCAAAGTCCATGATAGTTTACCTTAGAGTTCACTCTTGCTGTTATACGTTCTATAGGTTTAGACAAATGTATAATGGCATATATTCATCATTATAGTATCATGTAGAGTATTTTCACTGCCCTGAGAATCCTTTGTACTCTTGCTTTTCACATCTCTTCCACTGTGCCCATCAGAAACCACTGATCTTTTTATTGTCTCCACTGTTTTGCCTTTTCCAAAATGTCATATGGTTGGAATCAAAGGCTACAATATGTAGCATTTCCCAATTGACTTCTTTCACTTGGTAATATGCATTTGAGGTCTCTCCATGTCTTTTTATAGATTAATAGCTCATTTTCTTTTAGCGCTGAATAATATGCCCTTATCTAATGTATCACAGTTTATCCACTCACCTACTAAAGGACATCTTGGTCACTTCCAAGTTTGGGCAATTATGAGTAATGCTGCTATGTAAACATCCGTGTGCAGGTGTTTGTGTGGACACACATAAGTTTTCCTTTGGGTAAATACCAAGGAGTGCAATTGCTAGATTGGATGGTGAAGAATATGTTTAGTTTTGTAAGAAACTATCAAACTGTCTTCCAAAGTGACTGTATTATTTTGCATTCCCTCCAGCGATGTGAGTTCCTATTGCTCCACATCCTCAGCAGCATTTGGTGTTGTCAGTGTTCTGGATTTTGGCCATTCCCATAGGTGTGTCGTGGTCACAATCTACTGTTGAATCCCTATTACATATATTCTCACCTCCTATAAGCCGTTATTCAAATGCCACTATCTCAGTGAAGCCTTCCCAGGACATTCTAAAATGGCAACACCCCCATTCATTTTCCTTTCTTCCTTTTTCTCCACAGTACTTTTTACCCTGTGACATACTATGTATTTGCTCTTATTCATCTTTTTTGTATATTTCTACAATTCATTAAGTAAGCTCCATGAGGTCAGGAATTTTGTCTGCCTTGTTTCCTGCTATATCCCTACTGCCTAAAACATAGTAGGTGCTCTGTAATATTTGTTTAATGAGTGTTGAATATATAGAATACTGCCCCAACTCCTCAACCTGGATTTCAAATTTATATTTATTTTGGCCCTCTGCAGTGTTGCTTCCCACCCTAACACCATCATTCCAATTTGCTCTGCATCTTCTTCTCTCCCAGGCCTTGGTTCAAGCTGTTGCCTGTGTCTGGGCTACCTCCCTCTCCTACTCATGTCTGCTTACCAGAGCTTTTCTTCTTCCTCAAGCTCAGTTCAAATCCTACCTCCTCCAGGAAGCCTTCTCAGATTCCCCCAGTTGAAATGAATCTCCCCTTCTCCCAGGCTACTTCAGCACTTTGTTGCTCTCTTACAACTTGCTTCATGGTCTTCCTTGTTTCAGATTTATTTATCTGTGTGTGTCCTGCAGGAGTGCGGAGGGTGGGAACCCCTGCATTCCCGTCACGCTCCGTAGCACCCAGCATGGTGCTCTGCCCCTCTGCTCTGTGAGGGCTCAGCCCATCTTGTTTAATCAATAAACCTGCGTGTGAGGAGGGACTTCAGAAAGGCCATCATACCCCTCAGGAAAGAGTTCTGAACTCTCGTTTAACGATTGTTTGACAAAGTGACCCTTCTAGATGGCAAAGCACTGAGGAAACTTTAAGCTCTTCTTTAGTTAAAATGATGATACTTCGTTGTAATTCTCTGAATATTTCCATGATGTCGGCCCACGGTGCAGAGTAATCAAATTACTTCAATTCCACATCGTTTCTCTCATTTGCCATACATTGTTCCTATTGCTATTCCTTTCACTTAATTTATTATATTTTTTCATTTAAAATTAATTTGTCAGCGTAGTCTCACTTTTCTAATCCAGCTGACTTTCTGCCAGCTAAGTTTTATGTGTGGGTTAAAAGGGAAGAATGAACATGTGCGGGTGTATGTAGAATGTCATTTTCTGCTTCACAGACTAGGAGAGGCACTTCCCATCATAAAAAATGTGCAAATTAGGGAATTTCCAGAAATATAAGTCTGTATTCTGCGAGCAATCATGCTAAGTAAGAGGGAGTGTGTAATTTACCTTTGATTTTGGCTATAGCTACTTTTGTAGAGAAAAATCACTGGCTATGGCTTTATTTAATAGGATGGAATAGAATGTTAAAGCTGGGTGAGACCTTAGATACTCCTAGTCCAGAATTTCTTTATCTTCTCAGAACTAGTGCACTCTTTTTTGACAAATATTTAGTAACAGTGCCTTACTGGCTTAAAATAAATTTCACCAACAATTTAATCAGCAAACACATATTTTTAAAAATCAGTATAACAGCCTGACTGAAATATCCAGGAAAAATAAAATAATATATAATAAAATTAAATATATGTATATAAAATTATATGTGTATATAATTTACATATAAATAAAATTAAAATTTGGAATATATATATAAAAGTATGTTTATAATAAAAATTATACACGTACATATACATGCATCAGTATCGATATATAAATGCTTGAGCATGACTCTTCTGGAAACATGAAGTAGTCAGATGCACCCGTACATAGAATTATCATGAATGCAACAGCCATAAATGCCTTTGGATAAAGGTGTGTTGTCTTGGTAACTCAAATACCGTATGTTCTATGTCAATGGTATGATTTTCCCAGATAGTGAACTATAATTTAAAAAATATTCAGAGTGAAGCACCTTCACTCATCCATACACAGTCACCCACACGTACACGTAGACTGCAGCTGCATGCCTGGAGAAATCAGGGTGTATTAAAATAGCACGAAACAAAAAATACTTTGTGTTTGCATGTGGAAAAGGAGTTACTTTGTAGGCTCAGATAGTTATAAAAAGGGTTTATTGAATATCTGAATGTCTGGTAGAACATTTGGAAAATCATGCAGAACATAGGACAGTTTTCCTCTAGTGGAACTGTTCCACTCTTTACAATTTCTGTGACTGACCCTTGCCCCCCACACGCCCACAAGACTGGTCCACAGTCTTTGTGATGCCACCTCCCTGTAAATGTCCAGATTGCTCCCTAGCAGCTCATGCCACCCAGTTTCAAATCTCTAGTCTAGTTCTACCACCTTCTAAAGGACTTTGAGAACCAGAAAGTTTCAGTTACCTGAGACTAGTCACATAACTAGTTAAGTTCTATGAGGCTCATGAGCTGCTTGACAGCTTTGCTGTGTCTATAGCTGCTCTGTCCATCAGACCTGTCATCAGAAATATCTAGACAGATGATAATTATGAGAAAATGTGAAATCAGACTGCCTAGAATTTTAACTTGCCACTTACAAGTTTTAGGCAAATAATTTGTGCTAGTTAACCTGTTTGAGCCTCAGTTTCTTAAATAGTAAACCATAGGTAATAATAGAACCTAACTCATAGGGTTGTTTTGAGGATTAGTAGAAAGTGTGTATAAAGTGCTTGCTATCGAGTAAACATTTGGTAAAGGATGGCCATGATGATGATGGTGATGATGATGATGATGATGATGATGATGACGATGAGAGCGGTGACAATGACAATAAAAAAGAATTGTACTTGAGATAAAAAATTTTTTTATCCTTGATTTTTTTCTAACTTAACTAGACATTTTTTTCTTTAAGCAGCTAGATCGCCTAGCCTAGTTTTTATTTCAGTTTGATCCTTATTATCACTCTTACAGATTTCTTTAAGTTAAATGCTCATCCTTTTCCTTTTAGCTAATACTGTAATTTAAATTGCCTAGCCCTTGAAATCTTTTCTTCACTGACACACTGGAGATTTGAATACATGACTTTAAATGAAGTTGTACTAATAAAATCCTGTTTACATTGGTAGAGAATAAATGTCTAAATTTTATCACACCACTGTTTTTGAAAAAGGTATTTCCCTTCACTTTTGTAGAGGCTGTATTCCCAGAACTTAGCTGCTATAATGATTTCTTCAGTAGCACACAAATTCTGTATTAATCTCTCAGCAGTTTTCTCAGTTAAGTGCATTTTTATGCTTGGCAGGATTAGGGTAGTCTAGGAAAATTAGTTTTCTTTTCCTGTTTAATTTGTAACCAGTTAAAACACCACAATATGATGGATGATTGATCCTAGTAAAACAGCAAAGTTAAGGGGTAATTGGCAGACTTTGGTTAAGCAATGAAGTCTTCCACTACCTCTCAACAGCCTTTAAGACAACCTCATTATTAAAATGTACATACTAGCAAAATTCTGGGTGTGTGTGGAATTTGATTACTGACTAAATAGCACCGATGCCAGGGTTTTATTTTTATGGTTGATGTGTAATGTTTGTAAAGCAGCCTGTGGAGTGGGTGAGCCCTGGCACTCACAGAGGAGCTTGCATGGAAATGGAATTTTGCAGCTAGCTAACTATATCCTGATCACTTCCTGTTCACTTGACAGGGGCACATACATGCACACTTCCAATTGTTCGGTCCAATCAAGAATCATTCCTGGAAATCTAGCTCAATTTACATATTTTGCTTGTGGAAATTTAATCCTTTCTTGTGATGACAGTCCAGGATGTGAGCCAGTTATTTTCTTAAGAAGCTGAGGCCCCATTTTAGAACTATGTGGTTATTACCAACTTTATTTTGAGGTGGGTTCATGGGATAATGAATGAATAAGACAAGGTGACCTAAGACCCAAGTATGCCTTTTTATTTCATTTATTCAATCAATAATTGCATCATTTTACAAATGTTTATTGAACACCTACTCTGTATGAAGCGCTACTATGCAAGGTGCAGGGAATATGTAAGATAGACATGGTGCCTATCCTCATGCGTCTTATTACCAATTCTGATGGATTTGACTTTAGCATACAGGCAACGTATGTATGCAGGAAGTGTAATATATCTTAGAATGTAAATCTAATGACCATCTCATGGAATGTCAGCCATCAAAAGTTTAAAAATTTAGATTCCTAGCCAAATATAAAACAGCTAGCATTGTAGTGCATGAACTGTATATTCATGAAAGCAATGTGTAATCATAAAATTCTTGTCAACAGACATTAGTTGAACAAACACTATGTAAATGAACTGGGTATCTGTGGTTAAGACCCAAGCCCTGGCCTTGAGGAACAAATGCACATTCCATTAAAAAAGATGCTGGGTATATTTTCTTCAGGAGAGGTTTAGTACCTTAAGAGTAATAGCCCTCAGTTGTTACCTTTGCAATCGGACAGTCAAAACTTTTAAATTTGCCAAGAGAATAACTGATGAGCGTATATCTTGAAATAACCTATATCTCCCCCAGATCACATACCCATGAGAAGAAAATGTCCTTCAAGAATCTTAAGCGACCTTTCCTAGCAGAATCCATTTTTGCCTCGAAGGGAGTCAGGAAAGACTTCAGGGTATCTTTTGGCAGTGGCGTTAGAATGTAGAGAAATGTAATTGAATTTTTCAGTGGAAAACTCACCTGCAATGATCTGCTCAGTGAGTATGATATAAATTATCATGCTGTTATCAACACCATCTTCCATCTGTAAAACTAGGGGAAATACATGAGCATCATAAAAACCCTTTTACCATCAAAAGAATTTTATATTCATGACATTGCTCTGAAAGCAAACACAAGATTTTTCAAGAGATCTTTAACGATTTTGCAGAGGAATCATAGCACTAGGAGCTTATGCTAAGCTGGAAGAAACACAGACTATATATTAATTTGGACTATTACTGAGAGATTTTAGTATTCAGAATGTAAGTAGTCACTAGATTTCTTCTAGAAGGGTATTCCATAGTCAAATTATGTACTGATGGATGAAAAATAGAAAACAAAATTGAGAAAGTCAGCTTCTCTTTTTGGGAGCTATACCAGATATAAAGTATTATGATAATATCAAGCCTTGAAGTACCCCAGCAGTCTAAATGTCTGACTACGACTCCTAGACATCTTTAGAATTAACATTTGGGTTCTAAATCCATTTTGCCAGCATCACTGTGTCAGATTTCATTTTCCAAAGATGGATGCAAAACACCTCTCATTCCACACACTCTTGCACAACATGATTTTGCCATTTCCTTATGAATCTAATTTCCCTCCTCTTGATTCTGGGCAGGCTTGTGACTGCTTTGGCCAATAGGGTATGCTGGAATTAACACTGTGTGGCTTCCAAGATGGGTCATAAAAGTCAGTACACCTTCCCCCTTGTTCATTGGAATACTTGAGCTGACAAGTAACAAGTCTGATTACCCTGAGGCAACCATATTGTGAGGAAGCCAAGGCATCTCTAGGTGCTCCAAACAGTGGTCCTAGTCTTTGAGTCATATCAGCCCAGGCAGCAGAGATGAACAATGAAACGGGGTCTCCAGGTAATTCCAACTAGAAAAATCATTGATAAGGTAAACTCAACATCATAATGACAAAGCATTATTGTCAACTGCGAAGGTCTGGACAAAGTCTTTCCTTCTCTGTAGAAGAAGTATTTGTTGAAAAAGTTGGAGAAGAAATTTGCACATGTATGGTAGACATAATTATATCAACCACCATTTTAAAACACTAGGTGTTTTATATATATTCCTGGTACGGGCTGATGCCTATATTCCCTTTCATAGTAGATGTAGCTCTTTCAGTCAAGATTTTTAATGGGAAGCAACACAAACCAACTTGGGCTGATTAACCAGAAAAGGACAAGGCTATCAGGTAGCTCACAGAACTGTGAGCTAAACATATAAGAACAATTGAGTTTAAAGTTACAGGAACTATCGTAAAACCATGCATCAGAACTGGTCTGATGAATAAACTGCAGCTGCTTCTGCTGCCCACTGAGCACCAGGGGGAACCTCTGGGCTGGCTGCCCGTGATTGTTGGGTGCCTCTGCTGCCACCAAAGCCAGCAAAATTGACCTCCTCCCAAAGCTTGTCCCCTCAAGTTGCTTGTTTCCAAACCAAAGAGTCAGGAGCACGGACTGGCTGGCAAAACCTTGTCCAAGTTCTGTTTCCTAGCTGCAAGGGAGTCTGGGAACTTGACTTTTCCGGATTCTGCCCTGATGAAGCCAGATCCATAAGGCTGCAAATTCCCCAAACGTAGTGAGAGTGTTTGGAAGGTGCTGGACAGCTTGAAAACATGACAGTTATGTATGAGATGGGATGCATTAGAAGAAGGCAAACAGAAGTCTTGCTGCCTACAGCTCAGAAGATTGCATTATTCCAGTGGTGCCAAAAAGCAAAACTAGAGACAGCTGATGGAGCGTTCAGGTCTACCCGCAGGCTTAAATTTTATACCAATGTACATAGGTCAAGAAAAACCCCTTGCCCCAGCACATCGCTCAATCTTATTTTACTTTCAAGTCTCTCTTAGCAAAACCCCTACCTGGCATAATGTGGAGATAGGGGGAAATATGATCAGAAGCAATGAAATACATAAGCTTAACTCTGTAGTCTTTACACTGTAGGGTGGGGACGGGGTTCCCTGCCCATCATCATCTCCTATCTCTTGGCAGAGTGTGGTCCTGAGAACAAATGATGATGATGGTGATGGTGCCAGCACTTATTGAGTCTTTACCACATGCCAGGCACTCTTTTAAGCACTTTGTAATTAATTCTTTTAAAACCTTATAACAACCCTATGAGGTAGGAAATGTTATTATCTGATTTTACAGATGAAAAAACGGAGGCAAAAAGAGGCCACGTAGCTAGTAAATAGTAGTGCTGGCATGTAGACCCAGGTAGTCTGACTCTAGATCTGCTTTGTTAAGCACTGATAAATAGGGATTTTGCAAGGTATCTTGGTGGTTGTTCTTTCCCCCCTTGTCAGAGTGGATGCCAGGAATATGTAATGTTTATATATTAACTAGGGGGAAAAGTAGAAAGTGTTCTGAAACACAGGTTTTCATAAGGTGGGCCTGTTTGCAAAAGGAGAAAAGAGCACGGAACTGCAACATTGTCTCATCCTTCAACAGTCTGCCTTCCTGACCCTGCTGCCCAGGAAACCCTTCTTCCTCCTCTTGCAATGATTCCAGTTGTAGCTTTCCAACCTTTTGCCTTGTTTAATCATCACACCGGTGCTGAGAAATTGGTCATTATGCCTCTGTTTTACACATGAAAAAATGAGTCTCAGAAGGTTAAGTGTTATGGTCAAGATCAGACAGACCATAAATGATAAAAACCAGGCTTTGAATACAAACCCTACATTCTCCACTGCTGTGTAAGCTCTACTGTTAAGGATCTCAGTGAAATGCAATAGTTCAGCACAGGAAACAAGATCAAAAAGCAACAATGGCGAGGGCACCAGATTGGTATGTAGTCTTTGGAAGTGGAGTGGCTCTTCATGAAATGGCAACATATGAGGCCATGACTATAAATCCTAGCATTTATGAAAAGTTTACGTCCTGTTGGTCAAGTACCCATCTTTCCGGTCTGAAAGCACTTGTCAATGATCCTATGAGAATCACGAACCCAATCCCTGTGCCTTTTCCATCTCCATGTCTATGCCCAAGTTTGGCTAACCTTACATGAGAAATAACTTCTGCAGTTAGACCAAATGCATTTGGTGAGACCCGGAATGAACAAAATAGAACACTTAAAACTGAGAACTGAAGAAATCAGCTAATTTCAGCCTAACATTTATAAACATTTATGTTAGACTAAAGTGATATTCTCTCTTTCTTTGCACCAAGAAATGTTTTGTGGAGGAATAGCATTGCCCTCTAAGAGATGAAGATGAAAAGAAAAGCTTTGGGGTCTGTCCACACATGACTTTGCCAAACATTTCTCCAACCTGTTTTTGTCAATCCTGGTCCATTTCCTGGGGTGAAATTAAATTTACAAGTTTGCATCCTATTTAGTAATACTGCTGTGATTTAAAAGGCACTTGAAAGTGCATCCCTTCAGCTACACCTGAAATTTAGCAAGCATATGCATATTTGCATCAGCTCTCTCATGGGATGTTTATTTCTGTCACATACTTAGCAGGTCTCATCTCCAGTTGGGGTCTCTGTTGATCACTTTAGAGCAGTGGTTCTTATAGCAGATAGTTTTGCTCCCCAGGGAGGATTTGGCAATTTCTGGAGATATTTTTGGTGGTCACAACTGGGACTGTGCTGCCGGCATCCAGTGGGTAGAGGTCAGGGATGGTGCTAAACATTCTGCAGTACCCTGGACAGCACCCCACCTCCCAGCAACAAAGAATTATCCACCTACAATGTCAATAGTGCATAGTTTGAGTATCCTGCCTAGGTGTCTCTCTGTGGATCCTTTCTTACTTTGTGTGTCTGTCTCTCTTCAGGCACAGTCCCAGAATCTGGATTTAATGCCAAGGGGAAAAAATACCCTTTGTTTTTCCAAACTCCGCCTGACAATACTTGGAAGTTTTTGGTCTGTATGTTTAGAAAATGCCTGAGCTTAGGGCCTTTCCAGAATTGTTACCAATGACTCTGAATCTCCAAGTCCAGCATCCTATATGATACTTTTGTATTTTAATCCTTAGTTTGCACTTGTCTTCAGTGCATGTCTGTCACTCTTCATTCCACTCAACTCTGCCATTTATTTTCTTTGCCACTTATGTTCATCAGCTTGACTTCTTATCTGGAACACATTATGGTTTCATCAGCCAGATGATTTATATCTTAAAAAAAAGGTTAATTAAGGTCAGCTGCAGCAGACTCTTTGTTTTAACTCCTTTTCGTTTAGAGAAATTATACATTTCTCCTTCCTTCTTGTTTGTAGTTTTGAACCAGTTTTCTTCCCTTGGCAAAACATTTTCCCAATTACCACGCAATTCAGTTGGAAAAGTATGCCCAATGAGTTCTCCTTGGCCACAAACTGATGTCAATCTCTTAAAGAATTCTAGATCTAAATTCTAAATGTAATTCTAAATTGTATCTCCCCTGACAGAAACCACAGTTGCCTTTCCACCCAGCAGTTGTGCGTCCTGATGTGGTGAGGGGTTGATTCAATTAAATATTGAGTATCTATTATGTACAGGTCAGTATGCCAGGCTGTCAGGGCATACAACCTGAATAAGACAACCTTTGCTAAACAGCTTAAAACCTAGTCAAGGGTGGTAAGATATGTACATAAATAACTGTAATATACTGTTGAAATAGATGTACCTATACGAGAGATGCAGTTTCCATGGTGTGTCTGAAGCCTCTTGCTGGTAGAGCTTGCTTGCCAGTCATGCATGAAAGTTCAAGTTACTGATCTAGACCTCTGAAACCCATATTCTGTGTTAGAATCGTGCTGACAGGCTTCCAGACTTCTCACATAAGGATAATTTTGGAAATGACAAGTTGTACATTTTGGCCCAGTGTGTCACTGTTTCATCCTGAAGTTCCAGGATGAAACAACCACTCCTGGTGATTTATTTATGTCTAGTGTGTCAATTAGACTCAGATCATCACACATTCTGAACATTAATTTGACCTCTCTGCTTCAAAAGATGATTTTAGCTTTCAGATCTCCATAATAACTGCTGAACACCTAGGCAGGATACTCATAATAACTGCTGAAGGAAGGACTCAAATGAAATTTTTGTTTAATTTCAGTGTTCTTTAATTTCACCATTTTGGGGATAGATGATTGCCCTCTCTTCCCTCCACCCCAACTTATGTTCTGTAGTCTTTTCTCTTCTTGAGGTGGCCTGGTATAAAATTATAAGATTTGGAGTCAAATATATCTGGATTTAAATCCCTGCTGTAACTTTGTGTGTTTTAGGGTAATTTTTCTAAATTCACAGAAGTATGATTTCTTTGCCTGTACAGACAGGATAATAACATCTACTTTTCATAGTTTTGAGAAGATTCATTAAGATGACATATAAAATGCTTGCCAAAAAATGCTTCAGGGAATCCTCTCCCCACCTCTTTGTCTTCCTCACTTAGGTGATATTTCTTAGGGAACTCTCTCCTCCTCTGTCTCAGCTTCTGTGGCTTTTGTTGCTTCACTATTTACCAGCCCAGATTCCGCCCCCCTCGACTCCCACCCTGTCCCTTCCTGGCCATTCTGATCAACAGCATACATTTCCCACTTGTCTTCTAAAAAGTTATGTTTAATGTAAAATTTTAACTAATTCCATAACTTACCATTGCTATCATCTGAATGTTTGTGATCCTTCCAAATTCACATGTTGAAATTCTAACCCACAAAGGTGATGGTATTAGTAGGTGGGGACTTTAGGTAAGGAAAGGTGTAACTTTGATGAATGATATTAGTGCCCTTATGCAAGTAGTCCTAGAGAGCTCCCTTGCCCCTTCCGCTATGTGAGGACACACCGCGAAGTCGGCAGTCTGCAACCTGCAAGAGGGCCTTCACCAGACCCCGACCATGCTGCCACCCTGGTCTTGGATGTCTAGTCTCCAGAACTGTGAGAAATAAATTTCTGTTGTTTATAAGCTACCCAGTCTGCGGTATTTTGTTATGGTGGCAGAACAGACCAAGACAAATATGCTTTCCTTTGGTTAAGTTAAGTGAACCGTGTGTTATATTTTTAAGCAGTTTTCCTTCTATAGCCCACATGTCGAGATTAATTATGTGGTACTTTTTGTTATCCCATCCTTTACCAATCACTACTTCCTATTTACGATTCCTATATTTGTATTAAAATAAAGAATCATATTTTTCTTTCCCTATGGAATTGAAAACTTAGTGTAGTTTAATACCAAACTTTTCTGCATGTCTTCCTACAGAAGATTTTTGTTTCCTGTTTAGCAATCTGTTTTTGACTTCAAGGTGGTTCATTTGAGTACCTTGTATATACAAAGCAATGTACTAGGTGCCTTAAATTCATTATCTCACAACTCCACAAAAAGTTGTGAAGTATCTCTGTCATGAATAAAGTTCTTTAGCACCACATGTGGTATTCTGGTAGATTTATTTTTATTTAAAAGTGTCTACAGATAATAGATGTTCTTCTGCCATTTTCTAAAGAGATACCATTATAAATCAGTTCTTTTCAAAGAGTGGACTTTAATAATTTTGTTTCTATTATATATTGAATATAGACAAGATAATTATAATATATATATAAAGTATAAAAACAAAATAACATTGCATATCCACCAACCAGTTTAAGAAACAAACAAGTATTTTTTTTAAAAAAACTTTATTGAAATATAGTTGATTTACAATGTTGTGATAGTTTCGGATGTACAGTAAAGTGATTCATATTCATATATATACACATATATATGCTTTTTGTACATTCTCTTCCATTATAGGTTATTACAAGATATTGAATATAGTTCCCTGTGCTATACAGTAGGTCCTTGTTGATTATCTCTTTTATATATAATAGTGTATATATTTTAATCCCAAACTCCTAATTTATCCCTCCCCCCTTTACCCTTTGGTAATCATGAGTTTGTTTTCTATGTCTGTGAGTCTATTTCTCTGTTGCAAATAAGTTCATTTGTATCATTTTTTTAGATTCCATATATGATACTTGTCTTTCTCTGTCTATCTGACTTCACTTCATATGATAATGTCTAGGTCCATCCATGTTGCTGCAAATGGCATTATTTCATTCTTTTTTTATGGCTGAGTAATAATCCATTTTATATATATGTATATATATTATATATATTATATATACCACATCTTCTTTATCCTTTCATCTGTTGATGGACACTTAGGTTGCTTCCATGTCTTGGCTATTGTAAATAGTGCTGCTGTGAACATTGGGGTACATGTATCTTTTTGAATTATGGTTTTCCCTGGTATATGCCCAGTAGTGGGATTGCAGGATCATATGGTAGTTCTATTTTTAGTTTTTTGAGGAACCTCCATACTCTTCTCCATAGTGACTGCACCAATTTACATTCCCACCAACAGTGCAAGAAGGTTCCCTTTTCTCCACACCCTCTCCAGCATTTATTATTTGTAAACTTTTTGATGATGGCCATTCTGACTGGTGTGAGGTGATACCTCATTGTAGTTTTGATTTGCATTTCTCTAATAGTTAGCGATGTTGAGCATCTTTTCATGTAACAAGTGTATTTAAAAGCTCCTGTATGTCCTTTGCCTACTCCAGCCCCGCCCAAAGATAACCTTTAAATGCTTAAACTTGTATGTTTAAATTAATGAAAACAATGATGCTAATTCAGTGTTTCAAGCTTTTCTGGTATTGAGTCAATTGCAGTCAAGGGGCACCAGTGTCTGTCTCAGAAGGTCAAATTTTGGTCATCGGTTTTTAATGCACAATATGAAATAACTGCCTTTTCTTTCTAAAATAATTTATGAGCAGGTTTTCCCCTTATTTCTTGTAGATTTTTTCATGTGGTTATAAGTTATTTTATATGTTTTCTCTGGGTGAAGTGCTGGCACAAAAGCTACCAAGTGAGAAGTCTGTTGGTGGCAGCCATTAAAGTCACAACCCCAGGAGGGGAGGGGCTCCAGATAAAAGACCCAGCAAAGGAAGGCCTTGGGTCCTTGTTCTTTTCTTGTTTTACAAAGACCCCTGAGCAAAAGCTATGGTGTTCATTTAAATTTGCTTCTGCGGGTTGACAGAAAGAAATGGAGAGTTACATATAGAAGAAAAACATTAGATTTAGGTAAAGGAGAAAAGTGGGTTGGGGAAAAGGCAGTAGGAAAATTGCTGAAGAAAGTTGATCGTTCAGGAATACAGAAAGATGAGCATAATGATATGCCTCGGGTTTTGTTTTAAATCTTGGCATCTTGGGGAAGAAAATATTATTTGTTTCACTCTGAAGGTTAGAAAAAGGAAAGAGAGATAGATCAAGTGGCAACTGACAGAGAGAGAGAGAGAGATGTGGGTGAGTGGATGGTTTGGCAAATGGATGGGTGGGTGGATGGATGGATGGATGGATGGGTGGGTGGATGGATGGATGGGTGGGTGGGTGGATGGGTGGGTGGATGGATGGGTGGGTGGGTGGGTGGATGGATGGATGGGTGGGTGGGTGGATGGATGGATGGATGGATGGATGGATGGATGGGTGAGTGGATGGGTGGATGGACAGATATAGGAGAGAATAGACTGTGTTGCTAACTACTGTAGATTGAATGTATCTTCCCAAAATTCATGTGTTGAAATCCTTAACCCCCAAGATGGTGGTGTTGAGAGATGGGGCCTTTGGGAGGTTATTAGGTCATGAGGGCGGAACCCTGATGAATGGGATTGGTGCCCTTATAAATGAGGCCCCAGAGAGATCCTTCATCCCTTCTGCCTTGTGAGGACACAGCATAAGGGTGCCATCTGTAAGCCAGGAAGCAGGCTCTCATTAGACACCAGATCTGCCTGTGCCTTGATCTTGGACTTTGCAGCCTCCACAACAGTGAGAAATAAATGTAAATTATTTATAAGCCATCCAGTCTGTGGTATTTTGTTATAGCAGCCTGAGAGGACTAAGACCTTTTAAAACTCTATGTACCAAATTAAGAAGATCCCTTTGCAGCTAGAAATGAGGATATTTCTGTCCATGCAAAAAAGCTACGGCAAAGATCTGCTGCTCTGGTAATCCTTCTTACTGCCCTCCTACTCTTAAAAGATTTTCATCTTTTGTAAGGGAGAAAGTTATAATTTTGAGAAAAATAATAACATTCTCTGATTAGGAATGGTGTTTTCTTTTTTTAATCAGGAATTTCATCACAAATTGTGATTCATTCCAAAGACACAAACACTCAAGAATGTACAGATGACTCTGTTTCTGCATAGTAAAAATAAACTTAGAATCACCGCAAAGTTTTTCATATTGGATTTTAGAGCAGTAATCTTCTTGCTGTGCTTCTTTGAGCTAAAATATTGAAAGCTAAATTTTCAATTTCTTTACACATTTAACATAGCAGATCATTCCTTTTAATTTGAAAAGTAACTGTAGGTCTGGGACATCTACAAACAATGCTGTTTCTTGGTCACTGACTTTTTAAGGGAGCATTTAAATTCTTCAGCCCTACAGGTCAAACTGCATTATACCACATTTCATTAGAAAAGGAATCTATATAGGACTAAGATGGTAACAAGTTCCAGCCAGTGAGCCATGTATTTCAAGAAATATGCCACAGACAAGAGATTAGAACTACAAAAGTTTTGAACCAGTAATGATTTTCTGGATTTGATCTGTAGAGTTACAGGGAGCTTGAAAGATGTCAGCACTTTCCAAAATGCTGTAAACAGGTCTTTAAAAGATTGTTTTATATAGTCACATCATATTATTGATGACTGGTCTTCATAGGTCTAGTTTAGAGCTCAATTCAAGAGCACGTATTGAGTGTCAGGTTAACATAATAAGTATAAGGTTTCTGAAACAGTCTCTGATATTTAAGAGTTTAGACTACTTGGAGAAATGTGGCATGTATTCAAAAAATCGTAATATCGTGTAGATGAATGCCATGAAGAGTAGACCGAAAACAAGAGAAGAATTTTCGTTGAAAGCGATTACTTTTGGTGGGGGTGAAGGAGAAGCCACGAGATGAGGTCAGTAAATGAACGTCAAGTGGTGAGAGGGCTCCTGGCTGAAGGTATTCTCCGTAAGTGGCGGATATGTTTCCTGTAACTGAGTGAGCTCCTGCCACTTGGCACTATGGGAAGGGACAGAGGTCTCTCAGATCAGAAGCTTCGAGTGGTGGTGCAACTGCTCAGAATATAATTTAAAGCACTGACCCTGGCCTCCCAACCCCCCTCAGTGCTGTGCCGTGTGCCCCTCCCCATCACTGCTGATCTGAGAATAGCTGCGGGTCTGTGAGGAGACAGATTCAGAAGCGTTTATAGCAGTCGATATTGCTGTGACATTTTAATTGTACTTTATAAAAGAACTGATCTGCAGTGGACTGTGAAAAACACACCAGTGGTTCTTTACCACAGAATGTTTGAGGAGCACTTGCCTGTACAACCTTCCTGCTGCAGCTTCTGTCCTTTCCCTTCATTCCCCACCTTCTTCCCAGCATGCACCAGCGGCCTCCTAGCTATTACTTGAACTTGCCAAGCGAACCCTTCGTCTTGTGCTTTTCCCTCTGCTTGGGATGCACTTCCTCCACGTGACTACACCTTTCTCTCCCTAGCTTCCTCCAGAGCTCTGTTCAGATGTTACCGTACCAGAACCGCTTGCCCTGGTGACTGAAACACGCCTGCCTCATTACTGTCTCCTTACCTTGCTTTCTCTTTCTTCCCTAAGTAATTCATCCCTGGTATATATTTATTGAGCTATTACTTATTGTCTGCCCCACCCTACTAGAAGTCAACTTCACGAGTCCAGGGACTTGTTTATCTTGGACACTGCTGTAGACTTAGCACCTGGAACAGTGCCTGACTCATAGCTGACCTTAATATTTGTTCATTGCATGAGAGCAGGAAGAAGTGAGTGAGGGAATGAATGGCAGAACAGTTGCAGTGGGGCTAGAAAACGCAGATATGCTCTAGGAAACAGGAAGTAATTTAATTTGGCTAGTAAGAAGGAGAAGAGAACGTTTTAGTCAGCTCTAATTTCAGTTCAAGTGGGTAGAGTCATATTTTGGTTCTAGACTTCAGCACTTAAAATAAAAGAACATTCTCCTTTTTCTGAGCTTTACCAGATGCCATATTACCATCAGGGATCCTTTTCCTGACCAGCTTGAGATGTGCTTGTTTTGTTTCGGAATTTCAGTCTCAGTGCCGTAGTATTCCATATCTTAATTTTCATCATCTTTACCCTGTAAGAGTTTGCTCCCAAAACTCTGGTTCAACATTCCCGAAACTGCCGCATATTGGAAATTTGTATGGATGCAGGCAGAGAAGAGTAATGCTGTCTTAACCATTTGGAAAGATGGAATGCAGGGTGCGGTTTCCCTTCCAGTACAGCTGGGGCCTCAGGCGATGCTTAGTTCATGAAAATGTATAGTTGGGAATCATCCCGCTAAGGGTGATGAAGGCCTGGGGTGGGGTTAGCCTTGACAGTTGGAAAGAAAGGTCAATTTTCCCCGGCTACTGAGGAGATGCTGAAAGATGAGACAAGACAGCTGGATGAAAAATCTGCACCCCACGTGAGCTCCCAGCACTCTTGGCATTGCTGCTGTTTCCTTCCAAGAGCCATTTGGTCTCACTCAGAAGAAAGCAGTCCCATTTATGAGTGACAAGGAAGCCATTTTCTCCTCTTGGAGTGGCCTGGTATACAAATAGCATACATAATTAATGTGCCCCAGAAAGCTGTTTAAATTAATTATGGGATTGTCCCCCAAGAAGTATTCTACAGGAGGAAGTGCTTTAGGTGTTTTCAGCTAGGATCTGGGAGTGCTAGGTTCTTTTTTCCTCTCACTGTTAGGACTTTGTGACCTCAGGCAATTCACTTAATGTTCCCCAAAATACCTATAAGATACTTTATTGATCCATATTTTATTCATACTTTCCACTTCTAAATCTTTGGAAAACCTCAGGAGAGCCATTCTCAGGGTCATTGAATGAAAGCCAATAATGCCCTTTGAGATCCTTTATAGAAATTTGCTTAAAAGGGCCTGGCTACGTATATTTTTTCTAACATCCCAAAGTAGATATTTCACAGCACTAATCGTTATTCTTTAATATGTGCAGTTAAACCCATCTTCTTAATTCTTTAAAATGGAAGACTGCCTAAGACCTATGTGATCAGCTCTTGCAACTAGACTGAGTGCATATCAGGTAGGAAATTGTTAAATAACTTCAAAATTATATTACTACTCTGATAGAGCAAGTTGCACTCTCCTTGAAAGATGTCAGTAGGAAAGTCTTACCTAAGCCTCCCATCTTTCCCATTTATTCCTTTCTTACCATTTGTGCTAAAGAATTTGACCAGTTTTAAAGCTCAAGAGGTACTTGTGTGCAGAAGTGAACTCGATTAGGGATTTATATTTTCTGCTGTTATATCTGTTTCTTGCTTGGGGTGCTGCAAGATCGTGTGCGCTAATATTTTGTTGATTAAGTCATGTAAACTCCAGTGGTACCCAGAAAACCAGGTTTTCTTTGGAAGAAGGAAGCAGTTCTTTCTTCTCCACGGCCATAAGGGATTTCTGGGTTCAGCCTTTCGTCCTGCGTCAATATACATATCTCTATAAAACTGTTCTACTTCTCTAAGCAAAAGAGCATAGATGCTGTACAATATTCTCTCCAATAAACAAGTGCAGAACAGTAGGAAGTTGCTTTAATTTGCATAAATCTCATTGAAAAGCCATAGAAATCTTTATATTATTATTCCCAGGGGGTTATCTCATAAAAAGCTGTAGAAATCTTTGTATTATTATTCCCAGGGGGTTATCTCATATTTTTTCCACTGCACGTCAGCAGTCGTCCAGCAGATGGCACTGTGTGGTAACTGGATGACAGCTTCCTTTTGCAAACGTGTCTGTGTGCATTTCTGGCCTATATATTTACAAATACTCATTCTGTTAACATTACTGTGGTGGAGCGAATGACACTTTTTTGAAATACAAGGTATTAAATGTCAGAGATTTGTAAATTTGTGTCTTATTCCAGCACATTATTATATAGTGTTGCCCTGTAGCGCTATAGTGAAACTGTTCATTGTTCCTTAAGGAGCTTTTTATTTTCTGATGATTAACACTGGAGTTCACTTAATAGCTTGTCCTAATAAGGTAGAGATATATCAGTAAATAATCCCCATAGAGTATTATCCTGGGTGTCCCCATCCTCTGTGTTTGTGTCGAGCAAAGGATGCGGTTGGGCTAAGGGTAACAGCCCTCAAAGAGCTGCTCACAAATAGCTCACTGTTGCCACTTCATGGAATATTGTGGTGGCCAAAAAGGAAGGAAAGTAAACTAGTACGTAGTTACTCAAAGTGTGGTCCTTTGACCCCAGCAGCATGGGTCTTCCTGGGTGCTTGTCAGAAATACAGTGTCTTGGGGCTCACCCCAGATGTAATGCATCAGAATACGCTTTTTAACAAGATTCCCAGATAATTCATATGCATATTAAAGTTGGAGAAGCACTATTAAGTGCCTCCTCTTCCGTTAATGTAAAGCAGATGTTGAGAGCCTGCTGGAAGTCAAGCAGTGCACCTGGGCTTGGGTGCAGCTATGGCCAAGTCAGGATACCAGCCAGCAGGGAGCTTAGAGTCAGGGGATGGAGAGGGTGTTTAAAAAAGAAGAAATTCAGCTATGTAGGTGCTAAGAGAGGTATGTACTAAGGGCAAGCATGTGTTTGGTAGGCATTGGGCTGAGATTCACATTTAATCTTTGTGACAGCTCTGAGAGAGAGAAATTACTGTCCCAGAAGAGGAGACCATGCAAAGTCACTCACACGGCCAGTCAGTGATGAGCAAAAGCATAAACCCAGCTCTGCCAGGCTCCAAAGCCCATGGTTTTGAATAAGCTGCATCCTAGAAGCCCAGGCTCTTCCAGTAAGTTATCTATCCTTATCACCTCTGTTATAGATAACAAAGGAAAGGGTTGATTTCCAGACCAAGGATCTGAGGACCTTACACTGAAATATCAATTTTGGAAAGTTTGTGAGTTAAACGCTGAAAAGTGACTTCCCAAATGGGGGTGGTGATCACTTATACCTTGTGTGTGGGTCATCTGAGTTCCTCCATCTAATACAGCCTTGCCATCCTGAGGAAGTCGAGACTGACTGCAGATGGGTGGCGACTGGGGACCTTTAGCTGGAAAATTTGTAATAGAGTGGGATTATATTAATGCTGAGCTCAGGAGATCTAAGAACCAAGTATTCTCTCCCAAATCCAACCAGGGGCCACTTGCAAATCAGCATTTTCAGGACACTGACTGAGCCCTGCATCGCCCACAGAGCACTGGTTTTAGGAATTGCCCAGATTGGCACTCATCTTTTCAAAACCATTTTCAGGGGTTAATATAGTTGTAATTACCTACACTTACAGGAGCCTGGTTGTGTTAGCTAAATGTGTTGATGAGTCTCCCACAGAGAACAGAATTAGATATCTCAGTAAGATAAGGAAGTTACATCTATTTTTTTGTTACTGTATGTAGGAGGATTGTTGCTCAGTCTGAGAAAATTGTTTCAGAGCCTTTTTTCTTCTTGTATTATCTTTTATTAATTCATGTATTGAACATATCTGTAAGCAGAAATGAATGTTAAATTTGAATAATGGTTTACAGCAGACTCATACGTATTTGGCAACGATAAAACTTGCTTCCTGAGAGGAAACCATGGGTCATAGAACGAGGCTAAAGGAACTAACTGTCCTGTTGCCGTCTTTGATGGCTAACATTGGTATTTTTCAGAAAATGCAGGGAATATCTATCTTAGTCTTTTCAGCCTCATTTTGTTACTTGCAGGTAATTTATTGTATTTCCTATCCTCGAGTCAGAAATTGTTCTGCTTCTGGCTTATTTATCTGATATCAGCGATGAATGCACATTCCAAATATGCCTCATATTCCCAAACAGACAAAGTGGTGTAGGGTGTAGTAGAAATTGTTAGGGGAAAATGTATACCTGCCCAAATTCACAGGGATTGGGTAATAGATAGGAAAACGAGGTAGAAATGGTCAGTCATGATGGGTATGGTGATAATTTGTCAACGAGCACCCTTACCTCATTCTTTGAAGGAATAGCTCTGATACACTAAATCTCTCTATAACCAACACGAAGAAAAAAAGATACTGAATTAACACGAAAGTACTAGATCTTTTTTTTCCAGGGATGAGATTTTCCTCCCTTTCAGTTACTACTTCCCTCATATACCCCTAAATGCTACTAGTTCATTTTTCATTTTTAAATTTGCTTCAACTCCACGTCTCCTTAGAGTCAAGGATTTTATTTTAAATGTAGAGAGATGACCACAACTATGAAAGAAGTTTATTGTGAATCGTTTCTGGTGATTGTCTCAAGACACTCTCAAAATCGGGCTCTTGACCACTTCATTTTACCCTCACCTTTCTCTGTAAGAAAATGAAATGTTTCCGAAGAGAACAGTGGACTTTGTTATCTAATATTCTGTCCATGGGAAAGCCAGTAATGGTTGCAATCTGCAGAAGAGACGAAAATGCCAAGGAAAAAAAGTCAATTTGAGTGATTGAGATTTTTAAGAGTGGTTCTGGGACATAATATAAAGTCGATTCATATTCATCTTAACTTCTTAAACATACAAAGCTCAGAGTCATAAAACTTACCATGGCAGTGAGGGTAAATTATCACAAAGAAGCAGTAAGGGTGCCGTAGGTATTCTAAAATCTGCGGAGCTTTGTCGTAGTTAAGAGCATGTGGACCACCTTGAAAATTAGAATAAAAAATATCTCTTGTATATATAGTAATCCTCTCCTAACCATATTGGTTAATTAAACAGAACATTCTTTCCTTTACCAGGCTGAATAACTTCACAGTACTGACAGTGGAAAAATACATTTAAAAAACCCCCAAACAAACAAAGAGCACATGAGAAATGTGTTGCCCATGCTAGGGTTGCCCTGGAAAATACGATCAAAGGAAAGATGTAAAGTGTACCTTCCTTAATCCCTGTGCTCCAGCCAAGCTGAGTTACCGAGAGCCCCATGAATGTGCCGCGCAATACCACACGTCCATGCTCTGCATTCATATTGCCTCTACCTGCAGCATCAACTTTCACGCTCCATCCTCTCTGCATGCTTGATGAACTTGCACGCATCCTTCAAGACTCGGATCAGGTAGCCTTTAATCTTTGAAGCTAGCCAGTCACTCCTGCACTCCTCTTTCCGTTACAGTCTCCTATTATTCTTGTCTCACTGTGTTGAAATTAGATGATGATATGCCTCACCTCTCCCCACCCCAGATGAGCTTCTTGAAGCCAGGAGGCACATTTTATTCATTTATGTCTGCCTAGTTCATGGATGGAAAATATATGGGCACATGCCTCCACGCTTCAGTTCTGCATCTGTGGCAGACACTACAAGTCAATCATGGTACTTTTTCTCTCGGAATCTAGGCATAGCCGCATGGTATTTTTGAACACCATGCTTCGGTCAGCCGCTTACTACAAATTCATTGTGATTGACACACTGGTTTCAGCTTCCTTGCTACCCCTGGCCTAGGAGAACACCTGGCTTAGAGTAGGCATTATTTTTATGTGAAAATGATACTAAATGGAAACCTTATAAAATCCATGTTTGATTTGACTTTTGATTTAACTAATCTGTTGGAGTTGAATCTAGAAATGTTATAAAACTTTCTGGGATCTCAGTCACTGATATTCAACCACTTCTGTTGTTTTGCTTTCATTATTTTGAAGCGCTCTGAATTAAATAACATTAAACAGGTTCTTTTACATTGTAAGACTTTTCAAACCTTTATATGCCAGAGTGCACTAGGAATCTGCCTGAAGAGAATAAAATATTTCCAGTTTCACAAACTTATTGGAACAATGAGGGAATGTTTGATGGAACTAGCAATCCTCAGAACCCACTTTGGGGAACACTGCTGTAGCAGATTCTAGCTGGTTCTATTCATGTCATCAGCAGACTGTGTTATTCTGTGTTTGTATTTAGTAATCAGTACTCAGTAATCGGGATAATGAGAACCTCAGGCTTTTCTTTTGCTATCTTAGAATGACATAATCTACGATATTCTTGTAGAAACATGGTGAAATGTTGACTTCCTCTAGTTGATTTGTAAATGCTTTAACCTTCAAAAATATACTATTAATTTAAAAAAAATCTTTCTGAAGCATGAAGATAAAGCATTAAGTGGTGTGTGTCAACAGGCTTGGATTCAAGAACCAAGCCTGACATTCCCAAACTCTGTGAGAGCGTACTTGTCATTTCTCTTCATGCCCTTAGTTTTCTCACCTATGAAGTGGGGATGATTGACTCTGACATGAGAATACAGGCTTAGAACAAACAGTGCAAAGATGTATTTTCTCTCTGCTTCATTCCAGATGTAACACTCTTGAAGCTATTTTTTAAACCAACTTGCTTAGAGAGTAGTTTCATTTCCAGAAGATAGGGATGTCCTTGAAAGTGACTAACAGCATCTGACCAGTTATATAACGTGCCTTGTGTACAGTAGCAGCTGGTAAAGCCTAATATTTCTAAGTCAGTCTTAATGACTTAGTAACATAGTTGGAGACATTTGATAACCAATGTGATTTCTCCGCAGCCTTCCAGCAACCTTCTGTCTTCACACACACCAAAAAAAAGCAGATGGGTAGGGAAGAATAGCCTGAAAACATCTCTTCAAACAGTGATGATGTTGATGAAGATGGACACTGTAATTTAAAAATAATTTCTTTTAACAAAGTGCCATGGGAATGAAGTCCATAGGAAAACAGGTTGGGGTTTCTCCATGTTACCTGCCTGGCTGGGTAGTGTGGGTAGTAATGTTCCTGTCCTTGGCCCCATCTCATACATGCCTCTCTTGCATCAGCGCTATGACTTTTGTTTTAAATTGGTAACAGCATCTAGGTATTGGTCATGAAGCTTAGGCTGCACATAGGTTGTTCGGGTTTCATTTTGCGTTTTGTTGCAACACATTCATGCAGTTGGAAAATTTGGAGATTGCAACCCAGGCAAGATTTAAATTCCAGTCTTACCACTTATCAATGATGTGCTCTTGCCAAACTATTTAATTTTTCTTAGTCTCCTTTCCTTAGCCATGAAATGGAGACGGTGATGTATAGGATTGTTGTGAGGATTCCATGAGACGATATAAGTAAAGAACCTGGTGTCTAATCGCTGCTTGCTAAATGCTGGTTCCCACAAAGCCCTCCTTCATTAGTTACCCCTGGAGTAACTAATATAAAATATTAATCTGTGCTTTCTATGTCGTTGCACGTTTCCATTTTATTTTTATTTTTATTATTATTTTTTTTTAAAGATAATTCTCTCTTTTTTTTAAAAAAAATTTATTTATTTATTTATTTATTTATTTATTTATTTATGGCTGTGTTGGGTCTTCGTCTCTGTGCGAGGGCCTTCTCCAGCTGTGGCAAGCGGGGGCCACTCCTCATCGCGGTGCGCGGGCCTCTCACCATCGCGGCCTCTCTTGTTGCGGAGCACAGGCTCCAGACGCGCAGGCTCAGCAATTGTGGCTCACGGGCCCAGTCGCTCCGCGGCATGTGGGATCTTCCCAGACCAGGGCTCGAACCCGTGTTCCCTGCATTGACAGGCAGATTCTCAACCACTGCGCCACCAGGGAAGCCCACGTTTCCATTTTAATACAATCTGTTTATCTGTCTGTTCTTACAAGATTGCACATCAAGGGTCCAAGTACCTTATTTATATTTATATTCCCAGTGTATAATATCTAGCATACAGCAAGCGCTCAGTAAGCCTTTGCTTTATGGATTCTCTCTCACTTTATTTTCTTCCTTCTCCCTGTCAATCCAATGAGTGTGAAAAGATTCGTCATTATTTATTAATCCTAATAGGGCCAGACATGTTTTAGTAATTCTGTGAATCAGAAAAATAACCCTCTGTTTTAAATACCTATTTAGAAAAAAAAAAAAAGATAGACTTGTATGTATGTTAAAACAAAAACTCCAATGACAGCAACCAATCATATTCATGAATTCTCAAATTATATTCTTATAGAATTAAGTGTAATCGAACTTCAGATATTGAAGTCTTTCTGCAGCCTCAGTGTCATGTTTACCCTCAGTAATTGGGGAAGAATTCTGGTGTTAGAATGCATGCCAGTAATTGTTGGCTCAGGAATTCGTGAAAGGTACACACTCGATTGGGGTTTTAACTTTGGGCTCATGATTTATAAGTGTATAAATGGCAAAAAGACATTTCAAAATTGTATATATTCATGCATGTGGTGTTAGAACTTCTGAGAAGCTCTGATTCATTAGAATTGAGCTGACATTTATAAAGACATAAAACTCCTGTGTAGCAGCAGCTTTAATTATTACTTAAGAGCAGAGTTGTTAAAATGGCTCCCTTAGGTACTTGAGCTTTTGATTATGTAAGGAGAAAAAAAAAGATAAATTTCAAAAATGAAGTTCAGTTATCCAGTTTGCACTGCCAGTTACCCTATAATTCATCGTGGGGACAACTTTTACATTTGGTCTAGGAAAGAAGCCAAATATCAAATGTGTCCTTGGCGGCTGACGGGTAATGATAACGTCTTAAGAAAAAAAAGCACCTTGCCTCTTGTAAGAAAGATTTGGGGGTATTTACAGAAGTATTTGAGCATCTTCAGAGTACATGAGCTCTACAGCAACTGGAAGATTTAAAAATCTCCCTTTTCTGTTATTCATGTAAAGAGTTCTCTCATGGTTACTGGAAAATGCTCCCAATCAGAAGAAAAAGCCCCCAGCGTTTGACCCATGAGACACAAACTCTGAGCTAATAACGTCTTAGTCATCTGTTACTTTTCATATTTATCAAGGGGAACTTTAACAAGGAGAGCAGTTGCCTGGGAGGGTTAAGATGCATTCTGCCAGCGTGGCATGTTTTACTTACTCTTATGTTTGCAATAAATGGAGGTTGGTTTGTGTTAGGATGTGAGTCTATTCTCCAAAGACATATATGCTGATAGCACTAATGATTTGCAGTATTTAACAGCAAAACTGTTTTACTTGCTGTGACTCCAGGCTTTGAATTATAAATGGAATCATTTTATATCTTTTGTCATTAGTTGAAATACATGGGAATTGTCCCAGATTTCCCATTAATAATGTATCGAGTAAATATTTCAAAATCATTAAATATTTCAAAATTGATATCTCTAATTGGTATTTAGAAAAATATGTTTTATCAAACTATACATTTATATAAATTTACACGAGTTGGAAAAAATATCCAAATTTAATGTATACAGTGGTATGTTATGTTTATTTGTGTGCATAAGCAGTTTTTATTTGCTTATTGTTTGGGGTGATTAAAAATTCTGCCCAAACTCAGGAGGTATTAAGAGGTTGTTTCCTACTGTGGTCTCATTCTGTATGACATTTCTTTTTCTTTGACCTTAAGTTTAACTTCTTGGGAGAGCTGCTAACTCAGCACAGTAAGTAAGTCTTGGCCTCTTTCCTGATTTAAAGCTAATCATGTGCAATTTTGGAAAGGCATCAAATTTACTTTTGAAAAAAAAAATCCCTGGCACAGCTAATGGGAGATATAATTTTCATGACTAAAGTAGGTACAAAAAAGTGTCCAAAAATGGAAGAATGAACTTGTGTTTCCACAGACAGCCCTTTTCAGAGTCTTGACCCAGTCCTTCTCAGCTAAAGTTGCTGGCTCTATTTATGGAAGACTTTAAATACCCCTAAATTGCAATTAAATTTTTTATTTGAAATTGTATCCCCTCTATTTAGAGATTATGACTCTAATGCATGATGATGTGATGAGGAAAGGGAGTGTTAGTCATGAAGAAGTTAGAATTGTGAATGGGGTGACCTGTCATGATAGGGTTTTTTGGTTTTTTTTAATGGAAGTATAGTTGATTTACAATGTCGTGTTAGTTTCTGGTATGCAGCAAAGTGATTCAGTTACATAAATATAAGTATTCTTTTTCATATTCTTTTCCATTATGGTTTATCACATGATATTGAATATAGCTCCCTGTGCTATACAGTAGGTCCTTGTTGTCTATCTATTTTATATATAGTCTTGTGTATGTTAATCCCAAACTCCTCATTTATCCCCCCTGCCCCCACTGTCTTCCCCTTTGGTAACCATAACTTTGTTTTCTATGTCTGTCTATAAATAAGTTCATTTGTATCATATTTTAGATTCCACATATAAGTGATATCATATGGTATTTGTCTTTCTGTTTCTGACTTAAAATACTTCACTTCGTATGATAATCTCTAGGTCCATCCATGTTGCTGCAAATGGCACTATTTCATTCTTTTTTTATGGCTGAGTAGTATTCCATTATGTATATATACCACATCTTCTTTATCCATTCATCTGCCAATGGACATTTAGGTTGCTTCCATGTCTTGGCTATTGTGAATAGTGCTGCTATGAATATTGGAGTGCACGTATCTTTTTGAATTAGAGTTTTCATCTTTTCCAGATATGTACCCAGGAGTGGGATTGCAGGATCGTATGGTAACTCTATTTTTAGTTTTTAAAGGAACTTCCATACTGTTTTCCATAGTGGCTGCAGATAGGTTGGTTTTTTATAAGATTTACAATTATGATTATATAAAGACACATTCAACCTAAGAAATGCAAATGGTTTGTGATTAAAGGAAGAATGCCCAGTCTTTTCATAGTTTGCTTAATATGAGAAAGAAAAAAATGTATGAAGAGACTGCAATTCAGAGAACAAAGAAAGAGGATCCAAGATCCTGCTCAGCCAAGTACTAGTGAGCACTTGGTGACATTACCCACTTTCCATGGCAGGGATTTTAGAGCTAAAAGAGAACTTAAATTAGCCCATATTACATATAGAGAAACTGAATCCAGAGAGATGAAATTGGTGTGCCCGAGCACACTTTAGCTGCGTCTTCTGATTTCCATTGCATCATAGTCACTTCTAGAATGGCCCAGCTGGTCAAATCTACAGGATGGCTGTGAGGCCCTGCAATATGAAGATTTGGTTAGCTGTTTGCAGTATAAAAAGACTATATAAATTTCAAATGTAATTATAATAAAACTCTATATTTTGGCTTTGGGCAGCTGAGCTCTTGGATGGACAGCTGTTCTAGCTGTGAAAACATCTTCCTACCCGTAACTTCCTCTTTTGTCAGAGACAGAGGCACTTGCCAATGTTCCTGCTTTAACGTGCAGCCTACTGTTTCCAGATGTCCTGTGTCTAGTGAAAGGGTGTTGTTCTTTCAGATGGGGAAGCTTTTAAAAAGGAACAGCTGTATCACTTACTAATAGTTTATCTCCATACCCTTTATTCCCAAATTCCTCTTGCTTTTCAGTTTATCCTTCCCTCTCAAGAAAACTAGGGGTAATTTAAATAGGGGAAGGAGGGGAAGAAAACTAACATTTCTTCAGCACTTACTATTGGCCAAGTATTCCCTCAAATCGCATTGGGCATGAGGTCAATATGAATAAATAAATCACTAAAAGATTCCAGGTATCATGCTAGATACCTTACCTACATTGTTAATGGCTGAATAAATCAAGGGTCAGAGATGTTAAAGAAGTCAGGGAGAGAAATGAAAGAGCTAAGAAGCCCAAAAGGAGAGACAACCCTAGGAGAGAGGTCACATTTTCCTTTTCTCATTAATTAAAAAGAGAAGAAAGAAAAAAAGGAAAAGAGGGAGGAATGAAGGAAGGAAAGAAGGAGAGAGGGAGGGAGGGACATTATTTGCTGGCTGGTCCTATCTGAAAATAGTAAATAAATATATTTACATATTTTTATTTCAGAAAGATGTGCTTTTAAGAAAATGTGCTCTGCATTTCTTTGCTAACTCTATTCAGTAACTCTTGCAGCAATGTTCCTCATGTCCTAGGCATCCAAGAGGCACCTCTAGGTATTCCTGAGAACACCCTTTGGTATCACTGAAAATGTTTTGTTTCTGTTGCATCCCCTTCCCATCTCAGGCTAAGATTGCATCAAGATCTGTGATTTCAAGATACAAAGTTGAAATCCATTCTTACGAAGTGTTGAAACAAAAACAGCATGTAGGGTGATAGATGTGAACTTGATTTATCATGGCGATCATTTCACAACATATGCAAATATCGAATCATCATATTGTACATGTGACATTAATATATGTCCATTACACCTCAATAAAAAAGAAATCAGGGCTTCCCTGGTGGCGCAGTGGTTGAGAATCTGCCTGCTAATGCAGGGGACACGGGTTCGAGCCCTGGTCTGGGAAGATCCCACATGCCGCAGAGCGGCTGGGCCCGTGAGCCACAATTACTGAGCCTGCGCGTCTGGAGCCTGTGCTCCGCAACAAGAGAGGCCGTGACAGTGAGAGGCCCGCGCACCGTGATGAAGAGTGGCTCCCGCTTGCCACAACTAGAGAAAGCCCTAGCACAGAAACGAAGACCCAACATAGCAATCAATCAATCAATCAATTAATCAATAAAAAAATAAAATCTTTAAAAAAAAAAAAAAAAGAAATCAAACAAACAACAACAACGAAAAACAACATAAAAACTTTGCCACCTGCAAATCCAATAGGGTGATATTTTACTGAGTCTTACAGTACAGTTTCATCACCTGACAGAGGGCTGTCTGACTGTGTATCCACAACTGTTCCAAGATCTTGAAAATTGTGCAGTCACCTCTCAGGAACCCAGATCTGTGTTCACAAGGAGGGCTGGACGACAGAACTACAGTTTAAACTGCTTGCTGATTGGCCAGAGTTGTCAGCTAACGTCTTAGAGAGATAATGTGTTCAAAGAATGAGCTGTCACCTCCCGTCACAGTAGTTTTCCAGATTCGTTTTCATCTGTGGGATTTGTAATACAATTCAAATCCTCTTTTGTCTCATATCCCCCTTACATTGACTGGTGCTTCCTTCTTTAACCAGTTACCTCTCTGCTTATCTAGATGTGCCCCGGGTTATAGAATGTAAGTATCTCCATAAAGGAGAGACTGAAAAGGGACTTTAAATATTATCTGGACGCAACTCCTTCATTTTGTGGATGAGAAAATTGTGACACAGAGATGTTAGGAGGTTAGGTCAGCGTTATTAAGCTGGAGACTGGCAGAGCCAGAATTGAGCTTGGAATGCGGGGCTTTTAGTCCAGTGCTTTCTGCACTAGACTACATCTGCTAGCCAAGAGGTAACTGATCCTTGAAAATAAAGAAGAGAGATAGATTGTTGTTGTTGTTTGCAGTCAGAACGGCTAGAGCTTTAATGGACATTTGGTAACTTCTTAGCTGAAGACCGTTTTCCATCCTTTTCTAAGGGGCTCAAGCTATCAGCACTGCCACCCCCCTGAACACTGAGGGACAGAGATGAACGGGGTGAGGAAGGGGTCTGGTGCCCTGACTCTCTGGGCCCCTGAGCAGGGCAAGAATCAGACACTGTTGAGTGGTGATAGTGGCCCATTCATGCTGGGGCAGGGCTGGCAGCGCTAAGATGGGTCCAGAACACCATCCTCCACCATTTGAAGGCAAAGGGCACCTGGTGGGTGTTGGCACAGGGATTGTAAATAGGGCTATTTTGTTTCTTGTAAGTCTGTTTGTTCTAGGGCAAGCCCACATGTCTTTTAGGAACTAGGTATGTCTTCATTTACCTTCAATTCAGGAGGTAGTCTGGGTTTAACACGATTACAGAGAGGGTGGTAAGGAGAAGAGGTAATAAAAGGATTTTTAAGATCTAAAAGAATTTGTAACGTAATTAGGGAAATGAAAATAACACAAATTGTGGTGTTGGGTAAAAAAAAAAGAGGTTTCAAAATAAGTGGCACAGTCGATGTTCAGAAAAAGGGGAAGCAACGCAGGCTGGAGTGACCTGCAGAGGCTTCACAGAGGAGGTTGGGATGCGAGATGAGCTTTCTGTACCTGTAAGAAATGACCAGGTAGAAGAAGAGGCTCAGGCCTCCTTAGCAGGAAGGAGCAGGTATCAGTGTTCCCAGCACTGAGTGTGCATTGGAGCCTGTAAAAGGTGGGAGGCTTATCTCGGGGAGATGAGGTGGGACTGGTGACACAGGGTGAGATGAGATGCTATCTTGAGGGCCGCTAGATATCCTGGAGGAGAGATGTGACGTGTGCAGGTTGGATGGGAGTTGGGAAAAACTAGGCGGGCAAAAGGCAAGAGCTAATGGACTCCAGAATACTTACAATTAGAAGCTACATCAGCATTCTTTCTACTTAAATTGAAATTTATTTGGAATGTCCATCTGGCTGATGCTTTGATGTCATAGTTTAGATGTCACTTCTTTCAGAAAGCCTTCTGTGACCCCTGGGTTGAGGTTATTTTCCTTCCTATGTGCTCTCGTAGCACCCTGCACTTCTCCTGCCATAGCCTCTCCCACGCTAGGTTGTAATTGTCTAACGGTTGGCCACACCTTTGGACTGTGAGCTTCCCAACCACAGGACTCGTTTCTGTCTTGTTCACTGTTGTATCCCCAGGGCCTGGTAGAGTGTCTGCATAGAGATAATGCTCACTAAATTCTTATTGAATAACTGAGTGACAGACCAGCTGAAAGAAGAGGAGAGACAGGAGGGTGGAGGGGAGTGGGGAGAGAGAGGGAGAGACAGAGAGAGAAAGAAGGGAAGGAAGGAAAAGGAGAAACAAAGATTGAGAGATAAAGAAAACTAATTTAGGGTTATTACAAAGGACTTTGTTTTTTGTTTTTTACAAGAGAACTTTGTTTTCAACTAGGCTTCACGTGCCTTTCCACAAAGTCTATTCATACTGATTTAGTATGATGTTGGCGTCATGGCCTTTGGAAGTCACATATGAAGCAAATCGTATCACTCATCGACTGGTTCTGTCTCCTGGTAAAATGAATCAAAATGTTCAAGTTAGTGAGGGAAATTATGACAAACCCAAGGATCAAATAAACTTACTTGCTGCCTCTTCAATAAATGTTTTATTTAAAATGATGATAATGCATCAATAAAAAAGAAATTAAAGCACATTCTCATATCCTCTTTCCACAGTTTAAATGCTGTAGGAAAAATTTCATCTTGAAGTGAGTTTTTAACATGCTACCATTGGATCCTGAGGATGTTTAGGAGTCTGATGGAATTGTCAGACACATCCTCAAGCAAAATTTGTGCCATTGTTAGCTCATAAGTTCCTAGAAACAAGGATTTTCTGAACAGACATTTTCATTGCAAGATTCAGTAATCAAATGTAAGATGTTTACCTGAAACCTACTCTTTCTATGGAAATAAACCCAGCCATTTTGCCTTCGGGGTTTGTATAATGATGCAGATAAGTATGTATAATGGATAGCAGCATCTGATTAATTACTGTTAAATAACATTATTTAATTTGCCAAGTAAAAATAAATCATAGAACTGGAATTGGTTTAAGATGTTCATTAAAATTCTCACAACTGATGTCTTCTCAGCAGGAAAGCACCTTTTTGTGGATCAAATGACAAGGTATATATACAGGTAGATAAGAACTAAGTATATAGTGAGGGGAAGCAAGGTGAAACTGTGCCTGGGGAAGTGAGAATACCAGAGTATTCAGGGGTTCATAAACTGTGTTAGAGACTTGTCTTTATTCTAAGGCAATAGGAAATCTCCAAAGGGTTTTAGGGGAGGGTGGAGAGGAACTTAGAGATGAGAGAGTGACGGATGGGAGGCCTTTACAAGGCTGTTGCAGTAAAGGGTCCAGGGTGATGTGCTTGTAATACAGTCTAAGTGCTGTCTTGACCCTGTTTGGGGGCCTTGGCTGGAGACTGGTCAGTTCCCCTTCGGGAGCAGCTGATTAAGTCCACACCACCAACCATCTCCTTTCTTGGGCTCTCACTCCCTGACCCACTCTCCACCTGCCCTAATCACCCCAAGGCCAGATGCCAGACACCTAGGCACAGCCCCAGTGCCCCAGAACCTGCTGAAGTTACGAGCCATGATTCCCTGTGTGCCCCCCGTCCTCTGCCCCCTGTGGTGTGACACCTTCTCCCTCTCTTGGGAACTGTGAGTAGAAGAAACCGTCTCTTCAATGGCAGTCATCTCCCAATCTGTTGGCTTTACTATACCTAAATAATAATAAAACCTATTAAAACAATGCAGGCCTAGGTTGGTGGTGGAGACAGCAGAAACCTGGTAAATGCAAAGGTAGGTATGAGATAACAACAACGTTATTCCAAGATAGGTCCATATTGAGGATGACAGAAAAGTAGGTGATGAAGATGACTTGTAGATTTCTGGCTTGTGTCACAGGGGCCATTCATCAAGACCAGGAAAACTGGAAGAGGCCCTGGGTGTGGGATAAGGTCTTGAGTTTAATTTGGGGTGTATTGATATGGGGGTAACTTTGAGATACTCAAGTGGAAATGTCAAGGAGACAGTCAGACAGACAGTTCAAGAACTGGTGACTAGATCTCGTTGAGAAAAGAGGATTATATAAATAATAGACTTTAAAAAATCCTAGCAAGTGAGAATTACAGATGGTAGCAATCACCAAAGATAGCAGACTCCAAACTGCATATCATGGGGAGTACCTCCTGCAGGGAGTGAGACGTGAGCATTGCTGGGTTGAGGCAAGGGGACACTAAGCAGGAGAAATAAACAGTGTGAACAAAGGTTCAGAAGCAAAATGTGTGTTGCAGATTTGGACAACAATGAATAGTCCAGCTGATGAAAGCAGACAGTTTGTATGGGGGAGGAGTAGAGTACCTTAACACCAATCATTCCCCCCCTTGAAGACCTGGAAGGTAAGGAGTTTATTTAAAGTGCCAGCAGTCCTCTGGGCACTTCCTTAAGAGAATTAAATAGAGTTCCTCTTGTTCAGGCTTTTGTCTTTTAAAATAGATGTTCCTGCAGGATGGAAATTCTCCTTTGCCTGCTGATTACTCTCAGTTAGTGTAGAGGCTGTTAATGTTTGAGGCTCAACTGAAGATTAACCAAACATTATTATGTTAATTTTTTTAGCACCAACTATCAAAGATTTATTATTAGTCTACTGTGGGCCCAAATCATGGGACCCAGCCCATGATCCCACGGAAATTATGGTTTTGTTGGGAAGACGGAACTTATACTTACCCAATGATTTAAAAGAGAGAAGTGTAACCTAAAATTTAAAGCCAGAAAGAATATATCATGAAATATTTCTGTATTTATCCTTAAGCATTTTTATCGTGTATTTCTTTAAAATTGTGGTAAAATATACCACAATATAACATAAATTTTGTCGTCTGAACCTTTTTTTAGTTTGGTAGTGTTAATTACATTAACATTGTTTTGCAGCCAGTCTCCAGAACTGTTTTCATCTTGCAAAACTGAAACAATTAAATTAAACAATAACTCCTCATTCCCTTCTCCCTTTCCAGTCCTTTCATGTAAGTGAAATCATACATTATTTGTCTTTCTGTGATTGGCTTATTTCTTTTTTTTTTTTGGTCGCACCGAGCGGCTTGCGGGATCTTAGTTCCCTGACCAGGGATCGACCCCGGGCCCCCCGGCAGTGGAAGCATGGAGTCCTAACCACTGGATTACCAGGGAATTCGTGACTGGCTTATTTCATTTAGCATAATGTCTTCAGGGTTCATCCGTGTCCTAGTTTGTGTCAGAATTTCCTTCTTTTTTTAAGACTCAATAATATCCATTCTGTGTATATACCACATTTTGTTTTTTCATTGATCTATTGATACTTGGGTTACTTCCATCTTCTGGCTATTGTAAATAAAGCTGCTATGAACATGAGTGTACAGATATCTCTTCAAGATCTAACTTTCAATTCTTTTGGACATATACCCAGAAGTGGAATTGCTGGATTATATGATAATTCTATTTTTAATTTTTTGAGGAACCACCATACTGTTTTCCATAGAGGCTATACCATTTTATATTTCCAACAGTGCATAAGGGTTCCAGTTTCTCTACATCCTTAACACTTGGTATTTTGGGGCGTTTTTGATAGTAGCCATCCTAATGGACATGAGGTGGCATTTCATTGTGGTTTTGATTCACACTTGCTTAATGATTAGTGATATTGCGTATCTCTTCATGTGCTTATTGACCATTTGTATACCTTCTTTGTAGAAATGTCTATTCAAGTCCTTTGCCCATTTTTAAAATAGGTTGTTTTTATGTTGTTGTTGCTGAGTTGTAGGAGTTCTTTATATATTATGGATACTAGCCCTTTATCAGAAATATGCTTTGCAAATATTTTCTCCTGTTTTGTAAGTTGCCTTTCACTCTGGGCTATTTCTATACCATTAGTTTCCATGTCTGTCATTATACCAGTACCACACTATTTTGGTTACTATAGTTTTGTAATACATTTGGAAATTAGAAAATATGAGACCTACAATTTTATTCTTCTTTTTCAAGATTGTTTTCACTATTTGGGGTCACTTGAAATTCCATACAAATTTTCAGATGGATTTTCCTATTTCTGCAAAAAATACCACTGGGATTTTGATAGGAATTACATTAAATCTGAAGATTACTTCAGGTAGTATTGTCATCTTAACAATATTAAGTCTTCTAATGCATTAAATGGGATATTTTTCTACTTATTTATGTCTTTAATTTGTTTCAGCAACGTTTCTTAGTTGTTAGTGTACAAGTCTTTTGCCTCCTTGATTAGGTTTATTCCTAAGTATTTTATTCTGTTTGATACTATTGTAAATGGAATCTTTTTTTATATTTAAACGTTTTGTTATTAATTCAGAAATAGTAGCTCACATTTCAGAAATTGGTTTAGGAGCTTTTGCCCCTCTCTCCACTATTACTTGGTATTTTGCCCCTCTCTCCACTATTACTTGTAAGGGTTTTATAAGGAATTTTTTGGACAATTTCAGTTAAAAGCTTTTTCAGTCTGATGAATGAATCTCTTCCCAAATACAAATTTATGTAATATTACAACCACTTTAACAACCTTTATTCTATTATAAATATCAAGTGGTTCTACAGACTGAATCTTTGATTTCAAGGACATAAGAAGTTGGTGACTTTCTATATTTTACTTTTTAGTTTCCAGAGACACATCTTACACATGGAAACAGATGAAAATATGACCTGTGCCGCTAAGCCAAAAGCCATTGGTCCATGATTTATTGATTAACTCATTCAGCAGTATCAATTGGGTATCCATTATGTGCCAAACATTGGAAATCTATACAAAATTTCATTTCTGGTAGTATCAAAGAAATTCCTCTCAGTCCTACTGGAATTTTCCTCTTTTATCTACACTCTTCTGTTCTGATTTTTCTAGCTTCTCGCCTTCAAAAGATATACAAAATAATTTTATCATAATTACAAAAATACTAATAGCTAACATTATTTAGAATTCATAATGTGTCAGGCAGTATATAAGTGCTATACTTATTATTAACTCGTTTATGACTCATAACAACAACCAGAGGAAACCAAGGCAGGGAGTGCTGATGGCCACACAAGGTTAATTGGAGGTGTTGGGATCCAACACAGGAAGTCTTGATCAGAAACACTTACTAAAATATAGACAAGTGATGAATCATGGATTCATCATTCAATCAGTATATCAATCATCAATCAATTCAGTATAAAATCATATGTCTAACATATGCTCAGCAGTGCATGTACAAAATTTTATATAGAATAAGATTATAAGTAATTATATATTATGTAAGTTGTATATTTATAAAAACTAATAAGAAATATGAAGATGTTATCAGCAAGCATTCTAGATGTTTGGGTTTTTCTCTGGGTAATTCATTTATTCATTTAAAAACTTTTTGTATAGTGCATCATTTTTATTCTTAGGAAAAAAAAGTTTAAAAATATGCCTCATCTCAATGAGGGGACTAATAACAAAGCACTTGAAATTAATCTCCGTGTTGGGAGTGGCATAGGGGTAAGAGTAGAGGAATCACTGATGATCTTATTTTGACAAAAATAACTAGGCCTGTGAAGACTATAGAAAACTTTAGTCCTGTACATACTTAAAAAATAAAATCTGTGTTTTGAACATGTGTGTGTTTAATTATTTTGCCTACTTAGTTAGCCTTTGTAAATGTGATTTGCAGAATTGGGAAGTATAAGCCTTGAGCTTGGCATTTGTGAAAGGAGGATGTTTACCCCAAGATGCTCCCCAGAAGTAATGAAGGTGTCTTTGGGCTGCTGGAATGGCTCCCCAGTTTCTGTGGTCTGGTTGCTTTGTATGTCAGTTAACTGTGGCCACCTATATGGACGTATTTCCTGAAATCCTAGTTGAGACTTGAGATTTGAGCCCAACTTAACTGAGTCCAAAGGCATGAAACTGAGCTAATACCTGTAGAAAATAATTTAGGGAATGAAGGGTAAGCCTCAAAATGTATGTTGAGGAATGTGAAGGATACGGAAAACACCCCAGGTAGTGCCCTGCTTCATCTCATGTCTTTGTGTGTTAGAAGTATTTTAAGGGATGTTTGCTTATTAGATAAGGATGCATGTTTAACTAGACTTGATCTCTTTCTTTCTGTAGGAGGTTGCTCCTAGCCTCCTCTTTGGCCCTAGCACTTGTCATATTTCATTACATGACTGTATTTGTTTTATTAGTAGTATGCTCACTGAGGACAGGAACATAATCGTCTTGGTATTTCTTTAAGGCCTAGCAGAGGGGCAAGAAAAGAAGGAACAAACACACAGGAAGCATTGACTATATGCCAGTCACTGAGATACATCTTCAGTTTGGGTTCCTTTTTGCCTCCCACTCCGACTCTCAGCATTTCTCTCATATCCTGGGGAGTTCAGCTATGCAATAAATAAAATTTATTGCAAATAAAATACAAGGTGCTCAGTTAAACTTGAATTTCAGAAAGGCAGCAAATGCTTTTTTGTTAGTGGAAGTATAGCCTATGCGGTGTTTGTGATGTACTTATATTAAAAAATTATTCATTGCTCCCTGAATTTCAAATTTAAATGGGTCTTTTACCTGGCAGTTGGTATTTTACCTGGCAATTCTTTTAAATTTTAAAATGGTTTTAAAATTTTTAGATAGTTAGAAAAAAGTAGATGAATGACCAGCCAATTAAAATAAAAAAGATTCACTGGGCTTGTCTGTGCACATTTAACAGTACTGTTGTTGGTCAGGTACTGGAAGACCAGAGGCTGACATGACTTCTACCCTTGAATGCGCCTCAGGCAGCCCAAATGACCAGTCAGAGGGCTTGGGGACTCTTGTCTGGCACATAGTAGGAGTTCAATAGGTTTCAATTTAAACAGTAGATTTCTCAGTAATATGAAAAATCTTAAGGTCTTTCAGGGTTGATACTACGCCCTGATGTTGTAAAATGACTTCACTTTACAAGGTGGATGATAACATCACTGGCAAGAAAAATGCCGGCCAATCAGCTAGGAAAAATTTTACATCCGCCTCATTAACAGGGCAGCCCTCCCTGTCATTGTCTAATGATCTTGTTCCTTTCCTGCTCTTGTCTAGGACAGATTTTTTTCCTACATTGTTTTCTAGTCGTTTCCCTAGCAGATTAACATTAGGAAAATGTTGAGCTTTCACAATTTTATTAGCAATTAAAAGCCACCACCCCAAACTTGTAGCTCATTATTGTTCCTTGATAAGAATAACCTCCATTGCTTTATACTTGAAATAATAACTATGGAGATTAAAAGCTCCTCAAACTTGCTTTAGTTGGCAATCAATAGCAGGAGCCTATTATTATTATTATTACTATTGTTATTACTTAAAATTCCCTAGTAGTAGAGATAAATAGAGATCCTTTAATTAAACATTGAGGAGTTGTTTATCCTTGTACTTGGGATAGCTGTAGCTTGAGGCATTTATGGGCTTGGAAGAGAGAGGATTTGTTTGCCTAAACTACAAAACAGCAATGCAGGACCAAAGCCTGGAAATACCAATATCTAAATTAAACGAATTTCCCATTTTGGTCATGGTTTAAACTGTATTGAATTGGCAGCCTTATGGATTATATTTGCTAGCTAGAGTATCTGTTGAACACACTGTCAACTATAAGTGGAAGTATTATGGAGATAAGAGATGAGATTGGTACAGAGCGCCAGTGAGTGGGAATTCATCTGACCCTCTGCGGACCGGAAACACTTGGCAGAAAACTTCCCACAGAGCAAGTGCGGAATTAACATGTGTTGAGGTGAACTTTATGTCCCCCTCCGGGTCTGACCAGGTAGGATACCCATTCTTCTAAGTAAGCTGTCACTTAGCTGACTACCTGTTTCAGGAATCCATTGTGCCGTGAATTCTTGTTTTCTTTTTTGGCTTTTGAAGCCCAAGCTTGTCCCTTTGGGGATATATCTCTTCATTGTTTCTCACACTGCCCAGCTGCTGAAACTGAATTGACTGAGTTGAATTTTGCAGATGTTTCTTGTATGACTGTGAGTCTTCATATAGTCTCATATGTATATTCATGGACTGAGGCATTAGTGTGTATATGCAAAGACATGTTTAAAATAAACTCAGAGGTGAATACTACATGCAATTAACTTGCAGAATTAAATCCTTTTGAAAATTCTCATTCCATAGAATTGTGTCTATTACAATTTGACCTCATAAACTGGTAACATAGGAGAGAGACAGCTGGCCCTGTATACTTGAATTACCTGCCCACAATGGTCTCTATAATAGGTACATTAGGGATTCTAGAATCACTGATTTGGCAATTTTGCCTACTAAATTATTCCCCCTGTCCATTATTTACCAGCAGTGAAGGAGAGGATTATTTTTGTTCAGTAAACGCAAGTTTTTCCATTTTTCTCTGTTTCCTTTTGTATTTTTACCTGGAATATGAGCCTATTGGGAATTAAATCCAAAGTAGTCTAATGTTCTTTCACAGCAATGGTCCTATTACAGTGATGCTTATTACTGCAGCGGCCAGCACTTAGTGTCTTGATTTCATTCCTGGGCTAGAAAACGCTCAAGCCTGTGCAGGAGTTCTTGTTGTATTTGTGACCCAGGCAACTCATCATTTCTGCCTCTGCTCTGACTTGCCCTTTAAAATGTCTTTTTCACTGCTAAGTTTAAAATTGGCCTTTATACATAGGAGGCTGCCCTTATCTACGACCCCAATATTTCGCTCTGACAATTTTGTTATCCTTATGCCTCTTCTGTCATCCTTTCTTATTTATTTGGCTTCTCTTTATTTAACCTCTTCTATTTTCTCACTTGCTCGATTTACCGCTATTACCAAACCAGAAAGAATCACCTGACTCGCTCACCTATTTTTATCAATTCAAACCAAAGTATACCCTGCCCCCTTTATCAGGCAATGTTCTGTCCTTGTGCTTTCCTTTCCTGTTATTTTAACCCAATCACTGATCCCAAACATTCCTAATCAAATCCTTTGGCTTTATTATGTCTAAGTTGATTTGTCCCCATGCATGAGTGAGTGTGTCACACCTTTGCTCCTGGCAGGAGTCTTGTCTGATCGGAGCTTGCATCTCCTGCATTTGCTCTGGGCAAGTAGAGTCCTGTCTCGTTAATGTAATCCTGATGTTCTAACCTCATCTCTCTATCTGCTAACGATTTTACCCATTACCCACCAAGCTTTCTCACTTTGAAACACTAGAAGTATTTTTTAAGGTTTGAAAATCAGTGCTCTTAAAAACATAGAAGCATAAATAGTACCCGGTGGTAGATTAATGAATGAAGAGTATTTCTTCTACCTCACCTATTGATGTTCTGGGAAAGGCTGAACTCATTGCCTTTTCCCTAAAACTGTTCTCCTGCTGGGTTCTAGATCCCCTTTCTCAAAGAACCCAAGCTTTAAAACTGGGTCCTCATCCCTGATGCTCTCCTCTTTATTCTGCCTTAAGAATATTTGACCTTTCTTCTCTACCCCTTCACTCCTGCCCTGGTTCCCACCCTCAGCCCCATGTGCCTGGACTATTGCAGTAGGTTTCTACTACAGGTTTCTAGTAGGTTTCTAACGGGCTTCCTACCATCCTTCTCCAGTCTACTCTCCATACTGCTCATCAGTGATTTTTCTAAAACTCAAATTGGTTTGTGGCTGATCATCGCTTGCAAGATCAAATATTAACTCCTTAATGTGCCCTTTCATTACTTTGCCTTGCCAACCTCTCCATCCTCTTTCTACTTTTCCTGCACACATTGCACACTGGACTAGTTACAGTGGGCCTCTCTGGGCATTGGTGCCTGTAGCCACTGCTGCAGGAATGCTCTTCTTTTTGGAAACTATACAAAGTGCCCATCAGTGATTGGCTCAGACATCTTCTCTGCTCTGAAGCCTTCCTTGACTCACCCAAGTATCGTTAGTCACTTGCTTCTTTGTCCTTTCTCTGTATGTTTTAGCTACCTTTGTTAATGCAACTCTTCTCTAAATCTCTCACTCTAGTGTGAGATTTTGAAGGTTGGAACAATGCCTTATTTACCTTTGTATCCTGCTGGTCTGCTATGGCTCATAGAAGGCACTCAGTAAATATGTGTTAAATTAATTTGAATGAGAATAAAGGCATTGCTAACTTTTTCTTGGAAAAAGGAAAGCCATGAGTAGTGAGTCTAGGGAAATAAATGAAAGTGACAGAGTCTGATGTTTCCATGTACGGTGGAACTGATTTCGTACTAGGTTGGGTTTTTTTTTGTTTTTTTAAAAATTTTTATTTATTTATTTATTTATGGCTGTGTTGGGTCTTCGCTTCTGTGCGAGGGCTTTCTCCAGTTGCGGCGAGTGGGGGCCATTCTTCATCGCGGTGCGAGGGCCTCTCACTATCGCGGCCTCTCTTGTTGCGGAGCACAGGCTCCAGATGCACAGGCTCAGTAGTTGTGGCTCACGGGCTTAGTTGCTCCGCGGCATGTGGGATCTTCCCAGACCAGGGCTCGAACCCGTGTCCCCTGCATTGGCAGGCAGATTCTTAACCACTGCACCACCAGGGAAGCCCCATACTAGGTTGTTTGACGGCAGTTATCATCTGGATAAAAGCATGCATTTCCTCCTCTACAGCCCTCATTTGAAGGATGGGCTTTGAAGAGAAAAACAACATGAATGTACCCTTCCTTTCTTTGAAAGAGCAGTGGACAGCTTTGATGGTCAAGCTTCCCAACTGTGAGCAATAAACATCCTCCTCTAATGAACTAATCATCACTCATCCTTTTGGTGGGGCGCCCGGCTGCCAGCCTGCAAATGAGGCCTATTAATGATATTACTCATTTCCAGTCTGTAAGGGTGAACACAAGGGAAGGAGGACCCTAAAGACTCCTGCTGGCCGTTAATCCATGATATTAATGGAAGCATTTTTATCAATGCCAGTCTCTCATGTTTCTAATGAAGGAATTCTCGTCATTTCATTGTTTACAGTTAAAGTTAAAAGGTATGTGTGTTTAAAAATAGACATTAAAAAATTATTACACTTGTATTTTCTCTCCAAATTTAGTGAAATCAATTTCCGAGAGGGTGGTTGTGGGGATCCTTCTAAAGACATTTCTACTTCAAGAGCTATGGCCTGTTTTAAAAGATGTATTGAAAAGCATGCTAATGTAATTGCCACTATGTCACGGCCTGAAAGCGCCCATTAACTAGGGGCAGGCTTATATAATAGGGTTGTGGATAAAGACCCAGGAAGTCTGGAAGCCAGAGAAGGCATGGGGGAGGCAGGCATCTTCTGGAGGAGATAAGGTCCTGATGCTCCCAGGCCTGGGCTCCTCCAAGCATTTAGAAATGTGTGATGTTGTTATCCATAAGGAATACTTACTCAGTGTATCTTAGATGGGTGCCGAGATCTTAGACACATCAGGATGGCAAAACCATCATGTCATATTTGTTATTTCCTTAGAGCTTTAACTCCTTACCAAGAGCAGTAGCAGGCTTGTATAAAAGAGCTCTTTTTATTACCTATACATATGGTCCAGCCTATTGCATGCTTCTACTAAAATGACATAAATCATCAGCAAACCTTAAATATTTTAAAGCTTATTTGAGGCAAATACAGTGGAGAACAAGATATAAAGAAATGCTAACATATTGGGTGCTAATTTGACTATGATTAATTGCTATTTAACGAAACCTTAGTTTTTCCTTGATCCGAAGGAAAAGCTTTAATTTCATTTTCCCTTTGGGATTATAAGCCCTTTATCTTGCTTTATCATACATCTGTATTAATTCAGAGTCACTATTTTCTCATGCATATACTAAACTGCCAGTGAGGAGTAGAAGGCCATTGCTTAATCATTTCACAGAGGCAGTGCAATATACTATTTAAATCCTGGTTCTACCACTTATTAAGTGCGTGACATAGAGTGGTAGAACGTCCCCAAAGCTTCAGTGTAATCATTTGTTAAATGGAGCTAATAAGAGTAACACTTAACTCATTGGTCTGCGTGGAGAATTAAAGGATATAATCCTTTTGAACTGTTATTTGATGCTGGGCACATAGTAAGCCTTTGATACACTTTGTTATTATCTATTAAGGCTTTTCTCTCTACTCTCAATTCTTGAGCTTCCTTATTTTTTTAAAGGAAAATCATATTGTTACTCGTTTTACGTAGTTGCACACAGTATCTAACTTCAGGATGATTTTTAAATGACAGTGATCATGATGACAGGAGTCCTAAGTTTAAGGTTGATGGTGAGGGTTCCGCATTGGGGTGGGGGAGGGGTGCAGGTCTGTAGGTTACAGTGAACTAGGGGAGGGTGTGAGGGGGAAGGAGAAGGAGAGAGGAGCTGGGAGAAAGGGGGAGAAGCTTGGGCCCAGTGACACAGGAGAGAGGCCTGCTTCCCCTGGAGAAAGGGAGGTCGCATGGCAGAGTCCCAGGGTGATGTGAAGACACCCTGGATCTCCACGGGGTGGGGAGGGGCAAGATGGGGGTTTTTTGGGTCTCACCTGGAGCCCAGCAAAGAATGGTTGACGATATGATGATGCTTCTGAAGAGAAGGAAAAGCAGCGCTGCTCTCGTGCCAGAATAAAGAGGGTGGCAGGAGTCAAATATTCCAGAAGGACCGCTATGGCGTGCACACCCTGCCTCAGCGCCCTGGCCAGGGGCGCCTGTAAAATAGGCAGCCTTGCTCCACCCTAGACCCACTCAAACACCTTCCTTAGCACCAGCGCTTGTGGAAGCAGCCAGGAAAGCTGGCTGCGTCGTGCAGCTATGGCCCCAGGTTTAAGGAGGAAATTGGCTTTGTGCAATTGGGAATTCCTGGATCAGGTTCTGCCCTTAGTTGGCTCCGTTCCATCTCTCTGTCTCTGTAAGCTGGGCACTCACTTCAAGGGACACCAGAAGGAACACATCTCAAAGCAAACCCCCTTCTGCAGAGGTGAAAAGAGCTCAGAAAGTCGGGATGCTTGTAGTCAATGCCATTGGGATTGAGGGTCAGAGACTTTGCCTGGTGATATCCAAGATCTTCCCCCCGGGGAACCACCTGTTACACAGTATGCTGTAATCACTGATATGCTCTCCTTAACATGATCTCACTTGAATGTCACAACATGCCCGTAAAATAAACAGGGTAGTTATCACATCCCCTTTTTATGGGTCTGCCTAAGGCCAGATAAATAGTCACTGGAGAAGTCTTATGTAGAATTTGTTTCTCTTTATTTTCAGTCTGAAGGTTTTCTTAACACCTCACTCTTACCAGTTAAATACTCACCTCCCAGCCCCCAGTTTGCTCCATTAACAGGGCTCAGCTTGCAGTAAATCACTTCCTTACCAAGCTCTGCAGTTCTGAGAGGAACATAACAGATGTTCCATAAACAGATGATACGGTTTTTAACTTGAAATATTCATTAATTCCAAGGACAGATGGAAGGAAACATGGATTAGGCGTTGATTTAGAAGGAAGGGTACCAGCTGAAGTTCAAGAAGCCCCTTTGTAAAATGGCCCCGGTCTCTATAGGAAGATTTTAGGTGTCCCTGACCTTGAGCCCCAAGTGAAGCGTGAGGCATGATGCTCATGGCTTTGGGTCTGTCCACGTCTGAGATTTAAATCATTTACCACAGGAAGCTATAAAACCTTTTTCTCTGGAGGTATTTCCAACTGACGTAGATAATTTCAGAAGGGACCTGGCCACAGCTTGAAGATGAGCTTAGTGACCTCTTGGTATTTTCTAAGTGTGAAACTAATTCGGTAGGAATGCACAGGTCTTAAGTGTACACAACGAGAGTCTCAGAGGTAACTTGTCTCAGTTCACAACGTGTCCTGATCTTTTGCAGAAGCTAAGATTTCTCCAAATATGGCTCTGGATAAAATGAGGAGTAGTGCAGAACTACTGTGGAAAGCCTGGCTTATAATTCAAATTTATTAATAAATAGTAATCCTGGTTAAAAATATGTACTGCACACCTTACATTATTCCAGGGACTTTTCTAAGCACTGTGTACGTGTTAACTCATTTAGTTTTCACTGTGGCCCATGTGATAGGGTGTTTTGTTGTCCTGGTTTTACAGGTAGGGAAACTGAGGCTTCCAGAGGTTAAGTCACTTGGCAAGTAAGAGGTAAATCTGGGTTTATAACGTGGTCCTCCAAAAGGGCAACACATCCCTCCTTGGTGTGAAATCTAGAAAGAGCGTATGCCTTGGAGCTAGACTGACTTGGGATTCCAGCATTGCCATTTTCAGGCTGTGTGACCTCAGCAGAATTACTTCTCTGAGTCTCAGTTTTTAAAACTGTAAAGGGAGGATGAAATACTTGCTTTGAGGTGTTGTTTGTGGGGACACACATAAACTGTTTGCTGTTATAATTTTGAAGTATGTCCAGGGAAGTTGGTTGGATCAACATATGACATTTTGAAAGGAGTATGATTAGTCCTACCTTTAAACTTGGGGTGACCGAGCCAACTCATTCTTTCTCTTGTCATTCTTGAGGGAAATTGCTAATGTAAGATATCTCAAAATCCTTGACAATATCGATAACATTAACCTAATGCTAATGTGAATACATCAACACGAACTAATCAGCCTTCCTGGAAAAACAGAGCCAAGTGTCACCTTGTACAAGTAAAATAGCAACTTTCTGTGGACCTCTGAACCTGGCTACATGGCCAGCTCCCAAGTAGTTGGTGGGAATGAGACTCAGAAGTTACTGCCTTGGAGAGAGAGTTTCAGATGCTTCCTGAGGCCTCTGAGGGCGCCCTGGGCTGGGGGAGTGGCAGGCAACCTAGACCTGCTCCCACCCACCACTCCCCGTCACCTTCCATCAGAGCAAAATTGCTTTGATCTCTTTTATATATTGAGATTTCCACGTACGATTTTGAAAAAAACAATTCTGTTTTTTAAAAATGTTTGAAAATCACCTTTTAGAAATATGCTGGCCTATATGGCTTTAAAATATTAATAAAGTACTTCAAATAGTTTTGCAAAATGAGTATTAGTAACTAGTGGTGGAAAAAAGGTGGTCATTTTTTTCAACCTACCACAGGGACAGAAGGAAAAGTAGGGGACATGTTTTCCGAAATGGTGAAGAGCCTTCACTCAGCGGCTCAGTGAGGGGTCATTGGTACCCCATGATGAATGCTTCTATTAGCAAGAGCACTTTTCTGAGACGTTACAGGACACGACCCCAACCAAAAATAAAAAGCGAGTGAAATCCTTTCCCTTGATGAAGTTCCCATCCAGCAAATGAAATATAAAACACCCGTGAAAACAACGGAAAGTTCAGAGTAAAAGAAAGAGTAACATAAAGCTCTTCCGTGCAGAGAAGCAAAGACAGAAGGATGCACTAGCAGAGGGCAGAAAGCTCTCACAGAAGGCTTCCTCGCCCAAGGAATAGTTGGAGCTGATATTTAAAGAAATGATGGTAATATAATTTCCACTGCAGAAGAGAGGTAAAACTCACTACATATAATAAAAGTCAGACTAAAAAGTGGTAGGAGTAAATCATCCTTGATTCCATTTTTACTTATCTAAAATGAGATAATAGTTACGAATGTGTTTTGAAAATGTGAAAGCTATGGGGATGTGAGGTGTTGGTTATTAATAATGCTGATAATCTTCACATCATATTATATGAGTCCTGCACATCAGTAAGTTAGAAAACGGATGGCGTGGCCTTACGTTTTAAAGGGTTAACTAAATGTCAAGAATTCTAAGTATCATGCCTACCTACGAGTTCTTTTCCGTATAGCCTTTGGCAATCTCTTTAACCTTACACTGTCACGTACAGCGTCATCCATAATTGTGATCACATTGTCTACAATTCACAAGGACTGTCCTGAATTGATTTAAGCCTGTAGAAAGAATGTGTCGCATGAATGTTGAACTGGTGTTGCATGAATGTTGAACTAAGATAAAATCACCGTCTCACCATAATGCTGGTAAATTATGTCATCCTGGGACAAATATCTGGTCCATCTTGATCTTGAGGCATAGGAATCCCAGATGCAGGGCAAGTCCAGTGTTTGACAGTGATGTCTCTGCTTTTTGGTACAGGCTGAAGGGTTTCCTAGTGAAAGATCCATGAAAAGACTGTCATGCTCTTCTTCTCAGCAGCCTCCAGCCGCTGAGCAAGTGCTGAAAAAACTAGAACTCTAAGCACCAAGAAAATTCCAAATAAGATACGTTTTTACTAAAAGGAATCTGTTTTTAAATCTGAATTATAGGCAAATATTTAGCTAGTGTCCACGGTCACTTCAAAATAATATATCAAAAGAGCCAGTACTCAATTATTGAGGGGACGAAAGGGAAAATGCATAATGTAGACTTTTAGCCTTCTAAAATCAATATTGTCATCCTTCTCTTCCACTAAAAATGAATCTACTAATAAGTATTAAAATACATGAGTGTAGCAGACAGACTCTTAAAGTGACCTTCATCCCCCTGCCTGATGGTACTCATGCCCTTGTGTGATCCTTCCCCTTGACTGGATGGTGACTTGCTTCCAATCAATAGAACAGGACAAAAGTGACAGGATATATGTGATTATGTATATGTGATTATGTGATTGTGTTACATAAAATTGTAGTGTGTCATGCTGGGGTGTCTCTCTCTCTCTCTCCTTTGCTGGTTTTGAGAAGGCAAGTAGGCATGTTGGGGAACCCTGGGTAGCAAGGAACTACAAGCAGCTTCTAGAAACTGAGGGCAGCCACTGGCTGACCACCAGCAGGACCCTGAAGCTCTTAGTCTTACAGCTGTAAGGAACTTAATTCCGCCAACAACCTGAGTAGGCTGGGAAGTAGACTCTTCCCCAGTTGAGTTTCAGATGAGAACTTAGCCAGGGTGATGTGTTGATTGCAGAGGACCCAGCTAAGCCTTGCTCAGACTCTGACCCACAGAAACTGTGAGATAGTAAATGTGTGTTGTTTTGAGCCACTATGTTTGGGGACTGTTGTTTTGCTATGTAACGAGATGTTAATACAATGAATGTGATTGATTTTTCTGTCTACATCCAAAAGCTTGCATCAAGGAGAAGAGAGAGAAATGCAGGCCATAGGTATTAAACGAGATGCTGATCATTTTGGAAATTTTAAAATATGTTTAGGATGTATACTGTTTCTATATTGATTTCCCTATACCCAGACTCTCTTTTATGCATTTTCAAAGATGAAACACAGACTATACCAGGTGAATATTTTGAAAAGAGGAATTGAACTTATGATATATTCAGAATATGAGAATTATTCCCACCTTCACCCCAATTTTAATTTAATTCAGTGGCATTTAAAATTTTGAGCTTTAGAGGAAAATCATTCCTTCCTCACTTTTAAGTTGTTTTTTCATTGGATAGAATGTAATATGTTGTTGGTTTTTTTTCTTTTCTGTGGCTTCATTTTCATCTAATATGTATAGTACAGAGATTTCTCTAGTTGACACTTTAAATCTCTAGTAGCGTTTGAAGTAGGAATACTGCTGAGGACTTAGATTCAATTACCGTAAAATAACATTTTGCTAACTTTTCATTTCAGTTTGCTTAATTCTTTATAAGTACTTTGGAATCATAGACACTCAATATTAGTCAAAGGTTTAGTTCCTTAATTCTTAATCAAAAATTTTATTTCAGAGACATAGGATACTTTTTAACATTTTAAAATATAGTTTTGTTCCTTAAAAAAGGAAAAAAGAAATTGGCTATTAGTCATCCAAAGGACATCCCCATCATTTTATTACAACAGCAGCAGCAGCAGAATTGTATTAAATGTCAGAGACATTTATGGGTGCTGATTACTTGCAATTATCCTCACAAACATATGGTGAGTAGGTACTATCATTATGCCCATTTTACACATGAGGAAACTGTGGGATAAAGAGGGCAAATGCCTTATCTAACGTCTCAAATGTAGTAATTGGCAGAGTAAGATGGTAACCAAGCTGACTCCAGAACTAATCCCTGAAAATAAGGGTGGAGGCATTTTTATAATAAACTAGCTTCCCCAGGAGAAAAGGCAGTTAATGCCATTTGTACTAAATAATATGATCATGCCTAATATAAACAGACTCTGTATTTAACTTCTCATGCTTTGTGTATAAAATCACACAGAGAAAAGTAATAACAATAATGCTATTAAAAAGTCCCTGTTAAATGAATTACAAAGCAAAACTTGTTATAACATGAAAAAATTTACTTAGGAACTACTTTAAAATTTTTCCTTGTGAAACCATCTCTCCTTTACTGTCTGCCTTTGCCTTGCCAGTTTTTTCAGTCATTCTCTCTTCCTTTTTAAGAGATCCATAAATATATGCTGTTGCTGATTACTCTTCTTTACAATGAAGAACAGGGTACATTGAAAATCTCACCAGAGTTTCAGAGTTTCATGAGATGGATAAGGAGATGTGGACAAACTGCTCAAACCTAAAAATAGAATTGAACTAGTTAAAAATTGAAGATGAAAAATAGACAAGAATAGTGATAATATGGGCACTTCAAAAGAGGATGATTTGCGTGTCGAGGGATTTAGTGAAGCCTTTGGGAAAATTAATAAAGCCCTTGAAAACTTACAAAAATGACCTTTTTTAGACTGAACTGTGAAAGTCCTTTATAAAGTAAAGGATGTTAAATTCTTCTATCATATAATTTTGTGCTATCATATAAATTTACCCCAAATTTAAAAAATTATGCCCTCTCTAAAAACAATAAAAGTCAATAGTTGATTCATCTTTGGGGGTTCAGTTTTCCAGCCTTCTTACTTCTGCTCAGTACTATGAAATTTAGCTTCTGTTTTAAGTGGATTCACTTTGAGTGGCCTTTTCTCGGTACCAACTATCCCTGAACGGTAAGCCCCGCATGCTTCGTGTAGACAAAGCACAGTTATTTAACTCCTATGGATAAAGTGAAGGAGAGACTGGGCAACCACTTGTCCCGATTATGGGGAGGGCATCTAACTTGATGGGGAGAAGGTGGTGTTGGACTTAGGACCTTCAAGGCTAACCACTTGCAGTGCCAGAGTCCTATGAAATCCCCTGAGTTACGTCAAATCAAAAAGACCCAGTCAGAGCCTTGAGGCGAGCAGTAACTGCCCGTGCCATTCAAGGAGAGGCTGATCCTGTGAGGCAGCCCTGGCGTAGAGGCCTTACCCGGGCCTGGGACTTCAGTAGCACACGCTGTGCCTTTATTCACCTTTCTTTTCTGTATGGAGCATTACCTTTTAGCAGCCCCAAACAACCTCTCTGAGAGTGCCGTTCAGCCAGTAACTCTTGCTTCTTTACTTCCCACCTATGTGTGTGTATGTGTGTGTGTGTGATTTTCCAGTTGACGATCAAAATGCCTTATTCTTGAACCTCTTTGTGTTTAGGGATTGTGCCTCACCCACCTTTTTAAAATCCTGGCAGACTCAGGGCACCTCTGCCATGGTTACACTATGGAAATCACTGCTAATGCTATTAACATTTGAAAACTTGTCAGGCTTTCACAAAGAATGAAACATTAGGTCCCTGGGACAGCTGGAGCCCATTTCTGTGTACTCTCATGAAAAGGACAGAGCTGTTAGCAGAATTAGAACTGGTTACACTTGGGAATCACCAGGCGCTCTGTTTCAGAGTTGAGGATGGTGTTGCATTTTCTTTCCTACATGTTGTCCAGTGGATAAGAAGTTTAGTCCAGGCATGGCAATAAGAAGCGCGTGGATATGTGTTGGTGTTTGGGACCCAGAAGAGGGAGGCTTATGCTCTCTCCCCCAAATTCTTTCAGAACTCTTTTCCCATGAGTCCAGCTTGCAAAGTTGCTATAAGTTAGTGCCAGGATTCTCAGGTCTAGAAAGCATTGTATAGAGAAATGATTCCCAAGTATCACAGGTGGTGTCTACTGAGTAAATACTTGATTTCCAGTGTTGCTTCTATTAAATGTCTCTAATTTTTTCGGTCAAAGAAGAAAATCTTAATTCATCTCCCAAAGAGGTTGATATGTGTGGTTGTTAGATGCCAGAGTATGTACTAAATACTGAAGAAGGAGAAAGGTGAATCTTAATGAAGGTATAATTTTCTTATAAACCAATACTTGAGCAAGAGAAGCTTTAAATGATCACTGATCATTTTTTATCATGAAAATGTTAATGTGCAAAGCACTTTACTAGACTAGACATTACTGGGTAATTAACCACATAGAAATCTAGAGATCACCATCCTCAAGGAATTTTAATCTCCCCAAACAAATACAAACGTAGCAACTTGAGAACCATTACCAACATGTACCAAATAGCATGTAATTGTAAAAAATAATTCTTTGCAACACTCCCTTGATTTCCTGGGAAATTTTAATATTCAAGGTGTTTACACATCTGAGGATATATAATCATGTTTAGAACTGTCACATAAGCTATCATATTGTTCAATCCCCTATTTCACAGATGAGAAAACAAGTCTAGAGAGGTTAACTCATTTACCTAAGGCTGTGCAGTTAGTTAGCAGGGTCTTCTGGAACTAGTAACCAGGTCTATTTTCAGTAGGAGACCTATTTCTGCATCACTAGCTTTGGCTTTGTAAATGGAATGGCATATTGACCTTTGGAACCTTTCATAGGTATGCTGAGAAAGCGTAAGATTTTGTTACCCATAAAGCATTATAGGTGAAAATAAGAAAACAGAATGATGAAGCCACCCTCTACGACGTATTCTGCTTCTCCATATGTTGCTATATGGCTTCTAGGCTTTCGTTAAGTCACTTACAGTCAGTCTAATTCATTTCTTCCTAGTCCATCTGCATGTTTCAACTGCATGATGCTTTCTGAATAACAACTCTTTGAAAAGAAAAGAAGGCATATTTATTTGGATGCTGTGTGCGCACACACACACACACACACAAGATAGACATGACACCATCACTTAGCCCCTATGCTACCTCTGGTCCAAGATAAGAAATGCTCATATTTTGGGTGTTCGTCCTGGGATGAATGTGGTTGTCCAAGGATGTGACTCTCACAGCCCACCTTAGATCATGAACTGATTGCGGCAGAGCCTCCACTTTTTGTTACTTGATGAAACATACAGATGCCCCCCTCATTCGGGTGGGGGGGTCCAGATCCCATATTCAGTCCCCCTTCTTTCCATCAGAGACCACCTACTTTCACAAGACTTTTTCAGAAGAGGGGAGTTGCTGATGATCTCAATGGTTTGTTTCTAAAACCCAGAAGAGTGAGTATGTATTAGAGAGATTTTTAAATTACTATTGGCTCGATTTCCCTAGGGAAACTAGTTAGCAGCACCAAAAATTAAAGTATAACACTGGCTACATTGTATTGACAAAGATAATGTTTTTATTTCTGTAGGCTGACATTTGTTTAAACTTTTTCCAACCCAAGTTATAAAATTACAAACATAATCTATAGGAATATACTTTATTTCTTATGGCAAAAAGCAAAAAGTCAGAGACAGTCACAATTATTCATATCATGGTGCTCCTGAATTGAGTACTCATGGCATCTATTAAGAAAAAAGCCAATAATCATTGACCTTTATTCACCTGTAACTCTATATTTTGGCTGAAACGCAAAGTTTATAGCACCATTTTTATAGTACTTATCTGATGATAAATTTAAAAAGCAATGTCAAGTTAAATTTCTTACTGAATTTCACGCTTCTCTACCAAGTTCATAATTTTACTATAAATGCTAGAATAGGAATAGGTTGAATTTTGGCAGTGAATATTAAAAATTATCAGTTTAGCTTGACATTTTGAGCATATAAATCTCAGAAATTACCTTGTACTGGTATTATAAAAAAATTGTTTCAATATAGCAATGTGTGTTATTCAAAAACTTCTTTATCAAATATTTTTTAGTGCCCAGTTCAATTCCTGGTACATAATAGTTATTCAATAAATATTTATTAACTGTTGAGTGAATGGTTTAATTCATGTGTTTTTACCATAATTGCTTTGTGAGGCAAGTAACCTAAGAATACTATAGTGTAACTACTTACAGAAAACGTTTGAAAGGTTGATTACTTAACATCTTAAAATATTGATGTTTCTAGTACAATTCAATATAACTACTACTTTATGGTATACATTGCTCTAGTTGATTTTTAAACTTTGTAAAAACTTTTTACCAGCTGAGCTCATTGACTGAAAGGATTGAATTTGTAATTTTATCCTTAAAATCACCAAAAGAACAAGGTTTTGATACGTGCACAACAGTTTGTATGTATCAAAAAAAAAAAATCAAATGGAGGCAGATCTAGTAACTGAGGTGGCCAAGCAAAGGGCCTCCTTCACCAATCCATGTGGAAGCAGTTACAGACAAAAATTTTAAATTAAAAGTTGATTCTTTCAAATGTACTAAACTAAATATATGTAAAAGACATTTAACTAAGTTGTTGGCATTATACTTCTGAAATTATTAAAGCTTTACATTGCACTAAAATTTTGGGGAAACCCTTTGTGAGAACTTGGAGCAAATAACAGAAAACCAAGGCTCTTATCTGTTTTACTTAGCAGTGATTCTGTATAGCAGGGTTCTCAAAGGATAGTGGACCCTTGAGGGTCCATATTATTTGCTGTTACCCGATGGTGGATAACACCTCTGGAGCTTTAGTACCAAGACAGTGGCATCAAAATGCGCCACGACTCATTTATTTTTCACCACCATATACTTGCAATTAAAAATAAAAAGTGGGTTTCACGTAAGAGTGCCTTTGGTGAAACGATAAACATGTTTTAATATTCTGTGTTACAAAATGGGAAGCAGTCTTAGAACACTTCTGTTGCATACCAATGTACTAGGGCTGTCTCGAGAAAAAGCACTTGCCAGACTGTTTGAGTTGTGAACTGAACTAGCCACTTTACCATGGAATAACATTTTACTGAAAGAACTGACAAGCTAATGATGGTTATTCAGACTTGGGTATTGGGCAGGTATTTTTTTGAAACTGAGCAAAATGAACCTGTCACTTCGAGGATAGCAACAGATAATATTTGTTGCCAGGGATAAAATTCAAGCTTTCAAGTGAAAATTGGAAGTTTGGGACACTTGTATCTACCATCATGAGCTTGACAGTTTCCCAATACCGTAATACTTAATGACTTTTCTGAGATGAGTGGTGACAATTAATGTAATGTATTGATATGGTATAATGAAATCAACATTTGCAAGACCTACATAATTCACTGAACCATTATTATCCAAGTGACCAATACATGGTGCTATAAAATCATATGTAAAAGTCCATTCAAATGTAAGATAGACCAATGGATTTTAATGTAACAGAGTATAAAAAGTTCATTGACAAGGTTTCAGATTCCACACTGAGACTAATCTTTAAGAAACTACCCCTTGTTGATTTCTGGTGTAGTCTCAAAGAATATTCACAACTATCTGAAAAGGCTATTAAAATACTACTTCCTCTTCCAACTACATGTCTGTGTGAGGTTGGATTTTCTTTGTATGCTTTGATCAGACAACATATTGCAACAGAATAAATGCAGAATCTGACATGAAAATGCAGCTATTTCTTATTAAGCTATAAATTTGATTTGTAAAAATATACAACAGTGCCAATCTTCTCACTGAATTTTTTTGTTTTGAGAAATGTAGTTATTATTCATAAAATATGTTACTTATGTTAACATGTCATTTTAAAATAAATTAGTACTAAATACACTTTCAAATTCTCAGTTTTATTATGGTAAATATCAATAGATATAACTGATACGCTGTTTGATGTCCTCAATAATATTTAAGAGGGTAAAGAGTTCTTGAGACCAGATAGTTTAAGAACCACTTAACATGAGGTAGTCCATGGGAAAAAAAAAACATATACTGTGGTGAAATTTTTACTCCCTATCAGAGAGTCAGTGGCATAGAAGCTCTAAGTCCTTCAGTTGAAAAACATGCTTAATTTTGTTTTAACTTGGCAGTTCTCAAATTCCTGAATAAAATCCTATTTGTTTTCTGAGGAAGAAGTGTTTGTGAGGAACACTATTGTGCAAATATTGCTTCATTCACATCTTGCTTCAAAAATCTAGTGCCTTGCCTAGGTTAAGATGTTACTGTATTGCAGAATTTCATTCCTTTTAAAGGCTGAATAATGTATATACTACATACTAAATACTATGTACTATAATGTATAGTATGTATATACTATATAGTAAATACTATATACTAAATTTTCTTTTTCCACTCACCCATCAATGAGTATTTGGGTTATTTCCACATCTTGGCTATGGTGACTAGTGAACATGGGAGTGCAATTATCTCTTTGAGATCCTGATTTCAGTTCTTTTGAATAAAGATCCATAAGTCGGATTGCTGGATCATATGGTAGTTTTATTTTTAATTTTCTGGGGATCCTCCGTATTGTTTTCCATAGCAGCAGCACTGTTTTGCATTCCTACCAACAAGTTTCGGTTATGTAAGATGAGTAAGTTGTAGAGATCTGCTGTATAACATTGTGCCTATAGTTAATAATCCTGCATTGTACATTTAAAAATCTGTTAAGGGGGGACTTCCCTGGTGGTCTAGTGGTTAAGACTCTGAGCTTCCAGTGCATGGGACACAGGTTCGATCCCTGGTCGCGGAAGTAAGATTCCCGCATGTTGCGTGGTGTGGCCAAAAAAAAAAATTAAAATGAAATGAAATAAAATAAAATAAATCTGTTAGGAGGCTAGATCACATGTTAAGTGTTTTTACCACAGTAAAATAAAAATAAAAATTTAAAAAATTTATTTTAAGCCCCACAGTTCTCTAGAATAGAATAAAAGGGTGGTAAGCTTAATCATGAGACAGGTGATATAGCAATATGTAATGAGCATAAGTGGCTGAGGATCTAGTTTTTTTTAAATTTCAAATGTTTTCAAGATTCTGTAAGAAGTTCAAAGTCTTTCACCATCAGAATTCTTGTTTCTTGTCCTATTTGCATTGGTATAACATAAAAATAAGGCTGTTAATATTAGAATAATCACTTGAAAATTCTAAGACATTGCCAATGAAAGGTTTTGAGGCTAGATTTTAAAATAATAGCCTCAAGTTTTGGTGTTTACTTCAAACATGCCAGCATGGTGTTTTGTAACAGCAAGGGATTTGAAGAGTCATACAAGTTTGGTTTCAAATACTGAATCCATAATGTATTGAGTCTTTAAATGGGCATGTTTATGAATATTGGCACCTATAAAACGGGCTTATTTTACCTAGCTGACTAGGTTATTGTAAAAAGAAAATGAAATTTCGATAGAGCCTGTAGTATAGTCAATACACAGGAACTGAGTGCTCCTTAGAGGCCAGGCTCCGTGCTCAGTACCAGGGTAGCAAAGATGAATAGAATACTGGTTCTTTGCTGAACAGACTTTGAGATCAGCTCCAGGGAAGACCAAATAAGGTCTCAGTCACAACAGAGAATAATAATGCTATAATAAAGTAAGTGAGGGGGGATAAATTAGGTATCCTCCAATACTTATTCACCCATTCTTTGGTGAACTCCCACATTTTAGCTAAGCACAGAGGTACTCAGCTGGAGAAACCCCATTTCCCTTCCTTGATTTCAGTACAGTGTGGCCATATAACGATGGCAGCGGGCAGAAGTAGTATGTGCAATTTACTGGTTCTGTGTTTAAAAGGAAACTTTACCATTTTTCTCCTTCTTTGGGCTGAGACTTGGCCATGGCAGTGGTGAGCCAAACTCATGGCTATAAGGAGAGCACACCAAGCTATACCATTTCAGATAGAAGGAACCCAGATCCCTGGGTGACTTATATAGCAGCGCTACCTGCCACCTACTTTCCCCAATCCCCAGCCACCATCCACCAGCGCAGACCCTAATATGAAAAAGAATACCTCCATTGTGTTTCAGCACTCTTACCAATTTGCTAGTGTCCTAGTTAATAGAGTAAGCTCAGGACACTGTAACTCCTAGACCTGGACCACTTGGAAGAGATGGGGGAGGGTGAGCCCAAGACAAGCCTTCCTGGAGGAAGGGCTCCCTGACCTGGGTTTTGAAGGGTTGTTGTAAGTTGGAAAACACTCCTCCCCCGGTGGTTCTGACCGCCCCCCCTTAGTAACCCCTTCACCATGAGAATCACTGATATGATGCCATATAATGAGACTTGACTTTTCTTTAGTATGATTCCAGTGGAAGTTTGCATGAAATAGGAATTGCTTCATTCTTTAAACAAATGTGTATGGAGCACTTACTATATACACATAAATAAAGAATATAAATAGCCAATGTAGGACCTTCTTACCGATTTTCTTTGTTTATTTACTTTTTCTACAAACTTGTCACCCCTCCCTCCCCCATATAAGCTTCATTAAGATGTGCTCATTGTCTGTTTTTAAATTTTTTTTTGGTATCAGTTGTACTTGATGCCATTGGTCACATAGTTAGCATTCAGTAAATTCTTTGTTGAAAGAGCCAATGAATAAAGATGAATAAAAGGAATAATATATGCTTAGACATTCAGCCCACAGCAATAAATAGGACAGTTTTGCCCTTGAACTCACAGTTAACCAAGCAGATGATTACAAGTTTGTGTAAAAAGCAACTGTGATAGCGTCGATGAAGATGTTCTGCCTTTGAAACTCGGACAGTCGTTACTATAAAAAATAATTAAATTTTATTTCTTTAATAACGCATTACAAAATGAGCACATGCTTAGATATCCTTGTCCCTAAGTGGGCTCTGAACAGTTCAACTTTAACTATATCACTAAAATAGCTACATCAATTCTTGAGAGTTTGAAGTCAGTAGGGTACTGCTTAGGGAAAGAAATTTACTCAGTGATGTACCAGTGACATGAAAGAAAAGTTAGTATGGATATGGATAACTAACTTGCAGTGCCCACGAGAGCATCAGATGCAAATCATGACTAAGACTAACACCTTGGGCCCTGCAGGAGAAAGCTTCCATACTGGGGAGTAGTGTGTATTCCAACGTTAAAGAAAATTTCTTTAGTTCATACCTGTCAATTTTAATGTTTGATTAGTCAAAGGAAAATTTTTTCCTGGATGTAAAATCTGCATCAACAATTTGCCTTTTCAATAATTAGTAATTGAAAAGTGTTACTGTGTAACAATTTTAAAACTTAATAAATAAAAATTCAACAGAAAGTTTTCACATACTAAGTGGGATTTTGGCATTGAAACTATGAAGTATGTTATGAGAGTTTTTTTCTGTATGTTTTCATGTTGTATCTTTATTACATTTACTGAGTAACTGATAAATGCAGATGACAAATGAAATGACAGTATTATGAAACCAAATATGTTTAAATAAAGAAAGCTTCCTCTTTACTTATAATCTAAAAATGAAGGTAAATGCTGATAAATACAGTAGTTACCTAGCACTCTGTAGCACTCAGTACTCATTTGATTTCCCAAACCCCTGTATAATCTGATGATTTCTTCAAAGTATTTCCTTGCTTTCATTGAAATTGATGCAAACTGTTTAAATAAATTTTCCATTAACAAATGAAAGCACAATCAAGTTTCTAACAGAATTTGAATGCACAAAAAAATACTCCTTATCTTTAGAAGACTTTTCTTGAATAACTCCTAATTGGGTCTCTAATTTGATTCCCTCTAATCACTAATTATTTGTGTTGTTTATTAAATAAAGCATAGAGCCACCTGCCTAAACAGTAGTACATATAGCCTAAGTTTGCTAGTCTGCAAATTGACGAATAAACTAAGCCAGTTCATCCATCTGTGAAATATTTCAAGGTCGACCATCCATTGGCTAAAAGATTTTGAGTTAAAAAGACAGTGGAGGACAGTGCTTACAGTTTGATAATGTCTGCTTACTGAGCGTGAAATGAAATTTAACTGTGGCATGTCTGCATTTGTAAATTTATCGTGGTTGTTTAGGCTTCTTGCAAAATGAAATGTCAAGCGGTCATTCTGAGGTTCCAAGTATATTAGGCTTCAAAGGGCTTGAGTGGATGAGATTATTCTTTCAGTTTTAAAAGATTTTTTTCTATTTTTTCCATCATGTAAAATTAATATATTCACTCAATAACTACTTGTGGAATAAGCGTAGGAGAGTTAAAAATTAAAACTTAAAAATAATTTCCGAATTGGAAATTCTGAATGTGCCACATGAGTATTATAGGGGTTTCAGAAATTTGCAAAGTATCAGAATTCATACGTTCCCTGAAGATGTATTGTCGATAGAAATATTTAGACTAGGAAGTCTCTTCTAGCTGCAAGATGTTATTATTTTTATACAGCTAGGTGCTTTCAAGTGATGAAAAAAAACTAGTGCTGATTATGAAGTCCTTTTAGGTAATGGTGAGAATTCATCTGATCTATTTAAGCTCCATATTGATGGTTCTGAACAGTATATTACCAAATGGCTTCTATTGCCTGGGAATTCATTCGTACTTCCTTCTGCCGTCCCTCTGTCCCCTACTCCCTTCCTCCCCCCTCCTCCTTCCCCCCTCCTCCCTCCCCCTCCTCCGCTGCCCCCCCTCCTCCTTCTCCTTTCTTTCTCCTTCTCGCATTCTTTCATGTGCTTCTTGGCCATCTGGATGTCTTCTTTGGAGAAATGTCTATTTAGGTCTTCTGCCCAGTTTTTGATTGGGTGGTTTGTTTTTTTAATATTGAGCTGCATGAGCTGTTTATATATTTTGGAGATTAATCCTTTGTCCACTGATTCATTTGCAAATATTTTCTCCCATTGTGAGGGCTGTCTTTGCATCTTACTTATGGTTTCCTTTGCTGTGCAAAAGCTTTAAAGTTTCATTAGGTCCCATTTCTTTATTTTTGTTTTTGTTTCCATTACTCTAGGAGGTGGATCAAAAAATATCTTCCTGTGATTTATGTCAAAGAGTGTTCTTCCTATGTTTTCCTCTAAGAGTTTTATAGTGCCCGGTCTTACATTTAGGTCTCTAATCCATTTTGAGTTTATTTTTGTGTATGGTGTTAGAGAGTGTTCTAATTTCATTCTTTTATATGTAGCTGTCCAGTTTTCCGAGCACCACTTATTGAAGAGACTGTCTTTTCTCCATTGTATATACTTGCCTCCTTTGTCATAGATTAGTTGACCGTAGGTGCGTGGGTTTATCTCTGGGCTTTTTATCCTGTTCCATTGATCTATATTTCTGTTTTTGTGCCAGTACCATGTTCTCTTGATTACTGTAGCTTTGTAGTATAGTCTGAAATCAGAGTCTGATTCCTCCAGCTCTGTTTTTTTCACTCAAGACTGCTTTGGCTATTTGGGGTCTTTTGTGTCTCCATACAAATTTTAAGATTTTTTGTCCTAGTTCTGTAAAAAATGCCATTGGTAATTTGATAGGGATTGCACTGAATCTGTACGTTGCTTTGGGTAGTATAGTCATTTTCAAAATGTTGATTCTTCCAATCCAAGAACATCTCACCATCTTTTGTTATCATTTTAATTTCTTTCATCAGTGTCTTATAGTTTCCTGCATACAGGCCTTTGGTCTCCTTAGGTAGGTTTATTCCTAGGTATTTTATTCTTTTTGTTGCAGTGGTAAATGGGAGTGTTTCCTTAATTTCTCTTTCAGATTTTTCATCATTAGTGTATAGGAATGCAAGAGATTTCTGTGCATTAATTTTGTATCCTGCAACTTTACAAAATTCATTGATTAGCTCTAGTAGTTTTCTGGTGGCATCTTTAGGATTCTCTATGTATAGTATGTCACCTGCAAACAGTGACAGTTTTACTTCTTCTTTTCCAATTTGTATTCCTTTTATTTCTTTTTCTCCTCTGATTGCCGTGGTTAGGACTTCCAAAACTGTGTTGAATAATAGTGGTGAGAGTGTACATCCTTGTCTTGTTCCTGATCTTAGAGGAAATGCTTTCAGTTTTTCACCATTGAGAATGATGTTTGCTGTGGGTTTGTCGTATATGGTCTTTATTGTTTTGAAGTAGGTTCCCTCTGTGCCCACTTTCTGGAGAGTTTTTATCATAAATGGGTGTTGAATTTTGTCAAAAGCTTTTTCTGAATCTATTGAGATGATCATACGATTTTTATTCTTCAGTTTGTTAATATGGTGTATCACATTGATTGATTTGCGTATATTGAAGAATCCTTGCATCTCTGGGATAAATCCCACTTGATCATGGTGTATGATCCTTTTAATGTGTTGTTGGTTTCTGTTTGCTAGTATTTTGTTGAGGATTTTTGCATCTATATTTATCAGTGATACTGGTCTCTAATTTTCTTTTTTTGTAGTATCTTTGTCTGGTTTTGGTATCAGGGTGATGGTGACCTCATAGAATGAGTTTGGGAGTTTTGCTTCCTCTGCAATTTTTTGGAAGAGTTTGAGAAGGATGGGTATTAACTCTTCTCTAAATGTTTGATAGAATTCACCTGTCAAGCCATCTGATCCTGGACTTTTATTTGTTGGAAGATTTTTAATCACAGTTTCAATTTCATTACTTGTGATTTGTCTGTTCATATTTTCTATTTCTTCCTGGTTCAGTCTTAGAAGGTTATACCTTTCTAAGAATTTGTCCATTTCTTCCAGATTGTCCATTTTATTGGCATAGAGTTGCTTATATTAGTCTCTTAGGATGCTTTGTATTTCTGTGGTGTCTGTTGTAACTTCTCCTTTTTCATATCTAATTTTGTTGATTTGAGTCCTTTCCCTCTTTTTCTTGATGAGTCTGGCTAATGGTTTATCAATTTTGTTTATCTTCTCAAAGAACCAGCTTTTAGTTTTATTGATCTTTGCTATTGTCTTCTTTGTTTCTATTTCATTTATTTATGCTGTGATCTTTATGATTTCTTTCCTTCTGCTAACTTTGGGTTTTGTTTGTTCTTCTTTCTCTAGTTCCTTTAGGTGTAAGGTTAGATTGTTTACTTGAGATTTTTCTTGTTTCTTGAGGTAGGCTTTTATTGCTATAAACTTCCCTCTTAGAACTGCTTTTGCTGCATCCCATAGGTTTTGGATCGTCGTGTTTTCATTGTCATTTGTCTCTAGGTATTTTTTGATTTCCTCTTTGATTTCTTCAGTGATCTCTTGGTTATTTAGTAACGTATTGTTTAGCCTCCATGTGTTTGTGTTTTTTACTTTTTTTCCCCTGTAATTGATTTCTAACCTCATAGCGTTGTGGTCAGAAAAGATGCTTGATACGATTTCAATTTTCTTAAATTTACTGAGTCTTTATTTGTGACCCAAGATGTGATCTATCCTGGAGAATGTTCCGTGTGCACTTGAGAAGAAAGTGTAATCTGCTGTTTTTGGATGGAATGTCCTATAAATATCAACTAAATCTATCTGGTCTATTGTGTCATTTAAAGCTTGTGTTTCCTTATTAATTTTCTGTTTGGATGATCTGTCCATTGGTGTAAGTGAGGTGTTAAAGTCCCCCACTATTATTGTGTTACTGTCGATTTCCTCTTTTATAGCTGTTAGCAGTTACCTTATGTATTGAGGTGCTCTTATGTTGGGTGCATATGTATTTATAATTGTTATATCTTCTTCTTGGATTGATCCCTTGATCATTATGTAGTGTCCTTCCTTGTCTCTTGTAACATTCTTTATTTTAAAGTCTATTTTATCTGATATGAGTATTGCTACTCCAGCTTTCTTTTGTTTTTTTTTTTTAAACATCTTTATTGAAGTATAATTGCCTTACAATAGTGTGTTAGCTTCTGCTTTTTAACAAAGTGAATCAGTTATACATATACAATATGTTCCCATTTCTCTTCCCTCTTGCATCTCCCTCCCTCCCACCCTCCCCATCCCACCCCTCTGGGTGGTCACAAAGCACCGAGTTGATCTCCCTGTGCTATGCGGCTGCTTCCCACTAGTTATCTATTTTACATTTGGTAGTGTATATATGTCCATGACACTCTCTTACCCTGTCACATCTCACCCCACCCCCTCCCCATATCCTCAAGTCCATTCTCTAGTAGGTCTGTGTCTTTCTTCCCGTCTTGCCACTAGGTTCTTCATGGCCTTTTTTTTTTTCCCCTTAGATTCCGTATATATGTGTTAGCATACTGTATTTGTTTTTCTCTTTCTGACTTACTTCACTCTGTATGACAGACTCTAACTCCATCCACCTCATTACAAATACCTCCATTTCATTTCTTTTCATGGCTGAGTAATATTCCATTGTATATATGTGCCACATCTTCTTTATCCATTCATCTGTCGATGGACATTTAGGTTGCTTCCATGTCCTGGCTATTGTAAATAGAGCTGCAATGAACATTTTGGTACATGACTCTTTTTGACCTATGGTTTTCTCAGGGTATATGCCCAGTAGTGGGATTGCTGGGTCGTATGGTAGTTCTATTTGTAGTTTTTTAAGGAACCTCCATACTGTTCTCCATAGTGGCTGTATCAATTTACATTCCCACCAGCAGTGCAAGAGTGTTCCCTTTCCTCCACACCCTCTCCAGCATTTATTGTTTCTAGATTTTTTGATGATGGCCATTCTGACCGGTGTGAGATGATACCTCATGGTAGTTTTGATTTGCATTTCTCTAATGATTAATGATGTTGAGCATTCTTTCATGTGTCTGTAGGCCATCTGTATATCTCCTTTGGAGAAATGTCTATTTAGATCTTCTGCCCATTTTTGGATTGGGTTGTTCGTTTTTTTGTTATTGAGCTGCGTGAGCTGCTTGTAAATCTTGGAGATTAATCCTTTGTCAGTTGCTTCATTTGCAAATATTTTCTCCCATTCTGAGGGTTGTCTTTTGGTCTTGTTTATGGTTTCCTTTGCTGTGCAAAAGCTTTTAAGTTTCATTAGGTCCCATTTGTTTATTTGTGTTCTTATTTCCATTTCTCTGGGAGCTGGGTCAAAAAGAATCTTGCTGTGATGTATGTCATAGAGTGTTCTGCCTATGTTTTCCTCTAAGAGTTTGATAGTGTCTGGCCTTACACTTAGGTCTTTAATCCATTTTGAGTTTATTTTTGTGCATGGTGTCAGGGAGTGTTCTAATTTCATACTTTTACATGTTCCTGTCCAATTTTCCCAGCACCACTTATTGAAGAGGCTGTCTTTTCTCCACTGTATATGCTTGCCTCCTTTATCAAAGATAAGGTGACCATATGTGTGTGGGTTTATCTCTGGGCTTTCTATCCTGTTCCATTGATCTATATTTCTGTTTTTGTGCCAGTACCAAACTGTCTTGATTACTGAAGCTTTGTAATATAGTCTGAAGTCAGGGAGCCTGATTCCCCCAGCTCCATTTTTCGTTCTCAAGATTGCTTTGGCTATTCGGGGTCTTTTGTGTTTCCATACAAATTGTGAAATTTTTTGTTCTAGTTCTGTGAAAAATGCCATTGGTAGTTTGATAGGGATTGCATTGAATCTGTAGATTGCTTTGGGTAGTAGAGTCATTTTCACAATGTTGATTCTTCCAATCCAAGAACATGGTATATCTCTCCATCTATTTGTATCCTCTTTAATTTCTTTCATCAGTGTCTTATAATTTTCTGCATACAGGTCTTTTGTCTCCTTAGGTAGGTTTATTCCTAGATATTTTATTCTTTTTGTTGCAATGGTAAATGGGAGTGTTTTCTTAATTTCACTTTCAGATTTTTCGTCATTAGTGTATAGAAATGCAAGAGATTTCTGCGCATTAATTTTGTATCCTGCTACTTTACCAAATTCATTGATTAGCTCTAGGAGTTTTCTGGTAGCATCTTTAGGATTCTCTATGTATAGTATCATGTCATCTGCAAATAGTGACAGCTTTACTTCTTCTTTTCCGATTTGGATTCCTTTTATTTCTTTGTCTTCTCTGATTGCTGTGGCTAACACTTCCAAAACTATGTTGAATAATAGTGGTGAGAGTGGGCAACCTTGTCTTGTTCCTGATCTTAGTGGAAATGGTTTCAGTTTTTCACCATTGAGGACAATGTTGGCTGTGGGTTTGTCATATATGGCCTTTATTATGTTGAGTAAAGTTCCCTCTATGCCTACTTTCTGCAGGGCTTTTATCATAAATGGGTGTTGAATTTTGTCGAAAGCTTTCTCTGCATCTATTGAGATGATCATATGGTTTTTCTCCTTCAATTTGTTAATATGGTGTATCACATTGATTGATTTGCGTATATTGAAGAATCCTTGCATTCCTGGGATAAACCCCACTTGATCATGGTGTATGATCCTTTTAATGTGCTGTTGGATTCTGTTTGCTAGTATTTTGTTGAGGATTTTTGCATCTATGTTCATCAGTGATATTGGCCTGTAGTTTTCTTTCTTTGTGACATCTTTGTCTGGTTTTGGTATCAGGGTGATGGTGGCCTCGTAGAATGAGTTTGGGAGTGTTCCTCCCTCTGCAATATTTTGGAAGAGTTTGAGAAGGATAGGTGTTAGCTCTTCTCTAAATGTTTGATAGAATTCGCCTGTGAAGCCATCTGGTCCTGGGCTTTTGTTTGTTGGAAGGTTTTTAATCACAGTTTCAATTTCAGTGCTTGTGATTGGTCTGTTCATATTTTCTATTTCTTCCTGGTTCAGTCTCGGCAGTTTGTGCATTTCTAAGAATCTGTCCATTTCTTCCAGGTTGTCCATTTTATTGGCATAGAGTTGCTTGTAGTAATCTCTCATGATCTTTTGTATTTCTGCAGTGTCAGTGGTTACTTCTCCTTTTTCATTTCTAATTCTATTGATCTGAGTCTTCTCCCTTTTTCTCTTGATGAGTCTGGCTAATGGTTTATCAATTTTGTTTATCTTCTCAAAGAACCAGCTTTTAGTTTCATTGATTTTTGCTATTGTTTCCTTCATTTCTTTTTCATTTATTTCTGACCTGATCTTTATAATTTCTTTCCTTCTGCTAGCTTTGGGGTTTTTTTGTTCTTCTTTCTCTAATTGCTTTAGGTGCAAGGTTCGGTTGTTTATTCGAGATGTTTCCTGTTTCTTGAGGTAGGCTTGTATTGCTATAAACTTCCCTCTTAGCACTGCTTTTGCTGCGTCCCATAGGTTTTGGGTCGTCGTGTCTCCATTGTCATTTGTTTCTAGGTATTTTTTGATTTCCCCTTTGATTTCTTCAGTGATCACTTCGTTATTAAGTAGTGTATTGTGTAGCCTCCATGTGTTTGTATTTTTTACAGATCTTTTCCTGTAATTGATATCTAGTCTCATAGCGTTGTGGTCGGAAAAGATACTTGATACGATTTCAATTTTCTTAAATTTACCAAGGCTTGATTTGTGACCCAAGATATGATCTATCCTGGAGAATGTTCCATGAGCACTTGAGAAAAATGTGTATTCTGTTGTTTTTGGGTGGAATGTCCTATAAATATCAATTAAGTCCATCTTGTTTAATGTATCATTTAAAGCTTGTGTTTCCTTATTTATTTTCATTTTGGATGATCTGTCCATTGGTGAAAGTGGGGTGTTAAAGTCCCCTACTATGATTGTGTTGCTGTCAATTTCCCCTTTTATGGCTGTTAGTATTTGCCTTATGTATTGAGGTGCTCCTATGTTGGGTGCATAAATATTTACAATTGTTATACCTTCCTCTTGGATCGATCCCTTGATCATTATATAGTGTCCTTCTTTGTCTCTTGTAATAGTCTTTATTTTAAAGTCTATTTTGTCTGATATGAGAATTGCTACTCCAGCTTTCTTTTGATTTCCATTTGCATGGAATATCTTTTTCCATCCCCTCACTTTCAGTCTGTATGTGTCTCTAGGTCTGAAGTGGGTCTCTTGTAGACAGCATATGTATGGGTCTTGTTTTTGTATCCATTCAGCCAGCCTGTGTCTTTTGGTGGGAGCATTTAATCCATTTACATTCAAGGTAATTATCGATATGTATGTTCCTATTCCCATTTTCTTAAATGTATTGGGTTTGTTATTGTAGGTGTTTTCCTTCTCTTGTGTTTCTTGCCTAGAGAATTTCCTTTAGCATTTGTTGTAAAGCTGGTTTGGTGGTGCTGAACTCTCTCAGCTTTTGCTTGTCTGTAAAGGTTTTAATTTCTCCATCGAATCTGAATGAGATCCTTGCTGGGTAGAGTAATCTTGGTTGTAGGTTTTTCTCCTTCATGACTTTAAGTATATCCTGCCACTCCCTTCTGGCTTGCAGAGTTTCTGCTGAGAGATCAGATGTTAACCTTATGGGGATTCCCTTGTGTGTTATTTGTTTTTTTTTCCCTTGCTGCCTTTAATATGTTTTCCTTATATTTAATTTTTGACAGTTTGATTAATATGTGTCTTGGCGTGTTCCTCCTTGGGTTTATCCTGTATGGGACTCTCTGTGCTTCCAGGACTTGATTAACTATTTCCTTTCCCATATTAGGGAAGTTTTCAACTATAATCTCTTCAAAAATTTTCTCAGTCCCTTTCTTTTTCTCTTCTTCTTCTGGTACCCCTATAATTCGAATGTTGGCACGTTTAATGTTGTCCCAGAGGTCCCTGAGACTGTCCTCAGTTCTTTTCATTCTTTTTTCTTTATCCTGCTCTGTAGTAGTTATTTCCACCATTTTATCTTCCAGGTCACTTATCCTTTCTTCTGCCTCAGTTATTCTACTATTGATCCCATCTAGAGTATTTTTGATTTCATTTATTGTGTTTTTCATCATTGCTTGGTTCCTCTTTAGTTCTTCTACATCCTTGTTAAATGTTTCTTGCATTTTGTCTATTCTGTTTCCAAGATTTTGGATCATCCTTACTATCATTATTCTGAATTCTTTTTCAGGTAGACTACCTATTTCCTCTTCATTTGTTAAGTCCAGTGTGTTTTGAGCCTGCTCCTTCATCTGCTGTGTGTTTTTCTGTCGTCTCATTTTGCCTATCTTACTGTGTTTGGGGTCTCCTTTTCACAGGCTGCAGGTTCGTAGTTCCCTTTGTTTTTGGTATCTGTCCCCAGTGGCTAAGGTTGGTTCAGTGGGTTGTGTAGGCTTCCTGGTGGAGGGAACTAGTGCCTGAGTTCTGGTGGATGAGGCTAGATCTTGTCTTTCTGGTGGGCACGTCCACGTCTGGTGGTGTATTTTGTGGTGTCTGTGGCCTTATTATGATTTTAGGCAGCCTCTCTGCTAATGGATGGGGTTGTGTTCCTGTCTAGCTAGTTGTTTGGCATAGGATGTCCAGCACTGTAGCTTGCTGGTCGTTGAGTGAAGCTGGGTCTTGATGTTGAGATGGAGATCTCTGGGAGATTTTTGCCGTTTGGTATTACGTGGAGCTGGGAGGTCTCTTGTGGACCAGTGTCCTGAAGTTGGCTCTCCCACCTCAGAAGCACGGCCCTGATGCCTGGCTGGAGCACCAAGAGCCTTTCATCCACACGGCTCAGAGTAAAAGGGAGAAAAAATAGAAAGAAAGAAAGAAAGAAAGAGGCTATAGTATAGTGAAGTAAAATAAAGCTATTGTAAAGCAAAGCTATACAGACAAAATCTCACCCAGAAGCATATACATATACACTCACAAAAAAAGGAAAAGGGGAAAAATTAATATCTCCTGCTCCCAGAGTCCACCTCCTGAATTTGGGATGATTCGTTGTCTATTCAGGTGTTCAGCAGATGCAGGCACATCAGGTTGTTTGTGGAGCTTTAATCCGCTGCTCCCGAGGCTGCTGGGAGAGATTTCCCCTTCTCTTCCCTGTTCGCACAGCTCCTGGGGTTCAGCTTTGGATTTGGACCCTCCTCTGCGTGTAGGTAGCCTGAAGGCGTCTGTTCCCCGCCCAGACAGGACGGGGTTAAAGGAGCAGCTGCTTCGGGGGCTCTGGCTCACCCAGGCCGCGGGGAGGGAGGGGTACAGAGGAGGCGGGGCGCGCCTGCGGCGTCAGAGGGGTCGTGACATTGCAGCAGCCCGAGGCGCGCAGTGCGTTCTCCCGGGGATGTTGTCCCCGGATCCCGGGACCCTGGCAGTGGCGGGCTGCACAGGCTACCGGGAGGGGCGGTGTGGAGAGTGACCTGTGCTCACACACAGGCTTTTTGGAGGCGGCAGCAGCAGCCCCAGCATCTCATGCCCGTCTCTGGGGTCCGCGCTGATAACCGCGGCTCGCGCCCTTCTCTGGAGTTCGTTTAGGCGGCGCTCTGAATCCCCTCTCCTTGCGCGCAGCGAAACAAAGAGGCAAGAAAAAGTCTCTTGCCTCTTCGGCAGCTGCAGACCTTTTCCCGGTCTCCCTCCCAGCTAGATGTGGTGCGCCAACCCCTTCAGGCTGTGTTCACGCCGCCAGCCCCAGTCCTCTCCCTGCGATCCGACTGAACCTGAGCCTCAGCTCCCAGCCCTGCCCGCCCCGGCGGGGGAGCAGACAAGCCTCTCGGGCTGGTGAGCGCTGCTCGGCGCCGAGCCTCTGTGCGGGAGTCTCTCCGTTTTTCCCTCTGTGCCCCTCTTGCTGTGGGATCCGCGCTGATAGCCGCGGCTCGCGCCCTTCTCTGGAGTTCGTTTAGGCGGCGCTCTGAATCCCCTCTCCTTGCCCGCCGCGAAACAAAGAGGCAAGAAAAAGTCTCTTGCCTCTTTGGCAGCTGCAGACTTTTTCCCAGACTCCCTCCCGGCTAGCTGTGGTGCGCTAACCCCTTCAGGCTGTGTTCACACCGCCAGCCCCAGTCCTCTCCCTGCGATCCGAACCGAAGCCGAGCCTCAGCTCCCAGCCCCGCCCGCTCCGGCAGGTGAGCAGACAAGCCTCTCGGGCTGGTGAGTGCTGGTCGGCACTGCTCCTCCGTGCGGGAGTCTCTCCGCTTTGCCCTCCGCACCCCTGTGGCTGCGCTCTCCTCCGTGGCTCCGAAGCTTCCCCCCTCCGCCACCCGCAGTCTCCGCCCGCGAAGGGGCTCCTAGTGCGTGGAAACCTTTCCTCCTTCACAGCTCCCTCCCACTGGTGCAGGTGCCGTCCCTATTCTTTTGTCTCTGTTATTTCTTTTTTCTTTTGCCCTACCCCAGTACGGGGGGAGTTTCTTGCCTTTTTGGAGGTCGGACATTTTCTGCCAGCGTTCAGTGGTTGTTCTGTAGGAGCAGTTCCACGTGTAGATGTATTTCTACTGTATCTGTGGGAAGGAAGGTGATCTCCGCGTCTTACTCTTCCGCCATCTTCTCCAATCCCAGCTTTCTTTTGATTTCCATTTGCATGGAATATCTTTTTCCATCCCCTCACTTTCAGTCTGTATGTGTCCCTAGGTCTGAAGTGGGTCTCTTGTAGACAACATATATATGGGTGTTGTTTTTGTATCCATTCATCAAGCCTGTGTCTTTTGGTTGGAGCATTTAATCCATTCACGTTTACGGTAATTATCAATATGAATGTTCCTATGACCAATTTCTTAATTGTTTTGTGTTTGTTTTTGTAGGTCCTTTTCTTCTCTTGTGCTTCCCACTTAGAGAAGTTCCTTTAGCATTTGTTGTAGAGCTGGTTTGGTGGTGCTGAATTCTCTTAGCTTTTGCTTGTCTGTAAAGCTTTTGATTTCTCCATTGAATCTGAATGAGATCCTTGTTGAGTAGAGTAATCTTGGTTGTAGGTTCTTCCCTTTCATCACTTTAAATGTACCATACCACTCCCTTCTGGCTTGTAGAGTTTCTGCTGAGAAATCAGCTGTTAATCTTATGGGAGTTCCCTTGTATGTTATTTGTCATTTTTCCCTTGCTGCTTTCAATAATTTTTCTTTGTCTTTAATTTTTGCCAATTTGATTACTAGTGTCTTGGTGTGTTTCTCCTTGGGTTTATCCTGTATGGGACTCTCTGTGCTTCCTGGACTTGGGTGGCTATTTCCTTTCCCATGTTAGTGAAGTTTTCGAGTATAATCTCTTCAAATATTTTCTCGGCTCCTTTCTCTTTCTCTTCTTCTGGGACCCCTATAATGCGAATGTTGTTGCATTTAATGTTATCCCAGAGGTCTCTTAGCCTGTCTTCATTTCTTTTCATTCTTTTTTCTTTATTCTGTCCTGCAGCAGTGAACTCCACCATTGTGTCTAACAGGTCACTTATCCGTTCTTCTGCCTCAGTTATTCTGCTATTAATTCCTTCAAGTGTAGTTTTCATTTCAGTTATCGTATTGTTCATCTCTGTTTGTTTGTTCTTTAATTCTTCTAGATCTTTGTTAAACATTTCTTGCATCTTCTCGATCTTTGCCTCCATTGTTTTTCCGAGGTCCTGGATCATCTTCACTATCATTATTCTGAATTCTTTTTCTGGAAGATTACCTATCTCCATTTCATTTAGTTGTTTTTCTGGAGTTTTATCTTGTTCCTTCATCTGGTACATAGCCCTCTGCCTTTTCATCTTGTCTATCTTTTTGTGAATGTGGTTTTTGTTCCACAGGCTGCAGGATTGTAATTCTTCTTGCTTCTGCTGTCTGCCCTCTGGTGGATGAGGCTATCAAGAAAAGTCTGTTTTTAAATGCCACACATTTATTTGTTTATTTATGTTTCTTGGTTGGTTGATTCCTTTTTCCAGAGCATTGCATTTCAAAAAGCTTAGGGTTTTTTTTTTTTAATCAATTTATTTGGCTATAGGAACATTCTCTTGCTCTTTAAAATAGTTTCCTGTAGTCTCACTTCTTTTTTGAATTATGATTACTAATCTAATTTAAATTTCTCTTCTTTTCTTTCCTGTAAGTGCTTTGCCATATGATTCATCTTAGCTTCTTGACCTTTTCCTCTTAAAGTCATTTCTTAGACCCCTAATTCTAGCTGTCATTTACAGGCATACTTGTCTGGTTTGCTATCAAAGTACTTACAAGTTGTTGATTTTTTTAGGAGTTGTTTATCCAACTTGGATTAACCTGTGTTCTTACCTCTCTTCTTTACTTTTATTATTAAATCTTTGGCTGGTTCGTTCCTTTGTTTATGCATTTATTTGCTCAATTATTTCCCACATATGTATTATGCACTCAGTATTTATTAAGTAGTGGGTGTGCAGCAGGAGACAGGAAATTCCAAGCCATCTTTCTACTTGATATTAGCTTTAGTTATAAGTTTATTGAAGAGTTTGAAACCATTAGCTTAAAAGGGCTTTTGGAGTGTCTATAGCTTTAAAGATTTATTTATTCACTCTATAAAATGTATTTAGCACCTGTGACATGATAGATACTTAATGCATGCCAGCTCTAACCAATCTTTAGAACTGGCCCTATTTCATATTCTTGCTGACCGATTTTGGTGTTTAATACACTTTCAGGAAGGACACTTTAAAGGCCCTTGTATAATTTAAATAGTATGTTTCCATGAACCATGAAGAGTATGTGCTCATCTCACACTAAATCTGATTCATTCATTCTACTAATGCTTATGGTTTGTCTGTATTGCCAGGCATTGTTCACAGCTGGGAAACAGAGCAGTGTACATGAGGGTAAAGGTCCCTCTTCTCACAGAGATCATATTCTAGAAGAGAAAAAGCAGATAACATATGCGTAATCACATTGTGAAAGAAAGTAATTTCTGACAAGGAGAAGTGACAGGGTGATAAGATGGAAAGTGACTGTAGGGCTATATCACAATGGGGGAATCTGGGGTGGCCTCACCAGGAAGAGACAAAAGTTGAGCTGAAGCCTAAATAATACAAAAATATCCATCCATGCAAACATCTGGGGGCAGTACATCTGGTGCAGAGTGAACAGGAAGGACAAAGACCCTGGGCTTCGCATTTTGCCAGGGACAGGAAAAGATCACTGTGGAAGGTAATATGAGCAGATGCTAAAGAGGTAAGCAGGGGCCACTTCAACTTGGGTTTTAAATGCCCTGATAAGGATTGTTGAGTTTTACTTTATGTGTATGAGGAGCACCTAGAGTTCATTGCAGAGTTTCAAGAAGGGTAGTGACATTATCTGATGTATGTTTAAGGTGGTCATTCTGATTGTTGTATGGAAAATAGAGCAAGAGTAGAAGTAGGGTGCCTAGTTAGCAAGGATGCTGGCTGGCTTTAGGGGTGGCAGTGGAACATAGATAGGTAGGCTTGGGAGATATCTATCTATCATCTATCTATCTATCTATCTATATTTAATTGAAGTATAGTTGATTTACAGTGTTGTGTTAATTTCTGCTGTACAGCAAAGTGACTCACTTATAGACATATATACATATATATATTCTTTTTCATATTCTTTTCCATTATAGTTTATCACAGGGTATTGAATATAGTTCTGTGCTGTACGGTAGGACCTTCTTGTTTATCCATCTTATATATAATAGTTTGCATCTGCTAATAGGTTTGGGATATATTTTGAAGGTATAGTTGATAAATTTGATATGGGTAGTCTAAAGGAGAGGAATCAAGAATGACTCTGGTTCCTGGTTTGAACAACTAGAAGGATAATACTCTTTACTAAGATGGGAACTATGATGAGAGGTACAGGGTTGAGGGCTGTGCCTAGAGTTTCTGACCTTGTTATCTTGGACATGCCTATTATGCACCTTGGTAGAGAGTTGGATATGGTTAAGTGAATCTGGAGCTTAGTGGGGGCATAGCATATGGGTGAGGGTATAAAAGCATTCTCCTTTTATTTAATACCACAGTGCCAATTATAAATTGCACTAAGATACTTTCTGTGTTTATTTAGCCTTGCTTCCATCATCATCCAGCAATGAAATACTTAAAAGGCATAATGTACTACATACCTGTTTGGTATACTGTACCTCCATTTGGTAAAATCAGTGCAGAAAAAAATTAATTTAGGCATATACTAGATATTATGCACACTTGCAAAACTAATTTGATTATTTTGAAAGACTTAGCAACAAACTCTACACTTCACATCATTCTTCTTGAAAAAAATGATCCAATAGTTTATATTCTTTTTTCAGGTATATTTTATACAAAACAGAGATTCCAGCCTTTCCTGATAAGATTTTACATTTTGTTTTCACCATGAAGCTAAATTTCCTGACATGAAATACTTAGTTAGAATCAGTGAAACTTAACTAGGTAGACCAGAATTTCTTTCCTTGGGTTGGCCTTTGAGCTACTACATGGATTATGAAATTATTCTCTCATAATCCGTAATTCCAGAAACATCCAATTCCAAAAACATCTACCAGAGGTTAAAAATAAATAACATAGAGAAAGGCAGAAATGGGTTTATTTTCAGTGTCCAAAGAAAGTAAGGAGTGTGTGTTGTTTTTTTCTTAAGCCATAGTGTCAAAAGCCTAATTTAGTTTTTCTAACAAGTAGCCATTACTGATCCTCAAACTGAAGTGAATCTTTCACATCCTGGGAGGACCCGAATAGGATTCTCCTCATGGGTGCATTGTGTGTCAAGATGCACATTCTTGGATCAGCGGGAGCAATGATCAGTGTCAGTCACGATCTGGGACGATTTCCTTGACATTTCCTAGGCGGTCATGGTCTATTTCTCAGGCTCCCCCAATGTGTGTTTGGGCCAACTCAGTGCCTGGGGCTGGGTGCTCAAGTGGTTGTAGTCAGAACTGAAAGAAACCTCAGAACTTACCTAAGACTTCATCCATTCATTCCATCTTTAAACATGTATTGAACATCTACTCTGTGCCTGGTGCTCTGCCAGAGACCAGAGATCCAAACATCAATGAGATATGGCTCTTGTTCTGTGTACCTCCCCGTCAAGAGAGAAAGACAGATTTTTAAACAGGGGCCTTTGTAATACAGCGTGAACTGTACTAGATGAGTCGGCAATGGTAATACGTAGTCAGCATGCGCTAATATGGCCGCATCAGGAGCCCCTCCCAAATCCAGTGGTTTCCAACAATAATCATTTCTATTCTCCCACTCACAGGTGTGCAGGGAGTGGGTTGCAGTTGGGTTAACTAAGGCTGGGCCCAACCTGGCAGCTCTGCTTCAGACTGCTAAGCAGCTGGGCTTGGCTGCAGTGGTGGGCTTAGATCCGCTCCGTGTCTCTCATTCAGGTCTGTCTCCCCTTTAAGTGGCAGTGACTTACTGGCTGTGTTCCCTTGGAGCATCTCAGGGAGGTCAAGGCAGCAAGCCTAAATTTGTGCTTTAATGCCTCCACTCACATCCCTGTCTTCTTCATGCGCTGTTAGACCAGTGGGACTGGACACGGTTTTATTTCCACTATACAACAGCTTTCCCTCTCTTGGTGAGCAAGGTTATGCAAATCTAGTCTCTTCAGCCATCCTTCAGTCAAGTATTCATTCGTCCATTTATTCACTCTTCATTCCATCTTTCATCTGCTCATCAGATATTGAGCATATAACATGTTCTCGCAACTGAGGATACAAAGGTGAAAAAATCACCATGACATTTAGGCAGTTTTCTCAAACTTTTTTGCACTAAGGGAATTTGAAACACAAATGCATTCCCCTTGCAGATTTTTAACTTCACATCTGAAGGTTTTCATCATACTTGTCCTCATTTATATATTTGTGAAATAGATCATTTCTAGCACATTATGCATTTTAGATAAACCTGTAAGATCATTCATTTGAATGTATACAGTGACATCAAAATTACTATAGCAATTTGTTATAATCATCATTTAAAAGATACTGTACTGTTCAAGTAGAAGAACTCTTGAGAGGCAGCATAGCATGATAGTGAAGAGCCTAAACTCTAAACTGCCTGGTTTATTATTAGGAGGTTTATATCTATTAAATTATCTAAGTAATGGTTATGTGATGTATGAATTTCATTTCACACTAGTAAATATGCCACCCTCAGCTGTGCGGCGGAGAGCAAGTTATTTAACTATTCTGTATCTCCTTTCCTCACCTACAAATAAGGGTAAAGGGCTGTGCCACCTTCATAAACTTGTCGGCAGGATTAAATGAGTACATGAAGTTCTTGGAGACAGGCTCAGAGCAATAGATATTTAAATTTGTTGTTGTTGTTATTATTAAGGGTTAATTGACTGAAAACAGCCTTATAGGAAACAAGAGCAAAGGCAGTTTTTCATAAGTAAATGAAATATATACTTATAATTTTCCCTGAAATAAAACAATGATAGCACATCAAATAATAAAAATATGCATGCCATTTTACGTATCTCAAATCGGTAGTAATGACTACCATGCATTAACTGACTAGACTTTTGAGGTCAAGGGATGCTGTGAGGAGGCAAAAGTTACGTTAACAGAGGCAGAAGCAAAGAGCCGTCAGAGTGCAGAGGAAACGTCCTTTATTCTGCTCCAGGAGAGGGTCCGGGGTGCATCAAGAAGACATAGGTCTAAGGCTGGGCCTTGTAGGATTTCTAGAATCTGGTGCGAACGTCGGGTTTGAATGTCGGTGGGGATTAGAGAGGCTGAGAATGATGTCTGAAATCTTTTCTAACATCAAAATTTTGTGAATCTAAATTCCTAAAAAAAATATTTAATTAGATTACCTATCTTTTGTTAACTAAGGTATCTTGGCATTGTTATCATATTAATGCAAAAAAAAAAAAAGATTTATTGAGCATCTACTATCTGCCAGGAGCAGTGAGTGCCTACCTCTGTGTGGATGTGTCTCCTTACCCACAGATAATTATGCCTGAGGAGAGTATAGAAAACATTTACTTGTACACGGAAAGCATTTTCCTTCAGGCTCTGATGCGCCCTGTTTGGACCATGAGCTATTGTTTTGCTGTTTATTTTTTTTAACAGTGAAAACAAGTGTCTTCATTACTGAGATAAATGTACGAACTGGAGTGTTGGTTGAGCTGCTGCGGGGCTTTGGTGACTTTATCTAGAATGACTTAATTCTCGTATACCAACAGACGGTGTTTTCCTTCTAGTAAACCTAAGTGTAGTTACTGGCAGAATAATAATTTCAATGCCTTGGATGTGGTGTGAAGAACTTATTTTTAATCTGAAGCATTCATTTTGGAACTAAGTTTCTCTTAAATTTTACTCAAATTCATGAAGAGCAAGAAGACAGGAAGGATTAGTAGTATACCACTCATATTTCTTAGGATATTACCTGTCTTTGAATATCAACTGCTGAAATAGCTAAGTGTTAAAATTAGTCTTCACACTTCAAAGTATCTTAAACAGGGAGAACAAAGGCGGGGCAGGGGGTAGGTACTACACACATAGGAAGAAGAATCCCAGGGGTAGGGCAGCATTTGCTTGGTTAATTTATAATTTAGCTCGGTGGTTGTCAGAAGGAGCAACCCATTGTTCCTTCCAAAAACCTATTGGAAATTTAGAGGGACATTTTGGATTGTCACAATGCTGGGTAAGGTTGGAGGGAAGGGGGAGGGTAACCAGCATTTTGTGGATGGAGGCTTGGGGTGCTAGAAGTACTGAAATGAGGGAGAAACTCTGACAAACCATCCTGCATCTTTATAACATTCAAATATCTATATGAATAAATATTCCTGTAAAAAGCTTATTTATAATTATTTGAGCCTAGAAACTAATACTGTTGTATGCAGAGGCATACGTACTGTTATATAGAGAGGCATAAATCTATTTTTTTTTAATTTATTTCATTTATTTATTTATGGCTGTGTTGGGTCTTCGTTTCTGTGCGAGGGCTTTCTCTAGTTCCGGCGAGCGGGGGCCACTCTTCATCGTGGTGCGCGGGCCTCTCACTGTCGCGGCCTCTCTTCTTGCGGAGCACAGGCTCCAGACGCGCAGGCTCAGTAGTTGTGGCTCACGGGCCTAGTTGCTCCGCGGCATGTGGGATCTTCCCAGACCAGGGCTTGAACCCTTGTCCCCTGCATTGGCAGGCAGATTCTCAACCACTGCGCCACCAGGGAAACCCATAAATCTATTTTTTAAACAGATTTTATTTTTTAGAGCAGTTTTAGGTTTACGGCAAAATTGAGCAGAAGATACAGAGATTTCCCATCTACCCTCCTACCCCCCTCGCACGCGTAGAATCCCCTCTTATCAGCGTCCCCCACCAGAGTGCTCCATGTGTTACAATCCAAGAACCTACGCTGACACATCACTATCACCCAGAGCCCATTAAGGTTCCTTCTTGTTGTACATTCTATGAGTTTGGACAAATGCATAATAACATGGACCTAGTATTGTAGTACCATACAGAGTAGTATCACTGCACTAAAAACCCTATGTGCTCTGCCTATTCGTCCCTCTCTCCCTCCCGGCTGACTTCTAGCAACCACTGATCTTTTTACTGTCTCCATAGTTTTGCCTTTTCCAGTATGTCCTATGATTGGAATCATACGGAATGTAGCCTTTCACATTGACTTCTTTCACTTAGTAATATGCATTTAAAGTTCCCCTGTGTCTCATCCTGGCTTGATGGCTCATTTTTCTTTGGTGCTGAATAATATTCCATCATCTGATGTATCAGAGCTTATTTATTCACTCACCTATGGAAGGACAACTGGGTTGCTTCCAAGTTTTGGCAATTCTGAATAAAGCTTCCATAAACATCCGAGTGCAGATTTTTGTGTGGACTTAAGTTTTAAACTCTTTTGGGTAAATACCAAGGAGTGTGATTGATGAATTTTATGATAAGAGTATGTTTAGTTTTGTAAGAAACTGCCAAACTGTCATCCAAAATGGCTGTACCATTTTGCATTCCCACCAGCAATGACTGAAAGTTCCTGTTGTTCCACATCCTCGTAGGCATTTGGTGTTGTCAGTGTTCCAGATTTTGGCCATTCTAATAGGTGTAATGGGTATCTCATTATTGCTTTCATTTGCATTTCCTTGATGCTGTATGATGTGGAACATTTTTTCATCTGCTTATTTGTTGTCTGTAAATCTTGCTGAGGTGTAAAGTCTTAGCCCCATTTTTCAATTGGTAGTTTGTTTTCTTATTGTTGAGTTTTAAGGGTTCTTTGTATATTTTGGATAATAGTCGCTTATGCGATGTGTCTTTTGCAAATAGTTTCTCCCAGTCTGTGATTTGTCTTTTCACTCTTTTGAAATGAGATATTTTTCAGTTTTAATATATGGTGAACATACTAATTTTTACAGTGCTATCTGTGACTCTACCCTTTTAGTTTCTGTAAATTGTATGGAATGGCTTTTGATCATCTCTCAAATTTGAAATTGTTTATTAGACGTAAGTGCAAGGGTCCAGCTTCATCTTCTGGTGCGGTCAGTGTCCTCAGATTACTAATTTAAATATCTATCGTTAAACATATATCTAAATATAGATTATTAAGACATTTTATGTTGAAATTATGTATGTATGGGTTGCATAATCTATAAATTTCATTTAGACTAATAATAGGGCATATTACAAATCTTTGCTGCAGTAAAGTGGTGTTGGGTCTGACAGGGTCATTTCCAGGACCCAGAGTGTTTTCCCTGCCTGCTCTGTCATCTTCAGTATGTCCGAGTGTCTCCCCTCAGGTCACAGGGAGTCTGCTGCAGTTTTTGGCATCACATGTAAACACCGTGGCATCTAAGAGGGCCAGATTGATTTAATGTCTCACAGATTTCTCTAACAGATTGGATGTTGCATACCACTACTCGGAAAATACTCTAACCACTACTCAATCTAAATAAACACAGAAGGGCCCTACTAATCAAGAGATCTAGGGAAGATCATAAATCAAAGATTTAATCTCAATAGTTGATCTATTCCTCTTTTCCTAAAAGGCAATCGAGAAGCTAATTCAGAAGAGTATGGAAACCATGAAAATGCTATTCAGGCAATTACCTACTTCCCAGAAAGAAAAGATTTAGCTTTTTAAAAAAAAAAAAATTTGCTGGCATATATTTGCTATTCTTGGTTGAAGCACATTTTGTTGACTAATTCAACCTGCTTTATTTTCCCATTTTCCCATGTGAACAAATTTTTTTCTAAGAAAATTAATTTTATAGTTTAGTGAACATTTAGTTCAACTGAAACCAATTTGTCATAATCATCTTTCTTTACGTGAAAATATAAGGGAGCTGAAATTTCTCTTAAAGAAATTTAGTGTTTTGGAATTGGCAGGATAATACCTCAACCAAGGTTCACAAGCATAAAAGCCTACAGAGGCCAGATGGTAACTGGATGAGAGAATTGGGCCCAGGGGAGGGGACTGTGGCTAAGTGGAAAGCACATGTTTATTTATGGTTGGCAACCACCACTCAGTTCTAATCCGTAGTTGCCATGTTGGAACTTGGCCCAGAGTTGCCAGATCTTTGACTTTGCAAGGAAAAAAAATGCTAATGTCTGATTTATTTGTGAAATTCCTGACTTTTAGATATTGGCCCAGTTAAAAAAAAAAAAAACAAACTCTAATGTGAGCCAAACAAAACACAATTGTGGGAGTTACTTGTTCTGTGAACTGCCGTTTGCAACCTCTAAACCATCCCATCTGTTTAGACTGTAGGGTACAGTCACTGGGGAATAGCACCACTTAACCAGTGTTTGCATTATGGGGTGAAAGGGTGACTCTACAGAAGCAGTAGTGTACTTAACTTGAATGGACTTGAACTTCACTCCACTTATTTATCAACTCTTGTGGCGTATTAGTTAATTATTGCAATGCCTCAGTTCTTATAGATATTAGGTTGATAAATATGGACTATTCAGGATAGAACATGGGAAAAATTCTGGGCCCAGAGTTATGGGCCCAGGATGATGGGTTAAAGAATCCTGTCCTCGTGCACACCCCTCAGGCAGGGTAGCAAGTGTCTTTCCTTCTATCTTTTGGATTGTGACACATACACAATGCTCCTTTCCCCTCACATCATACACTGCCACCTTTCTTCATTCTCTGTGACCCAGGTAGACCTCCTCTAAATACCTGATTCCCTATTCCTGCTTCCCAAGCATCTATGATTGTTTCAATAGGACTGTCACCTCCTCTCCCATACCTCTCCAAATATATGGCTGAACTCAAAACTTTTCCCTAGCACCACTAAATCTCATCTTGTATAATAATCATGTCATTATAATGACATACCAAAATGTTAACCTTTTGAATAAAATCCTACGAAACTAGGAAAATAACAAGAAGGTGCTTAAGCATAATTTCTGTGTATTTATGAGAACGGTTTAATATGTAGAAAATTTTACTTTACATTGTTTCTTGTTAAAAAATGGTTGCTTATTACTGCTTGGGAAACTCTCAGCCTCTTTAAATACTAAAATTAAGAATCAGTAAACTGTAATGAAATGTTTTAAGGTTGGTCTCTGGGAAAAGGATCTTCTGTTAAAGCATCATCTGTTTTGTAATGTCAGTCCTTTCAGGTTGAACTGGGAACTAATAACTATAAAACTTAAATAATGTGGACTCCACAAATTTAGGAGTTATAGTAAGTCAGGGATAGTTGGGTAGAATTTGTTGCCTGCATAATCTCTGGGGGACAAGTGTATTTGACAGATGAATCATGTGACCCAGGATATATGTTTAGCCCAATTGAAAATGAAAGTCCACTACTATTTTCAAACTCCATTTCAATAGCAAACGACGTACATAGAAAAAATTGAATCACTGAATGCAAATAATAGATAATCTCTGAATTTGTATGAAAAAATACCTAGTACTAGGTGATACTTGGCAGTGTTACCTTCATGATCTTGGATAAACCAGTAAAACACCTTTGAACCTTCTTTCCTCATCCATAGGGGTATCACCTCATTATAAAAGTTGTTAGGATTAAATGAAAGAAAAGGTTATGTATTATTATTATCATTTATTTAGTGACCTATTCAAGATCCAGACTCCAGATCTTCACATTTTTAGTTCACTGCTTTTAAACTGTTCTAGTTTATTTTTTTTTTTTTGAGAATAATAAATGATTTGAAACCTACAGACAAGTGATTTTTTTGTTTAAAGATGTTCGTAAAACATTTTATAGTATCTTTTTGTCAGCATCATTAAGTTTGTGTTTCTCTTCGTGGGCTCACTTATAAGGCATAAAGAAGAGAAATCTCTAGGAATAGGGGAAATTCATGTAATCATTGAGTGTAACTGTAAATCTAACTGTACACATTTCAGAGATGACATGTTCTTGATTGATGAACTTTTACCTCTTTGAGTAAATGTCTCCCTACTCCATCATTAGCAGTTAATATCTGAAGATAGAGAACTGTCAAAATCTAGAGGAGAGACAGATTGCCTGTGAATCTAAGAACAGAAAAGGCAAAGTGCAATCACTTCCCTCTGGGATGTTCCTACAAACTTGATATTGCATAGATATTGAACGACCTTTATACAGTGAGAAGCTGTTTTAAAAATTACATTTCTGGGAATATGGAGCTTCTGCAGAATATTATTAGTTTAGTAGGTAATATGCTAACATGTTTGATTCATTATATTGTAAACAAATCGAATTTTTCCTGGTGTTAAAAATTTGCATTCATTGGAAGATCTGAAAAAGAAACTGGAGAGAAGATTATCCATGATTAACGCTGACCTGTCTAGACTTTAGTGTACCTCTTTCGTCTAGTCTGAAGTGTTTCTGATTGTCATACTTAAAAAAAAAAAAATGGTTGAGATTATAGAGACAAAGGATGAACTGGGTGTGAGCATTTTTCAAAACTTCTCTCCCTCCTTACATCTTCATCAAGAACTAAATTTTATTTACTATTTAGCCCATTTGTTTTCATAGTTTTTTAAAAAGTGTAACAACTCAGCTAGATTTATATTTGAGTTCAGTGTAAGCAGAAATTGGATTTGTTTATATTTCTTTCCCCCAAACCATGCACTTTCCTTTATTTGCTGATTATGGTATGCTGTTGCTAAGCCTATGAGAAGCCTCTCTGTGAAGTGCATTTTAATATTTAGATCAAACAGCAATTGGAATACATTAATGCCCAGTGGGTAAATGTGTCATTTGAAAGCAGCTGCTGAGCCTTCTCCCTGCTACTCCAATTAACACATACTGCACACTTTTGTCAGCAAGAGGCAGTGCATATGGATGAAACCACTTTGCAGCTCATTGATATGATATGCAGGAGTGAGCAAAGGCTTAATCAATCTGCCCATTGCAAACAATACCTTGCCAAGACCTTTCCCAAGTACATGCTTTGCCCTAAAGGGTGCGAGGCTCTAGGGGGTGGGATTAGCAGGTAAGAAAAAGTCGCTTGGGTCTCTAGCTTTGGTTCAGTCCATTGACTAACAAGTTTCCCCGCCCCTCTCTTCTCCTTCACCCGCCCGCCCCTGATGATGGAGACATTGGGTAGTGAAATTCTAGCGCTGGGACTCCTCGCCTCTCAGCGGAATCGCTTGTTGAACTTTTTTTGTTTTGTTTCAAAGCTATTTGAAGTACAGAGCTTTGCTGTTGATTTTTTCTCTTACTCTTTCATTATCATTTCACTTGCTCTCTTCCTTTTTTAAAAAAATTCTTTCTAAATTGCACACTTGACATTTTACTGAGCAAAGTAAGAAATCTTGTAAACCCAATCGTTGTTATTTTTTCCTCTCCCCTGGCTAAAATCTCTGCGTTGGTGGTAGCACGGAGGCAGATGGAAGGGTAGCGCGTCCCCCAGCCCAAGGTTTCATTCATGCTCCGGCGGCTCCCCAAGCAGCTGGGCTGTTGCTCCACTCTGGTGCTGGCTGAGCCAGGCTGTGCGGTGAGCGAGAGATGGACCGCTTCCTGGGTTTTGTCAAGCAGATAAGAAGATCTAGGAGAAGAAAGGGAAAAAAGTACCGACCAGAAGAGGATTACCACGAGGGCTATGAGGATGTCTATTATTATGCCTCAGAGCATTTTCGAAGTAAGCGCTACCCTCCACCCTCCTGTTCCTTCTCGCATGCTGGGGCTAACAATAAACCTTGTGTGGAGCTTTAATCTTAAATGCAAAAGGTTTTCCAGATGGTTTTCTCTGGGAGCTGTCTGTAAGTACTGAAGTGCTACATTTTGCTTGATTTGTTGCAAGAATAGCTATCAGATAGCATCTAGACAGTATAAACTGTCCAGATCTATACACATGGTTAATATTTTCAGTGCAGTTAATTGATTATGTTAGCATTTTAATGAGCCACTCAGAAAAGTATCTTGCAAGCCCATGTAGTAGGTGGTTAGAATACGTTCGGTTTTAATTGTTGCTCTTAGAGAACTGTTTTTTCTTTTTAATTAGGAGAGTAGTTTATTTGGAAGAAATAATTGTTCAAGTTGATGCTGATAATTACTGTTCCTTATGCAGACTTCTAGACAGTTATCTATGATTAATCCAAGGTGTTGTTTGTACAAGGAAGTTCAAATGATTTTCTCTGATGCATGTTCATAATTTTATTACTAAGTTAAGGGAACTCTTATTTGCTGTCAACTAGAAGCAGTGATACCGTAAGAAAAAAAGAATATATCTATATTAAGACATTTGTAAATGAGCTTCTAAATAGCAGAGAACTAGAATTTTTCTTGTGCTTATCATTGCTTTAAGTTCCTGGTGAGGTTTAGACTTGTCCTAATAGATTTAAAATGCCTAGAAACACCTAAGGGTGCAAAGAGAAAGCAGCTACATGGTTTATGAGGTGTCCTAAATGGGGGACACTGGCAGTTATGCATGCTCTACATTTACAAAATTCAAAATTATTTTTATCTTCTTGAATAAGGATCTTTATAGACTTATATTTCGGTTCTAATATATCCTGGCCTTTTGATGTTTAACCATGAATATATACCATTTACAACTTGTGAATGTTGACTGATAAATAATTTAGATTCCATTTCCGTGGTATTGAAATCCATGAGAATTAGTTCTAAATGCCAGAAATTCTGTTGTGATTGATGAAAGTTGAGGGTTGAAAATTCATGTGGTGGCAATAACACAATAATGCAAAATTATAATTCTTTGACATTTGCTTGAATAATATGGCTGTGTTGCTTTTACAGAGTAATTCCTGAGTTTTAGAGATGTTTCTCTTTCATCATGCTTTTACATGAATAATCTGTTCTATTGTAGTGACGATCTATTCCTGAACTTAGTTTCCTTTGAATTTAACTAAGATTTGTGTCACATCAAAAAATACTGTCAGTTTGCATGCATAATTCTGAAAACTCGGAGACTGAGAAGAAAAAAGGATCTTAGGAACTTTTAGTTACTTTGGTGTTCATTGTACATATTTCTTACAACCAATATATACTGAGTCAAATTCACACCTTCTTGGGTTTGTACTGTTATGTGTATATGCAAGTAGAATCAAACAGTCTCAAATTCCTGCATCCTACTAGTTTTGGTAAGAATTTAAAAACAACAAAACTACTTTATAAGTTTACAAAATGCACCCACAAGGAGAAATATTTATGGAGATATCTAAGAAGTAGCCCTAAACTAGAGTTAGGAGAATTACATATCAAAGACAGTAGTCTTCATACATTAAATGCAGTAACTTAAAGAGAATCATGTTTTATCTGATTTGTCAAGGTCATGCTGAGGATAAGATGCTGAACATCAAAAGTCATTTGCTTTAGATGCAGAATGGACATGTTTTCCCCGATGATTTATCAGAAAGTACCCGTTATGTAACATATAACTTTTGGAGTTAGATGCATATCGAATCTCCAACTTCAAACTACTACATTATAAACAGAAGGTGTCATAATGGGCTCTGACACTTGGGATTTGACATTTCATCAAATGTCAAATTGCCAGGGCTTTTAAAGAAGCCATGTCATACAACATAATGACCTCTCAGTGCATCTTTTGGCTTCCGTTTCAGGTCCTGTCTGAATGGGGTAGGAGAGACATCCCCTTATATTTTACAGGTGTAAAATAGCTGTATTTTATAGCTGAAAAATAGTAAGGGTGAGACTCATCCTTAAGACCAATCCTCAAAGAGTTAACATGGTTGAATTTAATTACATCTACAACGTATCTATTCTAATTAGTCTTTGGCATAATTTGAAAGTTTTATGCCCTGCATTTCACTAGATGGCTTAGAAAAATTATGTACATTGAGACTCAAAACTTGGTGAAATTTACTGATGACGTCCACATCTTAGTTAATGGTGCTATTGATAAACCAGAAGTGTCATTATTATTTTTTTCCCTCTGGTGTTTGTTTCTTGAAAGAAACTTACCTCTCTGTTTTGTCAATTTAACCAATGGTTCAGATTACCACAAGGACTTTATACATATAATAATGAATGACTGAGCTTAGAAAGACCTTTCCAGAAAGGTCCCCAATATGTCTGCCCTTCCTTTAGTACATTCTCAAGTGTTTGCTGATATTTAACTTTATCCAAGATAATGTCTCTTCTATTGTAAGGGTTCTGGTTTCAAATTTTGCCATCTTTTCCTTCATCTGAAATACAACGCAGCTTATAATTTCATGAAATGCCAAAACCTGAATTAAAGTATCAGTAGGGTCTGATAGTATGAAAGAGAAGTTATCCTAAAAATGGATAATTTTTCTGTAACTCCATCAAAACTGAGTTTTAGCAGTGATCATGGTGATAGACTGATTTTAAATCTTCCCTGATTTTATGTTGACTTAGTGAATGTCATTGTGCATGGGATGACTATCTTTGGTTTTTTAAAATCTGCTTTCATCGTTCATCTATCCTTTCATAATTCTAAAGTTAGAGTTTAAATAAACTAAACAATTGTTTTGGGAAAATCACCACACTTCTCTGGGGTTTTGTTTCCTAAAATGTGACAGGAGGGATATTTGTTTCTTAAGATTTTTCAAGTTCTAGGACTCTACGATTTTAAACTTTGTTTTATTTTCTAAAGCAATTCAGGTAAAGGTATTGGCTGAAAGATTTTAACCGGGATTTAAACTAAAAAATTCACCTGTGTTATGGGGAATTGGTTTTTCTGGCAGGAATCATCGGTAGGACGATTCCTGTTCCTTTAAGTCAGTAATCTGTCATTGGATATGCAGGAGTTTTGGAGAATGTTTATAAACCTATGAAATTCTGAACATGTTGGTAAGTCCTAGACCTCATCTTTTATGTAATCTTATCTGCTGAAAACCACCATTTACTCTGAAATTCTCACATGGATGATTCATTTGGTATTTTTACTTAAGAAAACCTGGCACTGATTACAGAACTGATTTATAAACCTTACTGCAACAAAAAGCTAAAAAAAGGATACTGAAATTCAGTTTTATGGTATTTGTTGCTTTTATTTGTTGTTCCCTAAATACTGGGTTATAACAATGCCTTTTTAAAGACTGGCAGATCATATTTTGATTAGTCTGTTATACAAAAAATTAAATCCTCTGATCCTATTTTTAATGTAATTTTTATTTAATCACGTAGGATAATATTCAAGTTCTAAGACAGATAATGTGCATTTTATAAGTATTCTCTTAGCTCTGTTCATATCCATGATAGAAATCCTGACCTGCCTGAGTCCAGGCAGGGTATGGTTATTGAATGACTTGAAAAGGAGGAATTTGTTTATCTCTTACTAATGTGAAAGTATGTGAGCCACTTTCACTTATGGCCCTGGTGCCTTTTTGCACATGTGTAATGGCTTTGAATTAGGCATGGAGTTCCTCCAAGGTAGCCACTCTTTTCTGCTTTCATCCTGACTCACCTGGGCAGGTGTGAGCTGTGCGGAGAAGCTGCTCAGGGCAGTCAGTCCTCGGCAACCCACTCACCTTTCCCACTGAGGTCCTTTCAGGAAAACCAGAGAAAGGAGGGGGACAGGAATATGGTTTAGGTCTTTTGAAAATAGGTCATTTGTATTTACAAGTTTTTTTTTGTTCTTTTGTTGTTGTTGTTTGCCTATTCTAATAGGTATCGAGCAACAATTGTGATGTATGTGCATTACAGTCACTGTTAGCTAAGTTACTTTATTAAACAATGTCTGCATCTAAAGTCCCTAGTTAGCCTATTCAGGCTTTAAATTGCCTGAGATGTTCAAAATGCATATCAAGAGGGCTGCTCACTTTCTTTTATTTCATTGAAAGATGTCCTACACTGTTCTTAGAGGAAAAACAGTTTTGGTAGTGGGTGTTTGTAGTGTGAGAATTTTTAGGAATTGTGGGTAATTAGTTCCAGCAATTTCTTCTCACTAGTTTCCTTTACAAGTTTGTTTGTTTGTAAATTCATGTAACCACATGCTCTCTGCTTCCTGGAATTGACATCAAATTCGGATTCTGTCTCTTGATAAGCATGCCATAAGGATAGAGTGAGAACTTTCACCTACACTTTGGAAAGATGGCTGGTCCCTGCTCCTCTGTGTGCAAAAGCTGAACACAGCAATCACAGGGTGGGGGAATGAGGGAGAGGAAGAGAGGAAGGGAAGAAGAGAGGGCAGCACATTTCATAGGTCATCCTTACCTATCTGAGGTTTCCAAGCATAAAATCCATTTATTTCTATGTTAAAAACAGTGATCATCGAAGTGGCAGGTCTTAGATGTGAGATATGAATGATTCAAACCTTAGCTGTACTTAGTTTGATTCACAAAATCCCAAATAAGAAACATCGGTTATATAGAAATAGGGCAAACTTGCTTGTTTTATGACTACACTGCTTATTTTTCTTTCCTAAGAATTGCTTTCCATCTCTAGTATAATGGTTTGGTTGAAAATTGATTGGCTACCATGTTACATTTGCCTGGGGTGTTTTGTGTCATCAACTTCATTATCTCAAGCTGTATTTTTTTCCCGCATGGAATAGTTTAAAAGAATATTAAAGTTGAAAGGGACCTTAAAATCCATTTGTCCAATCTGAGTCTTTTTTTAGATGAATAAAGTAGGATACAAACAAGGTAAGTGGCTTATGCAAGCCCCCACTGATCCTCAAGGCAGACCTGATAGAGTCTGGTCCTCCATCCTTTATTCCACATTCATGTTTTAGTTCTCTGATGATTCTTCCGATATTTAAGGGCTCGGATCCATCTACAAATGAATTAGAATTTTAATTTCCCTTGTTGGTGGCTTTATTCTTTTGAGCAGTGGGTCATCTTATCTTAAACTAAACTCTTGAACAAAAACTAACTCCTAATATAATACTGCAAGTGAAATTAACTTGGTGTCTTATTTATAGATGATGCTAGTAACAGTGACTGTCACTGACTCAAAAACCAGCCAACAATATTTTTTGTATCACCTCCCATTTGCTCTGTGGTTTGCAAATACAGCCACTTCTGCCAATGAATATCCCTTCAGGAGACTTAAAGTGGCATAAGTCTATCAGGAATATTAGAATTAGGAGGATCCTTGGAGTTCAGTTAGGGAGCCCTGCTATTTCATATAGGAAGTTCTTTCTCAGCACCCCTGCTATATGGACCTCCAGCTCTTATTTATATCCTTCCAGTATGAACACATTCATTTCCAGACTAGGCAAGTCATTGAATAAGCCTATGTCTCTTTTAAACAAGCTCTAAATTTTATGTTAAGTTGTTTGCGTATTCCAACAAATACTGTAATATGCTCAAAATTGTATCTTGACCCAGATAAACATAGACTCTATTATATTTAATGTGCAATAAGATTTCACGCCTCCCCTCTCTTCACATTATTCTTTTGCCGACATAACATATGGTATGTGGAGGTGAGTAATTCCTTCAATGCTATTTTTGTTTTAACTACACAAACCCAGAAGAGCTCTGCATTGGGCCCACATCCATTTGGTAATTTTTCTTTTTTTCCTTCTTTCTTTTTAAATTTCTTAAAGGTCACCAAATCTCCCATTTATTTAATGAGAAATACATACTGTGCTTTGTGTTTGCATGATGTAGTGGACATCTATTTGTCTGTCTTGAAAATCTTTTTTTCCCCCTGGGAGGAACAGTTCTCATATTTAAAATATTCCTGTTTCTATTCCAATTTGGTCATTATTGATTAATCAGAACTGACATAACTATATTATACCATTGCCTTGGCTATGGTGATTGGTCTGGCAATGGACACATAAACCAAGCTGGGTCAATGAGAGCGCTCCTCTGGGAGCTTGCAAATTCAACTCAGTGCCCTTTATCACATGGAAAAAAACAGTCTGGAATAGGAGAGAATCAAGTAAAAGAGATGAGAATAAAAGAGCAAGAGACCTTTCACAGTTTATTGTTTTTTTTTTTTTTTAAGTTTAGCGTTTTTGTTTTTTTTAAATATTTTATTGATTGATTGATTGATTGATGCCGGGTCTTAGTTGCGGCAGGTGGGCTCCTTAGTTGCAGACTGTGGGATCTTCGTTGTGGCATGCGGGATCTTTTTAGTTGTGGCATGCAAGCTCTTAGCTGCAGCATGTGGGATGTAGTTCCCTGACCAGGGATCAAACCCGGGCCCTCTGCATTGGGAGTGCGGAGTCTTAACCACCGTGCCACCAGGGAAGTCCCCCTCTCACAGCTTTGTAGTCACCAGTCCAGACCTTGGGGTCTCTAGGGCTGCCCACATTGAATTTCACATAGCTAGAAAGGACCAGAACCAAAATTGGAACTCAGATCAGCTCGTTTCTAGTTTGATCGTGTGGGTAATTTTTTTAATTTGGAAAATATTATTGTTTGGTATTCTCATCGATAGAAATAAGTGCCAGAGGTAGAAACTAGATTCTTTCAATTAAAGTTCCTACTCTCCAAAAAAGTAATTTTCTTAATGGGATTAAGGAACTCTGTGACTTTAGAGGAATCATGTGGATCTCTATGCTTCTTCAGTTTCTTATTTGTAAAGTGAGGGTACTCCATCCCAGTGCAGAGGACCAGAGACCCTCAGAGAGGATCCATTGACAGTTCTAGATACAGTATGTAGAGCTGTGTATCTCAGGGCACCACACAGCCAAAGCAGGTGGAGGAAGGAGATGGCCAGTAGACAGATTTGAGCAGAAGACATGATTTCACCTAGCAGCATAACTGCTGTGCATTTAACATTCTCTGCCCTCACTTTCTGTTCAGAGTTAAATCTTGTTTGAGAGGGGGGCACACAACTTCCCTATCCACATCTCACTGGAGTTCTGCCACCAGTATCTATAGATGCATAAAAGAGGGTTTGGATACACACAAGACAATTCTTTCTCATCAGTATATGCCCTAAAACTAGGTGGTGTAGAATACCAAGTACAGGACAGTGAGTCTCCCGAAAGGACATGCATGTGTGTGTGCGCACGTGTGTGTGTGTGCATGTGCATGTGTGTGCATGAGAGAGAGCACTCCCCCAACTCACACACGGGACTTATATAGATATTTGTGAGGTCAAAAACAACACCCTTTCTTAACCCTAAGGCAATACCTATTTCTCCAGGCAGGCTGTGTCCTGCTGGTTAAGGATGTGGGACCTGGGTGAGACTACCTGAGTTGGAATCATTGATAAGTGAACTTGGCAAGTAAATCTGTCTGTGCCTCAGTTTCCTCATCTATGAAATTGGGTCAATAATTACCCATCTCTTAGTGTGGGTTATTGTGAATTGAATGACGTAATACAGTACTAAGTGCTTGACACATCGTGAGCACTTAGTAAATGTTAATAGAAGAAAGCCTTATTCATAAAGGTATTAAGTAAAGCACAATGGATAGTTATGAATGGCAGGCTAAGGAGCTTACATTCATTGTGCAGGCACTGGGGCGCTATTGTAGGTTTTCAAGTAGAAGTAGAGCCAGCAAAGAGCTGTACTTTAGGGAGATTAGTATGGTATTAGTATATAAAAGGGATTAGAGGTAGAGACATAAATAAAAGGGCAGATACGGCAGTTGTGGGAAAACATAGGTGTGAACAGAAAAAAATATATTCGACACACTGAGTTTGTGTTGCCAGGAAGATGTCCAAGGAGAACCGTAAGGAGGCAGCTTGAAATATGGAAGTTGGAATTGTGGAAAGGGGATAGGATTCAAGAGATTTGGAAGATGTGTATATAGATTTGATGGATGAATCATGGGACTAGATGACCTTGGTAAGAAAGAGTGGTCTTTTGACTCTGTCTTATGCTGACTATTCTTGGGACCAAATGAGGAAAACTGATTAAACATACAATTCTAATGATGTAACAGAGAGTGTCAACAGATAGAGGAATCAATCCTGTGGATACCTTAATAAGGGAATTTGTAATGAGTACTGAATGGATTGCCCATTTGATTAATTTCTTATAATGCTGATATAAAAGATTAATTGCAAGTTGATTATGCAAAGGAAATGCAACTCAAAATAGGTGTTAGGATTCAAAAGTTGGATTTTTATTGGTGTTGTACTTTCGGTTGTGGTGTCCTGGAGAGAAAGCGACTTCTAAATGAGTTTCGAAAGAGGGGATACTAGTATGTGCTGCAACATGGAAGAACCTCAAAACATGCTAAATGAAAAAGCTAGACTCAAAAGACCATGTACTGATGCAGACGGGCACAAGGTTTCCTGATGGGGTGATAGAAATGTTTGAAAAATTAGACTGCTATAATGGTTGTACAGTTCTGTAAACTTACTTAGAAACCATTAAATTGATCTTTAAAAAGATAGAGTGATAGGCACTCAAATGAATATATGTAAGATTTTTGTTTTTGTTTTAGCAGCTCCCAAATGAGCAATCAGAGTTTATTTTCCACTATGGAATGTCCTAGGCATTAGCTTAATCAAGAAGTGTTTGTTAAGTCCCAACTCAGAAAAAAAGCAAATCAAATATGGAATACAGAGTGATTCACCATGATGCCAGAGGGAAACACTCCCAGTGGTATTTTAGAGTATATAACAGAATTGATTATATGGCTTTTTTATTTGAAGTGTTAGAATTCCACTCCGATATCTCATTAACTATTACATAAGCTTAGAGCCAAGAAGCTTTTCTGAAACATTGAACCATAGAACTGAGCACTTTGGGTCAGTAGATTTGAACTAAATATCAGCACTTAGGTCTATAGTTATGTAGAAATTGAGTTGGACTTCAGTTAACATACTAATATACCTTGGAAGTGTATTACTTAATATACTAATATACCTTTGAAGATCTCTGTTCTAGAAACTGCCTGAACCGAGTCCAAAATACTATGGCTAAACAGATTATCATAATTAAGTCATTTTAAATTTATTTATTTAAATTAAGTAATATTTAAGGTAGAGTATAATGCTTGAATTTTCTCCTTTACTTCCCTACCCTGCCAAGAATAGGAAGACAACTTATGGTAAGCACCCCATCATTTTTATTCGTTCAGCAAATATTGATGATACTCTTCACATGCCAGGCGTCATTCTAGGTGCTTGGGATTGGGTGGTACAAAAGACAGAGAAGGTCCTTGCTTTATTGGAACCAGAAATCTAACGGGGGAACAAAAAATAAAGAAAGCATGTCGGGTACAGTGGAGAAAATCAAAGTTTTACAGGCTAGAGTTTTAGAGGTAGTAAAGGGGGTGCGTGTCTTAGCTAAGGTGATCTCTCTTTGAGAACTAGATGTTTGGGCTGACTCTGATAGAAGAGACAGAGCCACCTTGTGATAATCTGCATAGAACCCAGGGCATAAAACCCTCCAGTATTAGAAATGTGTTTATTCATTTTCATACAGCGCTTGCATTGACATCTTCTGAATGAGATGTTTCCTTAGCCTTCATTTGTAAAATCAGTTGTTTGGAATTGCGAATGCATTTTTCCCTAGATTTCAAGCTACGCCTGACCCTAAAGGCCTTTGCAATATTTCACTAACAGGTAAAGTATGGCTGTGGCCAAAGGAGGGGTAGTTAGTGGAGAAAACCTTAATTTTGCTGAAAAAGGTAGGGCTGCAGTTGCCTTTCATGTATAGGAGTCTTCTGTTAGAAGACTTCTGCCAAGTTAAGGGATGCCTAAAGTGGCAGCAGTGTTTTGGAGGAATGAGAAAATAGTTTGCTTTACCTTTAGATTAGTGTCACTTGATTCTAAACATCCATTGAGCACATTTCTTAACCTAAAAGTGTACTTGCCACGTAATCAGAGGATACTCTATCCTCTGTATGCTTGTTTTATAGTTTCTTGTTCTTTTTCTGTAAGACAAAAATATATCCCACTTCTCCCTGGTCTTTGAAAATCACCACAGTATAGATACTGAACGGCTTGTGCATTTTATAGGAAACATTATACGTCAAAGAAATTTTTTCCAGAGAGTGAGCAGAGTTGTACAGGGTCTTTGGGTTACAGCCCATAGCATTGCCAGTCTCTGTGCTTTATGGAGAATTGGACCCTTTACATTTCTGTTGTTTATTATTTTACTAGCAGTAGATAGCCAGGGAATTTTATATTGCTTGTTGGAATATTAAGTTGTTTTCCAGATGAGTTACTATTTGTTAACTATGATTTATAGGATAATTTTTTATATTTAGAAATACATTCAGTGTAAGATTTAAAATATTTTTCTGTTTTCTGGTGATTGTCTGAATTGCTTTTCTGGAGATGTGTCAAACCAACAAACTTAAAACTTATGCCTGATTTCGATGCTGTGATGAGCGCTTTGTGAAAAGAGGTGCTTCTGATCACTGCAGAGCTGGTCTTACGTTTTCATGTTGCTCTTCTGCTGGTGGTGGTATGTGAATCATGAATTTGCAGATGTGGAAAATATTTGATTTGTGAAGCCCCATTTTTGAGATAAAACTAAGCACATGTCATATGCACTGGTTAAATGTCAAATGTAACCAGTATAGAATGTGAAGCCAACAGTGGCATCTTGCTGATTCTAAAAATTGAATGTAGGTTAACAAATAGCCACAGTGGAGAGCTTTGCAGTCACAGTTGTGGCTAACTTTTTTTTTTTTTTAACATCTTTATAGGAGTATAACTGCTTTACAGTGGTGTGTTAGTTTCTGCTTTATAACAAAGTGAATCAGCTATATGTATACATATAGTGCCATATCCCCTCCCTCTTGCGTCTCCCTCCCACCCTCCCTATCGCACCACTCTAGGTGGACACAAAGCACTGAACTGATCTCCCTGTACTATGCGGCTGCTTCCCACTATCTGTTTTACATTTGGTAGTGTATATATGTCTATGCCACTCTCTCACTTTGTCCCAGCTTACCCCCTCCCTTTCCAATCCAAGAACATGGTATATCTCTCCATCTGTTTGTATCATCTTTAATTTCTTTCATCATTTTCTTATAGTTTTCTACATACAGGTCTTATGTCTCCTTAGGTAGGTTTATTCCTAGATATTTTATTCTTTTTGTTGCAATGGTAAATGGGAGTGTTTCCTTAACTTCTCTTTCGGATTTTTCATCACTAGTGTATAGGAATGCAAGAGATTTCTGTGCATTAATTTTGTATCCTGCAACTTTACCAAATTCATTGATTAGCTCTAGTAGTTTTCTGGTAGCATCTTTAGGATTCTCACTGTATAGTATCATGTCATCTGCAAACAGTGACAGTTTTACTTCTTCTTTTCCGATTTGGATTCCTTTTATTTCTTTTTCTTCTCTGATTGCTGTGGCTAACACTTCCAAAACTATGTTGAATAATAGTGGTGAGAGTGGGCAACCTTGTCTTGTTCCTGATCTTAGAGGAAATGTTTTCAGTTTTTCACCATTGAGAATGATGTTGGCTGTGGGTTTGTCACATATGGCCTTTATTATGTTGAGGTAAGTTCCCTCTATGCCTACTTTCTGGAGGGTTTTTATCATAAATGGGTGTTGAATTCTGTCAAAAGCTTTTTCTGCATCTATTGAGATGATCATATGGTTTTTATCCTTCAGTTTGTTAATATGGTGTATCACATTGATTGATTTGCGTATGTTGAAGAATCCTTGCATCCCTGGGATAAACCCCACTTGATCATGGTGTATGATCCTTTTAATGTGCTGTTGGATTCTGTTTGCTAGTATTTTGTTGAGGATTTTTGCATCTATGTTCATCAGTGATATTGGCCTGTAGTTTTCTTTCTTTGTGACATCTTTGTCTGGTTTTGGTATCAGGGTGATAGTGGCCTCATAGAATGAGTTTGGGAGTGTTCCTCCCTCTGCTATATTTTGGAAGAGTTTGAGAAGGATGGGTGTTAGCTCTTCTCTAGATGTTTGATAGAATTCGCCTGTGAAGCCATGGTCCTGGGCTTTTGTTTGTTGGAAGATTTTTAATCACAGTCTCAATTTCAGTGCTTGTGATTGGTCTGTTTATATTTTCTATTTCTTCTGGTTCAGTCTCAGAAGGTTGTGCTTTTCTAAGAATTTGTCTGTGTCTTCCAGGTTGTCCATTTTATTGGCATATAGTCACTTGTAGTAATCTCTCATGATCCTTTGTATTTCTGCAGTGTCAGTTGTTACTTCTCCATATTCATTTCTAATTCTGTTGATTTGAGTCTTCTCCCTTTTTGTCTTGATGAGTGTGGCTAATGGTTTATCTTCTCAAAGAACCAGCTTTTAGTTTTATTGATCTTTGCTCTCATTTCCTTCATTTCTTTTTCATTTATTTCTGATCTGATCTTTATGATTTATTTCCTTCTGCTAACTTTGGGGTTTTTTTGTTCTTCTTTCTCTAATTGCTTTAGGTGTAAGGTTAGGTTTATTTGAGATGTTTCTTGTTTCTTGAGGTAGGATTGTATTGCTATAAACTTCCCTCTTAGAACTGCTTTTGCTGCATCCCATAGGTTTTGGGTCATTGTGTTTTCATTGCCATTTCTTTCTAGGTATTTTTTGATTTCCTCTGATTTCTTCAGTGATCTCTCGGTTATTTAGCAGTGTATTGTTTAGCCTCCATGTGTTTGTATTTTTTACAGATTTTTTTCCTGTAATTGATATGTAGTCTCATAGCCTTGTGGTCGCAAAATATACTTGATACGATTTCAGTTTTCTTAAATTTACCAAGGCTTGATTTGTGACCCAAGATATGATCTGTCCTGGAGAATGTTCCATGAGCACTTGAGAAGAAAGTGTATTCTGTTGTTTTTCGATGGAATGTCCTATAAATATCAATTAAGTCCATCTTGTTTAATGTATCATTTAAAGCTTGTGTTTCCTTATTTATTTTCATTTTGGATGATCTGTCCATTGGTGAAAGTGGGGTGTTAAAGTCGCCTAGTATGACTGTGTTACTGTCGATTTCCCCTTTTATGGCCGTTAGCATTTGCCTTATGTATTGAGATGCTCCTGTGTTGGGTGCATAAATATTTACAATTGTTATATCTTCTTCTTGTATTGATGCCTTGATCATTATGTAGTGTCCTTCTTTGTCTCTTGTAACAGTCTTTATTTTAAAGTCTATTTTGTCTGATATGAGAATTGCTACTCCATTTTCTTTTGATTTCCATTTGCATGGAATATCTTTTTCCATCCCCTCACTTTCAGTCTATATGTGTCCCTAGGTCTGAAGTGGGTCTCTTGTATAAACAGCATATATACGGGTCTTGTTTTTGTATCCATTCAACCAGTCTGTGTCTTTTGGTGGGAGCATTTAATCCATTTACATTTAAGGTGGTTATCGATATGTATGTTCCTATTACCATTTTCTTAATTGTTTTGGGTTTATTATTGTAGGTCTTTTCCTTCTCTTGTGTTTCCTGCCTAGAGAAGTTCCTTTAGCATTTGTTGTAAAGCTGGTTTGGTGGTGCTGAATTCTCTTAGCTTTTGCATGTCTGTAAAGGTTTTAATTTCTCCATCGAATCTGAATGAGATCCTTGCTGGGTAGAGTAATCTTGGTTGTAGGTTTTTCCCTTTCATCACTTTAAATATGTCCTGCCACTCCGTTCTGGCTTGCAGAGTTTCTGCTGAAAGATCAGCTGTTAACCTTATGGGGATTCCCTTGTATGTTAATTGTTGCATTTCCCTTGCTGCTTTTAATATTTTTTCTTTGGATTTCATTTTTGATAGTTTGATTAATATATGTCTTGGCATGTTTCTGCTTGGATTTATCCTGTATCGGACTCTCTGCATTCCTGGACTTGATTGACTATTTCCTTTCCCATATTAGGGAAGTTTTCAACTATAATCTCTTCAAATATTGTCTCAGTCCGTTTTTTTTCTCTTCTTCTTCTGGGACCCCTGTACTTTGAATGTTGGTGCGTTGAATGTTGTCCCTGAGGTCTCTGAGACTGTCCTCAATTCTTTTCCTTTTTTTTCCCCTTATTTTTCTTTGCAGTAGTTATTTCCACTGTTTTATCTTCTAGGTCACTTATGCGTACTTCTGCCTCAGTTATTCTGCTATTGATTCCTTCTAGAGAATTTTTAATTTCATTTATTGTGTTGTTCATCACTGTTTGTTTGCTCTTTAGTTCTTCTAGGTCCTTGTTAAATGTTTCTTGTATTTTCTCCATTCTATTTCCAAGATTTGGGATCATCTCTCCTATCATTACTCTGAATTCTTTTTCAGGTAGACTGCCTAATTCCTCTTCATTTGTTTGGTCTGGTGGGTTTTTATCTTCCTGCTTCATCTGGTGTGTATTTCTCTGTCTTCTCATTTTGCTTAACTTACTGTGTTTTGGGTCTCCTTTTTACAGGCTGCAGGTTTGTAGTTCCCATTGTTTTTGGTGTCTGCCCCCAGTGGCTAAGGTTAGTTCAGTGGGTTGTGTAGGCTTCCTGGTGGAGGAGACTGGTGCCTGTGTTCTGGTGGATGAAGCTGGATCTTGTCTTTCTCGTGGGCAGGACTGCATCCAGTGGTGTGTTTTGCGGTGTCTGTGAACTTATTATGATTTTAGGCAGCCTCTCTGCTAATGGGTGGAGTTGTGTTCCTGTCTTGCTAGTTGTTTGGCGTAGGGTGTCCAGCACTGTAACTTGATGGTTGTTGAGTGGAGCTCTGTCTTAGCATTGAGATGGAGATCTCTGAGAGAGCTTTCGCTGTTTGATATTATGTGGGGTGAGAGGTCTCTTGTGGGCCAATGTCCTGAACTCGGCTCTCCCACCTCAGAGGCTCAGGCCTGACACCCAGCCGGAGCACCAAGACCCTCTCAGCCACACAGCTCAGAAGAAAAGAGAGAAAGAAAAAAAAGATAGAAAGAAAAAATAAAATATAGTAAAATAAATAATGTTATTAAAATAAAAAATAAATAAAATTATTAAAAATAGAAAAGTAATAAAAAAACAGAAAAGAAAAAAAGAAGAGAGCAACCAAACCAAAAGCAAATCCACCAGTGGTAACAAGTGCTAAAAACTGTACCAAAAAAAAAAAAAAATGGACAGACAGAACCCTAGGGCAAATGGTAAAAGGAAAGCTATACAGACAAAATCACACAAAGAAGCATACATGTAAACACTCACAAAAAGAGAAAAAGGAAAAAATAAATATATATATGTAAAAGAAAGGAAGAGAACAACCAAATGAATAAACAAATCTACCAGTGATAATAAGCTCTAAATACTAAACTAAGATAAACATAAAACCAGAAACAAATTAGATGCAGAAAGCAAACCCCAACTCTACAGTTGCTCCCAAAGTCCACTGCCTCAATTTTGGGATGATTCGTTGTCTATTCAGGTATTCCACAGATGCAGGGTACATCAAGTTGATTGTGGAGATTTAATCTGCTGCTCCTGAGGCTTCTGGGAGAAATTTCCCTTTTTCTTCTTTGTTTGCACAGCTCCTGGAGTTCAGCTTTGGATTTGGCCCCACCTCTGCGTGTCATCTGCGGGTGTCTGTTCTTCGCTCAGACAGGACGAGGTTAAAGGAGCAGCTGCTTCGGGGGCTCTGGCTTACTCAGGCTGGAGGGAGGGAAGGGTACGGATGCGGGGCGAGCCTGCGGTGGCAGAGGCCAGCGTGACGTTGCACCAGCCTGAGGCGTGCTGTGCGTTCTCCCGGGGAATTTGTCCCTGGATCACGGGACCCTGGCAGTGGCGGGCTGCACAGGCTCCTGGGAGGGGCGGTGTGGAGAGTGACCTGTGCTCGCACACAGGTTTCTTGGTGGTGGCAGCAGCAGCGTTAGCGTCTCATGCCCATCTCTGGGGTCCATGCTGATAGCCACGGCTCACGCCCATCTCTGGAGCTCGTTTAAGCGGTGCTCTGAATCCCCTCTCCTCGCGCACCGGGAAACAAAGAGGCAAGAAAAAGTCTCTTGCCTCTTCGGCAGCTGCAGACTTTTTCCCGGACTCCCTCCCAGCTAGCTGTGGTGCACTTAGCCCCCTTCAGGCTGTGTTCACACAGCCAACCCCAGTCCTCTCCCTGCGATCCGACCAAAGCCCAAGCCTCAGCTCCCAGCCCCACCCGCCCCAGCGGGTGAGCAGACAAGCCTCTCGGGCTGGTGAGTGCTGGTCGGCAGCGATCCTCTGTGCGGGAATCTCTCCGCTTTGCCTTCCGTACCCCTGTTGCTGCGCTCTCCTCCATGGCTCCGAAGCTTCCCCCTCCGCCACCCGTAGTCTCTGCCCGCGAAGGGGCTTCCTAGTGTGTGGAAACCTTTCCTCCTTCACAGCTCCCTCCCACTGGAGCAGGTCCCATCCCTATTCTTTTGTCTCTGTTTTTTCTTTTGTCCTTTGCCCTATCCAGGTACGTGGGGAGTTTCTTGCCTTTTGGGAAGTCTGAGGTCTTCTGCCAGCGTTCAGTAGGTGTTCTGTAGGAGCTGTTCCACGTGTAGATGTATTTCTGATGTATTTGTGGGGAGGAAAGTGATCTCCACATCTTACTTCTCCGCCATCTTGAAGGTCTCCCTGCAACACTTGTTTTTATAAACTGTGGTTGGCAAAAAATATTAACGTGTGGAAAAAATTAATTTTGCAAGTATTTTGAAGACATGAATATGAACTTACTTTGCTCAGTGAGTTTCACCCTGCCTAGAATCATGATCACTTTTAAGGGAGCAGCTGTCAAAATTTATGGTGAGAAATACAGGTGCTCAGCTGCTGGTTATAAATTTCCACTTTATGGATTTACAGTGGCCTTTCATTATTGGAATAGAGTTGGGGAATTCCCAGCACCTAAGAACTACTGTTTATGGCTCAGTTTTCCTACCAATAGCAAGTTTTCATGACTTACAGGAACGAACACCCCTTTCATTCTTTAAAATCTCGAAGCGTTTGTGTAATGGTGTATTTAGAACCATTTGGAAGGTGATCAGGCATGAAAGGAAACTTAGAGCAAAGAAGAACTATTGGGATCTTCTAGTCCAGCTCTCTGACGCTACATTTGATGAATAGTCTTAACAACATAGGAATTTGCTCAGTAATTGTTTTCTAAGGCTTAAAGAGAGAAAATATTTAACTCGGGGGCACATAGTCTGCTAAGAATAGGACTGACGTAAGTATTTATGTCTCTTAACTTGGTGTATTTTTAATCTTATCTTTCTCTAAACCTTTCCCATTGAGTCAAAGATTGTCTTCAAGTGAATCTCCATCCCACCCCAATCCCGAGGGTTAGATCTGGGGGCACCTATATATAAACAAATGATGCCTTACTTAGTCTGTCAGTTTGTAATTACCTATATGTCTCTCCTGTGAGTACCACTATTTATATTCCAGCACCTAGGACAGTGCCTGGCTGCCTGGTACATTCTGGGCCGTCAGTAGATGTTTCTTGCTTAAAAACCTGTGGAGACTGATTCCCATGAGCCACCCACAGACACCCATCTTATTCTTCTATAGTAACTTACTCATAAATCCATAATGATTAGGAAGTTTAGAAAATAATACTCTTTGGTGGGAAGAATTTGCATTTGCCCTATCTGTAATTCTGATACTACCCCTCTGTAACTCCACGTAGCATAAGATAGCACAGCTCTTACAACAAATTTTTAAGAGAATCTAAATGCAAAGAAAATGTAAGGGGAAAAGAAATGTTTGTATTTTATAATATTTTATAGACCTATCTTCTTTTTTTCAACATACGCTTGTTACACACTTCTTGAGGCTTGGTCTTCTGGGGTTAGTGCATGCTGGGCCCTGTGCTAAGCACTTACATGAGTTATTCATTTTCACAAATTGAGAAGATATTATCTGTGAGACAGATATTATCATCCTTATTTTCCATAAAACCAGGGCCAAATGAGCTTAATTATCTGAGCTGTTAGATGTTATTAGCGAATGTTCATTAGGCAGTTACTGTGTGCTGAGAGTGGAGCCAAGTGCATCCCATCTCCCACCTACTATGCTGTGTGCCTTCCTCCCCCGTGGTGCTGTTTGTGGATGCTGTTGTGATAGGAAACTCTACCCTTTTGATAGGTTGATGAACTCCTGGGTCATCTTGGACATAATTCCAAGTCTCCAAAGGTAAAAAGACAGCAAAAGCAACTGCTGTCGTGACTGTCTTTGTAACAAGGTAAATTTTCTCCTCAGTCCTGTTCATTCAACCATTTTGAAATCAGTTGTGCTTTGAACAGGTTTATTTGCCATATTACATTCTGGTGTAACTTTGTGAGGCGTGTGTGTGTGTATTCTTCCCCACTGAATCTAAAATTAGGAAATGATGTATATAATTCACAGCATATTTGGATTAGAAGAAAACTTACAATCACCAAAGTGAGCAAACATATCCAATCTAGGGTGGGGTCCTTGACTAAGCCTTGTTCATAATCCCACAGAAGCATAGAAGTGACAGCAGGAGGGCTGGGACACATTTGGTCATCTGAATATGAATGCATGTTGTGTCTATGCTACCTAAAATGCAGATTATTAAAAGTTAAACTGTCCAAAACCAGTGCATCTGTATGAATAAAAATGTGAATATGGGTATAAATCTGTCATAAAAACAAAGAGTTCTCTTAGGGGTTCCAAATAAATCCTAGAATTTATGAGAGTTAGAAAATGATATAGGAACTAGTTTTCTTTATTTATTTTCTCTATTACTAAGTCACACATGAATCATATCCCACCCAGATAAAATACTCATCTGTGAAGTTTGCTGATGGGAAATATTAATCAAGTAGAGTGAAGTTATTTACTATAAGGTATAAATTTTAGGAATGGGTAATATTCTGGTACTTGACAATGGTGATCAAGGAACTCTCAGTGCCAGGTTACATCATTTATATTATCCAGTTTGAGCTTGACTCTATCAAAGTATCATCCTTGGGGTTTTGTAAATGTCTCAAATAATTAGCTGTTTATTCTTTTTTTTTTTCATTTGCAAGTTTTCTGTTTTTTAGTTAATTTTTTTTTCCTTTAAGTTGCAAGTTTCCCAAGTCATCAGAAATTAAAATACTTTATTAACTTGACAGGGATCTCTTAGTTTGAAATATAACAGTAAACCTCAGAAATGACCTGATATTACTTAGAATTATGTAATGTTAAAAGCAAAGTATAAATTTTAAGTTATATAGCGAAAAGTTATAGGGAAGTGTATCATTTTTTAAGGTGATCAATCAGTTATTTTGAATTGTTAAGACACTGGGCAACTTTTAATAATATCAGGTTTTCTCTCTCTATTTTTATATCCTCTTCTTTTCAGAAATCTCATTAAATCCCCCTTTTCAACCTCTCCCTCACCATCAAACCTGAATGTTAAACTCACCAGGCCCTTCGGTCCCTACCTGTCCCCTCCCCCTGTCAGAATGTCGCTGACTTCTCATTCTTTCATTAGGAGTCCAGTTCCCCTTCAGTATCTGTCTCCCCTGGACTGCAGCCTCACGTGCCTGCCTGTGCTTGGTCTTAGTGACACCAACCCAACTGTGGTCTTTACTCCTGCTCTCAGGTCGCTGACCTGGTTGGAGAAAAAAGACTGTACAGCCATGGAGGTTGGCTGCATTACAACTTGATGAGTTCCAGCCTTAGCTGGGCTTTCAACACTAGTCATCAGTCTTTCTTGATCTCTAGCCACTCTCTTACCCTTTCCCCAAGCAATTATTCCCCTATTGTACCTCTCTTCTGAAGTCCCAACCTGCTCTTCCCCTCCCTAAACACACTCTCAACCAAAGACATAGACTACTTCTCAGTTTTCTTGACTCTGCTTCCCCACCTCCCCCCACCTCCCAAATATCTTTTACAACAACAACAAAAAATTCCACATATATAGCTTGGACTTTGTCATCCCCAAAGCACAAAGAAGGTGCTCAGTTAATATTAGACTGATGGATGCCTCAGGGTCCTCTGGATTCCACACCTGCCGCTTCCCTGAAAGTGATCCAGCAAAGATCATGAGTGGCCTCCTGAATGTACATTTAGCAGCCTTTAAAACTTCTTAACGTTGTTGATCTTTCTGTAGCATTTGACAGTTGGTCATCATTTTGGTTTTTGAGTCTTTTCTCTCTTGACTGCTCCATCTTTTTCCTGGTTCTTCTCCTCTCTTCTGATCACCTATTTCTGCTCCCCCTTTTCCTGGCTTTTTTGCTTTCCCCCCTCTTGTAAACTCTTCCTGGGCAATCTCTGTCTGCCTCTTCTTTGTAGTTTAGATGGCACGAATGAGATCATACTGCCAACTGTCATCTGGATACTCCATCGCCTCAGATTTCAGCATTTCCTAAACTGAAACCTGTACCTTATCTCCCACCCCACACGTTTGTTCCACCTTCCTTCTTTCTTTTAAAGGCACAGTCCTCTAAAAATTCGTCCAAAATAAGAAGCTCAAAATCATTCCTCACCCTACCTTCTCTACATTTTTCAATTATATTTTATCTACTTCATCTACTTCATACTTTATCTTTGTATTCCCTCTGCACCTGGGCTAGCCCATAGAGCTTAATAAATGTTTAATTTAATTTTTTTTTCACACCAAAATGTAGACAACATAATAGTGGATTCCAAGGGACTTGTCTACAACTTTGATGTATATATTAATATTTAGGCCTACTGGAAAGATACGTGGCAGTTTATGATGGCTCGAGGCTAAAATTTTTCTGAGGTAATGTGTTCTATTAATGTCGTAGTATTTCAATTCATGATTTTGACCTTGTTCACTAAAAGCAAAGTGGCCAACTTGAGTCCCAAGAACCTGCGTAGCTGGAAATATTAGTTTGGAGTCGAGAATTCAATAACCATTGATTGCCTCAGTACAAAGCAGTTTATTGTTGATATCTTTTCCCTAAAATGGAGTCAATTATTCTTACCAATGCATTTTTATTAACGGACTGGCTATTTGGACTAAAATAATGAATTGAAGTGCAGGCGCATATTGAAAATTTGAAAAAGTGTTTTTCAGTGACCTCAAAATGTTGATCTAATAAATCAGAATATATCAGAGTAGGTTTAGTGAAGAAAGGCAATAGAAGTAATGAGAACGTGTAATTGATTCTAAATGGTAGCTCTAGATATTGTTTAAATTTAACATCAAAGCAAATTTTGTCTCTTTTTTTATAGAATGGAACTTTTTTGCTTACAAGAATCATTAATTGACCAAAATGTTTAGAATTTTCATGTTCTTTGTAATTTTCACTCAGTTTTTTAAACAATTAAAATAACTTTTCTCACAGAGAATAAATTTAAATGAAAGTATGAGAAATTTAAATTCAAGGGAGAAGTAATTCACATTGCATGGTTTTGGAAAGAATGATCAAGACCAAGCAACCTTTAGAGTGCAAATTTCAAATTTAAAGACATGTTTAAATAGTTAATAGAAAAGAAATTTTGCATGCTAGTAAACAAAAAATTAATTATGAATCATTCTTGTTTATTTTGTACTAAAGCCTGAATATTGTAGTTTTGCTAGTAAGCACTGCAGTAATTATACTTTTATTTTATTTCAGAATTTTACAGTACTTTTATGTCCATTTTACTTTGTGGTCCTTCTAGCAGTCTTACGAGTTGATAAATTAGCTGTTGTTATGTTATTCCCTACTTTATAGATGAGGGAAAAGAAAATAGTGGAAAATTAAATGGCTGTACAGTGTCACACAGTTAGTGAGTAGTGGCACTCCTCTTGATTCTTCTGGGCTTTTCTCCTTTCCTGAATGGACTTGGAGATCTATTGAAACAGCCTACCCTGCCCTATTTATCTTCCTGTGCCTGCAACATAACAGATGCATAAAGTGTATTTGTTGAACAGATTACTGTACGCTAGAATGGAATTTCAATTGTCAGTCTTTTAAAGAATCTTACTGCTCAAATATGATGTTTTATCAACCTAATAGTATTATGCTGTGCACTTGAAACCATTGAAACTGCATTTTTAAAGTCTTCTAAATGAAGTACTTTTTATAAATTGAGACTTGTCACAGGAAACATAACAAAGAGGAAAAGGATGAGTACTTTATTGTTAATCTCTTTGGGGTTAATTCCATTCTATTAGTTCTCTATGGCTGCATGACAAATTATCCCCAAATATAGCAGCTTAAAACAACAAACATTTATTATATCATAGTTCAGGTGGGTTGGAAATCTTGTGCATCAGCTGGGTCCTTGGGCTCACTGTGTCTCATAAAGCTGCAATCAAGGCATAGGCTGGACTGGGTGAGGATCCCCTTCCAAGCTCATTCATGGGGCTGTCGTCTCAGGTCCCTGCTGGCTGTTGCTTGGAGACATTAGTTTTTTCCCAAGTGGGCCATCTATTAGGTAGCTCAAAAATGGCAGCTGGTTTCCCTTAGAGCAAGTGAGCAGAGAGAGCATGAAAGGGCATGCCAGACAAAAGCGACAGTCTCTGTAACTTAATCTTGGAACTGACAACCCATCACTCTTGCCTTCTGTTCATTAGAGGACAGTCACCAGCTCAGCCCACACTGAAGACGATGGGATTACACCAGACTGTGAATACTAAGAGGCAGAATCATTGGAGGCATCTTAGGGCTGTGTAGCCCATTCATATGAAATGCTCTTGTTCAAATAGACTAAATCAGAAGTAAAATTCCGGTAGACTGACCTTCACCTTGTTCAGACTTTTGAAGGAAAATGTTAAAGAAACCCAGCTCAAACTGGCTTTAGACCTCCACCCTCAAAATCAATTTATTTGTTTATTTAACAAAATAGTCATGGGGTTGTCCTGACTTTAGGTCCAGCAGGGTTCTGTTTTGTTCTCCCAACACTCTGCTTTCTTAAATAGTCCTGAAGGGATTCTATTGGCCTGTCTTGTGCTTCGGGCTCATCCCTATGGTTATCGGGAATGGAATTCCCCAACTGACCAGTTCTGGCTTATCTACCAGGCCTGGAACCTGGGGGAAAGTGACAGGAGCAGAAACCCAAATCATATGAACTGCGAGAGGGGGAAAGAAGGATTGAGGTGCTGTCCTCACCATAAGTGTTTTGGCTAATGGGCAAGCAAACCAGCATTTGCTCTCATCCATCCTCGTTACGGCCCGACTTGTTCTCATTCATGCAATTTACTATGTTTGTGGAGGACCTAAAAATGTACAGGAGGGCAAATCTTACTTTGGTGGCAAGAATAAGTACTACCCTCCTGAACAAAAGAGTTTATGCTAAATAATTGTTTAAAGCTAACAACAAATGGCAATCCATAGTTTTGCAGTGTGTGTCCTATGGAAGCAAAATGTTTCCTAAACTTTTTTGTGTAACCTTTAATCATTACCGGAGCTCATCCCTGGGACTGAATCCAGTTCATCTATCTGGAGTTTAGCATGAATGCAAAGCCTTATTAATATGTTGACTCACAGAAAGCACAGGTGTGTGTGTGTGCCCGGATATTAATTGGGGTCAGCTGGGGCCACTGGGGGGTCGAATACTAGGTATCCAGGGTCACTGGTGTGTAAAATTAAACCTAAGAAGCTGTAGCTATGGCTTTATAGCAGCTTGTTGTTGTTTTGTTTGGGGCTTTTTTCCCCTCCTACTTTTACATATCTGAAAGATGAGACCTGAGGGATCGGCTGTGCTCTTTTTTAGAAAGAAAGTGGAAGTATTAGACTGCCACTGTGATTCAGTTAAACTGTATGAGGTTGATAGCAAGGCCAGTGATCATTTGTCAGATCTTGGAACCCTGTGGATCCATTTAAATGGGACTCTAGCATAAGCATGCCTGTGGGCTCCTCCTCTAGTCCCGTGAGGATCCCTGGGAGTCAGAATGTCCTGGACGGCCAGCCAGCCAAGGCTGTCACCATAGGACTTCAAGCAGCAGCACTTGCAGGCTGGACATTTGATGGGGAGACTGTCCAGCAACATTCATTCTTGAGTGCTTATTACTAGACATTGGGTAAGGCACTGGGGATGCTGGGGAAAACAGTGGTCCCTGTCTCTGTGTGATAAGAAATAAATCACATCTGCACTTGGGTTCAGGAGAGAAGAAAGCAGCTGCTTAACTGGCCCTGGATTAAATGGCCATGAAGGTGAACTTGCTTCCTGAAACCACCGTCCACAGCCCTCCTGCTGCCCAGTGGTTGCCGCTTGGTGCCCATGGTGATGTTCTTTCCAGGTCTGCTCACCAACAAAGTACTTATGGCCTCCGTGTGTCTCAGGTGTTTGGTTCCCGTGCCAGTTCAAAACTCCTCTGTCCTCTGTTCATCCATGAAGACTGATTTTTATTTTGCAAAGCAGGTCATCATATCCATCCTTCAGAGCGGATTTTGGTTTTCTCTACCCCTCCACCAACCATCCCCAAATTCCCAGTCTCCTTTACCTTCTCCCTAACACTTATCCCAGTCAAAAGATATCATCTCAACACCAAAACGTACTGTCGTTTGCTAAACCAAATTACTTTCTTTTTTTAAAACTCACAAGGTGTGTGATTGTCTGGTAACCCGTGTTATTATGGATGAGTTTTATGGTTTATTTTGCTTTTGTTTTTGTTTTTTTGCTGATTAACCCCAATAAATATTCAAATGTTGAGATTTCAGGCAACATAGGAGAGAGCGTTTGGACTGGATTGCTTTTACTAAATTTTGCTTCTAAGCGTATTCTATTTAGATACGAGGACACCTTGATGTGGGGAATCCTCAGACTCTTCCTGGAAACAGTTCCATCTCCGCAGCCTTCTTCCTTTGGCCAGTACTTAACTTTCCTCTACTTTCCTTTTTCCCGTATCCAGTTTCATCTTTGGTGTTTGAGGCCTATGCTGACTTAGTAGAATATTAAATAGCATAAACTCATAGAGCTGTGAAATTGCTTTAAATATCAGTCCTCGGGTGTGATAATCAAGAGAGCCAGAACGTGGAAGGGAGGGATGGGCCTGCTGCACTTGGGCTGGGCAGACCTCTCTAGAAACATTCTGCTGGCTTTGGGGAGATGTGGGCAAACTGAAGCAGTGCCAGAGAAGAATGACTAGATACAGGAACGGCACATATGGGCTGGCTGAAAGAACAGGTGTTCACCTTACTTAAGAGAAGACTTCGCAGAAAAATAGCAGAGAGGAGGTGGGAGGTACAGCAGTGCTGCCATGTGCAACCCCAGAATTTGCTCTGTGTGACCTTTAAAAACAAGGCTAAAACCAGTGTGTAGCTTTGAGGAAAGATTCTTTTTTCAGAAAACAAAATGGCATCTTTTCTGTGACCACTGTTAGCAGTGCAATGAAGGAAGGTATGCACAGAGAACCAAGATGACATCTAGCTTATATATTATGTGCTAACTCCACTCAGCTGGTGGAAGCTGGCTGTAGTAGTATAAGCAGCCTGGCCCTGGACATAGGAGTACAATGAACTTGGCTTTGAATGCCAGCTCAGCCCCTTCCACCTGGGTGACTTACCATCAGACTCTCAGTGGCCACACCTCTAAAAGGGGAATAGTAGTAGTACTTATCTCACTAGGAATATTGTGAGGCTATTAAAGGGGATGATGCATGTAAAGCAGTTAGTACAGTGCCTTACACGTACTATAAGTGATGCATGTTAGTATTGAAAAAGATTGTGAGGTCAGAGAAAGAAAGATTCTGAGATCATGGGAGGTGAGAAAGCAAGCCCTGCTCAGTTGCCATGGGAGTGAGAGAAAGTATGCCATATGTTTATCATCTTTGGAATATAGTTAGAATGAAACGATCATTTATACTCAGTCGTATTTTATTTTTATGTTACATAGTTATCTACTTACATCTTAAAAAATAAATTAGAGGGAGCATTGGCTTAAATTAGGGACCTTCTCCCATGTATATTTCCTTTTGTTCCCTCCATCTTTATTTGTATTTCCTAAGTTTAAAATTATGACAGTTACATGGAAGGAAAATACAATTTTTGTTCTCCTGTTAGCCTTGCTAGTCTTGCCACATGAATGAATTGGAAGGAAGTACATTTTACAATGCATAATGAATGAGCCTGTGCTTCTTAAATGTCTTAGTTCTACTACAGATTAGCTATTTGGAGAGAACGTGAGGGAACTCAGATGGGAAAGCAAGCTATCTTTTTGACAAATCAAATATGTCTTATCTGGCTATACTTTTCTTATATTTGTATTGAACTCAAAATAGTGTATTTTCAGCACTTTAGGGTATGAATAGTTACTTAGACTCTACTTGGAGTACCTTATCGTAAGTATCCATGGACACTTAAGAAGAAAACTGTAAAATTGATGTGTTGGCCGTGAATCTTTAACGCTGCCTGTTGTATGTTGTCAAGAACGTTGCTAAGGACGTAAAGCTATGTCATTAAAAGAGGTGATGTTGCATGGTCATCTATTTGGGTGTTGAATAACTTCTAGAACACTAAGCACAGAGCCACTTCACCTTGAAATGGCTGCCGAGAGGAAAATGTGAGTGCTTACTGAAGACAGCCTTGATCCAATGGATGTATCTTCCTCAGATATGAATAAGTGAGAACAACTAGATTTTAACATAGAAATAAATTACATACTCACTTGTTTTTTTCCATGACACAATGATTAAGGAACAACACATCTATTTACTCATTTACCCGTCAGCTTAGAAATACGGTGATGTACTATTCATTCAAAGAAGCAGTATTGCCCCTTGGCTAAATCTCAGATGCTAGAATGAGAACGAATTGAAATCTTGGCTCCTCTATTTTTAACCTTGTCAAGGTATACGAACTTTTCTGAGCATCTCCAGTTTTACCCTCTGTAAAATGGGGATAACTGTGATACCTGTTGTCTGTTGTGGAGATTAAATTAGATCAAAAGGAATGCTCTTGTCACAGTTTGCTACCTGGTAAGCCATAGAGTAACAAACGTTATTATTGGGAAAAATGGTTTACGAGTCAAGAGTTATGAACCCAGCTTTGTCACTGACTAGCTGTGTAATTTGGGGCAAATCCTATCAGTTCCCTGGACCTTAGTTTCCTTAACTGTAAAGTGAAAGAAATTGATCAAATGACCTTGAATATTGCTTCCAACTCTAAAATATTATCCTCGTTAGCAGAAGCATTTAAAAACTCTAAAACAAAAAGCCTCCATTATTCCTAAGTGGTAGTTAACTATTTCAGTCTTTACTTAAACATTCCTTTATGTGAGGGGAAGACCTTTTGCTTTTTCCCACCTCTGTTTCCCTAGGAGTTTCAGTGCCACTAGTTCAAGGGAAAGGTATTAAGGAGAAAATTAACACCTTGTTTTTAGTGTGTGAACACTAAGCGCTTGTAACTGCTCTCTTTAAGGTGGCTCTCTGTTAATGAGCTTGGAAATTCTGTTTCAGTCCATATTCTTAATATTCCTTTGTCAAACACAAACTTATCCATTTCTGAGTCAGCTTTTTATCAAAGTCTGCAATCGTATAGAAAAGTGCACAGATTATAAGCATACAACTTGCGGAATCTTTGCAAAGCGAACACACTCATATAATTAGCACCCAGATCAAGAAATGGAACATTCTCAGCACCTCAAACTCTCCCTCACGCTCCCTTCCCGTCACTAACTCCTGTCCAAGGTTAACCGCTGTCCCGATCTGTGCTACTGTAGATTGCTTTTGCATGTTTTTGAAGTTTACATAAGTGAAATCACATAGCAAGTAGTTGTTTCTGTGCTCATAGTGTATGTGCATACGTGCAGCTTTAATAGACACTGCCAGAGAGTTTTTGAAAATGGTTCTGCCAATTTATACACTCTCCCCCCCAACCCCCAGCCTCAGTAGGGAATGAGAATTCCATTTTTAATTATTTACTTTAAAATCATGTTTCTTAAAGCAAGCTACTGTTTTGAATTAGGTTATACAGATTTCTTCCTAACACCAGTACCCTCTACTTCGGGTGATGATGTACTCTGATTTGCCCTGGACAGACCCTGGATATACCAAGTTTATACCTATTGTCCTTGTATAATTTTTATTAGTGCTCCCTTCACTTTTAAATTGTCTTAGATTGAGGGGATGAAAATGTTCTAAAATTAGATTTTAGTAATGGTCACAGAACCCTGTGACTATAATTCTAAAAAACATTGAATTGTACTTTATATGGGCAAATTTTCTGGTGTGTGAATTATATCTCAATAAAGATGTTTTGAAAAATTGTTCTAGTTTAGATGATAAATCATGTGGTCATCCTGCTTGACCCCTTTAATACCATCATTTTATTTATTTATTTATTTATTTATTTATTTATTTTTATTTTTGGCTGTGTTGGGTCTTCGTTTCTGTGCGAGGGCTTTCTCTAGTTGCGGCAAGTGGGGGCCACTCTTCATCACGGTGCGCGGGCCTCTCACTGTCGCGGCCTCTCTTGTTGCAGAGCACAGGCTCCAGACGCGCAGGCTCAGTAGTTATGGCTCACGGGCCTAGTTGCTCCGCGGCATGTGGGATCTTCCCAGACCAGGGCTCGAACCTGTGTCCCCTGCATTGACAGGCGGATTCTCAACCACTGCGCCACCAGGGAAGCCCTCTACCATTTTAAAAGAGAGAGAAAGAAAAAAAGGAAGAAACTTAATGTGTCTGGCTGCTTCTTTTGGAAAAAACAGACCTCCCTGGCATGGTTTTTGAAGGATTTGTTAACGAGATGCCATCCAAAGCAAAGAAAAATTGATTATGCTGCACCAATCCATTAAGCTACTCTTTTGAAAGGGGAACCCTTCCACTGGCATTGAGTTTATTTTATAATTTACCAAAAATAAAGAAGACTTCTAAAATAAGCCTGCCTTAAAGTTTGGCTATGAGATTAAAATTTTTAATTAAAACTATGCTCTGTTACAATTTCTAGGTAACTTACTACCCTAAAACTCAATAGTGAAATAACCATTTCACCATGCTCTTGGATTCTGAGGGTCAGGGATTCAGATAGAGCACAGGAGAGGTGGCCTGTCCACTCGACACTGTCTAAGGCCCCAGCCTGTTGTTGGCGGGGACCTCAGCTCAGCTGTCAACTAAACTACCTACAGGTGGCCTAGTTTGGGCTTCCTCACATTATGGCAGCTGGGTTCCAAGAGGGAGCATCCCCAGAGCACAAGGCAGAAGTGCGTGGCATTGTTATGATCTCATCTCAAAAGTCACCTGCAGTCACTTTTGCCATGTTCTGTTGGTTAAGTTTGTCACAAAATTCTGCCCAGATTCAGGGGGAAGGGACATAGACCTAATCCTTTGATGGGAGGGGTGTCAAGGGCACCATGTAATAAGAACATGTAGAATGGGAGTTATTGTGGGGTGCAGCCTTGGAAAATATGCCTCCCACTTCCCTGGATCTTCTCTTTCCTTCACCCCTATTGTTTCTGTCCTGCTCAGTTTTGATTCCACTCCCAGTAGTTTCTCCTCAGTGTGGAGTCCTGTCCTGGAAGGGATCCCTGGCTGGATCAGATTCAGAAGTTCACAGTGGGTAGCCTGCCAGACCATGTCTTGGCCCTCACTGGCTTTTGGATTGGGCAGTTTCAGCCACTATGATCAAACTGGTCTGCAACACTCTCTAGTGAATACCTGTGGGCTGTTTGGAGGTTCTCCTGTTCTCAGATCCCCCAGAGACCTCTTTGCTTCTCTGCTTTCTCCTGCACAGATGCTGATGTTGTTCCTCTTGGTAGTTTGTCCTCACTAGCTTGGAATTTGGAGTCTGTGAACAATCAGTACATCATCTCCTAGTTTTGTCTGAATGTTGTCCCTCGGGTTTTGGGTTGGCTCTTAAGTTACTCTCTGTTTTTATGTGGGGATCTGGGAAGATCCAAAATTGTGCTTCTACTACTACCATTATTTTACCATAATTCACCCAAAGTGATCTTTAAAAATGTGAATCAGATCACACCAGTGCTATTTAAAACTTTCCGGTAACATCCCATTGCAAGCAGAGTGAAATGCAAACGTCTTACCTTGAGCACTCAGCATATCAGGATTTTCATGCCTCCTCCACTGCCTGTGCTCAGGCCACACTAATGAATGTCTAATCCAGGTTCCCTGATTCTGTGATAGCTATCATTATGATCTCTAAGATGCTTTGTCTTGAGGACCTCAGTTTACTGAATCGCCTTCCCATCTGATACAGTAGACCTGTGGCATTCATGGGGAATATGCCTAAGGGGCCTTTCTTGTTTCCACAAATTCACAAATACTATACAGTTTCCTCCATAAAATGAAGTAAAGTATAACTGAAAAATTTAAGTGACCTCCTAATGTTTCTTTGAATACAGAACTAAAATCAGTCCTAAAGCCTTTAAAATAAATCCAGCCACTAACATAAATGCTGTACTACATTAAACAAGCTTTTTATTGATATCTTCAAGAGGTGCTTACTATTCCCCTCAATGCTCTATGGTGTGGCAGATAGTGAAGTCCAGCTTAATTTGAAAATCTGCCGTATTGACCTGGAATAGAAAAGACAAACTGTCCTTGGGCACCTGAAATCTGATATCACTTTTTAAAAAAGTCATCTTCTTCAAGTACAGCACTTCATCACTCTTGAGCTGGTGTTCTAGTTTCTCCCTCTGGTCCTTTATGAATTCCTGTTTTGGGAGACAGGCTTCCAAAATGATGCGGTCAGCTGTTGCGCTCTCTCCCAGACCTCTCATTCCATAGAGTGCTTCCCCTCATTTCTAAATCACCTCTCGCTTGGAGGTGAGGCCAGTTCAGACCTCACCCTCATGTCTGGGCTGGTGTTGGTACATGCTCCTTGGCTGTCCATCAATTCTCATTTCCCTTTTCTACTTTGCAGTTTTCACTGTTGAAGGATTTGGCACCTCCTGAATACTATGAAACTATTTGCATGTAGAAATACAGCACCAACCCTGTACTGAAAATTCAGCCCTTCATTCCTCATTCATTTCCTGCTTCTGTTTTTCTGTGTAAGATGCGAATCTTTATTGTGTCTTTAATTTTCCTTTCCCCGAGGAAATACAATCTGCACAACAATGCAGAAACAGGATATCCCCCACTGCTTGATGGTAAGGCTCATGGTTTCATACAAGCCTTATGAACTTTTCCTCTGGAGAAGAAAATCCCAGCACTATACCATTTTATGGTACACCTTCGTGTACCAAGTACTTTATATACATTTATCTCTTTCATTTCCACCGTAATCCTGCAGGGTAAATGATCGTATCCCCATTTTACTGATAAAGGAAACTAAGGCTCAGGGAAGTTAAGTAAAAGCAAAACTCGTTTTTATTACAGGTCCCACTAACTCAGAGTCTCTGTACCATTCTCGTTAGTGTGTGGGTACATGTGTATTTGTATGTGTGTGTATATATGGATGTCTATCTATATTATCTATATGTTTTTGGAGAGAGAGCAGCACTGTCCAATAGAAATATAATATGATCCACAAATGCAACTCACACATGCAATTTTATATTTTAGTATAGCCATATTTTTAAAAGCCAGAACAGGTGAAGTTAACTTTAATGATATATTTTATTAAACCGGTATATACAAATTAGTGTCATTTCAACATGCAATCAATCTAAAAATTGTTAATGAGCTATGTTACATTCTATTTTTCTGTACGATTCTTCAAAATTTGGTATGTGTTTTACACTCACAGTATGTTTCAAAGAGGACTAACCACATTTCAAGTGTTCATTAGTTATGAGTGGCTAGTGGCTGCCATATTGTATTGTACAGAGAGAGGAAGGGTGGGAGGGAGAAAGTAATAATGTATAAGAGGTTGTACAGTACGAAATAAGACTCTCTACCCTGTTATTCCTCAGTTCCTCCATCTTTCTCCTCAAAGGCAAACACAACTATTTATGTACTTTTCAAAATTATTCTATACGTCAAGTATATTTTTCTTCGTTTTTTTTAACACAAATAAAGGCATACTATACACACTTTTGTATTTTAGTGCTTTTTTTTTTTCACTTAACACCATAACTTGGAAGTTATTCCTTAGTCGTATGGGTGTGTGTGTTTATGTGTCTATGCAGATATGCATGTATGTGTGTATCTGTGCATATTCAAATAAATTCAACAAATATTTATGGACAACCTACTATGTGCCGCATGCTTTGCTAGGCACTTGGGTTCTGTCAGTGAGCAAAATTGATAAACACCTCTGCCTTTGGATGTTACATTTTAGAAGAGCAGATAGACAGTAAACACCTAATTAAGTAAACTCTTTAGTATTTTAGAAGGTAATAAATACTATTAAAAAAAAAGAAAAGGAAAAGTTGTAGCGGGTCAGGAATTTCCATTTCAAATGGGGTGCTTGGGAGAGACCTCATTAAGAAGGTGAGATTTGCTCAGTGTCTTGAAGGAGGTGAGGGGTTATCTGTGGGTAAATCTAGGGGGGAGGGTGTTCCAAGCAGGGGGAAGGCAGTGCAAAGGCCCAGAGTGGGAGAGTTCCTGGCATGTTTTTTATTTTTAATTTTTTTCATTGAAGTATAGTTGATTTACAATGTTGTGTTAGTTTCAGGTATACAGCAAAGTGATTCAGTTATATATATGTGTATATATATTCCTTTTCAGATTCTTTTCCATTATGGGTTATTATAAGATATTGAATATAGTTCCCTGTGCTATATAGTAGATCCCTGTTGGTTATCTATTTTATATTTAGTGTATATGTCAATCCCAAACTCCTAATTTATCCTCCCCCTTTCCCCTTTGACAACCATGTTTGTTCTCTAAGTCTGTGGGTCTATTTCTGTTTTGTAAATAAGTTCATTTGTATCATTTTTTTAAAGATTCCATATACAAGCAGTATCATGTGATATTTGTCTTTATCTGATTTACTTTACTTAGTATGATCATCTCTAGGTCCATCCATGCTGCTGCAAATGGCATTATTTCATTCTTTTTTATGGCTGAGTAGTATTCCATTGTATACGTGTACCACATCTTCTTCATCCGTTCATGTGTCGATGGACATTTAGGTTGCTTCCATGCCTTGGCTATTGGAAATAGCGCCGTAGTGAACATTGGGATTCATGTACCTTTTAGTGAGGAGCAGTGAGAAGGCCAGTGGAGTGAAGTGATTGGAGAGGGCAGTGGGTCTCGTCTACTTGAGAGGCTCCTGTAACCCCTGGAACTCTTGCTGTGAGAGTAAGGAGGTCTGCCAGGTTCTCACTGGAAGCCATAAAGCATTCCAGTGTTTGGAGGTACCATGTACCAGTCTACTATTGAGAGGGACACTTAGGTTGTTTCTGTCCTGTTTGATATTCTAAACAATGACATAGTATATATCCTTGAATCTACATGTTTTTGCTCACGCATGTGAATTTTCATGTAGAATAAATTCCTGGTAGTAGAATAACTCATTGAGGCGATGCTAATTTTTAATTTTCCTAGATATTGCCAGTTTACCCTCTAAAGAGGTTGTACAAATTTATATTCTCACCCACAATGTAGGAGAGTGCTGTTTTCCTATTAACACTGTAGCCATTAACCAACAATTTTATTTTTGCCAATTCTGTGAGTAAAAGTGTTCCCTTACGGGTATGATTTTGGGGTGATCCCTCCTCCACTCTAAATCATATAATAATGTGGTTTCTATCCTGCTCCTCTTCCTTTTCTCAGGGCTCCCAACTGCTTTGCACTTTACATCTCTTCATAGCATTTATTGCTTGTATTTTAATTGTTTATGTCCTTGTGTCCCATTTTTTTTATTATAAACTTCTCAAGAGCCAGGCTAACCTCTTATTTTTTATACCCTCCCCCTGTGCCTAGAACTTTGCTTAATGCACAATGAACAGTTATCATATCTTTGTTGATTAATGAGTGAATGACATAATTCTGTTTGAATTATGCTATATAATCTTATATTTGTGTTATGAATTTGATAATTAAAATGACAGCAATAGCTGTCACTGAAACACTTTGATTTATTGGATTACATGTTTCTAACTGCTAGCTGAGAACAATTACGTATTCCATCTGTAGTGTTCAGGATGGAAATAGTCAATGCGTTTTCTTATTTCTAATACCTGAGTGGAACTGAATTGGATCCTGTGCAGGTGACAGTTTATACAGTTCAATCAGATTTCAGTAGCTTTGTCTGCTTCTATCTGGTTTGTCATCTTGAAGCTGAGCAGCAATTTCTGGTTTGCAGCCTTGGGTATCTGGCTGCTGAGGTCATGAAGTTAACAGCTATACTGTCACTTAGTTTTGAGAACCTTGAAAATGTGATTTGAAAATGGATTTGGGCAGAGGATTGTGTGGGCTGAGGGAGATGAGCCGCGTTTCCTGGGCTGGCTTTCCCTGTACACTTGGGTCCCTGGAGAGAATAACAAATGTTCCATGTTGGAAATGTTGTACTGAATCTCTCTCCCCCATGCACAGAAGCATATGAAGGGTTCTGAGAAGCCCAGCAGTAAAGAAACCTCTTTATCCCAGTGTTTCTCAAATTAATTTGACCACAGGAAATTATTTTTTTTCCCAGTAACACCTGTCAGTATATCACAGGAGATATCAGTTTTCCACAGAACAGAGCTGGAGAAAAAACAAGAGAAATTGGTGGGGTTTTTTTTTTCCTGGTTTTCATTTTGTACCAATAGAGATGATTATATAAATTTATAAATAATTATCACTAAATATGTCTATTTTCAGTTCCTAGCCTGTATTCATCAAATGAAGAGTTGCTGTCTAGTATGGGCTGGTTTGTAGCCATTGACCACAGAAATAGGCTGCAGATGAATTGAATGTTTTAATTTATTTATCTGTTTTTGTAAATAGACTACATCCTAGGACTAATTAGAAACTTTAAAGTTAACCTGAGAGCTTAGGAACAGGTATAAGACTGAAAATGGACATATGAAGAAAGTGATGGTTTTAAAAGGTAAACCTAGATATTAATTTCTCCTAACTATACAACGTCTTCACATACCTGAAATGTTGTCAGAAGAATGCTTCTAAAACTTCTGTCTGTATTGTCAAAGAAGCCAACTGATGACCACTCTTGCTTGTGTTTTAAATTATGGAGATTTACTTAACAGGCACTGAGAACTTTAATCTGTGCATAGAAATTCTTAAATGGCTGTCCCCTCCCTTTGTTACATTTCGTGTTTTTCAGGCTCTCTAATGCACTCAACTTGCTTCTTCCTCTTCTTGTCATTTCCCTCGCTTCCCTCTCTGTACTCCTTAAAAACATCCACTAGGCTGGCAATTACAGGCTGAGCACAGATGCAGCCTTTAATTTAATTTCACATTCCATCATTTGAAACATGACCGAGTGTGTGCTGCTTCTGGCCTTCAGAGTGCTGGGAAATCAATATGTGAATTTACCTCCATCTTTTCAAATCATCTTTGAGAGAGAGAAGCACCTCCTGTGAAATGAGAGCCTCAGACCGGCGAGGTGTGGCTCTGTGTCTGAGACACAGCCCCAAGTACTTGCACTCTCCCACCCCACCCTGCTTTGTGAATGAGTTCTGTTCCACAGTATGTTTGTAAATTGACTGTTTGGGACTTCGAGCACTTTTTTTTTCCCTTCTACTGAAAAATGTTGTTCATGATTATTATGATTCTAGACCAGCCCTTAAAAACCCATTAACCCCTACTGTATCTAAATCACATGTAATTCATGGAAGCTACATTAGTACAAGTTTATTTCCAGTTGAAGACAAGGAACAGTCCTACTGTCTTCTACTGGAGTGATGGTTCCATTAGTGCAGCTTATGGTTGCATTTCCTTTTAGCATCCAGATCTTATTGGTGACTCATATTCAGCTCGTGGTAAGATGAAACCTCCAGGGTTTTTCCTGCATCAAATGAACTGAGGTTAGAGCTGCACCGCCCCCTGCTTTCTTGTACCTGTGCAGTTAAAATGTTTCATATTAATGAAAAATATATCCTTGTTACATTCCATCTCATCTGGTTTTGTTCATGCAAGTGGAGTGCTTTTAATCTTCTTTTAATCATTTTTCAACTCATTAGCTTTAACTCAGTTGTGTCACTTTCATATTGGGTTAGTTTTATTTCTGTGCTTTTATACAAACTGTGGATAGAAATGTGGGACATGGCAGCTTCAAGAGCTTCAGTTTTCAGAGCATTTTCACAAGAAAACATAGCTCAGTTGAGCATCCCTCAAACTGTGAGGATGGAGCTAATGGTCTTAATGATCTTCATTTCTATGGATGGCAAAATAGAGGCAACAAGGTTATCAATAAATGATGACTCTGAACCATACTCTAAGCATTTAGTTTTGTCCTTTTTCTACTACATGACAATAAATCACTGAATGTCTTCTCAAATATACTGTTCCCTATTTTTTGAACATATATATATATATATATATATTTTTTTTTTTTTTTTTTACTCCCATCTTCTAGCACCATTTAAGTTTACCGTGACTACACAGATTAACCACAGTAGTTCTTACATCACTGACCCAGTAGTTCTTGGATTCAGGAACTACTGTGGTTCATCTCTGCAGAGTTGTGGGAAACTGGAATGTATTATGAATGCAAGAAAGGAGCTCAGCACTTATTTTTGATTTTGATATTTTCTTAACATTATAGCAACAAAAACACCCCCCCCAGCAAAAACAAGAACAATGGCCAACAATGAGTTGGTCCCTTTCTTTCTTCTTTCCAAGACCAGAGCTTGTATAACCAACCTCAGCTTCCAAAGGTACTGCCAACCTGAGGGTACATAAGGGCCTCAGTAACTATTAAATTGTCGTTTCTAGGCTCTGCCTCCTGTCATGATTCCACTGTGTGTCCGCCACCACTAACACTAAATCTCCTCCACATACCAGCTCTCCAACTTGTTTTGGAAGTCTTTTGTTTACTTGGCCCAGAAAGTTCTGTTTTCCCAGCTGTCATGAGTTGGGGAGCCTCTCTTGTGGCTTTATGGGTCTCCTCCCACTCCTAATGCTCCGAGGCATGGCTGTCCGCCTGTGTTCAGCCCCTATTCGAATCTCCAGTGGGCTTCAAGGGTCAACCCAAATGGGAAAAGCTCTTTCCCTCCCACTTGCGCTATGCTTTGTAACATGGACCTTAGGGTGGGCTGCTCTGTGCTCTTCAAAGCCTAAGGGGCTTTAAAGAAGCAGTGGTTTTCTATCTCCAGTCTCCAGAGTTCTGGCACAAACCTAAGGGCTGGGGGAAACACACACTAATGACTAAGAATCAGGCGTCCCTCTAACCTGATGCCATTATCCTTTTAGACCAAGCCTTTGTGTGACAGCAGGCTTCTATCTTAGGATATATTATTCCCTTGGTGGTTTCTCATTCCTCTGTTAAAGACATACCCCATTAGCCCTTCAGACTGCTCAGCTGTGGCTGAAGCTTGGCACTTGCAGGATTTATGCTCTCAATCTTGAATCCCATCAATAAAATGTCCTTTGTGTCATTTTCAGTAATATTCCAAAGGATCCAACTTATTTGGGGTTTTAGCTCCCCATACTGTCCTTTAGGATCACACTCTAATATTCTCTCTTGATTATGTGCCAATTCTTCCATGTTGTATAATTTCTCATCTAAGATCTAAAACCACTGAGAAACATTAAGAGCCAGTGTTCCTCTCAGTGAGGAACATTGAGGGGTTCCCTGCTCAATTGCTCTCTACTGAGGCAAACTAGGGTAGGGTTGAGGGTTCCAGCTCTGGACATCCCAGGCCCAGGGTTACATTCTGGCTCTGTATATGACTTCAGGCAACTCACTCAATGTTACTAAGCCACAGTTCCCTAGACTATAAAATGGAGATGATGATACAGTACCCATCTCATGGGGCTGTTGGGGCATAATGTGAGATAACCCTGTAGAATATCTGTACGGTATCTAGAATATATTAAGCTCTCAGTAAGTCTTGGCTACTTGGTTATCACCACTATTATTATCATTTTTATTATAATTTTTCCTTTGCCATTCAAGCATTTTTAGGTGTCATTTATATGTGTAGGTCCTGTTTGAGTACGTTGAAGGCTCTTCCATCAGTTTTGGCACGTGCAGTGTGCCTCCACGGACTTACCCTCCATAGTAGGTCCTAGGCTTGGCTGCAGGTGGCCCAAATCCTAAGGACCTGGTCTGTTTCCAGAGCTAGCGAGCTAACTTTTCTTGTTTACTTGAGGGTTAAAGGAATTACTTTTTTTCAAAATCATTTAGAAGGAGACTCTCTGGCTTTGAGGTAGCCTTTGTTCACAAGAGCCCCTCCAAAAGCCAGGTCAGTTGTGTAACCCTCTAAGCAAATTTGAATGAGTCTTAGAATTCACCTGTTCTTTGGTGGAGACTCTGGCCTGGAATTGGCTGAAAGCAGATTGTATCCAAAACTTTAGACCAAAATGAGCCCCTAATTTAGTGTCTTTTTTTTTTTTTTTTTTTAATTTTGTAGCTACTTTATTTATTTATTTCTTTATTTTTGGCTGTGTTGGGTCTTCGGTTCGTGCGAGGGCTTTCTCTAGTTACGGCAAGTGGGGGCCACTCTTCATCGCGGTGCAGGGACCGCTCTTCATCGCGGTGCGCGGGCCTCTCACTATCGCGGCCCCTCCCGTTGCGGGGCACAGGCTCCAGACGCGCAGGCTCAGTAGTTGTGGCTCACGGGCCCAGCTGCTCCGTGGCATGTGGGATCTTCCCAGACCAGGGCTCGAACCCGTGTCCCCTGCATTAGCAGGCAGATTCTCAACCACTGCGCCACCAGGGAAGCCCGAGCCCCTAATTTAATTCAGCCTTAACATCTACTCCATAAATACAAAGCAACAGACAGTGAGTGGGCCTTATTTTATGATGTACTCTATGGTTTGATTATTTGCTTGGATAGGAGTGCATGCATTTTGTGTGTGTTGTGTGTGTGTGTGTGTGTGTGTGTGTGTGTGCAAGGTCTTGTATGCTTATGGCCCAATATACACATTTCAGTACAGTTGAAACTTAATGGTGCGTTGTGTTGCTATATTAGATTTGAGTATCAGGTTGGAAAAATGTCATAATGAAAATAAAATTATCATTATTGAAATGAATTTCCATTAAATAAGCATTTTCTGAATTTAAGTGGGAGATTAGGACTCTCAAAGATGAAATGGCCTGTGGTGTTGAGTCTTTGACATGTCTCTGAATAATAAACCATAACACATAGGCCAGCTGCTGAGTTTTGTACTGTGGCATGGACTGATAAGTTAAATCAGGGATGCTGGTACCATGAGATAGGGAGTATAACTTGTTATATTTATCAACATTAAGGGGAGAAAATCCATAATACACAGTAAAGTTAAAGCAGACCCCTGATCCATCCAGCTCGTCTTTTCGAGCTTCATTGCCCATACGTTTATTCCTCAGTCGCCTGCTTCTCTCTGGCCATCTGATGGCCCTCTTCCAATTGCCCTGCCTCAGCTTCCCCCTAGGCTGAACCAGTGGGTCAGCCTCAGGACGTCACTTCCTGCCCTGCTATTTGCCATTCTCTTCTGGTTAACTCTCCGCTCCATGGAATGAAAGACCTGAGTCCCTCTTCTTTTCTTTTTCTTGGCAAAAGTTACTTTCACAGAATAAACTTGGGCCTGACCCAGCTATAAAAAATAAATGTCATAGCACGTCTGTGAATGAACTTCATCCTGAATCAAACTCTCTATCCAGGCACTCTTAAATTTTGGGTCCCCTGAGCAATAACTTAGTCTGAATTTGAAGTTTGATTGACCTAAAAGACTGCCTTTCCTGTTATCTGGTTAGTCATGTGTTTATTCATTTATTCTATCCTTTTTTCAGCATTTACTGAGCATCCACTATGTCATAATTAAAACAAAAGCTCACATTTTTTGGACACTATGTGTTAGGCGTTGTGCTAAGTACTTTATATGCTTTAGTTCATTTCAGTAATCCCATGAATTAGGCATTATTATTACCTCCATTGTAAAGGTGAGGAAATGGAGGCATAGGGGGTTAACTAATTTGCCCCCAAGGTCACCAGCTGGTGAGTCCCATATTTTTTTAATTGGAGTATAGCTGATTTACAACATTGTGTTAGTTTTAGGTGTATAGCAAAGTGATTCAGTTATACACATATATATTCTTTTTCAGATTCTTTCCCATTATAGGTTATTATAAGATATTGAATATAGTTCCCTGTGCTATACAGTAGGACCTTGTTGTTTATTTTATATAGAGTGGTGTGTATCTGTTAATCCCAAACTCCTAATTTATCCCTCCCCACCTTTCCCCTTTGGTAACCATAAGTTTGTTTTCTATGTCTGTGAGTCTGTTTCTGTCTTGTAAATAAGTTCATTCGTATCATTGTTTTAGATTCCCCATATAAGTGATATCATATGATATTTGTCTTTCTCTGTCTGACTTACTTCACTTAGTATGATAATCTGTAGGTCCATCCATGTTGCTGCAAATGGCACTATTTCATTCTTTCTATGGCTGAGTAGTATTCCACAGTATATACGTACCACATCTTTATCCATTCATCTGTTGATAGGGTGAGTCTCATTTGAATGGCTCTAACACCCAACCTTCAACCAAGTTACCAGAGTAGTTTTAAATTATAAGCAGTTAAACTGTTCTATTATCCAGTCCTCTTATTCCTCACTAATTAAACCTGAGAGTGTCAGCATGGTGGGCTCAGGAAGGAAACAGCTCCTTTCCGAATACTCTATTATTTTTTGTGAGCTCACTAGTGGATGCAGAGAAAGTGATGCATGCAGGCAGGAAGACATAAGGAGATATTACAAAAAAGTTATTGGTTGTTGTGGTGAACTTGCTGGAAAGGAGGATTTTTTCCCTCTTAAATTCAGAGGGTTTGCAGCAATAAGAAAGATAATGAATCTGTTTCTGTTGAAAAAGAATAGATATGTGTATATGTATTACTGAATCACTTTGCTGTACACCTGAAACTAACACAGCATTGTTAATCAACTATACTCCAATATAAAATAAAAAATTTTTTAAAAAGATAATGAAGAGATGCTCAGTACGCTGGAGACTGTGACGGAGTCAATTTCTCAGGCACTGTGTTCTGAAAATGTTACCTGTGAATAATGTAATGAAGAAACCACATCTCAGGGGATTCACTCTTTCCCACTTCTAGGTTGGGACCCAGTGGCCTTTCTATGCTTGAGTCATTTTGGTTATTAGGGGAGAACTATTTCATATTCATACAGGAAGAGGGAGTAAAGAAGTGGTTCTCAAACTTTGTTGAGCACAATCACAAGGGAGGGGTAGTAAAATGAAGTTTCTGGGGCCTCATCCAGAGTGCTCCTGATCTCGGACATCTGGAGTGGGGCCTGAGAATCTGCATTTCAACGGGCACACCAGGGAAATTTGATGACAGTGGTCTGAGGACCACACTTACAGAAAGGCTAATGTAAAAGAACATTTCTAGCCTGAGAACCATTTATGCAGCTGGATCCATTTAATGGAGGCGGTGATCCTCAAAGTGTCCCTGGACAGCCCAGCATCACCTGGGAACTTGTAAGGAACGGCAATTCAGACCTCCTAAGCCAGAAAGTCCGGGGGTAGGGCCCAGCAATCTGTGTTCTAACGACTCCAGGGGATTCTGAGCAAGAGCCACTGGCTGAAGGGAAGAAAAGCGCTGTTGTAGAATCCTATACCATTGGTTCTCAGATGCAGCTGCACATCAGAATCACCTGGGGAGGTTTAGAAACTATGTCACATTGCCAGAGATTCTGATTGAGTTGGTCTGGGATGTAGGCTGGGTATCAGGATTTTTCCAAAGGTCCCCAGGCTCCTCTAATGCGCAGCAGAATTTGAGAACCACTGTCCTATATCTCTGATTACCTGAGGTTTTTTTTGTCACCCTGTAATGTGAAAACTCTTTTAATATAAGCATTGCCTTTGTCCCTAGTCACCCATAATGAAATGCCACTGCATCAGGAAAAGGATAAATGTTATTATATATAAACAGTGTGTAGCTGACTTGTTTGTTTTCCATAATTCACGCTTACACTGAGCATGGAAAAGGCACAGAACTTCCTCGAAGCCATTGGGAAAGTCAGAGCCGGGGGTGAAATAAGAACACAGTGTTCCCGCCTTCACTCCCGTAGCCCGCTGTCCAGTCCGCCAGGCCACGTAAACTCTCACATCACTGACTTCCTCAGTTCCCGCAGGTGTATCTTCCCCTGTGCTGGCAGAATCTCGTCTTTATTACCATGGAAGCAATTGGCACGGTTGCAAGTCCCAACCAAGCAAATCTGTAGCATCCCCAGCTGCATGTGGCTGTATGTGAGTGTGCATTTTTAGACAAATACACTTCAGTGATTGATGATGGTAAAAAATGTCATTCGGGGAAGTGGGTGCCTGCTAAACCGAGATTATATAAAATATTAATGTCAGTGAAGTTCATCAGAAAGTGCCAGCAATTTGCAAATGGCATTCCCTGATGGAAGACACCCTTACCTGGTTTTATCCTCGAAGCCCAGGCAAGCAATAACTAATGTGCTGCCCCGCCTCCACCTTCAATACAATATATAGCAAACAGAGCATTTAATCAGTGTCACTGGATGTATAGTTGTGACTCTAGCATTTCTCAGAGTGCTTCTTCAAGGACATAGAGGTTATTACTCATTGCTGAAGCAAATTGATTCTACGTTTTGTAAGCCTACAGGATACAAACATTCGACAGGAATTGTGTTGATTCTTAACCCTGCCTTCTTCCTGTTATGCCGTCTGTGGTTGTTTTAACAAGGCACATCACAAATGAGGCATTGGACCTCAACATTGTTCCAAAGGGGAACAACCCAAGGCTATTATCTTGTTATAAGACATTACCTCATACGGCACCAAAACATGTATGCATGTTATGTCTCTGGTGGATAAAGCTGAGGACAGGCAAACCGACATCCTGGCAGGGCTGCTCCGTCTCAATTGACTCGTGTATAAATTATTTGCTTGTCTTCTGCTTCAGTGATTATGTAATTTTCTCTCATGTTAGTTGCAATTTTTCAGCCTACTGTGAGAAATCATGCCTGGTAGGCTATTAATCCCGTCAAAGGTCAGTTATACTGATTAAAGCTATTTTTTAACATAGAGACCGCCACTTGCTGCGAAGGCAAAAACGATGATGAATAGCATTCTTCCTCAGCTTCTACTGCTTAATTAGATATATCAGAAAACTCTAGTGCCTTTAATCCTGTCCCAGACCTTTCCATTGGAATAACTCTTCAAACATCTAAGCACAGATGATATGAATAATGAAAGTCATTTTGTTTATTTTTTCCTAAGTCCCTTATCCTTAGATGCATCTTCTGAGAATTTCTTCCCTCCTCCCATCTCCCCTCCTCCTCACTGCTCATCCCCCAGAGCTGGTTGGCTTCTTCTGATTTGGCGTGTGTCTGGAGATGCCTTGTTAATGTGAAGTACTTTTAATGTAAGTGCAATCTGGAATTTGCAAGTATCTCTTTGTAACAATAAGACTAGCTTACACTGAATTTTTAAAGCAAATCAAATTAAAGCATTTATATTCAAATGCTGTCCAAAGACTTTTCTGAGATTTGAAGATGATTAGATTGGTAGCAAAATTAAAGAAATTAATCCAAAAAATTGTGGACCATTCTTTAATCCTCTGCTTTGTTTAATGAGTATTACCTGGAAGCACAGAAAAGGTTTAGTGAAGGGTGTGTAATGCAAGCACACCTCCGGCAGTAGCTTGCTAAATTCTACATTACTTCACATTCTGTCAAAGTGTTTCCGATTTCGTGGATGAAGAAACTGAGGCAAAGATGTGTTATGACCTGCCTTTGAGCCAGTGACCTCTAGGCTATGGTTTTATTTGGGGTTTCTTCACTCCTTGAGGAACATGAGGGTTTTGAAACGGACGTGTTAGCTTTGCTTTTATATGTGCGCTTTTCATAGTGTAATTCAACTAAAAACAAGCCAGCATTCCTGTTGATATGGGAAGTGTGTTTGCCACAATTAGTGTATTATACCTCTGATTAATTATAAAAATCTTTTTGGTTTTTTTTTTTTATTAGAAAAACCTATGGATTTCAAGCATGATTTTCATTTAAAATAACTGATTTTATTCTTGTCAAATTGGGGGCCAGTATTAAAAAGATACTCCAGGGCTTCCCTGGTGGCGCAGTGGTTGAGAATCTGCCTGCTAATGCAGGGGACACGGGTTCGAGCCCTGGTCTGGGAAGATCCCACATGCCACGGAGCAGCTGGGCCCGTGAGCCACAATTGCTGAGCCTGCGCGTCTGGAGCCTGTGCCCCGCGACGGGAGGGGCCGCGATAGAGAAAGGCCCGCGCACCGCGATGAAGAGCGGTCCCCGCACCGCGATGAAGAGTGGCCCCCGCTTGCCGCAACTGGAGAAAGCCCTCGCACGAACCGAAGACCCAACACAGTCAAAAATAAATAAATAAATAAATAAATAAATAAATAAATAAATAAGAAAATTCTAAAAAAAAAAAAAAAAAAAAAGATACTCCATTTCTCCATGGTCGGTTGTTACCTAAAGCCTAGGCATGCTAAATTGACTTTCAGTATGTAGTATTTATGCTTCTACTCATATTTTTTGGTAATTATCAAAGCAGTTAGGTCACCTGATCTACTGCTCAATCATCAGGCTTATCTTCCTTTAGTTAATGATGTCTTGTTCACTTCAAAGTCATTTCAGTTTTTATTTAAATGCCTTAAAACCAAACCCTTGAACCATAGAATTTTGAGTCTACTGTAACTTAAAGATGATCAAACCCAACCTATTTTTAATGGGTAACAAATTGCAGTAGAATGGGGAAACCAGAGTGATTCCCTTATCCACATATTCATTCTCTTTCTCATTCATAGTCAATGCTTGCTCAATGGCGGGTGGATTCTTCAGTAGGTATTACTCAAAACTTCACTTGTTGAGAATATGCTTGCGTGAACACTGAATTAGAAAGAACAAGTTGGAACTCCGTTAAATAAAAATCACAAGTATACCATTAGCAAGTTTATATTTTGATGAAAAGATTAACCAGTCTTGGCCTTGATGGTTGATCTTTAAGTCAAGGTCTTGTCAATACCTGGAGAGGCTCCTGTACTGTTATTGCACCTCCCTAAATGTAAGACTGCCCATGTATAGCTGTTCCTCGTGTGTCTGATTCCTTGCAGGGCAGCCATATGGGAGGGAGGGGTGATCAGGCAGGCCTGATACGAAGTGCTGAGAATCTAAAGTTGACCAACACACAGTCTCTGCCCCCAAGGGGCTCACAGTCTAGTGGGTGGAGACAGACACATGAACTCCAAGTATGATAGGGTAGATGTTTTCGTGGAGGTGTGTGTGCTGTATGCTAGTAAAGGCTCAAAGAAACGAGTGACAACTCTGCCTAGAATGCCAGCCACCTTCTGAGAAGAGACGCCATGTACAGAGAGCTGAGAAACCTAGATGAGCTTTTATCCAAAGTCCAAGGGGAGCCCCAGGAATTGAAGCCAGTCCTGGAAAGGACCACTGACCTCCACAATATCTCCGCCACTTGCTGCTGGATCCACTACATTCAAGACCTGGCACTTCAGCTCTCTAATATAAGGTTTTAATTCCTTTTGAAAACATTCTTTTGATGGCACTAAGACTTCAAGTTGTCATCAGTCATTTACATCTTACTGTGGATGAGCTTGAGGTGTTTTTTTCTGAGCATGTTTTCAGAGTACAAGGGAAAAAAACAGAGCCACAGGATAGTAAGTCGTGGAGAAGGGTGGATAAAGAGGCTCAGAAAGCTGGCTGGTAGCCCCGGAAGAATAGACTTGGGTGGTCTGGAAGTTGTGAAGATAACTACGCCTTCACACCCTTTCCCTAAGCAGGTCCTATCCCTGCAGTCATCACCCGCTCCTGTTCATCCTCCTCGCCCACTTCCTCCTGCCTCCCCCATCTTCTCCTCCTGCCTCTTCCCTCAAACCCACTGTTCAATTCTTTTCTCTCAAATAGAATGGAGTAGTGAGTCTTCACACCATTTGTTAAAGGAAAAAAAAAAAAAACTGCTTTGGCTTCACTTATCGAGAGCTTCCTACTCAGCATAAATCTTAGTGTGTTTTCACTAAGGCAACGTGAAGGAGTCTTAGCACATTCACCAGTGGAGAAGCCAGAGGAAGCAAGGAGAGTGTGACCACCAGGAATGAGGATCAGATCTCCCAACCCACACATGGCGACCAGCCTCCTTCATTTCGTTACATGGAATTCTGTAATATTACGCTCTTGATTTCAGCTAAGATCTATTTAAGAAAACAAACTAGGACATTGCTCCTTACTATTTCACTTGCATAGAGTAACACTTCAGAGGAAGAAGTTCTTGACTAACTAAAGAAAAGCCATTTCAAAGACTGTCGGTGGTGTGAATCAACAGGGGAACCTTGACACCAGGAGCTCTTCATCCACAAGATAGGCTGGAGGTGCTCAGAGGATAGCTGGAAATCCATTCCAAATGGATGGTTCTGCAGCGGCTTGAACATTGCCCTAAATGACTCCAGCACCTTTTTTAACTTTAAGAGCGTTTGAGCCTATGAAGTATCATCACCAGATCAGATGAATAGACTGTGACCAAGGGCCTGTCCCATCAGGGAGTAAGACCAAATGTGCTGTCAGTGATGGGTATGTATTTAGTGAGATAAGGAACTCCATCTCCTTTCTAATCATGTACTCTATTGAAGTTTCAAGAAAGTAACCTTCTTCATGAGAAAAAATATGAATACCTGCACTTCAGTTTCCTTCTCTATCAAATAAGGATGTTAATACAGTCTACTTCATAAAGTGTTGTAAGGATTAGATGAGTTAATTCACATGAACATGGTAGTGACTCTGTATAGGCAAGAGATGGTAGGCTTTGCTCAAATTCAAGTGACTTTCTTTGTGTCTGATTACATTTTATTCCAACAAAGAAAAATATAAAGAAAGGAGAAAGACGGCACGTTGTCCGTTTCCACCCCTCATTCTTTCAAAGAACTGTAAATAATAGGCCTTATAAAGTGTATAAGCCTTCTAAAATATATCCATGACTAGATGGGGTTTTGGTAATTATAACCCATTCATTTGCTGTGAGCTGTAGGTGAACTTCTTGTTATAAAATAAAACACATCCCTGAAAGGTTTAGCTTACATTAAATTTTGGTCAAAGATCTCAGTATAATTTAAGTCATAACTATTACCAAAATTATTTTGTCATTTATTAGGTTTTCCTAAGGCATACCTTGAGGTTGCAGCAGGCTGATGTGTGAAGATGCCCTAGCCAAGCCACATTAAGACTGCTAATTAATAGTGAAATGGCTGTAGCCTAAAGCCAAGATCAAGGAATTCTAGCTCCTTTCATCTTTCATATTCACACTAAATCTTCCATTCCTTATATTGGTGAGCTATTGGCCTCTGATGCTTTTCCATTTAGTTTTCACTCTCCGCCCAGTTTTTCTGTGGCCAGAAACACAAATGGAACCTATTTTCCAAATGATTGTTTGTATGCGGTTTTCATTTGGACAGCCACATGGCCTCTCTGCATGGCCCACATCGCTCTTGCCTTTCTTGTTCACAGCTGCTCATCGAATAGGATGGGGAAGCGTGGTGCCCCGTAGCTGTCCATGGCAAGCTGCATTTGCCTTGTTAGGCAGTGTTAGTGCTTTGCTGCACCACTTTCTAATTTGTGTCACTTGGATACAAGTGGGAAGACTTTTAGAGAATTTTCAGAGAAAAATATAAAACAAACCCCTTGAAAATGTGAGAACATAATACATGCTTAGCAGACTGTCATGGGTGATCTGTATACAATTATTACTCAGTTTTAAGTGGTACTTAAGCCCTTTTTCCAGGATGAGAAGATTCATTTGTATACATCATCATTATCCGTCCTGACATGGGCTTTGGGGACATTAATCTGTGTTTTATTTCCTGCCGCAGTAATGATGGGGTTGTCTTCTGGTGGCTTTATTATGTTGTCATGTTTTCTCAGTGATCGTCCTCACAGCACAAAAGACATATCTCATGTGGGGATAAACTCCAAAGTAGCTGACATCTAACAGTCATGCTGGCCAGCATCTAGTTTTCTTCCACTTCATTCTTTTTCCTTGTCAAGCTGAGTCCTGGGGAATTATCCTTGACTGTGGTCAGCCCGGCAGTTGTTTGTAATTTTATGTCAGAACACATTTCTGAGGTGGAGCTTGTTTCTAAAGACTAGGTAGCTTGCACAGGGGTGGGCTAGAGGAAACATCAGTCCAAGCCTGCAAACAACTAGCTGATTTGAGGGAAGCTTGGCACAGAAGAGCAGATCACCAGGGTGACTGATTTGGAGAGACCAGCAAGTTGCAGTCAGTGGCGTTTGTAGTTCAAGGGTCAAGTTCGAAATCTGATGATGGAAGCACCAAGGGGAACAAATGCACCAGATCCTGTTTTGAGGATAGCAAGGGTTACTTTAGTAGTAGAAACCTAATGATCCCATTTTAAAGCTACAGTTTTTTAAAAAGTATCTCATATGACTTTTATTTGCATTTTGCAGTAGCAGAACAAACAATGTGGGCATGGCTTCTGTAAACAGAATATTCAAGAATATGATGATCAGTTACTATTCTCTGTACTTCAGCTCAATAGCCCCTGGTCACAGCCTCATATACAAAACACATGAAATACAAGGAATGATGAAATGAAATCGACCAGTATTGTTTATTAATTTGTTAGATGTTTTAATGAAGACAATCCCCAGGGCAGAATCAATCTGTGTAACCACTGCACACTGTCTACATCTCCTGTTGAGGCACTTAACACATTACCTTACAGTTGTGTGTTCCATGTCTGTCTCTTTCAGAACGTGACCTCATTTCTCTTGGATTCTGCAGCATAATGCCCAGCACAGAATGGTGCTGGTGGTGTTTGGGGAATTGAATTGAACCAAATATTGCATCTATCTGCTGAAAGATTTAAGCAGATGTTTAGCTACAAATTTTAAGTTGTACAGAGCACACTGTGAAATAAAAATAAGGGGAAACTAGGAAGGATATTAACAACAGGTAATAGGAAAATGAGACTGGAACGGAAGACAGGAGACATGCTTCCAGCCCCCAGCCCCTTTTCCTGTCAGCCTGCTCTGACCAGGGGGAGATGAAACTCTCAACATAGCTGTATAGCAGGAAGCTTCCTCCAGGCCAGCTGAATTGCCTGCAGTCTAGAATCTCCTAGTTGACAATTATGCCTTCACATTTAACGTTAAGTAAAACTCATACTAAGTAAATATAAAGGACCAGAAAGTTTTGTCCAAGTTCGTAGAACCATGCTTTCAAAATAGAAGGTGACTATCACAGAAAGAGCAAAAAACATGGAGACCCAGTTTTAATATTATTTTAATTATGTGTAGGCACAGAGCTAAGTGCTATACAAATATTAACTCATTTATTTTTCTTAATAACCCTCTAGGGTAGGCAATGTAATTACCCTTATATTACAGATGAGGAAACTGAGTCAGTGGGAAATAAAGGCTATAGAAATAAGACCTGCTCAGGGTTACATCATGGCTAGCATGTGGCAGAACTGAGACTCACCCTCAGGCTGCATAGCTGCAGAATCTGTACTCTTCCTGCTGTGCTGGGTTGCGTCTCTTTTGTTCAGTTGTTTAATGAAACACGAAGACTTGAGGCAGCTGAGGTTTGGCTCTTTTAGCTCTAGGAGTCCTTTAAAACTCAGCATAAACACCAGAAGCCCTTGAGATTGATATCTTAAAGCTCCTCTTTCCATTAAAAACATATTTAATGAGCCTTGCTGTGTGCTAGACTCCAAAGGAAAAGCCAAGATAAAGGTGACACACGTCCTCCAGAAGCTTTCAATTGAGTAGGGTGGTAATTTGGGGGCTTCTGTAGAGTTCAAATCTTTCACTGAATTATGCTACCTGTCTGGCATCCTGGCCAGAATCGTGGTAACAGACAAAGATGCCCCAGACTATCTGCGGGGAGCAATCAAGAATACTAACAGGATGAGGCACTAACATTGGAACAAGTTCCAGATCGAATTAAGGATGTACAAAATATTGATAGTGTGTAATCTGCATTGTGTATGGATTTTTGTCCCAAATTAATTTCACAATACTCCTGTTTCCAGAAGTACTTCTTTTTTTTTTTCTAAACTAACTGCATTTTGTAAGTATGTATTATTTTTCACAGATTCTATAAATTTTCTGTTTTATTCCTATAATAAAGTATACAAGAAAGGTTTATTTTCTTCCTAGATTTATTTGGGGAAAAACGATAGAGAGAATTTTATGCATCTGTGAGGCTTTTTCATTTCAAAGAATCGTTTTGGGGATTTAACAACAACGAAAAGATGCGTGTAAAGCGTTGGCAGAGTTCCTGGCACAAAGGAGGACTCAGAATGATTTGACTGAAAGCGAGGCAGCATCTCTCACACACATGGTTAAGAGCCAGGCTCTGAGGGCAGAAAGGCTTCATTTCAAACTCCAATTCTGCCACTTCTGGGCTCCGTGGCCCAAGACGACGTCTCAGTTCACCTTGATAACCTCAGTTCTTCATCTGTCCTATGGTGATGATGAGACCTACTTCACCACAGGTGGGATTAAATGACATGATGCATAATGCCTGGCCCAAGGAACTCAGTACTGGTTAACTGTCTCTACTACCACCATACCGCTACCACCTCTGCCATCACTAAAGCCCAACTACCACCATTATTGGGGCTTTTGTGGCCGGTTTAATATCTACAATAAAAAGTTAAGATAAAAACCAGGTACTTACAAAAAAGGGTACTTATGAAATGAAATGTTATTATATGATATAACTTTCTAGACTAGTTCTGATATCCAAGTCAAGCATCTGTCTCCAAGAGAGAGGTTTACTGCTCCAGTGAGTTAACTCTCAGGTATCAGAACACTGTGTTCTAGCCAGAATTTTCTAGAGACTCACCTGAGGCAAGGATTGAAGTACTAGGACTTTATTTGGGATATACAAATCCAGGCCAGTGAGGAAAAGAAACAGGGGAGGATGTCACAAAAAGACAAGTGAGCTATCAAAAGCAGCAGTCAGGGCTTCCCTGGTGGCGCAGTGGTTGAGAATCTGCCTGCTAATGCAGGAGACACGGGTTCGAGCCCTGGTCTGGGAAGATCCCACATGCCACGGAGCGGCTGGGCCCGTGAGCCACAGCTGCTGAGCCTGCACGTCTGGAGCCTGTGCCCTGCAGTGGGAGGGGCCGCGATAGTGAAAGGCCCGCGCACCGCGATGAAGAGCGGTCCCCGCACCGCGATGAAGAGTGGCCCCCACTTGCCGCAACTAGAGAAAGCCCTCGCACGAACCGAAGACCCAGCACAGCCAAAAATAAATAAATAAATTAATTAAATAAATAAATTAAAAAAAAAAAAAAAAAAGCAGCAGTCAAACTCGGAAACAGAAAGTAGGATGGTGGTTGCCAGGAGCCGGGGGGAGGGGAAATGGGGAGTTGTACAGTGGGTACAGAGTTTCAGTTTTGCTAGATGAAAAAGTTCTGGAGATCTGTTGCATGACAGTGTGAATATACTTGACGTTGCTGAACTGCACATGTGAATATGGTGACGATGGTAAATTTTATGTCGTGTTTTTTACCACAATTTTGAAAAAGGAAAGGGGGAAGACAGTTACCCGCCCACCTCCCTCCCATCTCCCATAGGTCACAGTTTGCCCCTTGGGAAGTTAACTCCCCACATTTGCAGGTTGCATTGGGCCTCTCCAGCTGTTGTGTGGGATGCCAGCTTCCACATCGGTAAGTAGAAGGAGAAGCCAGAAGCTCCAAGTGGGTGACTGATGGGCCCAGCTGCCCAGCGGCAGCCATATTAAGGGAACATTCAACATTCCCAGGACACGTGATGCTGGTGATGTAAACTGAGCTCCCCGGGTAGGAGGAAGCATGGCCAAGGGAGTCTGAAGATGGCAGTGGTCTCCCTTTTTGTGTTAATGAAATAATTGCTACTGCGCTCTACCTTTCTTTATTTCTTTTTTTCTTTTTTAATAACAAAAGCATTGCTGTGAGTCAGTATGCCTCATATTAGAAGCCAATATATCATTATTACTTGGCTGGATGCAGAACGTGATTGTTCCTCTTGTTCTTTGCCCTCTTTGCCTTTGGAAATAAAGTGAGTCCTAATTACTTATCCTAGTTACTTATTTATCACATAATGCAATGAGAGATAGCAGTTTCAAGATACTTCATATTTCTAAAAAAATATGAAAGTCTTGATTTGTCATGGCCTTTTTAATGTTCTAAATATTAGCAAGCATCACTGTAGCAATTGTGTTCTCAATTCCTGCTCTGGACTTTTTCTCATAGGAAAATTTCCGGGTAAATATCACAGGTTCCCTCAGTGTTTTCTTTTAGCCCAACTTTCTTTTGCTTTACTAGAATCATCACTATGTTTGGGAAGACAGATCAGTCCGTATTCCCTAGGAAAAAAAAAAATTAAATGTAATGGCATTTTAGAAAATATGAAAGTACTTCACATTTAAAAAAAAAATTCACAGTTAGAAAATGTGGAAATCATGCTTATTTACCTCTTGATAAATGGTGGCATAGTTTTGTGTGTAGGGAAATGGAGTTTTGATCATAACCCTCAGACCAAACTCATATGACAACCAACTAGATAAAAAGGATATTAGAATGAGGCAGACAGACTCTGGAAGATGGGCTTCCCAAAATGCTGGAGTGTAGCGTTACTTTGAAGAGCATCTGGGCTTTCCTCCCTTCACTACTTTCTGGCCTCCACTTCCACCCTCAGATGGGGCCGCCCTCAGGCTGATGTTGGTTTGAGAGTCGAGAGAACTCCATGTTAGGCTTACTTTTTCTGGAATAATGATATATACCTGAGTTGTAAAGGGCAGTGGTTTAGGAAGAATTGTGCTCTTGGGTCCTTTGAGACCCTACCCTGAGTGGGCTGTCTGCCCTTGCTCAGCATCCTGAGGGCCAACAGAATCTGCACTGAGATATAATGTTTCGTCTCTTTCATTAATTAAACAGGGGATTGAATCCAGTCATATTGTCTGTGTGCATATGTGTGAGCGTGCGTGTGCATTTGCTTCATCCCATTTTTTAGCTCCAAGAAATCCTGCAGTATGGGAATGCAACTTGGGGAGAGAGGCAGGCATGTAATACTTAGGAACTCAGAAATGGATGGGTTTTGTCTTAATTTTTGATTTTATAGACTGTAAGTTGAACTTTTACATATTTTCAGTTTTACATTAACATTCGTTTTGCAGGCCCTCTAAAATTATTGGGTTGGCCAAAAAGTTCATTCAGGTTTTTCCATGTTACAGAAAAACCCAAATGGACTTTATGGCCAACCCAACATTTCTGGCTAGATTTTTCTTGAAGGAATACTAAAGGTATCCTTCCAATGATCTGTTTTCCTTTGTCAAAAAGAAACGTAAAAGTATTCTAAAAATAGCAACAGATCATTATTATTTACCAGCAGGTTGTCCCTTAAACCCTAGGTGGCTATTAAGAGTCAGAGTAAGACAAACACATCTATGATAGTTGTATTTGGTGGTTCAAATTGCCAAGCATCATAAAGGAGAAGAGTAAATGATATATCATGTTTATCCAAAAAAATGTTATTGTTTAAGCATGGAGTTGAAGTGCAAGTTGAATACATTGTTGGATCCAACCGTAGTATTTTCTCATCAACTACAAAAGAAAAGTGTTTTCTTTTGTGTTCTAAGTCAAATACAGGTATAAACATTCTAGTAAGTTAATACAACACTCTCAGATACCATCCATTGTTCAAGAACTTTCAATAAACATTCATTGAGTACTCACTATGAACTAGGTGTTACAAGATTCCCAGGATCTACCTTCAGGGCACTCACAAGCTAGTTGATGAATTAGACAACAATAAATAATAAATATACATAATAAATGCTCTGAGAACACAAGGAAGAAGGTGATTAATTCCACCTGAGGGGGTGGAAAAGACTTTGCAGAGGAGGAATCTTTCATCTATGACTGATTTCATCTGTGGTGTATTTGTTATGGTAAATAATGCTAGCTGTATAACACATCAACTCCCACATATTAGTGGCTTAACACAATAGGAGATTTATTTATCACTCATGTCATAGGCCAGCAATCCAAAGCGGTGATGAAAGGTGTCTCTGCCTGACACAGTGATCTGGGGACCCTGGATCCCTTCCAGTTGTTGCTTTACTTTCTTCCAGATCCTTAGAATCAGAGGTCTGCGGATGGAAGTTTTTATGGGCCAGACCAAGAAGGGGTCCCTATCACTCCCATTCACATTCTGTTTTCTGGGACTCAGACATATGGTCACATCAAAGTGCAAGGGAGATGGAAAATGTATTTTAGCCACATGCCCAAATAGAAGGGAACACAGATATTAGTAAATGCTAGTAATCTTACTGCAATGAGATTTTTTAGATTAAAAGTAAGGTTGGAGATACACACTACTACTGTATATATATAAAATAGATATACAGCAAGGACCTACTGTATAGCACAGAGACCTATATTCAGTATCTTGTAATAACCTATAATGGAAAAGAATCTGAAGAAGTTTTATATACATGTTATACATATATATATATTCACACACATACATATACATACATTATAACTGAATCAGTTTGCTGTACCCCTGAAACTAACATCAACATTTACAAATCATTTTTTAATTTAAAAAATGAAAAAAAAGTGAGTTTGGATAGGAATATAAACAGGAGAGAAGTGCATGAGAAACACACAGTGATCTGAGTTTGGGAAAGAGGACGTTTTCTACTTTTTCTCCGTGCACAGCCTAGTAGGCAGGCGGGGATCAATGAGAAATAATACTAGGAAGGTAGTTCAGGGCTAGATTATAAAAGTTCATAAATACCTTACTAAGGAGTTTCCACTCGCCTTAGAATTATAGCTCTTCATTGTTGTTTTAATATTGTAAGTATTAGTTGACTGATTTGCTGGGCTGAATTTTTTTTGAAGTAGACTTTATATTTATTACTTGTGATGGGAGGCATTATATTTTCATAATGCAATTTTTAAAAATTCAAGCTTTGTTTTTTCAATAGGATTATAAGCTTGAAGGTAAGGGCCACATTTACACTCCATACATTTCCCTATAGTTTCCCTAGGCCACCGAGGTACACAAGTACTCAGGCAGTGTTTAATGAACTAGCTGACAGTTTAATAACAGCTTCACAGAAATGGCTTTTATTTAAGTAAGTATAAGAAAGCAGTGTCACTGGCCCATGGTACTGTTTCTAAATAATTCAGTTCATACAGACTAGCAGCAAAGGGGCATCTGTATTGAATCATGAGATGAAACATGTCACTTGCCCATAGGTCCAAGGCTTTGAGTTGGGACAGAATAATGAGAACAATTCTTATTCTCTAGGTATTTTAGATTTTGAATTAACAAATTGTATATCGTCCTTGGAAAATCTTTACCATATTTTTGAGTATTTAGTCCTATATCAGAACATTGGTCTAATTTACTATATTTTGTTTCAAACTAGAAAACATTTAAAATAGACATGTGAATTCAGTTTCCCTGAAAATAGTAGATTAATGGGACTCTCCAATGGAGGATTATGCAGGTGTTTATAAAAATACTTAACGCTCCAACCAGTTTACTTTGTTCATCCCATGCCAAGGCCCTTATAACCAAAGTCTCAGTTGTTGCTTAAATGGAAGCTTCTAACCATAATAAATTGTTATGTCAGACTTCCTTATGGTTTGTAATATGGATAAATATTTCCTCTATACAAGAAGCATTTTCATTAGTGACTTGTTGAGAAATTGAGGGCCTGCCAGTGAGAATGACAGTCCAGTGTACGCTCTCTCCGTGCCTATCGCATCAGCCTCTTGGATTTGTGACATTACTTACTGATAGTTCCTCGTGATGGCTCTGTGCTTTGCTTTTATTTGAAATTGCAGCAGGGTAATTGAAGTCACTTTAAATTTCACTTCCCACCATTGGAGCCTAATGGAGACTTTAAGCTGGTGACACATGTTCTTAGCACGTTCAGATTACATGGGGAACTTAAAAGCAAATTTGCCAAGTTTATGAGTGAGGCAAATTTGGTACAAAATCTAAATCTATTCATTTTAACTAAACAAACTGTGAATTGTTTCCCACTGGGGTTAATGAAGGCACTACACTAAGTCTATCTTCTTACTTAATTCAATACTCCTTCAGGGAGCGTCTGCCTGAGAGCCAGTCGTGAATCCCAAGGAGAAGTCCTCTATGTCCTGCCCTTGAGGCGCTCACCCAGTGGGGAGAGAGGGCCTCAGGGAGGAGGTGACTTTCGAGCCAGGTTAGAATTGAAATATACCAAACCAAGCAATCAGTAGTTCTTCTATGGGCTCCACCCTGCCCTTCTGGAAGAAGCAATCACGAATATTTCTTTACCTTTAATTTCCAAAGTGTACAGACTAGGTCGGGGGTTCGGGTAGCTACAGACTACCTAAATGCAAAACATGGGAAGAGAGAGTAGTTTCCCAGTTACGCTGTTTACTTCTCTTCTGTCCGTACATTTGTGCATCCATCAACAGGCACATCTCTCCTAGTCTCCCTGCTCCCCTGACTCCTCGATGAGCTTTAGTTTTCTTAATCTTTTTTATTTTTCTGTTCTTTTCTTCTCCATTACAGTCAGAAGTGAGAGAGGTGAAATTGTTCCATGATGGAATATTGATGAGGACAGCCACTCCAGCATCCCCACCTTAAAGTCTAATAATGAGACCTCTGGAGCATTCCACAAGCTGCATCTATAATTCTTTCTGAATTTCTCACTTAAAAAGTATTTTTTAAAACCTAAAACCTTTCTTAAAATCAGCGCTGTGCCCCGTAAAGCAGACTACTACAATAAATACCTGAAGATGAAAGAGAATGAAGTTATAGCAACCTTAGAATATTTCAGTCTTTATTAGTTTAAATCAATCTTCCTATTACTTTAGGAGATGCATTACAGTTCATTGCCTATGCTGCTTTAATGATCGAATGTAAAGAATTTATTTTAGATATCTGTGGTTTGGTGACTTAACCCCTATTTCACAAGTCTTCTGCTGATGCTGTGAAATGCTATCGCTGTTCATATGTGTCATTTAAGAGTGATTTTGGAATTGTATTCCCTTTACTACTCTTACTTTAATACTCTGTAGGTATTTTTGGCGCTCTGATCTGATCTAACAGATTTATTCAAAGTCGTTATTGAAAAGCAGCTCTATGGGGCTTCCCTGGTGGCGCAGTGGTTAAGAATCCGCCTGCCAATGCAGGGGACACGGGTTCGAGCCCTGGTCCAGGAAGATCCCACATGCCGCGGAGCAAGTAAGCCCGTGCGCCACAACTACTGAGCCTGCGCTCTACAGCCCGCGAGCCACAACTACTGAAGCCCGCGTACCTAGAGCCCGTGCTCTGCAACAAGAGAAGCCACCGCAATGAGAAGCCCGCGCACCACAACGAAGAGCGGCCCCCACTTACCTCAACTAGTGAAAGCCGTGTGCAGCAACAAAGACCCAGTGCAGCCAAAAAATAAATAATAAATAATTTATTTTAAAAATAATTATTAAAACAAAAAAACCAAAAGCAACCCTGTGTCCTTAGATATGTACAGGGAGTGGCAGCCCTGGCTTGACCCTGTTGATTCTGGGTTGCCTGGACAACAGGCAGCTGGGTCAAGGCGGAGGAGGAAGGGCTGCCTCCTTTTCCTGGTGGGTGAGATTATACCAAGCTCAAGTTCAGCTTCCTACAGGACCTGTGACTCCCTCCCCTAGACAGGTCCACCGTAGCATCCGGACGCTTGGCTTTCTCTGGCCATCCATGTAAGCAGCTAGCACCCTGCGTTGCAGCTGCCTAACAGTGAGCCCTGAGCACCGACGAGGCTGATTCCCATGCTTGCCCTAGATCCTTGACAGGTGCGATTCACCTTGTCTGATGGTACTGGGCAAAAGAAAGTAAGCTGATATAATCTCTACCCATTAGGAGGGAAGAAATAGGCATGAACATTCTCTGTGGTATAGACAATGGGCATATAATTTGCCATGCATTATCCCTGGTTTGTTGGGACTGACTCTGTGGCAGTGGTGGAATCCGTAAAGGTATCCTCAACTGGTACTTGGTTGTCTGCCTGAGAAATGAGAGGAGTATGGAGGGGTAACCCAATGAGATAATCTGCTTTTATATTACTTTTAAGACATTAACTAAGGTAGCAATTTATTTCTCTCTCATGTACCCATCTGGGCAGAAACAGTCCACGGCAATAGGGACCCAGGCTCCTTCTACCCTGCTGCCCTCTCATCCCCAGGACATTGTCTTATCCAAGATGTCTCACCACCACTGTATCTCCATTTCAGCCAACAGGAAGGGCGAAGGAGGCGGGGAGGGGCATTTAGAAGATGCGCACATAGATTCTGCTGCAGGGGAGGCTGGGAAATGAAGTCATCCCCACTGACCTCAGGTGGCAAAACTGCCAAATTTTCCTCCACAGGAAGTCTGACTATACTATATACTAGTCAGTAAAAAGGATTATAGTTTTACAAAATTGTCATCTAGGAAGAGTCAGTAAAACACAGCACAAAATGAGCAAATGGCTTATGGAACATTCAGTTAGAGAACAGAAATAGCCCCATCAGTTTTCTCATAGACGAGCCTAATACACTGCCTAATATATGGCTGGAAAAAGGCTAGTATTCTGGGGTGAATGACAAGGTTAGGACCGTTGAGAACTGAGCTTGTTTCTTTCATAAAGCCTGCTGACCAAACAAAATGGAAAAACAAGTGGACCAAAAATGGTGTCATTCATTCAACATTTGCTCTGTGCCTTGTAGGTGCCAGATACTGTGTTAGGAATTATGACAATGAGATTAAAGGAGACATAGTTTTTGTTCTTGAGGAGCTCATATTCTAATGAGAGACAAGCATGTATCAATAATTAAAATATTATAATGGATATACCCAGATAAAATCAGGGATTCTGTAAAAGAAGGGGAGAATGGAAAGAAGGGATACTGGTGAGCAACTAGCAGTCTCTGATACAGTTGATATGGTAATTAATTTATCCAACAGATGTTTATTAATTGTCTACTAAGTGTTAGCCCTGCTCTAGGTGTTAGGGTTACAGTAGTGATCTATCTGTCTGTCTGTCTGTCTATCTATCTATCTATCTATCTATCTATCTATCATCCTATTATCTATCTATCTATAATGTATGCACAGTGAAGTCTGGGGTTTATACACATACTAAGTCTACAAGAGTGATCACCTCTGGGGATGGATACACTTCTATACAGTATAAATTTTATAGAGTGTATGTTTTGTCCATATAATTTAAAAAATTACTTTAAAATGGTAGTAGCAAACAAATTGGAGCATAGACTATCAAAATACCCAGGAACATCTGGATAGGAAAAAACATACGGAAAGTCCGCATGACCAAGAAACAGCAGACCATTTGTGGGCTCAGTGCTTGTCACTGGACATTGGGAGGCAAAGAAATTAAAATTTCCTGCACAACAAGGGTGGAACTGGACCCTAAGTCTCTGTGGATCCTAAGGCAGCTAGGCACATGGTATTCTTGACAGAACTTTTGGTTGGTTACTGATAGGACTTTGGGGTACATGCCATCAACAACTGGGAGGTAAAGGGAATGTGCTGCTGCCAGTTGAGTAGGGAGAGTTACAAGACAACCAAGAACAAATACCACGGGAAACATGTAAGATATAGGGATTACTGTTAGCCTTATTTTACAGATGAGGAAACTGAGCACAGAGAATTAAATATATCTTCTAGGATCCCACATTTTAAAATGGTGATGCTAGGATTTGCATCCAGGCAGTTTGGCTCTACTGCTTATAGTCTTGATACAAGTAATTTATAATGATGGCTTAGCATAGTGGAGAAGTTGTAGAATAAGAATGCAAGATCAAAAGAAAAAAGAAAATATATATAGCCAAGAAGCAGATATATACATATATATACTTACATGTAAATGTTAATATGTATAAATTTCCCTTACTCTCTTCTTTATAATTTTTGAACTTTTATTGAATATGAATTACAGCTTATTATACTCAAAATATTATTGTAACTCATATTTCATTCTCTATGAAATTAAACAAAAGCTCAAACATTTATTGACTATTTCTGAGCGAGACAATCTACAGTTTTCACCAAGTCCTGGAGACAACCCTAAAAAAAAGGTAAGTGTCGTTAAACTCATTTTTCAAATTAAGAGATTAAGTCTCAGAAAGTTTAAGTAACTTGTCTTGCCGTGTATAAGCTTTTGCTCAAATCGAGATAGAATTGTACCTGTATAGCTTTCCTTATTTTGTTTGTGATCCCGTGCAATATTCTGTTCTCTATTGTCCAAAAATAAATTCCTTTTGAAATGATTTTATTTTTCTCTTGAACCTTACCTACCTGTTTAGTCACCCAATGAGAAAACACAGGAAGAGATGCTTCTTTTGCTTCACATTTATTGTAGATAATTTAAATTTTGGACCCCTGTCAAGAACATATAGCTTGCCTGATTTTAGAAGCATCTACTGAAGTACATTCTTTTCATGTACACAGTTGCCTCTTGGATTGTGTAGGCAGTAATGCTACGGTTATTATTCAAATTAGAAATGGCTCCATTTGATATCTCTCCCCCTTTTTTCTAGTTTCGATTTTTAAATAATTTATACAGCCAAACAACCTGGACATAACTTTTATTTACTCACCTTTTTTATCCCTTATATTTTTTCTAGAGATCATCTTAAATTTTATTTTTTTGTATAGAGTATATAATTTGTTAATTTCCTTCTCAGTTCACTTCTTTTCACTTCTACCTAAATATATTTTTTCAGTTTTTCTAATCCTAAACCCAATTTACTGTTCTGTCTATCCATGCTCTCTTATTTATCATAATATATAATTTAATCTTAGCTAGTCTGCTTAGCTGTCATTACCATTGTTTCCATAACTCAGAAGAATATGGTTTAATTTATTGTAACAGTATTTGACCCATAAGTGGATTCTAAAAATTTATTGCTCTGCTAGCGGTGGTCTGGGGTAGATAGGAACAATACATACCTGAAGGATTCTCAGCTCAAAAAGAACTCTTTCCCATTGATTATGAATTAGAAATCCATTTGGATTAACACATACCCTTAAAATGTCAACGCTTGCTGAGAATGTTAATCCAATCAGCCTTTTACACCTTAGTGCATGATATATTACTTTAATGAGATAATCATGTTCTTTTTCCCTTAGTACCTAACTGAGCTCAGTCGCAATGCTGTAGACATATGGGTGATGTAGGTATTCCGAGGCGTTCCAGGGAAACCTCTGATAGATCTGCAGGATTTCAATTGAGACATCAACAAGGGGGCGCTGAGGAGCAGAGGTGGAGAAGGACGTGTCCCTATTTAGTGTCTTAGCAATAGTTTCCCTGCCCCTTTATAGCATGGACAGTTTCCCCAGTTCTATAAAACAATTCTCAAACTTCATTGTGCATGTGATTCATCTAGGGATCGTAATAACCGCAGTTTCTGATTCAGCAGCTCTCAGGTGCAGCCCACGGTTCTGCATTTCTAACAGATTTCCAGGCGATGCTGCTACTGCAGCATCTGAGTACCACACTTTTTTTTTTTTTTTAATTTATTTTTGGCTGTGTTGGGTCTTCGTTTCTGTGCGAGGGCTTTCTCTAGTTGCGGCAAGTGGGGGCCACTCCTCATCGCGGTGCGCAGGCCTCTCACTATCGCGGCCTCTCTTGTTGGTGGAGCACAGGCTCCAGACGTGCAGGCTCAGTAGTTGCGGCTCACGGGCCCAGTTGCTCCGCAGCATGTGGGATCTTCCCAGACCAGGGCTCGAACCCGTGTCCCCTGCATTGGCAGGCAGATTCTCAACCACTGTACCACCAGGGAAGCCCTGAGTACCACATTTTGAGTCCCAAGGCTGTAAAAGGTGTCCAAGAAAAGTTTTGAAAATAAGTGACTTTTTGGATGTTCTTTCATTTCTAAACTCTTTTTAGCTCCTCTTACAGAGATTCATTTCTCTTCTAAGTTCTCTCAGCAGCATTATTTTGTTTTTTCAAGCAACAAGATTTCTGATGTTTCTTTCCTTTTTCTCGCTCTTTTTTTAAAAATTCAATTGACGTGACAGCCAGCAAACCCTGCCAGTGCAGAACTTATCTTTTCTTATGACTAGACTGGCCCTTCATATGATGTTTATTTTGTGAACTATTCTAAGCTCATATGTGTGAGAACTAACTTCAAGTGAATAAATGTACTCTTCTTAAATTGTAAGCTTTCCATACAACCTACAGCAGCCAAAGTACCACATGCTTGGGTGTGGTTGAGTGCTGGAGGCCACCAGCACTCACCAGCTTTGCCGCCTCTGGCTCTGCTGCCCACACTGTGGTCACTGAACATCTGTCCTCCCCTGGCTTCTGGGGCGCCTCTGGGTCCTGCTCCTAAGTGGTCCTTTTCAGGGCACTTTATTATCTTGACCTTCTTCCTTTGGTGTCTCCAACCTTTTCTTACACTTTGAAATGTCCCTGTACCTCTCTCTTTTTAAGATAGGATTCAAAGGTTACTCCTACCTGCTCCATGCAGTTAATTACGGGTCTCTCTGCTCTGTAAAGGGATTTGCATAATTATACTAGAGCACTTGCCAGCTATTACAATGTTTTATTTATGTGTTTGTCTTAGCACTGGAATGTGAGGTTCTCAAGAACAAAAGCACTATCTTATTCATTTTTATTTCTATAGGACCTACTGGGCACAGAATAAATGTTGAATGAATATTGAGTATAATTCCAATTAGGTCCTTATTGGTTATCTATTTTATATATAGTAGTGTGTTTATGTTAATCCCAAACTCCTAATTTATCCCTCCCACCCCCTTTCCCCTTTGGTAACCGTAAGTTTGTTTTCTATGTCTATGGGTCTATTTCTGTTTTGTATGTAAGTTCACTTGTATAATTTTTTTTAGATTCCACATATAAGCAATATCATATGATATTTGTCTTTCTCTGTCTGGCTTACTTAGTATGATAAGCAGAATACATTTATTGATCAGCCTTTTTTTCTTATCGTTTTCTCTGTCTGATTCCCCATTTATCATTTACCTCACATGACTTGCCTTTTATCAGCTTTGATTCGTCTACAATCTTGGCCAAACCAATAATATAAATTATCCATAAGTCACTTGTGTACTTTCTGCTAGGTTTTACTGACTGTTCCTGAATACTGATTCTGTAAAACTGCAGTCCTTTTTACTGACTAGTTTATATATGTTATTGTCAGACTTCCTGTAGAGGTAATTTGTCAGCTTTGCCACCTGGGAACAATAGAAGCTTTTGATGTTACTCACCATCTACGGACCTCATGTGATGGGGCAGTGCTTTCAGTTACAGTTGTCAGGTGCTGCATGAAATGCTTTGTCCCTGACATTCAGGAGGCCCCTGCAATGCAGTGCCTCTTTTGCGTTTTATGGGACCAAAGTGACTTTGTTAGAACTGGGAGTCCAATTCATTAATTTCCTGCTGATGATAGATAACATAACCATACAGTACTATGAACTTAGTCATTGTTAACAGTGCTAATAGAACTGTTTGCAACATAATTGGATAGGATTTCTGTGTATGGAACTAAGTTATGATGAATGAGTTACTCAAAGGATGAGGAAAAATCACCTTTAGATTGTATCAGAGCCTGAGTGGTACAGGGTTGTCTATGCAGAATGTCTCAGACTGAGACACCAGGGGCTGGGCTGCGGTGCAGACAGGAGATGAAGAGGGTGGGGAGCCAGGCCTCAGGAGGGTCTGGGGACGCAGGGTCAGTATCGAGGTCTGCCATGGGTTTAACAGTCCAGAGCAGATTACTTCACAGTCAGGGACGCTCGTTCAGACAAGTCTTGGCGGTCACAGTGCACAGTAGGATCCAAGCCCAGGAAGACAAACAAGGCATCTTCCTGAGGATGCTGCAGGGATCCTCCTGAGCAGTCTAGGAGCAAGAAGAATCAGAAACTCAGCAAAAACTGTCTATAGGAGCGATGGACACCATGCTTTATGACCTCCCAGGCATCAGTCCCCTAAGAATGGAGTGACTAGAGGAGGAGTGAAGGGGAAGGCTATTCTTATAGAAATGGACCATTTTTTTCCGGCATAGAGGACCATCTTGATAAATGCATTGGTGAAGAATGAAGGGGAAAGAGGGACACGAAGTAAGATTAGAGTTAAGCAATGTTTAATTTCTCTCATTTTTAATGTTTTTATGTACTTGCTTGTTTGTGTATTAGTTGACTACGCTGCTTACTTCAGTAACTTTTCACTGCCACCATCTGGAAAAATAAAAGCTAGGTGGATCTCTAGGGAACACGCTCATGGAATGAAGATAAATATTTTAGTTATTACTTAGGAAGCAATGGAAAAACACTGAAGGCACCTTCTGAGAAAGAGATAACAATTATCATAAGTAACAGCAAGGAAGTCCGCACAGCTAGAGTGTCTGTATTAGTGTCTGGAAGGCAAGGACGCTACTGGTGATGAGAATTTGCCTCCTTACACAGAAACATACAAATGAAGAAAAGGTCCTCCAGAGATTTCAGTCTTTCCATACTTGTGGCCCTTGTGGTAGTCCATGGGGAACTGATGGTTTTGAATAGAAGGTAGATTAATTTGTTGGCACACTAACCTTACTACCATTAACTTTGTCTGGTTTTATAGAATGTTAACTTTCCTTCTTCTCGTTGTTATCCCATACTTTGGTGGGCTTGTACCACATCCTAGACACTCCAGGACAGACTCCTTTTATGTCCTGGTAAAGGTCAAGTGCCTGGTTACAAAAAAAGTCTACATACATTATGGATATCATGTACTCAACTTGCTCCATGGAGAGCATGGCCACTATTCTGTACTAGCTGATGTATTTATTCGCTTCTCCCAGGTCCTTGGATCCTGATCCATGGGATCTAGTTTAATCAGTCAGACCTTGGCTTCCGATAGGGTTCTTCCTCATGACCCGTATTCTGATTGGGATTCATAATAAAGTTCCTTTTGATCTCTGCACCACCTCAGATAATAGCAGGACCCCTATTGCCACCCACTCTTAACCCTTCCACTTTGGGAGAGGTTTCCACTAACCCAGTAGTTCTCAACACTTTTTCTACCCCAACATATTTGGGGGTAGAAATATACCTACCAGTAACCCACAGCTATAGCCATTGTCCGAAAATACTTTCAACAAATATTTAATGAGTACTTGCTTTGTGCCAGGCATTACACTAAGCTCTGGGGTGAATATCCGGGGAATAAAATGCAGTCTCTGCGTTCTAGCTTCAGACCCGTTCTCTTTTTCATGTCTACTCTCAGTGGGTTTTCAGGGGCTGTTTGTTTGCCTTGAGAAATAAACATCTCTTATTGGTTTATTTGCACACTCTGATTGGGAAAGGCTGCTGGCACTGTGGTATGTTGAAAAGGTTCTTCACAGCTAGACATCAACTGTTCTGTTCACAGAGAGGTATATCCTGCTCTTTTTTTCAATATGAATTTAATTCTTAAGTTGATTATTTTACCTCCTAATTTTGCTAGTCATTAACTGCCTTGAATTAACTATTGTTTTTAATTATCAAAATACAGGTAATAAATCGGGCTGACATTCTCTCTTTACCTTTTATTGCCTCATCACGTTTCATTTGCCCTTTTCTTCTCTCAGCTTGCAGTCTTATATTATCATCTGGGGAAACTGCAGCCATTTCCTCAAATGTTATTATTCGTCTTTCCGTTCCATCCCTCACTTGAAACAACTTTACAATGCAATGCTTTTGTATTTTTCTGGGTAAAAAGTGTATGGCGTGATACACCAGACATGGCCACAGATCCAGTTATCTAAACAGTGTTAATCTGTTTATCACCTCATTTCCAATTCATCTTTCTTTTTTTTTTTTTTTTTCTTTTTACTAACTAGCAATAATGTGATACTTTATTTCTGTTGAATAAAAAAAAATGTCTAAACAGTCTAGGGTACTAAATTTAAAACTCTAAATTTCTGCTCTGGGCAAGGTACTCATAAGGCTACTGAAACCTAAGTACCCTTGTTTTGTACAAAGTGGCCTTAATCCCCATGGTTCCAGAAGATTATACCATGGATCCCTCAAAGTTGAGGCACTGATATCAGGATGGTGTAGAATAAGAACTCTGCTCCTCAAGTGCAGATACAATACTGAATAGTAACTGGTGGACTCCATCAGATTCCCTCTCTAGGAATTTGTATATAAAATTTAGTGAAAAATATGATTGTAAAGATAGATGTCATAGCTCAGGCTGCTATAACAAAATAGATTGAGTGGGTTAAACAACATCTATTTCTCACAGTTTTGGAGGCTATGAAGTCTAAGATCAAGGTGCTGGCAGATTCAGTTCTTGGTGAGGGCTCCCTTCCTGACTTGCAGATGACCACCATCTCATTTGTGCTCACATGACCTCTCTGTGTGCATGCAGACAGACAGCCCCAATTCATCTTTCTTCAGGATGATCTTTGAAGTGCTATGGTTGTTTTTTTCTTGACTTTCTCATTATCTTCCTGTAATAATATATTCTACTTCCGAAGGGTTTGGTGGTTTTGTCAGGAGACCCTTCTGGGCAGCACATCCACTTTAGGCAATTTCATACCAGTTCCTTGATGATTTCAAGCAAACATTTCCATCTGGTATTTGTTTCTTACTTGGATTCTGTTCTCTGTCTCTCTCTTCTCCCCCCTTCTCAGTTTTTCCTAAGGAAACCATTTTACTAGCATTTCACTTGTAACAAATATCCCAACTTTTTTGGGAAAAAAAATGAGTTGAGGAGGCTTCCCGTAAAAAGGCAAATGGAACAAGATAGTTACCATCAGAAAGTAAGATCAGACCTCTCGTAGAGGAAACGCTTTATGGAGTTTTTAGCAGTAAACCTCTGAAAAACTGACAGTCCTTATACATCAAAGGGAAGATATATGAAAGTAAAGTAATACAAGAGTAGGGAAATAACCTAGGTACTGTGTAAAACAGAGGGAAGAAAAGGTACAATGGCGTATAATTTTACACTTTTGTATTGTGATCTTTTGACAGAAAATTGTTTTCTCTAGTATGAGTTGAGTAAAGAATTGGTAGAGATGATGGGGAACAATGAAAGGGAAAAGTTCCAGGAAAGAAATGGATGAGGAGGGAACTAGCTATTTTCTGAGGGTGGGAAGCTATGATGCTCTGAAACTCAAAGAATATTCAGATCTGTCACAGTTCAGCTCTGTGTCGTCCAATACTGTAGCTACTCGCCGCTTGTGACTACAGCATACTTGAAATGTGGTTAGTCCGAATTGAGATGTGCTGTAAGTGAAAAATACATACCAGATTCCAATTCTTAGCATCAAATGTATATATATTTTAATAATCTTTAATAAGATATGAGCTATCTTCTTAAGTTTTAGATTGATTACATGTTTAAGTGATAACTTTTGATACATTGGGTTAAGTAAAACGTTACTAAAATTAGCTTCTCTAGTTCTTTTATTTTTAAATATGACTACAGAAAATTTGCATATGTGGTTCATATCATATCTCTATTGGACAGGGCTGGTCCGGCCCTGTACCACGTTAGTAGGACTGTCTTGTATCTCTGGTATTTTAACCACAGTTTCACTTTTTTATGTGATGAATTTTGCTTCCTCCTCACATTTTCCCTGGGAATGTGTTCATTTTTTTAAAAGTAGTTGTTTTACTTGGTTTAGAAATTTTAGTTTTCAAATAGGTAGATATGAGTAAAGAGAATGAACAGCATAACTGGAGAATTATTTTTATGGACAGGCCCTGGAGACAGTTATCTAAAATAAAGGATTTTTAAGTTCTTCTTAAGTAAAAAATCCTGTCAGATTTTCATTATTGATAGATACACCACACAAAAGTACCTAGGAGAATACATTTTTTTAAAAATTTTATTTTATTTATTTATTTTTATACAGCAGGTTCTTTTTTTATAGATTGATTGATTGATTGATTGATTTATGGCTGTGTTGGGTCTTCATTGCTGCATGCGGGCTTTTTCTAGTTGCGGCGAGCGAGGGCTACTCTTTGTGTGGTGCACAGGCTTCTCATGAGCACGGGCTCTAGGCACGCAGGCTTCAGTAGTTGTGGCACGTGGGCTTCAGTAGTTGTGGCTTTCAGTCTCTAGAGTGCAGGCTCAGTAGTTGTGGCACATGGGCTTAGTTGCTCCGCAGCATGTGGGATCTTCCCGGACCAGGGATCGAACCCATGTCCCCTGCATTGGCAGGCGGATTCTTAACCACTGCACCACCACGGAAGCCCCAGCAGGTTCTTATTAGTTATCTATTTTATACATATTAGTGTATATATGTCAATCCCAAAGAATAGATTGATTTAGAATACTTCTGTCTTATTCCTATTAGTAGGAGTAGATGTTGCATCTTTCTTGAAAAAGAGAGCTGTGAATGGTTTGTTAAAGAGTGGGGAGCTGTTTTTCTGAGCATCATTCTTCACCACCACACCCCTTTCTCAAAGATTCGAGAAGCCTTGGTCAAATTGGATGTTTTTTCTTTAATTACATTTCTAACTTTGAAATTTAAATTTGCATACATTTAAAAACATATGTGTCCATTTGCATGTCTTCAGTACATGGCTATGCTGAAAGTATGAACCTTTCCATCCAGGGTTGAGAATGAGGGCTTTGGTTGGCTTCTAACTCATGTCCTGGCTCTGTGATCTTAGACAAGTTCCCTCTCCAAGCCTAATTTTTCTCAAATGTAATATCAAGATAATTATAATAGCTACTCATTGGGTTGTTGTGAGAGTTAAATGAGATAATTATTCAAAGTTTTTAGTACAGTGTCTGGCACATGAGCACTCAATAAATATTAACTGGTCTTATAACTTTGTGAAAACACCATCTTCATTTACCTCCCCATATTTTGGCCCTGTATTCTTCTAATGGGGTGAATCAACAGAAGGCTAAGTGATTTTTTCCAACAACTTTAATGAGTTAAAAGCACTCCTGGCATTATAACTCAAATTTAAACTCTTCTATGCCTTGAGCCAGCAGCCAGAAATTATTGCTGGCCACAGTTCAGATTCTAGGAGAGAAGCTGGCATGAATACAGTCCTCACATCCCTGTGTTGAAGTCAGGACCTTACACGGATGCTGACACTGTCATTTGTATCACTTATGCCTCGTAGGCACTGACAGGGCTGGGGATGACCCAGTTAAACTTAGAGAGCTAGAGCAAACTGAGAAAAACATGACCTGGGATAAGATCTTTCCCACGGTAGGGTGGAGGTGGGGATAGGAAAAGCAGACAGAACACAGATCAGAGGTTATGGCAACAAACAGACTTATATTCATCATTCGAGGTCCAACATACGTGGCATTATAACAAGGACCTCTCTCCACCAAACCACACCCTATCACCAGGCTTCTGGACACTGGCAGAATTTGAAGATCTTTTCATGCACATCAGGGGCATCTATTAGAAGAGCCTAGATAAAATACCAGGACTCAGTACTGCGGAGGAGAGCTGGAAGAGACAGGAGCACCGTCCTAGGGATACTGGGCTTGCTGCTGGGGAAGAGGCTCAGGAAGGAATCCTTTTATTCACACTCATATATGAAGAAGACGGCTGCCCCAATAACAGATAGAAGCTAGTGCAGAGGACTGAGCCTCAACGAACTTGTAGCAAGATTAGCTTGATGTTGATTTTTTTCCCTTAAAGAGCAAAATTGATCCAATATTGTCCCTTAAATCTTTCTTGCCTGAGTTGCAGAACTGGATGTGAGGCTGAGTTTACAAACTAGAAAGGGGTGGATTGGATAGGGGACTATTAAATGACTCCCTCCCCAGGAAGACAATACAGAGAAGTGATCAAGTTACGATAATCCCAATAGTCAGTTTGACAAATATGGGTATCCCCAAGACTGTGGGAAATCCCAGTAATACCTTTAACTGTTCTATGGGACTTGGAGCCAAAGATTCCTTTAGAAGAGAAAACCTCTTCTTGTGGGATGTGTAGTACTTTAGCAGATAGATAAGTTAGTTGCAGAGTCAGACTGATGGCTCCACCATTCACTCTGTGTGCCTTTGTGCAAATTATTTTACCTTTCTAAGCCTCAGTCTATTCATCTGTAAAATGGAGGTAAATTACAGGACCCACTTTATAGGAGTTCTGTGAGGTTTAAATTAGACAATCAACCTAGAATACCTGGCATATTGGTAAGTACTCAGTAGATGTTAATAACAATTATGATTATCTACTTTCTAATCTTAGTTTTCCTGTTGGCAGATATTACAGTAGACAGTGTACTTCTTTGATGACTTCAATAACATGATCCCTTTAGCCCGGAGCTTTATCGTGACCCAAGCAAAGAGTAGACCCAGTGTTTGTAGTCACTGGAAAATACACTGACTTACTACTCACGCCAATCTGTGAACAAATATCTAAGGCTCTCCTGGTCAAGGATTAAATGTGTGAGGAACTTCTGAGCAAAAGAAAAGACAGAAGAAGAACACTGAATATGTAAAGGAGGAGTCGGGCAGGATGGCTTTCTAGCAGGAGTGAGAGGCAACGTGGGAAGGTAAACTCCCATCCAGACGAGAGTTTAGCGCCTTCACGTTACTGCAGTCGGAGAAACATCAAGGGCATTTATTAGTTGCCTGTATTCTCCGTAATTAAGATTTCTTACTCCCACCCATTTCCATTCATTCTCGCTGCTGGCACCATCGTCTCTTCCCTGGAGTGCCTTGGTGGCCTCCTAGCTCGCGTAGTCTCTTTGTGTCCCCTTTTGCTTCTCCTGATCCATGTTCTCCATGTCACAAGAATGCTGTCTCTCAAAACATGCAATGGACCGTGCCTCTTCTTCCTGCTTAAAATCCTCCAGTGGCTGCACATTGCTCTTGGAATAAAGCATGTCAGATCTTTAACTTACACGGCTCTCGTGCTCCATCCCCCGCCTGCCTCACCTGCTCTCCTCCCGCTCTGCTCCCACTCCTCCCGGTCCGTCTCTGCATTTCTTTCCAGTCTTCAAACATCTGTGCTTCTCGCTGCCTTGGGACCTTCCAGCCAAGGGGTCCTGGGCACCAGAAGTGGATTCCCCTCACCCATCCCTTCCCTTCTCCTGTCCTTCTTCCCAAGTGAAACTTTCCTTGATTTCTTTGAGCTGGTTGTTAACTGCTCTCTGTGCACTCGGCCCGTCTTCTTTGCAGTAAATCGTCACAGATGTCTTAAATAATCACATGTTTGGTGTCTGCCTTGTCAACTGGAATTTAAAATTAAATTTTAAAAATTAGAATTTAAAATCTAAAATTTAGATTTTATGAGGACATACAGTTGGTCTGCCTTGTTCCTTGTGGTATCCAGAATGCCTAACGTGGCACCTGCCACAGGGTGCGTGATGATTAAATATTTATTAAAGGAGGGACAAAAGAGTAAAGAAATAAGTCCAAGACAGAGCAGAGAGATGTGGCAATATTGTTTGCTTTTAAAAATAATCTCAAAGGGATACCAGGGTGAAGGTAGAGGAAGAGAGAGATAGAAGTTATGCTGGAAAAGCTAGAGCGATAATGAGTAATGAGGTGATTTTATGAGGTGAGAGTGTGTGATAGAGACAGAGAGTATCCTGGGAGTCACTAGAGGTGAAATAGGGGACGATTTGAAGAACCTAGAAAGGAAAGAGGCAGTCAGTCACAGCGGACTGCAACCTAGGCAGATAAGCATCTCGCGCAGCTTAGGCTAATGACTTAGGAACCTTCTGGTACTAAAGGGAAGGACACTGACCCTTGTTTAGCTCTGTGCTTAATTTAACCCACCGAGATGTACCCATGATCATGGCCAATTCTTCAGACCTTAATCTTCCTTGCTGCTTTGCAGCTGTACCTGAAAATTCCTAATGAATAGTCAGTCCGCAAAGCTCTGTGGAGGTTAGCGTGTTAGTGTTTCACCACAGCATCAAAAAGACCTGAGAAGCAAGGGCAAGCCAGAGCAAGCACTGATATATATTCAATTTGAAGACTTCTTTCCCAGAAAATGCCATAATGGACCTCGTCCAACTTTGATGCATCTTTACGACACCAGTTCATCTACTTAGCAAACCTCTTTCCCGGTATCTCCTTAAATTTTTCATGTAACTTTTTTTTCCAGGGATTTTTAGCAGCAGATAAGTATCAGTTCAGATACTGAGAATACGGTTCACCTTCTCTGTCCTTTTCCTGGGTGCCACATTGCAGGTCTGTCTCAAGAGTCCTCTTCTTCTTTAACTGTGTCATATCCTAAGGGGCGTGTTTGCTTGCTGGCAAGAGGGGAGTGAAGGGGAGAGCCTGGAGTTACTGTTTAATGCTGAAGCATATTCCTTGGGGGATGGATTCATGCTGAAATTGATAAGAAATGGGATTATGAAAAGATTTGTCTATCTGGAAGTCCCGCCACTTATGATCGATTGCCTCTGTCTTCCTGGAGCTTTCCTTATGTGGCCTATTTTCTCAAACCCCTTCTTGATGGTTTCTTTGCCCTGACACCTCACTTTCCCTCTTCCTGCCACCTTTGTTCTCAGGTTTTCTCCTCTCTTGTCACCTCACTTGTTGTTTTCCCCTCCTGCTGCCACTTAAACATTTTATCTTCCTACCAGGTTTGATCAGATTTTCCCCTTTGTCATAAAGGAGTCTTAGAATGACTCCAGGAAATATGGAGCAAGTCAGAAATTTATATTCGGACCCTGGGCTTGTTATCCCGCCACGGTCCCCTGTCACCACTGCCACTGGGTTACTGAGAGCTTTTATTATTGACTCCACAGTCCCTTCAGGTGTCTTTGTTCCTTTAACTTATCTTTAGTCCAGAATTCTTCTTCCTTCCCAGTCCTTTTTCTATGCCTCAGAAAACTCTTATTATCATTTCAACATTACGAACATATGGCTTTTAATATCTGTAGAGTATCTTAAAACCTGCTTATCCTTCCTTCATAAAACCATGGAAATCTGGTATAAGAAAGCTTACTATTCAGTAGATTTGTGCACAACCTGGGGAAATCATGCTGTCTTAAATAGAATCAGGAAGAACGCAGATGGGCCCCCCTCTTCTTGCCCATCGTTGCTCCAAAGACAAGAATTTGCATATTTCTTCACTCCAGTTTCCATATCTGTGAAATGGGAATAATAAGTACCTACTTCCTAGGATTGTCATGAGTGGTAAATGAGTTCATAATGTAAAAATGCTAACAAAAGACCTGTCCATAGTTAATGCTCAATACATTTTAGTTATTATGTTATACTTAAGCTTATTATTATTGAAGCTCGACATAGTATGCAGCCTTTAACGTACTATCAATCTTATAAAGAGATTTCATACTTCTTTAAGCGTCAGTTCTTCTGGTGATGCTTCTTTCTAATAAAGAATCTCCTAATATTGCCTTTTTGCTGTGTTTTTATAACTCTCTTTCACCATTCACAAAACTTATGTGTTAATTCCTACCCATCTAGGGAGAGTTCCATTTGTAAAGTCATTTTCTTCTCACAATGATCTGAGTTGATCACTTCTTTAAATCTCTTGCTTATTTTGTTCCTCACAAATCATTCCATCATAGACCTGCGGACCAAGAAAATTAACACTTCTATATCATGACTCTGGTTTCCCTCTTTAAAGTACAGTTCAGAGAGGTGATTTTAACTTCTAAACACTAATCATTTTGAGCCTTTGTTACCATAGCAACCACAGTTGTCATCCTGAAACATGATAGCACTGATCAGCCCTGACAGCTCACGGACCTGAATTTCAGACAATCAAAAGCAGAGTAATTTGGAGGTCTGTTCGTTTAGAATTTTCTCTTTCACAGTTTCAAGGAAACACAGCTCAGGCTCTCTTCCAATTTGTCAAAAGCAAGAAAAGGCTTGGAGATGGCCACGTTTCAGGCCAAGGTATCAGTCCCAAACACGTTTTTATTATTCTCTGGAAAATAAGGTTGTAAAAAAATAATTGCTGACATAACCTTAATGACAGCAGTTTAAGTATGCTGCTGTAATTAAAATAGGAATTTTATTATCCTAGACCTCTGAGAGACTAGCATATATACCATTCAGATCTCAGGATTTACAAAGCAAGCAACTTTGATTCTTGCTGTTTTGCTGTGTGGGCCACACATTTCCTTTGTGCCTCTCCGAGTTGCAGCTTGAATAGAAAAGCTGGCAAATAGCAATAAGCATCTGTGTTCAGAATGATGCCCTGTGGTGATAGTGCCATGGCTTTCAACACACTAAACTCTGAAATGTCACAAAAGGAGCTACTCTTTCTCCTTTGATTTCCCCTAGAATAAAATGTTTATATATTGCTCCGTGAGGTTAAAACTCTACAGGATATTTCGGTTACAATTTGAAGAGGGCTCTCTTCTTTGCCCGGGATGTCGTATCCATTTTATTCCTATTTCACCTGATAGGTTAGTTAGAAATTGTATACAGCTGCTAGTTATAAAGACCCAAAGAGAGTGGCTTTAAAAAATTGATTCTTATTCTCCCATGCTGACAATTTTTTAGAGGTTGGCAATTCACATATGAAAATGCCACAGCCCACAATGGGATCCAGGCAACTTCCATTTTTTCTGCTTGGACATCTTTACCAAGTGATTTTTGCCTGGGGCCCCAAAACAGCTACCAGAGTTTCATCCATCTCATCCAAGTTTCAGAGTAAGAGAAAGGGTCACATCCCATTTAAGTCAGCCCTCTTTTTTAAGGAGTTTTCACCAGAAGTCCCATCCAAACACTATCACTCTTATCTTATTAGCCCGAACTTAGTCACATGGAAAATTCAGAGTTTATCAGCTGAATGTATTACCATCTCTCCAAAAAAATCAGTGTTCTGTGTTAAGGAGGTAGGAGAGAACTGATATTGCTTTGGCAGTTAGCAGTCTTTGCCACAATTGGCAATGTATGAAAACAAATATAAACAGCAGATTCCTCTCTCTTCATCTTGTGCTGTTTTCCACAGCAAATACTTATTTATTCAGCATGTAAATAATCAGGAAGCTATAATTCTTTTCTGTTGATAGAAAAATTACTCTTCGTCATGGTAAAATTTAGCCCCAGCACAATCCTTAATGACTTCAGAATCGTCAAATATTTTTAAAGTATAATTTTCATGTTAACCTTCGTGTTTTAAATTATTTAATAGTGGGCCATTTGGATATGACACTTTGAGCACCTGTTAAAAAGAATGTTGAATTCTCATCCCATTACATTTCTCAATCCTTTGAATTAAAGCAAGTTTCTTATAAAACTGAAGTCCAGTACATAGATGTTTAAAAACTTAGAAGTCAACACATTTCGTGCATTAATACAAGTCCTGTCTCTGTTGTTAACTCACCGTAGTCCATTTGTGTTTTTATCTCTCTATTATGGCCTGATTATTTTCTTGTCTACCATAGTATCTGGCACAAAATAATGCTCTATCGATGTTTGTTCATGCAGATGAATTTTTAGGTAGCATGTTACCACCCTATTTATTTGGAATTCCAGTGATTAAATAAAGCAGATATTTTGTAAATGACCGTAAGCAGGTCTAAATGGACAATGTATTACTTAACAGTGAATTTTCTATCCAAAACAGTGCATAAGTAATTTTATGCAGTTACAGCACCTTCATTCCCATGATCTCTAAAACTGAATTTAAGACATGTGAAACTCGAAATGGCTAAGATCATCTTTATGACGAGAATAATTTAAAGTCTCTTCTGAGTCCAGTGCAGTACAATACTAACTTAATGATAGTCCAAAAATGTTTCTCACTTTTAATCTTTTTTAATGGCAGTTATAACAAAGACCTCTTTTCTTTTTATATTCTATTTCATTCTGTCTTGCTTTTAGCTGAATCTATTCTTTTCTTCATTGGCAATCCAATGGTTCTCCTTCAAATAATGAAATCCACCAGCAGAGAAAATATCTAATGAGATCTCCCTAAGGAAAAAAAATATGAAAACCTTATGGGCTCTTTATGACCCCAGAGCTAAAAGAGTGGGCTTATAGTCTCCTTTTGCTATTTAACCAACGATAAAAACGACTTCAATTTTTTTTTTTTACTAGAACAAATTAGTGTGGTTTATTGCATTAGCACAAAAGTACAGACAGAAAACTGATATCTTAAAAAATAATATCTATATTAGAATATATATATAATGACTTTAATTTTAACATTAATAATCATGCTTTCCACACTTAACAGTAGTACCTTTTCTTCCCAAGAGTATAGAATATTGTATTTTGACATAAATTTTCAATGACAGGTAAGGCAACCAAAGACACATGGAGAAATAGATGTTATATACAAGATTTTTGCAAATTTGAAATAAGAAGCCACTTTCTCTGCATATCAGCTCAGTGCTGTGCTCTGGGCATGGGAAATGGGCACGGGAAATACTGCATATGTCTCTTCTTTGTTGATGATCCTTCTGGCATCTTATTCTTGGGCTAGCATCCAGTTAGGGTCTGAGCCTCGTTGTTAAGAACAAGCATATTTTAGGTTAATGATTTGTGTCTTCTTTAGATACCCTACTTATGGCAAAATGATGTGTAATTTACATATAGTTTTGAAAGTAATGTGCTTTTTTAGGACAAATGATTATAAATGTTGTAACATCAGGAGATTGCTGCTGATCTTTAATAACAGGAATTGTAAATATAATCATATGCAGTAAACAATGCATTTTCCAATCATCCTTTCTTCTCCTAAAATGTTACGGCAAACTATGTACACATAGTTCAAGTATTAAGACATTTGCAATTATAGCTACTTATGAAATTATTTGTGGTATTCCAAAACCGCTACTAGCCATTAATGATAGATGATATTTTATAATAGAAATTCAGAGTGGTGAAATTGGATATGATCTTGGGAAATGTTTGTGATTTTTAAGTGTTATTACCATAAAACAAAAACCACTAGTATGGTATATATGTATTGGAAAGCAGATGAAAAATACTGTTAAGTGTAATAATTTCACATTTCATTCAGTCATTCCACAACTAACCTGTGGCTACTATATATGAGTTACTCTCCTGGATGCTGGTTTTGTGATGAATTAGAGACAGAATTTTCAGAATATTCATTTAACTATAAGATAATAAGACAAAAAGGAAGTATAAAAATAAGGGCATATATGCAATTATCTAGTTACCTCTAAATTGTGTACCATTTTCCTTAAGATATGTGCTGCAATAAAACAGTGGTTAAGCTTGAGTCTTATAATCAGAGACTTAAATGTGTATCCTTGATTCACCTTCATCATTGAGTAAACCTGTGACCGTAAGCTAGTTACCCATTTCAAATTTCTGTTCTGTAATTTGGAAGATACAGTAGTCTCTCCTTCTAGGTTTTTTTAAAAATTTTTAAATAATTTTATTTATTTATATTTGGCTGTGTTTGCGGTGTGCGGGCTTCTCACTGCGGCGGCTTCTCTTGCTGCAGAGCACGGGCTCTAGGCGCGTGGACTTCAGTAGTTGTAGCACACGGGCTTAGTTGCTCTGTGGCATGTGGGATCTTGCCGGACCAGGGCTCGAACCCGTGTCCCCTGCATTGGCAGGCGGATTCTCAACCACTGCGCCACCAGGGAAGCCCTAGGTTTATTTTTGAGAAAGGAGTGAAGTGAAGTGAAGTAATGTCAGGCACAGAGCATGGTACCTGGCACATAGCAAGTATTCACTACATTCTCACTTCATATTGTTACTACAGAGAAGCCATAGACTATTTATTGGGAAAAGCTCCATATACTATACATAAATAATTGTGCACATTCAAAATAAGTATTTTATATGCAGAAAAAGATTAATGTCAATATGGTTTATCTTAATGTTAACCAAAAACCTTCCGGATAAACAATATCAGAAGGCAAAAGGTAATAATATGTGCCTCTTTTTCATCAAATTTAGGCCATTAATGCTAGTGATCAACATGAACATGTTTTGTCTGAAGAAAGCTTTCTTTCCTTTTTTTTCCCCACCTTAATTGAGGTGTAATTGACATATAAAATTGTAAGATATTTAAAGTGTACATCAAGGAAATTTGCTCTACTTATACATTGTACAAAGATTCTTCCCTTCCAGTTAATTAACAAGTCCATCATCATCTTTGTGTGTATGTGTGTGGTGAAAACATTTAAGTTCTACTCTCTTATTAGCACATTTCAATTATACAATTCAGTGTTATCAACTATAGTCACCATGTTTTACACTTAATCCTCATGAAGAAAGCTTTTTCTTAATCCAGTTAATCCACCAACCCTTTTTGATCTGACTGGTAAGATGTTTTGGGTAATGTTAGAGATTACTGGATTTTGGATTTTAATCAGCACCAAAGAAGGGAGGGAGGGAGGGAGGGAGGGAGGGAGGGAAGGAAGGAAGGAAGGAAGGAAGGAAGGAAGGAAGGAAAGAAAGAAGGGAGGAAAGTTGACAGATGTCACTTTAGTTTTATGTATGCCGGGATTCTGTAAGTTAGTTAGTGTTGTCAGTGTTTTGTTTAGGTCTCGAAATGAAATGCTGTTGTTTTATTTATTTCTGTAAATTTCTGGGCTCGGCTTGCCTAGTGACTTAGGGCAGGCTGTCGAAGGACTGCATGTTTCTTGCCTGTATGTTGTATGCCTGACACAATAAAAACTGTAGCAGAGGCTACTGGTCCCCTAAATCCATTCTTTCCTTCTTCATTAATAGCAGGACTCCCTGTTGTTGTTTGTTTGTTTGTTTTTAACCTGGGTGCATTTCTTTAAAGCTACCTGTGAATCTAAGTTCCGTTTAGTTTGACAGAAGCTAAAATGCAACACAGCACATCTCGGAAGTGCCCTGCAAAGAAAGGGTATTATCTTCTTTATCTCTTCCTCTCTTCTGCTTCCTGAATATGGATGTGATGGCTGGAGAGTAGGAAGCCGTCTTAGAGCTTAAAGGGGGATCTGCGCACTGAGAATTCTGGGGCAAAATAGAAAGACCCTGGGCCCGGGGCATTGTGATGAACCATTCCAGCCTTGCTTCGCTGCCTCTGAACTGTTTTTTACAAGACAGAAGAAATCCTACTGTGTTCAAGCCACTATTAATTTAGATGATCTGTCACTCATAACCAAACATCATCCTAAAAACTACAAGTAACATAAGGACATTTTTATAAATTGTGAATATGAACTGTATAAAAATCTGAATTCTCTTCCTCCATTTCATTTTTGTAGCAAGTCAGCCCTCAAGTTGGATCTTTCGTCTTGGCAATACGTCTGTTGTGGTGTTTTAATCTTTCAAGTGCTTAGTCTCTCCTACAAATTCCTAGCATCTGTGATTATTAATCAGCCTCTTTGTGGATTTAACTTAGGTCAAGATTTAGTATCATCAAGAACAGCGCTGTTTAAAAAATTAGAATTTTTCTTTCCCTTCTGTTTATACAGAATTTTCCCTGGTTTCTTTGAGTGTATCAGCAGTTCCTCAGAATTTATAGGCATATATCTGTACCCATGTTGTCTGTTTCAGCTTCTACATGTTACCGTATAGATCGTCACAAGACAACCATTCTTAACTTCCCTGGCATTTCTATTCTTTTTCTGCTTTCTTTCAAGAGTCTTCTATGTTTAAAGAGTGGAGAATTTGTAGAAGGAGTTTTGGAAATTCTTTAAAAAGATTCTGTCTCTGTGTTTTCCTCATTTGTACCAGTTAGGTTTTTCTCCACCAACACAGCATGATAGACAACCCCAATGTTTCAGTACTTACAACAATCCAGTCCCCATTTATTTTTCTGCCTCCTGGGTCTCTGGGATGGGGGGCAGCTTTACTTCTGAGGCAGATTCGGTCAGATTTGCTCCACATGTCTCTCATTCTGCAACTGGCAGCTACCTGGGTCATATTCTTCCACTGGCTGCTGGGGGAAGAGCAAGAGGACTGAGCCTCTTAAGGCCTCACCTCTGAACTGTCATCCTATCACTTCGGCCAGATTCACCTGGGCAAAGTCAGTGAGGCAGGGCTGTCTATCCTGCCTGTTCCACTGATGTGCGTTTACGTGGTGAAGGGTGCAGAACTACAATCCTATTACAGAAAACTGAAAATTTGAAACAATACTTTATTCTACCATACCACTGTGAGTGAACGTACGCTTTCTCTTGATACGCACCGTATGCACGTGTGCATGTGTGTCCGTGCGCACACTCACATACACGCAAACACACACACACACACACAACACACGTGAGTACAGAATCATCTAATTCTGACTTTAAGATCTAGATGGAGAAAAGTCCAAAAAGGAATAAATGTACGTTGGGAGGTTTGAGCTGTATTTTAGAGTATTCTTTATTTTTATTGCCTTTAGAAAGAGAGATTTTAGTTTTTAGTATTAAAATATAAATGGTTAAAATATAAATGGGTTGGTCAGCTAACCAAACTACAAATAGTATATGTTTAACAAATTCTAAAGGCCAAGGCTATCAGCCAATATCCTGAAGGGCACGTTGGGTCTCTTGAGGAAATTCGCTTTTGCTTCTGATAACTGATGTCGCTTCATTTTAGGATCCAGCTGATTTTACTTAATGGACAAAATGAAGCTAGTGGCTAACTTTACTGCCTTAAATTCTTCCGGCTCAGTGATGCTTTGAGAACTGTGCTAAAAATACCCTGCTCAACAGAGTGTACTTTCTATATATGATTGCAATATACTTTGGGGCCTCTGTGGACATAAAATATTATAGCTCCATGACAGCCTGCTTCACTGGCTGTTAGAGGTCAGGCCAATTATAAATAGGTGCTTAAGCTTTTAAAAATTTATCGTTCGTGCCCCCAGATCACAGTCTGAAAAACAGAAACACTAATCATGATGATATGTCGGATACTACAGTTTTATACTAGTTAGGCTGAGGAATATGCACAAATACAGCTCAATATACTTAGTTGGTTTCTAACAATTATAATATCACTCAATATAGTTAGTTGGTTTCTAAAAATTATAATGTAGCTCAGAGTAGTTAGTTAGTTGGTTTCTAACAATTTTGGCATCATTGGCCGGGAGAGGAGAGACCTTTACTGCTATGGGTGTATCCTTCTGTGGCCCCGTGTTTTCTGGCTCCCTTGCAGTTGGGTAGGACCATTTACTGGATGTAGACAATGATCTGTGAGTAGGTGTTATCGTGATCTGCTGGGCCAGTGGTAAGAGCCAGCATGCCACCCTCTAGCTGTCCTTTTCTCTTACTGTATTGACCTGGAAGCCGCATGTGGAGATGATGGTACCACAAGATGGAAGCAGCCTGGGTCACGGGGTCACCACAGGGAGCACAGTTACCTTGGATGCTCAGTCAGCCAGCGCTACAAACAAGGCAAACAAGAAATGAAGGTTGTTGGAGTTACGGCTTACATTCTCTCAGGTGTGCAGGTCAGTCTTTTCCATTTTACAGATAAAGAAAGTGACTGAAGTTCGTAAAGTCAATATATTTTGCCAACCCATAGAGTGATAATCTGACATTTTCTACAGCATGGTGGTTTACAGTTAACCTAACTACTGACTTGTATCTGTGATAGCTTGATTTTTAGTCAGCTGTAGAAGTTTACTGGACCTGTTGCCTTAGAAAATTATAAAGGTGTGTGAGAAAATTTACTCATAAATCATGTTAGCTATTATAATAATTTTTCTTATGGAAAATGTTGAGTATTTTTCTATATATTTCAGGGTGCTGTGTGCTCCCCCATCATCACCTCCAATACACACACACACACACACACACCCAACACCCACACATATACATCTCTCTCTGTCAGTGGTTAGTGGTTCACAGTGTCCAGGAGATAGAGACAGTGTGGGACAGAAACAAGAAGATCTGACCCTGCCAGTGCCGTTTATTCACTGTGTGATCTTAGGAAAACACTTAATTTCTGAGCCTCAGTTTTCTTCTTCTTAGAAGAAGCGGTTTAATTAGATAAGGGTTTTTTTTCCAAACTGAGTCCCAACCAAGTAGTGAGTTATAAATCTGCAGAAGATCTCTGCTAGCATTTTTTAAAGACTTTTCACGGCAAAATTAAGAGGAAGTTACAGAGAGTTCTCGTATACTCCCCTCCCCCCCACATGCACAGCCTCCCCCATTGTCAACATCCCCCACTAGAGTGGTGCGTTTGTTAAAATTGAGGAACCCACACTGACACATCATAATCAAAGTCCATAGTTTACATTAAGGTTCACTCTTGGTTGTGCACATTTTATGGGTTTGGACAAATGTGTGATTCCATGTACCCATCGTTATAATATCCCACTGAGTACTTTCACTGCCCTAAAAATCCTCTGTGCTCTGCCTTTTCAGCCCCCCTGCACACAACCCCTAACAAGTTTTTACGGTCTTTTAACAATCTCCATAGTTTTTTTAGGATGTTAGAGTTGGAATCATACAGTATGCAGCCTTTCAGACTGGCTTCTTTCACTTAGTAATATGCATTTAAGTTTCCTCCATGCCTCTTTATGGCTTGATAGCTCCTTTCTTGTTAGTGATGATTCATATTCCACTCTCTGAATGGACCACAGTTTATTTATCCATTTACCTACAGAGGACATCTTAGTTGCTTCCAGGTTTTGGTAATTATGAATAAAGCTGCTGTAACATCTGAGTGCAGATTTTTGTGTGAACATAAGTTTTCAACTCCTTTTGGTAAATACCAAGGATTGCTGGATTCAGCTACATTACTGGAACATATGGGGAGTGTTTAGTTTTGTAAGAAACCATCAAACTGACTCCCAAAGTGGCTGTAATATTTTGTATTCCCACCAGCAATGAATGAGAGTTCCTGTTGCTCCATTTCCTCATCAGCATTTGGTGTTGTCAATGATACATTTTTAATATTATAAAAGTAAAATAGAAATGATTAGAGTGCTTAGTAAGGGTAAATGTTATTACATAAAATTTTGTTTCTGGTGTGTGTGTGTGTGTGTGTGTATAACAAATATGAATGTGTGTACTGAGTTGCGATGTAAAATGTATTTTTAATGTTGTGTAGTCACAGTTTGAAATAGATGGTCTCTTACATCTTTTCCAAATCTAACGTTTCTTGATTCTGTGAATTTTCACACGCGTACATATGTGCACACACACACAATTTAGTGATTTTAAAAGATATTCATAATATACTAAATGAAAAAACTCATTTTTAAAAAGCAATACATACATATTTTATGTGAGTGTGTGTGTGTATAGTAAAAAAAATATGTATGTGTAAATAGAAAAAAACTGCAAAGTTAATACCAAGATTAGCTCCAGAAGATGTTTTTAAAATTTTTTATTAGTTTCTTTGCCTTTCCATTATATAATATTCATGTATTACTTCTATTTTTTTAGATGTACTTTTAAAAGATTCTCTTGTTCTGAAAGGAATCCTTAATTGGTGAGCTTCCGTTTTGGTGACAAAGTAGAGAGAAATAGGTGGGCAGTATGGGGAAGAGCGTCTTGCAGTCAGGGCCTGGACGTGCCTGCTCTCCTCCCAGTGGGTGACGTAGGGTCATGGCAGGACTCTGCTTTGACAAGGTCCCTTCCACTTCTGCAGGCCAAAGTTCTCTGAACTCCCCAGAATTTTTCTTGGTGCAGCAAATGGTGATGTGGGAAACCCAGGGTGGCAGTAGCTTTATTTATCTGTCCATTACAAATGGACATCGAAAGAAGAAATAACTTCTAAAGGGGAAGTTCTAGGGTACAGAACACCACATGGTCACCAGTCTCAGGTAGTGAAGCTACCTGATGTTACTATTGTCCCCGGAGTCCATTTTGGACATCAGGTGACCAAAGCCCCCTGAGTGAGTGATAAAGAGATCAGTTTTTAAGGTAAACAGCTGAAGGCTGCCAGCTAACTTTTCACTGAAATGTTCTGTGCTTCAATGACAAGCGTGATGTAGGACAAGGAAGAAATTAGGAGCTGGGATGCAGCGAATTCCTCTCTCGCTCGGTGGCGTGAAACACACAGCATAACGCTCAGTGCAGCTCAGCACCTGTGACCCTTCTGCCGAGGCTCCGGCTGAGAAAAGGTCACCCTAGTGGCCTGTTCCATGGGTATTAGTGGCACCCCGTCTGCTCCTCTTTCTTGAAACCATCACGGGGCAATTTGCTAAAAAGTGCTGTTATGTGTAAAGAGAGGACTGCCAGCACCCTGTTCAGATGTGCCGGAAACTTCTCACTGTGGGAGAACCAGAACAAGCTTTCCAAAGAAGCTTGTTTCCAACCTAACAGAGCTCTGTACAAGCATCTTCTCTCATTACTCAAGTGTGAATTCCCAGAGTCTCCTAAAAGTAACTGTGCACAATGGGACTTCCCTGGTGGCGCAGTGGTTAAGAATCCGCCTGCCAACGCACAGGGCACGGGTTCGAGCACTGGTCCAGGAAGAACCCACATGCCGTGGAGTAACTAAGCCTGTGCACCACAACTACTGAGCCTGCGCTCTAGAGCCTGTGAGCCACGACTACTGAGCCCACACACCACAACTACTGAAGCCCATGCGCCTAGAGCCCATGCTCCGCAACAAGAGAAGCCACCGCAATGAGAAGCCCGCGCGCTGCAACGAAGAGTAGCCCCTGCTCGCCGCAACTAGAGAAAGCCCGCGTGCAGCAACGAAGACCCAAGGCAGCCAAAGATAAATAGATAAATAAATGTATTTAAAAAAATAAAGTAGGGGCTTCCCTGGTGGCGCAGTGGTTGAGAATCTGCCTGCCAATGCAGGGGACGCGGGTTCGAGCCCTGGTCTGGGAAGATCCCACATGCCGCGGAGCAACTCGGCCCGTGAGCCACAATTACTGAGCCTGCGCGTCTGGAGCCTGTGCTCGGCAACGAGAGGCCGCGATAGTGAGAGGCCCGCGCACCGCAATGAAGAGTGGCCCCCGCTTGCCACAACTAGGGAAAGCCCTCACACAGAAACGAAGACCCAACAAAGCCATACATACATACATACATACATACATAAAAAGAATGTAAGCAGACAAGAATAGCATTAAAAAAAAAAAAAAAAGTAACTGTGCACTAATTTGACTCCGAGACTCTGATTTTGGACTGGAGGAGTGTCAAGGTGTTATGACATGTGGTCTTGATGCTCTCCTACCCTATCATTTCTACAAAGCACCATTTCCCTGCTTTATCTTGTTTCTGTTTCCTAACCCATCTTCTCCTGCCACATCACAGCTTAATCTATGACCCATTGACCTAATAAAAGAAATGCTCATTTTGCTGAACCACTGTTTTCTTCATCAGGTGTGTATTTGCAAAATGACCCTTAAAATGGGTAGCTGTGCTTAATTCTTTGTGCTGAAGCTATCCTAGAAAGTTGCTAATTCTCTGTTTCTCCTACTTTTTCTCGGCATGAAGCATCTCCAGTTGTTTTGCCCATAGATCCCTTGCTATTGTGTGGCTTTCTAGTGCATCAACAAAACTCCGTGGTGAAGTGGGTGTGTGTGCAAAACTCTTCTTTGCATTCTCAAACCAAAAAGAAAACGAGAAACTCTTATTTGACGGAGGATTCCCATGTGTAGAAATTCAGTTGATTATGTTCTTCCGTTTGCTCATTTGTTTTCCAAAAGATTTGCTGCCCAGGAACCTGTGGCTCCTGTGACTTGATTTAGGGTCAATGAAGGCTTAAGGGCAAATGGGTCTAAAAAAGGTAGGGTTTTCTGTTTTGTTTTTCTTTATTGATTTGATGAAAGTACTTCAAAACAATAAAATACCAAAGACAGCATTGGCAAAAACAAAAATTATGGGAACAGGCAGACAGAATGGAAATACTACTGTACTTGTCTTCAAGTGACATGACTGGGGTTAGAATTCTGGTTCTTCCCATTTTACCAGTTTGACCTTAGTCCTATCATTTACCTTCCCACCTGTAAAATGGGAGCTTTTGATCCTGTATTACTATTTATCACTAGTAAAGAGTATTAAAGTTGAAATGATTAATTACTTCTGTATTATCTTTATTTTGAATTTCCTTTTCTAGGGACTAGAAGAATTAGAGATTTGTTCCAGAAAGCATATAAATCACTACCTATTTTCATAAAATGAGAGAATTTAGCACCTTGCAGTGCCTGAAAATTCATCTTAATTTGTTAATATATGCTATTTTCTTATGTGAGAATAGGTAAAGTAATTTTAACTTTCTATACATGTCCTACTCAGATCCACACCTAGATTATGATTTCAATTATGCTCCTAATTTACTGTTTGATATTGGGTAAGATACGTTATATATCCCTAGGCTTGTGTCCTTATGAGGAAACAAGCAAACTGAATTAGGATGACCTGCAAGTTTCCTTCCGCTCCACATTTTGTTCATCTGTTAAGTTGTACCTAAGTCCGCACCTCCCAATTCTTTATCATCACTGCCCCTGGAAATTTTCAGAGCCTTCATTTTTACATAAATGCAGTGGCTTCTTCAAGACCAAGGCCTCATGGCAAAGTGTCCAGTGTGGTTTAACTTGTGTGAAACTCAGTTACTCAAGTTTGATGATGTTTCTTTTGTTCAGTACTGTATTCTTTATATGCCTTTGGGCAAATGGTTAAGTGGAAAAAGTTGGATTATAAGACATTCTGAGTCCTCTCTTGAAACAATCATGTTTACTTAGATTGAATTGTGGTGATGTCTCAGGACTTTGCAGTAAGTTTCCATTAGTGAAATCATAGAATTATAAAACATTAGTTGGTTCTTAGAAGTCATATACTCCATACTCAAATAGTATCTGTCGCTCGTCAACATCCAGCCCCTGAATACCTCTAGGGAGGGAAGCAGGAGACACATCTTCCCAACAGAGTTTATTCCCTTTTTGGATGGATCTAATTTCTAAAAATTTCCTTTATACATTGTGTAAAACCCTTTTTCCATCTAATTTCCCCCTCCTCCTATTATTATTGTTGCTGTTGTCATGATTACTATTACCATTATTATTGTTGTTATTATTATCATTGTCTTCTAGAGCAAAACAGAGTAATACTTGTCTTTCCTATAAATTATAGCCTTCAAGTTGGGAAACAGTATGACTGCCTTTCTGTTATCTTTAGCCCTCAGAATGTTTTGTTTTGTTTTGTTTTATGCCTCTAGGACCAGACATCCCATTCAGGCTAGTCCCACTTTACGCTATTTTCCCAGCATAAATATTAATGGCATCTCCTTTCACTCTCAAAATTTTCCTAATAGAGCAGTAAATCATATAGTCACTCCATGCCTCTATAATAGTGTCTACCAAAATTATTCTGCAAATTTCTAGATCTCAGGAGTGCTCTATGAAAAAAGAGGAAAAAAATATTTAAGAAACATTTGTATGTACCATCACCCTTCCTATAGATTCACAAAGAACATCAGTGAGAATTTCTGCAGGAAGGAGATCTGTTTTATTTTGCTTATCCTACTGTTTTTCAAACTTTTAAAATCATGGAAATACCCAGTGTTCCAAGGAAAACAGCTTGAAATTCTCTCTTTTGGAAAAAGAGCTTAGGTGAATTTTGAATTTTAATTCCTATTATTTTAAGATTCTTTTCCAAATTGTTAAGCAACTTTTTCCCAGAATATTAACCACACTAGCTCTTTGTCTTCTAGCTGTAAAATGAGGGAATTAGAGTGGACTCTGAAGCTCAACAAGTTGGAAAAACCTTGGCAACCATCATGGAAGAAGCTCCCTCATCTTATTTCTCCAGTGTTGGTGGCTCATGGTAACACAGAATCAACAGGACATTGGGGGTGGTGGCAATCCACTGGCATTATTGAAGGGCATCATTGCAGCCTGGGAGGACTGACCATTGTGTGAATGGTAGCTGGAAACTAGTCAGGGGATTTGAAGAAAACTGAAGAGCAGTTACCCAAGTGCGATGTCAGAGGCAGATCTCCATGGAAACCGTGTTGCGATGACCCCATTAGCACTGATTCGGGCGGTGCTGCCATCTCCAGGAACACATCTTCCCCAGGACACAGGGTACCACCTACCAGTCGTCTCCTACACAAGAGAACCACAGACTTGTTATTGTCTAGTCCAAGAATAGCTATTAACCAAAACAAAAATGGGAAATAGACTTCTTCTAGAACCTCTTATTTGGTTTTAAAATCAATACCTTTTAAAGTCCGCTAATTTAATTTTGTCAATTGGGTACATTGGATTTAAGTGCAATATCATTTATAATTAAAGAAAAGACCAACACAATTACTATTCAATATGCATCACCATTATAAGGCAGAGACAGCCATAGAGAGTCAATTTTAAAATGATCTGCTGAAGATTACATTTTTTAATTGTCTTTCAACTGCACTGACGTAAATCACTTTGGCAATACATTTCTTGGATTTGCATAATGACAGAGCATGACAAGATTAGTTATCATTTTTAACTACTGGGTTTTCTGGCATGATGCTTGTCATCACATCTGTGTGTATTCCCTTTCCAAGGCCATGGTGATACCACATGCATACATTTTCTGAACCAAAGAAATGAACACTTCCCTGGGTCATGTAGTGATTTTTTTTTTAACGGTGAGCAAAAGTACCAGTCCACTATAAATAAACAATATTCAGAGGTTTAAAAGGACCATTACAGAAAGACATCTTAGAGCATTTTCTGTAAAATTGACACACAGGCTTTTGCTTGTACAGTTGGATTGTGCATGCTGCCCTCTGTCTACAAAATTCAAGAAAAATAAATTTCTGTCTTAAGTTGTAAGAACAGGCTATTACAAGTATGTGTGTCTTGTAACTTGCTGGACTTGTCTTTGTAGGGTAACAGAGACTGTTTCTGATCTAAGTATAAGTTGTGTTTCTATAAAGGTCACTGTGACTAAGGTTTTTGGAACTTGGAACATATTCTGTCTTAAAAACAGAGCTATGTAAATAGTAAATGGGTTCTCAGCAAGTTTACCAATTTCTTGTCTAGGCTGTGTGTTTGGTTGTAAGAAGGGTTAAGAAGGGAGACAATAAAATAGTCTGAAATAGCTGAATTAGAATACTTAGGACAAGCCTGAGTTTCCTGTCCTGAGAGCTGGGACTGTGGAGTTTATGAGACTGTCACTTTTCTTCCACTCCTAAGTGCCCCTCATGCCCACATCGCTACCAGTCAAGCTCCCAGGATTGCAGAGTCATGAAGAGTCGGGGAGGCACATTTAGCACACAGGTCTTATTTGTCTGTCTGGGGTCCAAATACCTGTGTTCTTAATATCAATACATGTGTCCACTTTGAGGAGCGCCTTCTCAAAGGATGTGATCCTGAAACATAGATTTTTCCATCTAGTTGGTTATTAGAGTACCCCAGGAGCTTTTAGCAACCTGCAGATTCCTGGGCTTCTCCCTTTATAGCCCCTGACTTCCCAGATCAGAAATGGGCATGGGCATCTGTATGTCCCCAGGAGCCTCTAATGAGCAGCCAGGTCAGGGAACCAATAATCAAAACATCTGAATTCCTTCCCTCCTGATCAAAAATCCTGTTTCTTCAAATCAGTTAAACTAGACTAAGGAAAAAAATACAAATTTTTTTTTCTTTTTCTTTGTCTTTTTTTTTTTTTTTTTGGCTGCACTGCACAGCATATGGGATCTTAGTTCCCTGACCAGGGATCAAACCCGCACCCCTGCAGTGGAAGCGCAGAGTCTTAACCACTGGACTGCCAGGGAAGTCCCCCAAAATACAAATTAAATGAACTCACATAAGCTGGGAGTAAAAATAATAAATTAAATGTGTTTGATATTTTTAATGCTTCTCAAAGTAGTTCCACTTCATCACATTTGAACTTTATAGCAGAGAAAAAAGGGAGGTTATTATTTTTTAGATAAGGAAACTAACCTTATAGGGCAGCTATAGGAAATCTTCCTTAGCACAAAATGAGTATCAGTCAATCTCGAAAGCATCATAAATGAGAGGAATTCTAGATGGGTGAGTGAGATCTTCATGCCAGCTGAGCAGTGTTATCTTTTGGTCACAGGGGTACCCAGACACTGACGGGGCCTGATTGAGTGTTCCTCTGTGGGAAAACCCTCTTAAGTTATTCCAGATTGTCACAGTTTCTTCCCTTCTGAAGCTTCTAGATCTACAGTGTCTTCATCAAAGCTACCACAGCAGAATCAGTGAGGACAGGCGAGGAGGAGAGAGATGACTAGAGGTGGGGTGAATTAAGCTCTTTATAACTCTGCCTGTATTCCCACATATTACTTGCTTTAATGTTTTCGTAGTTTCTAGCACAGCTCTGAGCACGACCAGTGAGGCATAGGTGAAGTAGACAACTCTTCATTTATTCAACCCGCATTTACTGGCTATCTTCCTTATGCCAGGCACTCCTCTTGACATGAGGGCAACAAAGATGAGAAGAAATACTCATGACCTTGAGGTGTTTAATCTAGAGGGGAGACAGACACAAAAACAAAAACTACAATTAGAAGGTTGCTGTGGCGGAATTATGCTTAAGCTCAGATCTAATGGATAAAATAAGAGTTTGTCAGTCCAGTAAGTGAGAAGGTTCTAGGAACAGGGATCACGTGCCTTGTCTAAGGAGGAGCAAGACCACGTGACAAGTTCAAGAAAGTACCAGGAGTGCAGCGAGCATTATCTGAGGGGCCAGAGCCAAGTCTAAATATGGCCCAGGAGACAGATCATAAAAGACCCTGTGTACCTTGCTGAAGAGTTCAGGTTTTTATGCCCTTGGCAACTGAAAATGATTGAAGGCTTTTTAGCTGGGAAATTGGAAGGATCACTGGCCCCACCAGCTGAGGAGGGAGGAGAAAAAGCAGACAGGAAGACCTGCACTGGAGAAGCAGAAGTGGGCATAGGAAAGAGCTGGGAGTTATACGAGATATTTATGGAGTACCATCTATGGGACCTTGCTTTGACTAACAGGTGGCTTGGTGGATGGATGGATGGATGGATGAATGGATAGGTGGATGGTTGGTGGCATGGATGGATTGGATGGATGATGAGGGAAGAATCTAGGCTCACTCCCTGTTTTCTGGCTTGATCACCTGGAAGATTGGGAGCACCATTCACCAAGTGAATACAGAAGTCACTTTTGAAGAAGTCATATAAATAAATGTTCACCAAATAAAAGTTAATGACATGCAGTTTTCTCGTAGTATACTGAATAAGGCAATGTTCATTGTAAACCATGCATGAAAAATGCAGTGATTATTTAATAATTACCATAACTATAAAAGGGGTACACATTTTATGCTGATCTCCTTTGAAGAGGTTATTAGGTACAATTACAAACAAATTAAGATTATGTGATATATTTATTTTAGATAGAGTCTGACACAAACTTTTTTTTTTGTTAGTTCTAGCTATTGACTAAGCCAAATAAAGTCTCTTTATTCTTTTTTTTTTTTTTTTAATTTATTTATTTATTTATTTATTTTTGGCTGTGTTGGGTCTTCGTTTCTGTGCGAGGGCTTTCTCTAGTTGCGGCAAGTGGGGTCCACTCTTCATCACGGTGCGCGGGCCTCTCACTATCGCGGCCTCTCTTGTTGCGGAGCACAGGCTCCAGACGTGCAGGCTCAGCAATTGTGGCTCACGGGCCTAGTCGCTCCACGGCATGTGGGATCTTCCCAGACCAGGGCTCGAACCCGTGTCCCCTGCATTGGCAGGCGGATTCTCAACCACTGCGCCACCAGGGAAGCCCCTGACACAAACTTTTATAGTAACAGAATAGAAAATGAAAGATTTAGAGGACACATTTCGTAGTCAAGTTGATAATTAAGCCACTTCATATTATTTAGTCATCTTCTCTGCTTATGTATTTCCCTTAATCCTTTATAGTTTCTTGCGCTCATAGTATTTCAGAGAGTTAAATTATCATTTTCAATGAATATAGTGTGAATAGAAAATGTTTACTTCAAATGTTTCACATCCTAAATATACAAAATCCTTAAGTTATGAGTTGGATTCTAGTTTTCTTTTCTAAAAAGTTATTAGATTTAAATCAGACCAAACTGATCTGTTGGGTAGATTTAGAGAGTGAAACAAAGATATATTTTCACATTGGTTTAGAATACTAAGTCCTAAACTTAGAAATTACAACTGAAGACATCTTGTAGGAAATTTTAAAATAATAATAAAATTCTATGTCTTGTCAAAACAATCTTGCAGTTTGGGGAATTTGATTGTGTTGGGTCACTGAGCTGGCAGTAGGATGAATTTCAGTGAATTTTTTTACCCATGCCAATCTCTGACTAAGAACATTCCCAAGTTTATCTGTCAGGGAGCTTTTTCAGTTTTTCCATTTATAATTCAGTAAATGTTTCCTGACCATCCACTGCATACAGGCTCTGTGCTAGGTCCCAGGAAGCAGAGATGAATGGGGCTTAGTTTTTGTTGACAGAGCCCCTAGATCAGTAAGGGAAGCAGATGTGTAGAGTAATAAATTACATAGCAGCATGGTAAGCTTGTGATTGATAGAAGGGCTCCGAGGTAAGCAAAGGGTCAGAGAAAGAAGAAGTTAACTCTATAATTAATTCTCTGGGGGACAGGGATAATTAGGAAAGGTTCCTAGAGGCAGTAGCATTGGAGTAGAACAATGAAGGGTGAGTAGGTGGGTGATAAAAGTGGAAGATATTTTGGACAAGCCTTGCAGGCAGGCAAGGGCACTGAGAGTGGGGGTTCAGGACACAAGCTTGCTAATTTCTGGTTCCATTGTTCTGAGAGGGAACCCAAGAATCTACGTTTTTGACAAGTACCCCAGGTGACTCTTAGGCAGACTACAGTCTACCTTAGTGCATCCTTAAATTTTAAATTCTGTGAGTGGAGATTGCTTTGCTTATCACTGAATCCACAGTACCTGACACACTATCTGGCACATAGTAGGTAATCAACAAATGTATTTTGAGGAACAAGACTGGTTGCTAAACGTTTGGATCTTAAGAAATAATTCCGACTCAATTTCTTAGCTGTTTTCTGTTTTGGCTGTGAGTAGATGAGTGTATCACTGCCCCGTCCCACTTGGAGGAAGTAAGAGGGTTGACTATCATAAAGACAAAAATTAAGGAAGGAAATGTTTGATGGATGGGTATTAGGGTATTTTAGTGGAAGACAAAAGAGGCTTCTGGTTTATTTTCTGTCTTTTCTGCCTCAAAGGCTTAAATTAAAAATACAAGAAGTGGTCTATGAAAGTACTTTCAACTTTCTGAATGTGCACTGTTCATTCAGCACCCATTAGCCGTTTTTTGGACTTAATAATCTGCTGATAAAGTCCTAGGACTATAGAGATGAAAAAGACCGCCCTCAGCAAGCACTCAACCTAGAGGTGAAGACAAAGAAGCAAAACTCAATTGCCCTACCTGGTGATACATGCTAGGACTGCAGAGTAAGTGCCAAGCACTGGGTTGAGGACTTTCCATATGCTATCATCTCATTTAATCTAAGAACCTTATAAGACAAATATTTTTCAGATGATGAAACTGTGACTTAGGAATTAAGTGATTCACCCTAGCTCACGTAATAGCTAGGGCTGAAATTTGAATTCAGTGTCTGTAAAAACATGTTGCTATTACTCACTGCATTTCTCCATCACGATACTCTCCTTTTGCTTATGTTTGGCTTTATTTGTTCATGCCCAAATAATCAGGAAACATAATGGAGCTGTATAAAATGCACTGGCGTCTTAAGTTTCCTCAAAATTCAAGTTCAAAATGGAAAGCTATCCCAGAGGAAACAGAATCCCTATGTCATATCAATATGCTCAATATGCTGTCTGACATCAGTCATTCATTCAGTGTCCCTGTAGTCAACGTCTGAACTTGTTTTATGCTGAGAATTAAGGTTTTGCCATTTTCCCAACTCTTATGGGATCTTAATGATTTTAGTAGGTTTTAGCCATAAATTATGTCCATTTCCTTTGACCAAAAGTACCACTTTCTGCATGATAATTTTATTAATATAAAATATTTTTCCAGTTGGTAAGTACCAAGGTTTACTTAAAATGTAAAAGCATAAATTATGGTCAGAAATCAGACTGCTTAGACACAGTACATTTCATTGCGTGTGAAGTAAGAGATGTATAGGATTGTATTGAATTTCAAGGTTTGAAAGCACCCATATTTTTTTTAAAAAATAGTTACTTTTAAAAAAAAAAAACACCTGGCACTAAGATAAAAAGTAAACTACAGTTCTTGGATAACTCAATTCAGTTGATTTTTCAATGATGTGATAGTTTTACATGAATATTTATTTTTAAAAACTATGGAAGTCCTAAATCACTTGGGATTCTTTCTGTTCATACCAACTGTTGGTCCAGTTTTGATCTACCCATTTAGGATCTGTGACTCCGTGTTCTGTATAGGTTGGCAAATAACTTTTTGGGTGTTCTCAAACTCATGCTATAAAGCAGTAATATTATTAGTCATACTTTCTCATGTATAACCCATTGAGGCAGACCCAAATAGGCCAATTCTGAGTTCCAAAAGGGAATTTTTGGTAGGTGGATTTTTATTTTATCCATTACTTGTGTAATGCCCTTGGATTTACAGTCATTCAGTTTATAAGACATATAAATTTACCAAGGTTTGCAGCAGTGTGAACTCAATTAATGTATGAAAAATCCCAACATTGAATACAAATATGTGTTTTACCTATCATATTTTAGGCATTTAATATCTAAGAGCACAGTGAATTTTGTTTTATTCATATATTTCAAGGCTTAGGCAAAATTTAATTTTATTGATGTCAAAATCTTTTGTTGAGCTATGGTGAGATAAAATTTACCATGCTCAGGAATATTTCTTGGTCATTTAATTATACTCATAAATTCTTAGAAATCTCTAGATTTTTTTGTATAAACATTTATAAAATTCTGTTTCTCAGGGACATACATTTACTAATAACAACTGAGATGCATCAATTTTGAATCCACTTTTAGGGAGTTTGCTTTTCATTTGTAAATGGAAGCTTTTAGGAATACCCTTCATTAAGATCCTGTATTCATATTTTCCTGCTAAATACATTTTTAACCAAACATTTTGAAAATACTTGTTCTTAAAGCAGGAATCAGAGCAAACAAGCTCCAAAGCAGGTTATCCAGATGATTTAGATCCATCTGAGCTCTAAATCAATACCCAAAGCTATATCTGTACTGGTCTAGTAAATTAAATCACTATGTTTGAAGAATGAAGGAAAAGATATCCTCTATAAAGTCACAACAGATTTCTTGGAGACAAATCTACCATATCTGTGCCAAACACACCATATTACTTAGGGTTTTCAGAAACTCATGTGCTCTGTACTACTGACGTAAACTGTGCTGAAGTAATCCAGAAGGGCAGAAACCTTTGGAAGATTCTTCTATAAATTCATTTCAGAGCTATTTAGACTCACTGATATATTGTATCCCTTCCTCTTCAGAAGCCTCAGTTTGAATTGCAATTTGTGGTTTTATTTTTTAAAAGAATTGCATGAATATTTAAAATGCAATTTGATGGTACTATGTTATTGATCATACATTATTTATGTTAAGATTCTCTTTAATCATAAGGACTTGCAAAGTGTATGACAGGGGGAATGGTGTGAATTTCTTCTTTGTATTTGGGGTCATTAACTCAGAGGTTATAGCAACAGTAAATTCTCAAGGTAAGTGCTTTGGTTTCTACGCATCTTGTTTATAGAGGTGCGAAAATTCACGTAAAGGTTTGGAAACAAATTGATCGGGCTTGGAAATACTCATCTACCAAGTTCATATGTTTTAACAAATAAATAGTAACTTCCTTCAAGAATAAGACAGATTTACAAAAGATGGAAAAAGCATCATGGCTGACTTGCTTGTTTCCAACGAAAAGGAAAACTGCAGAGCACCTCTCAGATGCAAGTGTCTTAGGGAAGCTCTACTTATTTCCTTAAGAGACCATTTATTATTCTAAGAGTTCCCAGGACTAGTTTATGATCTTCCAAAGAGCAGAGTATATTTTGTTTATTTTATCGAACTATTTATCTTCTCTCTTAAGACATAATTCTACCTTCTTCTACTTTTAAAAACACTTTGCAGAGGTGGAACATAAACTCCCGACTCCTTAAGTATGATCAGTCCCTTTAAATATTCTCAACATGATCTAGATTTAAGTCTCTTTTCTATCCTTTTTTTGATGGCAGAGTAGTTATAAAGGTGCAACCTTAAAAGTCAGGGTGAATTGGGGTCAGATCCTGGTTCTGCCACATAATAGCTGTTATCTTTGCATCCATTATTTGACCACATTGAGCCTCAGTTTTCTTATCTGTAAAATGAGAGTAAAATTTTTACTTTACACAGTTATTGTAAAATAAGAGATAATTTATATAAAATGCGCAGCAAAGGGCTGAGCAAATAGCAGGCATTTTAAAAAATGGCAACTCACTATAAGCTGGCTGATCTCCTTTTATTAAGGAAATTATTATGCTCCTTGTTATGCTAAGTTTCTCTTCTGCACTTGGCGCTGTGGCATTTTTGGTCCTTTGTGCATACTGTTATTTACCCCTTTTAGTTTAGTTTTGTTATACATTCACAATCCTTCATCAGAAACCCATAAGGAAGATTTTTTTTGAACTACCAGCCTTTAGAAGGTAACACAGTGGCCCCTGTATTACCTGTATGTTACCAAATATGCCCCCTGCCCAGGATTATCCTAACAGCTGCCTGTAATCAAGTATATTAATACTTCTGCAGTGAAAAAATGTGGATATTCACATTTAGTGGGGCTAATAAAGATTTATATAGCCTCTGGTTAGCTCAGGTCAGATTCTGCCATCAAAAGGGTTAAAAACAACTCTCAGTGTTGGGTGCTTTTGGTTTGGGGACCGAAGACAAGAGATTAACTTCAGTCAATCCATGAGGCCACCCTTGAAGATCATTTTGGGTCCTGAGTCTGTCATCAACAGTATACGAGTGTTCCCTCCTCCTTCTGAGTAATCAACAATTTTATAAATATACTTTTAAAAATTTTCAAGTCACTATGATAAAAAAAAAAGTGAGCAGAAACCTTTTTTCTTGTAGATCTGACCAGATCCTGAGACATTTTGTTTTTCATTCATTTAAGAAAGTTGTTTGTCCTTAACAGAAATAGACCCACAGACATAGAAAACAAACTTATGGTTACCAAAGGGAAAGAGGGGGAAGGATAAATTAGGAGGATGGGATTAAACATATACGCACTACTATATATGAAATAGATAACCAACAAGGACCTACTGTATAGCACAGGGAATTATACTCAATATTTTTTAATATAAGGGAAAAGAATCTGAAGAAGAATATATGTATATGTGTATATATATGTATGTATGTACGTATATATATGTGTGTAACTGAATCACTGTGCTGTACACCTGAAACTAACATGACATTGTAAATCAACTATACTTCAATTTTTTTAAAAGTTATTTGTCCTTTGCAGACATAGAGAATGGACTTGAGGACACAGGGAGGGGGAAGGGTAAGCTAGGACAAAGTGAGAGAGTGGCATGAACATATATACTACCAAATGTAAAATAGATAACTAGTGGGAAGCAGCTGCATAGCACAGGGAGATCAGCTCTGTGCTTTGTGACCACCTAGAGGGGTGGGAGGGAAGGAGATGCAAGAGGGAAGAGATATGGGGACATATGTATATGTATAACTGATTCACTTTGTTATAAAGCAGAAACTAACACACCATTGTAAAACAATTATACTCTAATAAACAGGTTAAAAAAAAATACTGGAGTCAAAGCAGAAAAAAAAAACCAGTTGTTTGTCCTTGAATATAATTACAAATACTTGGATAGACTCTAAAATTTGTTTCAAAATCATTTGTTTTGAATATTTCCTTTTCTTTGTGTACTTAATACCCCCCAGGAGCTTTTTTCTTATTTTTCTTTGTGTTCTAATTCGTGGTGGTATATTATCTTTTATATTAACTTCCCTCTGCTTATAAAAATCATGTTCCATGGTAACGGTATTAATTTGTCAGATTTTACAAATTATATTTATGTATTTCATCTGTCAAAATCTTGGCAAAAAATGCATTTTCACCAAAAATATCATTTTCAGCCAATAGAGGGAGTCAACTACAACTAAATGTAGTTTATGACATTCAAAGTAAAAGTATAAATTTTAATTTGTGGATTTTTAAAATGTATAATCATATAAAATTTTAAGTATATACATGTAATCTAAGCATAAATACAACCTAATTTCATGTATTTTCATTGTGAACAGACTAAAGTTTGTCTTTTTATTTCCATAAACATATTTATCTATATTCTTTTGTTCTTCTGCCTAACATTCTGTTTTAATTTTCTTTTAAAACAAAGTATAAAAAAGATATGAATGTTAAATGAACATATAAAACGTGTTTATATTTGAGAGCTGTATAAAAACTAATTTCTCTTAATATTTCAAAGAAGTAAGAATATTATAGCCCTAATGGTATCAAATTGTATCTTTGTACCTGTGGCTTACTGTTATCAAAGGAACTTTTAAAACTGTTACAAAATCTTAAGGTGAAACAGTATATTACTGTCAGTTTCCCTTATAAACTAATCGCAGGTCCTGCATAGACCGTATGTGGTGACCCCAGGCTGCACCAGGAGCGCCTGCCTACTTCCGCATCAGTGAGAAAAGCCAGCAGTTCTGCGGCATCTTCTCACTGCCCCTCTGCTACTCTCCTTTGTACCTCTTTTATTACATCACAGCCCTCTTCGGGGTTAGTTTGTTTTACTTTGCTGCATTGATGGGGGAGTATACACAGCAGTTTCACCAGCAAATCTAGTGATCAGGAAGGTGTAGGGACACATCCCTGATTCCATGTCAAAAATCTATCCACTCCAGAGGCTTGTACAAAGGGAGCACCATTAACTGTGTGCTCCAGTGCCCACTGTCTCCATCTCCTAATCCTTCATTGTGGTTGGGCGCACCCCACCAGACATGCTCTTCTATTTGACATACTGTTTTCATGTGGTTGCTGTTGTTTGTTTAGTTTTGAGAAGAAAAAGAAGACTGAGAAATTTACTCAGTGAGAGAATCACTGAGGGGTTGGTTTTATTTTTTTTTAATTTTTATTTTATATTGGAGTATAGTTGATTCACAATGTTGTGTTAGTTTCAGGTGTACAGCAAAGTGATTCAGTTATACATATATCTATTCTTTTTCAGGTTCTTTTCCCATATAGGTTATTACAGAGTATCGAGTGGAGTTCCCTTTGCTATACCAGTAGGTCCCTGTTGATTATCTATTTTAAGTGTGTATATGGATTGGGATTGACATATATACACTAATATGTATAAAATGGATAACTAATAAGAACCTGCTGTATAAAAAAATAAAGAAAATTCTAAAATAAAAAAATGTGTGTATCTGTTAATCCCAAACTCCTAATGTATCCCTCCCCACCTTTCCCCTTTGGTAACCATGAGTTTGTTTTCTAAGCCTGTGAGTCTGTTTCTGTTTTGTAAATAACTTCATTTGTATCATTTTTTTAGATTCCCCATGTAAGTGATATCATATAATATTTGTCTTTCTCTGACTTACTTATGAGAGGTTGGTTTTCTTTTCTTTTTCTTTCTTTTTTTAATTTATTTATTTTCTTATTAGTCATCCATTTTATACACATCACTGTATACATGTCACTGTATCTTTAAAACAATTTATTTGATCATCACTTGGAAACACTGGATTAACATCTACCTGAGCCTGAACTGAGAAAATAAGCATTACAAATTAAAACTTCCTGATAGAATTTAAAAGTAAACTAACAAAACATAACTCTGGTGCTGTAAATCTTTAGCATTGCCTTGAATGAATAGTCTTAAAAGATACTCTTTTCATTACAGATACCTAAGATTTAAACACATAAAATCTTAGACTGATTTTTCCTTTCTTGTTTGTTTTTTTAAAATTACCATTAATTTGCCCCATTCTGTTCTGTGGGGAGCTATGTTTAATTCTGTTTATCAAGTACCATGTAAAAGAGCATTCCGGATGCCATTGTTACATTCCTCCCGCTGGTGCATGTGCTGTGTGTGTTCTGTGTCCCAAGACACACCCCAGTGCTACTGAGGGCTTCAGAGATTTTATGGACCAGTTCACTTTAAGTAGTCAAAAAGCAGTAACAGGGGATCCTGAAAATATGCCCTTTTAAACTATTAGCAAGTTTCTTAGACACTGTTATACAAATAGCCATTGCTTCTCTCTGTTTCTTTTTTCTTTTCAGTTTTATTGAGGTGTAACCAACAAATAAAACTGTAAGATATTTAAATTGTACAACATGATGATTTGATATCCATGTATATTGTGAAGGGATCACTCCATCAAGTTAATTAACACGTCTATCACCTCGAATATTTATACCCCCCTTTTCCGGGGTAAGAACATTTAAATTCTACTCTCTCAGCAAATTTCAGTTATACAATACAGTGTTGTCAACTGCAGTCACCATATTAAACATTAGATCCTCAGACCTTATTTATCATAAAACTGAAAGTTTGTACCCCTTTACCAACCTCTTCCTGTTTCCCCCACTCCAGTCCCTGGCAATCACTTTTCTGCTCCCTGTTTCTATGAGTTTGACTTTTTTTTTTTAAGACTTCACATATAAGTGACATCATGCAGTGTTGGGCACTGTTGGTGGGAATGTAAGCTGGTGCAGCCACTATGGAAAACGGAATGAAGTTTTCTTGAGAAATTAAAAATAAAACTAGCATATAGTCCAGCAATCCCACTTCTGGGTACATATCTAAAGGAAACAAAAATATTGTCTTAAAGAGATACCTGTACTCCTATGTTCATTGCAGCATTACTATTCACAAGCACCAAGGTGTGGAAACAACCTAAATGTCTATCAATGGATGCATGGATAAAGAAGATATAATATTTTATCTATATATATGTATATATACATATATATATATGTATAAATACACATATACACAATCGAATATTATTCAGCCATGAGGAAGAAGGAAATTCTCTCATTTGTGACAACATGGATGAACCTGGAGGGCATTATGCTAAGTGAATAAGTCAGACTTAGAAAGACAAACACTATATAGTATAGCATTGATGTGCGACATGTTAAACTGATGGAGAACTGTTTTAGCAAAAATGCATGGGGCACTCTCACCACTATTATTCATCATAGTTTTGGAAGTTTTAGCCACAGCAATCAGAGAAGAAAAAGAAATAAAAGGAATCCAAATTGGAAAAGAAGAAGTAAAATTGTCACTGTTTGCAGATGACATGATACTATACATAGAGAATCCTAAAGATGCTACCAGAAAACTACTAGAGCTAATCAATGAATTTGGTAAAGTAGCAGATACAAAATTAATGCACAGAAATCTCTTGCACTCCTATACATTAATGATGAAAAATCTGAAAGAGAAATTAAGGAAACACTCCCATTTACCATTGCAACAAAAAGAATAAAATACCTAGGAATAAACCTACCTAAGGAGACAAAAGGCCTGTATGCAGAAAACTGTAAGACACTGATGAAAGAAATTAAAGATGATACAAACAGATGGAGTGATATACCATGTTCTTGGATTGGAAGAATCAACATTGTGAAAATGACTGTACTACCCAAAGCAATCTACAGATTCAATGCAATCCCTATCAAACTACCAATGGCATTTTTCACAGAACTAGAACAAAAAAATTTCACAATTTGTAAGGAAACTCAAAAGACCCCGAATAGCCAAAGCAATCTTGAGAAAGAAAAACCAGCTGGAGGAATCAGGCTCCCTGACTTCAGACTATACTACAAAGCTACAGTAATCAAGACAGTATGGTACTGGCACAAAAACAGAAATATAGATCAATGAAACAGGATAGAGAGCCCAGAGAAACCCACGCACATATGGTCACCTTATCTTTGATAAAGGAGGCAAGAATATACAATGGAGAAAAAACAGCCTCTTCAATAAGTGATGCTGGGAAAACTGAACAGCTACATGTACAAGAATGAAATTAGAACACTTCCTACCACCATACACAAAAATAAACTCAAAATGGATTAAATACCTAAATGTAAGGCCAGACACTATAAAACTCTTAGAGAAAAAAATAGGAAGAACACTCTTTGATATAAATCACAGCAAGATCCTTTTTGACATACCTCCTAGAGAAATGGAAATAAAAACAAAAATAAACAAATGGGACCTAATGAAACTTAAAAGCTTTTGCACAGCAAAGGAAACCATAAACAAGGCGAAAAGACAACCCTCAGAATGGGAGAAAATATTTGTAAATGAAGCAACTGACAAAGGATTAATCTCCAAAATATACAAGCAGCTCATGCAGCTCAATATCAAAAGAACAAACAACCCAATCCAAAAATGGGCAGAAGACCTATATATACATTTCTCCAAAGAAGATATACAGATTGCCAACGAACACATGAAAGGATGCTCAACATCACTAATCATTAGAGAAATGCAAATCAAAACTACAGTGAGGTATCACCTCACACCAGTCAGAATGGCCATCATCAAAAAATCTAGAAACAATAAATGCTGGAGAGGGTGTGGAGAAAAGGGAACCCTCTTGCACCGTTGGTGGGAATGTAAATTGATACAGCCACTATGGAGAACAGTATGGAGGTTCCTTAAAAAAGTAAAAATAGAACTACCATATGACCCAACAATCCCACTACTGGGCATACACCCTGAGAAAACCATAATTCAAATAGAGTCATGTACCACAATGTTCATTGCAGCACTATTTACAATAGCCAGGACATGGAAGCAACCTAAGTGTCCATCGACAGATGAATGGTTAAAAGATGTGGCACATGTATACAATGGAATATTACTCAGCCATAAAAAGAAATGAAATTGAACTATTTGTAGTGAGGTGGATGGATCTAGAATCTGTCATACAGAGTGAAGTAAGTCAGAAAGAGAAAAACAAATACCATATGCGAACACATACATATGGAATCTAAAAAAAGAAAAAATGTTTCTCATGAACCTATGGGCAGGACAGGAATAAAGATGGAGATGTAGAGAATGGACCTGAGGACATGGGGAGGGGGAAGCATAAGCTGGGACAAAGTGAGAGAGTAGCATTGACGTATATACACTACCAAATGTAAAATAGATAGCTAGTGGGAAGCAGCTGCATAGCACAGGGAGATCAGCTCGGTGCTTTGTGACCACCCAGAGGGGTGGGATAGGGAGGGTGGGAGGGAGATGCAAGAGGGATGGGATATGGGGATATATGTATACATATAGCTGATTCACTTTGTTATAAAGCAGAAACTAACACACCATTGTGAAGCAATTATACTCCAGTAAAGATGTTTTAAAAAAATGCGTGGGTTTTCAATACATAGCTTTCATTACAGGGCACTGAAAGGAATTTTACGAGTGGTTGAATTATGGGCACATTCATATTGTTCCAACTTTGTAAAGGAGAAATAAACAAGAAGGACTTTCACCCACACAAAAAAACCAGCCTCTTTTTAAAAGAAATATTACTTGAAGTGCCCAAGAGCGTCATTAAAGACATTATCAGTGGCTCTAAATAGGCCAATACAAGTTTTCACACTTTTTAAAAGAAATCAGTGATTGGCTCGGCAGTAAAATCACAGAAGGCTGCTACTCAGAGAAGAAAGATTGTGTTTACTCTTTTTAATCAGACTTTAGAGACTGAGTGTAAGTGAGTTTTATACACATTGCTTATTTACATGGTATGTTTTAACTTGTCGAAATAAGTGTGTAAATTTGCAGAAGTAATAAATCATGAGATCGGCAAATCTGGGAAAGTCTCAGAGCAGCAGCTACAGCTTAGAAACCATGGCACAAAGGCTCTAATGTTGGCCATCTCCAAGAACATGTGGATTTGGGGACAGAGTGAAGGTTCCAGAGTGGACAGAGCATGAACAGCTTCATGTACGGGAACCAGCTTGCAAGCCGAAGAATTTAAAACAAACCTGAAACAAATGTTTTTATTAGTTTTAAATTCTGTGTAGTATTTCACAGTTTATTTGTAGCGTATTAACTTTTAGTGCAGTAGGCGAACTGTATGAAAGGATGCTGTTTTTTATATCTTTTTTTGTAGTTATTCTGAGTAGAAAAGTCACGTAAGAGCTATTTCAAATCTTAAGGAAAAAAAGAAAAGTAAAAATGATTGCAGTCCTGTTTGTCAGCAATCATACATTGATTCATTCATACATTCATTCAACAGGGACTTTGTTAAGGACTCTGTTAGGTGAATGATATATAACAGAGAAGGAGACTTTAATGGAGCTTATTGTTTAGATGAGAATTCTAGGCAGAGGAAGACAATATCAACATGATGAGCTGCCTTTGGGCGACCACAGGATGCTCTCGCAATGTTTAGCAGGGATAGCAATGTGGACTGGCTGCAACTTGAAGGAAAAGAAGAAATTATCTAGAGAAATAATGGGAAAAGATGTTCCAGGCAAAGGAATCAATAAATCCTTTCTTTTTAAGTAGAAAAAAAGAAACTGATATGCAAAACGCTTGGCTGTATTTCTGAATGTTTATTTGGGATAGATCCTGACAATGCAGTTACTTCGTCAGGGGATGGGAGCATTTTTAAGGCTCTTGATAAAGGTCATGAGGGAGCTCTCTGCAGAAGTGGTACCCAGTTGACCTCCTATCTGTGGTGCATAGGCTTACATATTCTGCAGAGTGCTTGCGAGCATTGGAGAATTCAATTTCATAGGTGAAAAACATGTCTCATATTTCTGTTTGGCAGTTCTGTGATTATTCGTGATGCTGAAGAGTTTTTCATTAATTTACTGGATATTTGTATTTGTCCTTTAACGTACTGTTTCTTCACATTTCTTGTTCATTTTTCTGTTTAGATCTTAGTGGCCTTTTTATTGATCCTCTTGTGTCAAATTCTTTACCATTCTGATTTACCTTTTATTTCTTTTAATATTAATATTTTTAAAATATGAAAATATTTGTTGATTTTTTCTTCCATTGTTTTTATTCTTTGAAAATCCTTCCCTATCCATAGATCAAATATTAACCGAAATGTTTCTCTGGATAGTTTATGTTCTTTGTTTACATATTATGCTTATCAAACTGTAGTGTATTTTGATATTTGTGCAATGTATCTAAATTGACTGTTTTGGAGGAGCTAGCCAGTTTTACTCTCTATTTCTTTGCTATTGATGTATTATTTGTCATTTACTGCCTTCTTCTATGTACTGCTTTAGATCTATTTCCTTGCATTGTCACTTGCGTACTTCTCATACCTTTGTCACATGGTTTTTGGGTTTTTTTTTTTAACTATTTAAATCATTTGAAGTGTACCATTCATTGGCATTAAGTGCATTCACAGTGTTGTGCAATCATCACTATTATCCATTTGCAGAACTTTTTCATCATCCCAAACAGTAACTCTGTGCTTATTAAACAATAACTCCTCATTCCCTTCTCCCCCAACATGATTTTATCATAGATTTGTAATCATTTTTAATATCTGATAGGCAGAATATCACCCAGTGCGTGGCTTTTCTTTGAAGTTGATGCTCTTCATTTACATATGTGTAGTGATGTTTGAGATGCTTCTCCTGGTTTATCTCCTGTCCCATGAGTGGCTCCACCCTCCAACAATCATTTGGGCCAGAAATCTGGGTGTCGTCCCAGGCTCTTCTTTCTTCCTCTCTCCTCACATCCATCAGTGTCCTTTTGATTCCCTACCATTAATATTCCTTGAGTCTCCACTTTGTTTCTACCCCACATGGGCCCTGCTCTTCTTCAGGTCCTCATCACCTGCCACAGGGATTATTGCCTCAGCCTCCTCTTCCTTTGCCTCCTCCCAGCCATCCCTCACACTGGTGCCACCTGATGGTCTTTTTTTTTTTTTTTTAATTTTGGCTGCGTTGGGTCTATGTTCCCGCTCGTGGGCTTTCTCTAGTAGCAGTGAGCAGGGGCCACTCTTTGTTGCGGTGCGCGGGCTTCTCACTGCAGTGGCTTCTCTTGTTGCGGAGCACTGGCTCTAGGCGCGTGGGCTTCAGTAGTTGTGGCTCGCAGGCTCTAGAGCACAGGCTCAGTAGTTGTGGCACATGGGCCTTAGAGCACAGGCTCAGTAGTTGTGGCGCACGGGCTTAGTTGCTCTGTGGCATGTGGGATCTTCCTGGACCAGGGCTCGAACTCGCGTCCCCTACATTGGCAGGCAGACTCTCAACCACTGTGCCACCAGGGAAGCCATTCCACCTGATGGTCTTTTTAATACAAATATGATCATGCCACAGCTCTGGCTTAAAATCTTCCTGAAGTTCTTGACTTTCAGGATCAAGTTCAGATTCTTTGGCAAGGCTTTAGAAATCCACTACATCTCTTTCACCTCCGCTCCACTCTCCCCACTACCCACACACATACACACAGCCAGCAAGCTTAAGCCTAACTGAATTGCATTCACACTCCAGGAAGGCCAACCTCTGTTTAGGTTCCCATATCTTTGCTCAAGTCCAGAAACCTCGCCTGTTACTCTCTTTCTCCCTCCCTCTTCCCCTCTCCGTCCCCACCACTGGCTCCAGTCTATTAGGTCTCCTGCCCCTGAGCTTCAGGTCCTTCTGCCTCCTTCCCCCTGGAAGTCACCACACTGCTATGTAATTGTCTACTCCCTAGAGGTTCCAGTTAGGACCTCCATCTCTCATGAGCGCAGTTTGCGGCACAATAAATATTTACGTAACTAGAGTGAGGGTATAAGTGTATGCCCATGCTCACTTACACTTCATTCATCTCGCAGTGTTTCTTTAAAACTGATTGAAGTTAACAAGATTTGTCTGAAATAATTTTTCACAAGGTTACTGGGAGTTGTTTTCTTCCTTGAATTCTAACTGCCACTTCCTATTGCTCACAAAAGAGACCCTCACCCTTTCCTAGTCCACCTCTTGTTAAATAGAATGATTCATTAACTTCTATGTGAAAGGAACTTCCTTTTTCTACCACCCACTCAGTATTTAACTTCTGAATAAGCTATTAATGTGCATTGTATTATGTCTCTTTTTTTGCTATGTTATGGTGACTTTTAATTGAGTTTGTCTTTATTACGCTGCCTCTTATGGTCACTTTGTTATAACTCATTTCCTAGTAATTGGATATGTACCTTCTCTGCAATGTAATTTTCTTTGGGCTTGTAAAATGCACAGAGCAAGCCATATACATAAACCCCTTCATATAACTTTTGCTGTCATTAAAAATAGGATCAAAAATTACTACCCTGAAAGCAGAACTCTAGGTATTTAAACTGCGATTAGAAACTGTCAAGAGAACAAAAGAAGTGAATTTAGCCTAAGAGATCACAAATTAGGGGAGGAAGCGTAATTCTAGAGCATTATTAGGTGAAAACATTGAATCACAGTGAAAAGAAGCATTTAGTCTTTCCCTGGAAGACTATCTGAGTTTCATAAAGAGTAAACTAAATGAGCCTGGTCGTCTCCTTTTAATGGAATATCATGAATATAATAGAGCCAGCATTTAAAATTTAGCCTGACTGAGTATATATAGCATGGTGTAAATAGGTAGAAATGGCAGAAATAATACCCTTGTTGGGGTACTGCTGGAGGAATCTGTACTCCCTTTTCCCCATCATTTACGACCCAGACTTCTCAAAGTGGAGTTGGAATTTGTGTTGCAGGACCAGCTCTGTGACACTTGAATGTCTTGAGATTTAGATTTTTGAATGACTGCATTCACTATAATGTCAGCATCCATAGTAATAATTTTTTCAAGTACTTGTACAGATGGGGTTCTAAAAAGAGATTGGTTACCAATTAAGTAGATAGCTATTGCAAAAGTAACCATGTAGCAGCTGTGTGAATGAGTTCTCTTAAAGGTTTACAGGAGATACACCATTTAAGCTAGCATGAAGTCAATTTAAGGTTTAATTAATCAGCAGGTATTTATTGAACACCTACTGTGTGTCTAACACTCTGATGTGTGTAACAGCCATTGCCCTCAAGGAGACAAGATTAATACTTATGAAACAATTTGAGGTTAATTGTGTGCTAAACTCTGGGGCACTGCATTATGGATAATAGGAGAAGTCCAGAGGAGGAAGAAAGCAGTGAAGGCAGGAGTTGGAGAAGCCTTCTTATAGGCAGCCTAAAGCACATGTATCTATTTATGTTTATAGGTGCCCTGTATGTCTTTCCAGAAGTATTCCATAAACTGGTAACAGTGTTATCAAACTCAGGATGGGCTGCTCACCACTCAAAAGCCAATAATTTGAGAGGCAAGTGTCAGTAGAAAGGAAAGTCGCTTTAATCAGGAAAGGCGGCAATCTGGGGAGAAGGTGGACTCGTGTCCTGAAACCAACTCCAAAGATTCTGCTCAGCCATGACATTTTTTAAAGGAAAAAAAATGGGGGTGGGGGGGCAGGCAGGGAGAATCTCAGGGAATCATGGAGGCAGGAGGATAGGTTCTGCATCATTCTTCATTGTGTGCAGGCTGGCTGACTCTCTCTTCATATGTTATCTTGCCTGCATTGCTAAAGGGGCTGCTGGGGGTAAAGAGCTAGTTATTTTTTAACTACTTAATTCTTCATTCTTACTTCTGTTCATCTAAGAAGAGAACAGATTAGGCAAGGCATGGTGTGCATTCAGGAGAGCATAAATCAGGGGTTAGTTTAAGTTGCCTAGTGATCTCATTCCTATAATTAGGTTCTTTCAAGGTTCGAGGGGAATAGAAATGGGCAAACAGGAAAGCGGCAAAAGAGCTGCTTTCAACAGTAGCTGCTTCTGGAGAAAGGACCTGGGGAAGGACTTACTTTTTTACTGTATTCTCAGTTAGATTGTTTGGCTTTCTTACCTTGTGTATATATTTACTATTCACAAAATAAAACGTGTGTTGTTGTATAATTAAAGATGGTAGCTCAAGGAGCTACTCATTGGAAAAGCATCAATACGCAATTGAAAATATGGCGCAGGTACAAGTACAACCTTGACTATTCAATAAATATTTATGTTTTAAAAACATCAGACATCCTCATATACAAAGAGCATGATGTTGTAGACACATAAAATTTTCTTTCTAAATCATTTGCAATAATTGTGATCTTAATTACCTTTTCTCACTCCTGGTTGTATTTTTGATGTGTGGATTCACTGTAGTGCATATTCAAGTCCAGGTGCATATTGATGCTGTGATGATTAACAGAAGAATTTTGACACAGATGTGACATAACCTGCATATCTGATGGCACAAGTCCCATTGTCGATGTGTTTCATTCTTTTTCAAGCTGCTAGTCTCTGGTTATTTTAAATATTGTAGGAACTATTGCTTGTGATCTTTTCTCTGTTTAATGCTATACATTGAAGATATTTTTCTAGTTCTAGGATCCAGATGAATCTAGATGTTTGGTGCCGATCAATAATGAGAAGATCAATAAGCTATTATTCTTATTCCGCTTCCCTATACTGAAGGGGTCTTAATTTGCATTTGCTGATTCAAGCAGTTTACCTGCAATGTTGACATGAGACATGTAGTTTTAAAAGGGTCAGTACTTCCTACAAAGAGAATAACCCACTTAAAATACCTTCAAACCCATTGCTTTTCATCTTCTTTACACCTCCTTTCCTGGAATTTAGTTCAAAATCAGGGCTCTCAGTGGACAGAGGAAGATGCATTCCTTTCATCCCCCCCCCCCCCCAGCCCCGCCGACTTAGTTCAGTGCAGGCTGATAGCATACTTTTGAGCCATTCACCGAACAACCTAAAGTAAGGTCTTCAATTTGTGATTGCCCCAAAAGGGAGCCCTGAGTGAGTCCAAGGCTGAGGACCAGGTGGGTTTGTTTTTTTGGGTTTTTTGTTTTGTTTTTTTTCCAGGTGGGTTTGTTTTGTTGACAGTTTTCCCTATTGCCACATAGCTCGTTCTCTGTTCTACTTGAAGATATTTGAGACATCATCAAAAATGGTTTGTTTAAGGGTGTGACAGCTATATTTTCACAAGAAGCTTACAATAATGAAATAAGTACCTGTAGTGGCCCTCTTCGACAAACTCCAGAAGCTTTGCACATATTAGCATAATTACCCTTCCCACATCCCTCTGAAGTGAGAAAAGGGTCATGTTTATGCTTCTCTTGATCCAAGGAAAGTAAGATATGGCAAAGGTGAAGTTTGAGGTAGGTGAGTAGAGAATGAAATGCAGTCTTTATCTTCCCTTTAGATTTTGCTCTCTTGCTTCCTGATTGGTAACATTCAAACAATTCCATCCTTGTGTTCATTAAATTTGCTTATTCCTTCATTCATTCACTATCAAATATTTATGAAGCACCTGTTGTACGTCAGGCGCCAGGTCAAACATGTCTACAAAGCGGTGTAAACCTTCACTGTTGTACAGCAATGACTTTGGGGTTTACAGAACCCAAGCCACCTCCAAAAGGCACAGTCTGTAAACCACTGAAGTAGAATAATCATTTAATCATTCATTCAACAAGTTTTTTTTTAGCATCTGCCATGTTCTTTTAGGGTAGGCTGTCTAACATCCCTCCTAGATCTACATTTCTGTAATCATTTTTAAAAATTTCTTTTTCATGTATATTCTGCCTTTTTCTAACTTACGTTCTTTTGGCATCTGATCTTTATGACTATTGAGAATCAAGGACTTATAGAATTTCTTTTCTGTTACTCCACCCATAATAATGTTTAGATTAGTATTCTACTTTACTCAGAAAACAAATTTTTGAAAATGACAAGGAGCATGCAGAGTTAGAGTTTTCTGTATATTTAGAAAGTTGAACGGATTGACTTGTATTTCTGTACACCCACTGGGGCAAGGGACCATTCCTGAGGCATGGAAGTAATCTAAATTTGTAAGGAGCCCCACAGTGGGACGTATTGTGGGGTGCTGTCCTCTTAATAAAATGGGGTTTTGAGATAACAGTAACTCTGCTTATCATTAGCTTCCCCCATATTTATTAGCTGAATTGTAATTTGGATTTATCTTCACCTCTTCACTTAGTTCTTTAATTTCTTTCACACTTAGTTCCCATCTGCCCAGGTTGCATACTGCTTCTTCTACCTGAAATATTTGCTGCCTCCTCCATGGACGAACTCCTACTTATCCTTCAAGATCCAGCTCCAATTCCACGTCCTCTGGGAAACTTTCCCCCAGCTGTCTTACTCCCTCACTTATGCATTCACCTCACTAACTTGTTCCCTCCTTTTTGCTTCTGCAACCGTCTGTTGATAATACCAATGTAACACATATCCTGTTGAATTATGGTTACTTGTTTAAAGTGATCCTGCAAATGTAAATTACATTGCAGAAAACGTGTTCATTAAACAGTATTTCCATCCCATTCTATCATTTTCAGTAACTCCTAAGAAACTCCCTAAAGATAAGGATCATCATGTGCATTTTGCACCTCCAGTATCCTACCCAGCGCTTGAAACATTTGCTTTTAGACTAGTAACAGCACACAGTAGCAGTTTGGGGTAGAATAACCTCCCACGTGCCTGGCAAGGTCTTTCAGATTTATGCCCATGGATCAATCCCATTAGTGGTGAACGTGGACTAGAGCCAGGAGAAGGGGTTGGATCCAACTGCTGACAAGGCGGCAGGATCTGCTCCCCACATGTGGCCCCAAGCCTGTGCTGTGTATGCCAGCCTCCGGTTAATCAGTCCATTTCTAGAACAGGTGTTCTCTGTCCTGCATACTGTTGCTGAGAGCAGAGGGGAAGAGTTGGCCGCCTGGTCAGAATTTATGTAAACAGATGCTGTAAAGGAAAAGCTTCGATTGCCTGCTGTGACAGCAGTTTGGGAGTGACTTGAGGAGTGTCCTCCCTTCTAAGAGCAAAGCTCCTCTTCACACGTGCCTGCCCCCTCCTTCACCCCCAGGTGTCAGAGCCTTTTCCAGAAACCAAGGTCTTTTATGCTGCTCATTCCTCCTGTTGAAAACCTAACACCGGATTTCCCTGGTGGTGCAGTGGTTAAGAATCCACCTGCCAACGCAGGGGACACAGGTTCGAGCCCTGGTCCGGGAAGATCCCACATGCCACGGAGCAACTAAGCCCGTGCACCACTGCTGAGCCTGCGCTCTAGAGCCTGCGAGCCACAACTACTGAAGCCCATGCGCTTACAGCCCATGCTCCACAACAAGAGAAGCCACCGCAATGAGAAGCCCGTGTACCACAGTGGAGAGTGGCCCCGCTCGCCACAACTAGAGAGACAATGCGTGCAGCAACGAAGACCCAGTGCAGCGAAAAATAAATAAATTAATTAGTTAAAAAAAAAAATACTAGGAAAAAAAAAAAAAAGAAAAGAAAACCTAACACCCCTCACTGCACTGGGAGCCCAGTGGTCCTTATGACTTGGGTAGGGACAGATGATTTAGAGGTGGGACTGAAAAGTGTCTCTCTCTTATTTTAAAAAGAGTTGCCTTTCTTTTATGAAATTAAAACAACAATGACGGCAATAACAACCAGTAAGACTACATGCTCCGGAGAGGTGTCAACTCTCAGATAAGATAGAAAAGTAGAAGGTCCCTGTTAGTCTTGCACTCAGCCTGGAGCTGGATCTGCCCGTAGCTTCTGGGTGTTTCCTGGTCATTGGGATGCCGAGTGTGGTCATCCAAGAATTGGTCACCATCATGTACCTCCTGGGATCTGGAAGCATCTCATTAGTAGTGATGACTTATGATTTTACACCTAGAAAACTGGAATGACAGTATGCTAGAAAACTGTGGGTGGGGGGAACATTAGACCACAGAAATAATAACAGGTAATATCACCACCAATATCAACAATTAATGTTTCTGTATGTCAAGCACTGTGCTAAACAGTTTACATATTGGGCATTTACTATGTGCTGGCACTAAGCCCATCTGCCAAAATCTTGTCAGAATCATAATTAACACCCTGATTTGTATGGCTATAAAACCGAAACTCTCTGGGGGAGTCTGGGTAAGGGATTCATTTGTGGAAACTCTCTGTTCTATTTTTGCAGCTTTTCATGAAGTCCAAGAGTAGTTCGAAATAACGTTTTTTTTTAAAAGCTCAGAACAGGACTTCCCTGGCGGTCCAGTGGTTAAGACTCCACACTTCCACTACTAGGGGTGCAGGTTCCATCCCTGGTCGGGGGACTAAGATCCCACATGCTGCACAGTTCAGCCAAAAAAAGAAAAAGAAAAAGAGAAAAGGAAAAGAAAAGTACAAAACCTCAGAACAACACAGCCCATCAGCACTGCTCTTTGCTGCCCGACCTGGGTAACAAACAGCCTTCTGTAGTAATAGTCAGCCCGAGTCAGGGAGGCTTACAGCTCACATCATGCTGGAGACTCTTGTGCAGCTGTACGGAACTCCAGGACTCCACGTCTAGGGAGTGCCGTTCTCACCTTAGACATGGTGAATATATGTACATAGTTAATATGGCACTTTTCCCCCAGCAGATGGCAGTCAAATGTCTTGAGAAAGAGATGCCTTTTTATAATGCTCGCCACTGTACCCTTTGGGCTAGCAGTGACCCTGGCAGTGAGGAGACGAGACATGGAGAAAAGATGATGGAATTGAGAAGTGTTTAAGAGGTGAAATGAGATAGCAAGCTCATAGGATGATTTTATTTTAAAGATGTCAATTTTTTGTTTTTAAATAAATTTATTTATTTATTTATTTATTTATGGCTGTGTTGGGTCTTCGTTTCTGTGCGAGGGCTTTCCCTAGTTGCGGCGAGCGGGGGCCACTCTTCATCGCGGTGCGCAGGCCTCTCACTGTCGTGGCCTCTCTTGTTGCGGAGCACAGGCTCCAGACGCGCAGGCTCAGTAGTTGTGGCTCACGGGCCCAGTTGCTCCGTGGCATGTGGGATCTTCCCGGACCAGGGCTCGAACCCGTGTCCCCTGCATTGGCAGGCAGATTCTCAACCACTGCACCACCAGGGAAGCCCAAAGATGTCAAATTTGACTGAAACCAAATCAACCACTAAATTTATCATCGATTCAAAGCATTTAGTCTTCCTAAGCGTAGTCCTCCCATTGTGCGTTGTGTAACTTACCTTATTTTAATCATGTTCTCCTCCTTGCAACACACAGTAGTCATCTAAGGAAGTGTGAGGGTTAATGGAATTTTCTTGTCCATGAGTAAACCCTTAAAGCTGGGAGTTTTCCCATGAGTGGGCTTTAGGGAGTCCATGACCCCCCTGGAATAATCATATGCTGTGAGCATGTGAATTTATGTGTATTTTACTGGGGAGAGTTTCCCTAACTTTCATTAGATTCTCAGATGGGGTAAAGGCCATAAGAAACACATTCTGTCCGAGGGCATATCACCCAAGGAGACCTAGAACAGACTCGGGAGTGGCAGAGGCAGCAAACACCAGTGCAAACAAGGGCCAGCCAGATAACACGGTGAGTGAAGGCAACCTCGGGGAGACTGGGGTGAGCTGCATAATGTGCACCCCAAATACCTAAGGAGGTGGCCACTGCTTAGCCCCTGGTGAGAGTCACCCAGAATGCAGACCCAGTGTGGGATGACCTCTGGATTTTACGAGAGAAGCCACAAATCCATAATTTTCATTAAACTTCAGAAATTTCTGAAGTGTACAACTCAAATCAGAACATTCGTAAGCATGGTTCAGACAAAACGGACGTACCTACGGTTCATGTGTGACCCTTGAGTTGCCAGTTTGATAACCTGAGTTGAGACATCAGCCTGTGATTGATAAGCTGAAGACCTGATCCTCTTGGGATGTTACCATGTTAGGGAATACTAGTACTTCTACTAATGTCATCATTCTAATAACAACATTCATAGTAGCAATGACTAACACTCCAGCACCTATGATGTACCAAGCACTACCCTGAAGACCTGATTCACCGTAACTCCTTTTACCATCTCTGAAACCTTGTGAGTTAGGCTACTACTGGTTCTGCAGACACTTATATAGCATTTACTGTATGTCACTGTTCTAGGGACTTCTAGGTACAAGCCTTAACTCATTTAACCCTTATAACAATCCTATGAATAACTAGGGGCACTGAGGCATGGGGCTATTTAGTAACTGGCCCCAGCCCAAGCTCTTATTCAAACCCAGGCAGACTGGTTCCAGAGGCTGCAACTCTTAACCGCTGTGCTATTCTGACTGCCTCTGTGGTGCTCTGGGTACTGGCCACTCTTCAAATACCTCTCAGCTGTGGTGCCTCGTGGTCCCAGAAAAACCCTGTCTACATTAGCATGGCCATGTGGCATTTCTGACTGTCTCAGCCCTGGGTCTTCTTTGAAACTCATCTCATTTTCATGCATCACCAGACATGCTTTATTCAATCTTTGGAGTTTTTAATCTCCTCTGAAATGAGCAGATCGTAAATCCTTTGCTAGATGAGATTTCCAAATAGTGGTGAGAGATGGCCTTGTCTTTTGTCTCTCAACAAGTTTAGCCCCTGCTGACATCATCTGAGCCGTGGAAGGGGTGGAATGAGAGTGAGACTGCGGTGCCGGAGAAGAAAGCACCCACTTAGCTCTCTACTCACATTTTTGTTTCATCTGAACCTCCTCAAATGAGAGGCTTTCTAAAGGTTTGCACAAAATAAACTCCTGAAATAGATGAGAAATTACAGCTGTAATGACAGGGAATTGACTTTTAGTGCAGCAGCAACGTGGAATCTGTGTCTGATGTACAAGGATGGGATTATGACATGGGAGCATGCGCTGATTTGTGACACACACTTGTTTCCAGTTCTGTCCAAACCCTGCTGAGAGACTGATAATGGAAAACAGAGGGAGGGAGGGAGACAAAGGACAGGGTGTGAATTTACTCCAAAGCGGTGATATGCCATGAATTATATCAATGGGTCTCTAATTTCCTGCTTGGAAGATGCCCCTTAGATTTGGCTGTTGCTTTACAGGTTTGCATTTTCATCAGCTCACTGGTTTGTGATGCTTCCTGTAAGCAGTGGGTCTTAGGGGTTGGTGCACTTCCTTTAGCTTATGCTTATGCGAAATATTTCCTCACCTTATGACTCCCTTTTCATCAGTTAAGCTCCTGTGATTCCCTCCTCAAACAAGTTCAGAAGAGGATCTGCAGAAGACCTTTCGTTCTGGGGACTAGTTTTACCATCAGTTCTGAAATAAAACATGAGATATGAAGCCAAAAGGAGGGTTTTAAAAGATGCCAGTAAAGAGTACTCTTTTACTGACCTCTGGAACTCACAACCAAAAATATGGAAGAGTGAGTGAGCAAGGGCATTCTGGGGGCATTGTAGAATTCCAGGCTTAATTATATAGCCAATCGTTAAAAACCATTCAGAGATCTATATGTTGGGAAAGGCAGAAGTTGATGGATCTAACTACCTTTTGAAAAGTGTATATATTCTTTTAAATCCTGTAAGAACTTGAAAGTAAACTTTCCCCTATTTTATTTTTGATTAAATATTTGGACTATTTTTTCTTTTTTATGAAAGAAAAATCTGGGGTGTGTCCATTTGATGCTTTCTCCTATTGGGCCTAAACATAAATCACAGGATTTGCACAAACCTAATGTTTCTACTAGTTTGTGCCCTTGTCATCATCTAGGACCACAGATACAAACAACTGAAAGCATGTTGCTTAAAGAAACCCCTTACTGTGAGGAATGACATTATCAGAATTGGTTTAGAAAGTGCAAATTTAGTAACAGCTGCCCTGCAGTTGAGCATGTGGAGGTGAGTTCTAAAAGTTTACCAAGGGGGAAAGGGGGGGAAGAGATAAATTAGGAGATTGGGATTGACATATACACACTACTATATATATACAATAGGTAACTAATAAGAAACCACTGTATAGCACAGGGAACTCTACTCAGTACTCTGTAATGACCTATATGGGATAGAATCTAAAAAAGAGTGGATATATGTATACATATAACTGATTCACTTTGCTGTACAGCAAAAACTAACACAAGATTGTAAATCAGCTATACTCCAATAAAAATTAATTTTAAAAAAAGAAAGAAAATAGGCAAATCCCACTAAGTAAAAATAGATTATTTTCCTTATAAGGCAAAAAATTTTTAAATTAAAAAAAAATAAAGTTAGAAAGTGAGGCAAAAATCTCATAAAGTCAAAACTACCCCCAACCAATCTTGTATTTCTTGGGTTGTGCAGATAGAACAGCCGGCCAAAATATAGGGGCTGGGTTATGTTCAAATACAGGATCATCTTCAGTGTGGCGAAATGCTCACCTGATGAGAATCAAGCAAGAACTGAGAATTCGTATGGAATGAGAGAGAGGGAGGGAGGGAGAGAGAGAGAGAGAGGGAACTCAAAGTTGCTGAAATCATGCAAGTTAAATCTGTATACATTGAATCCACCATATTGCATTTTTTAAATTATAGAAGTTTCAGGTGTACAGAATTCTAATTTGAAATCTGTATACACTCCAAAGTGATTACCAGCACAAGCCTAGTTGCCATCCCTCACCATACAGTTGACTCCCTTCACCCATTTTGCCCACCCCCTGCCCCCTTTCCCTCTGGTAGCCACTAATCTGATCTCTGTATCTATAGGTTTGTTTTGTTTTATTTTGTGTGTTCATTTGTTAGTGTTTTTGTTTTGTTTTTTTAGATTCTTCATATGAGTGAAATCCTGTGGTATTTGTTCTTCTTCATCTGACTTATTTCACTTAGCATAGTACCTTCAAGGCCCATCCATGTTGTTGCAAATGACAGGATTTCATTCTTTTTTTATGGCTGAGTAGTGTTCTGTTTTGTATATATACCATATCCTCTTTATTCATTCATCCATCCATGGGCACTAAGGTTGTTTTCATATCTTGGCTATTGTAAATAATGCTGCAATGACCATAGGGGTGTACAGGGTGCATAATTTTTCTAATTAGTGTTTTCATGTTTTTAGATAAATACTCAGAGGTGGAACAGCTGGGCCATATGGTAGTTCTCTTCTTAATTTTTTGAGGGATCACCATACTCTTTTCCATGGTGGCAGCACCAATTTATGTTCCCACCAACAGTGGACATGTTCCACCATGTTCCAACGTGTTCCCACCAACAGTGCACAGATCTTTCCTTCAGATCCTCTCCAACACTTATTCCTTGTCTTTTCAATAATAGTCATTTTAATAGGTGTGAGGTGATATCCCATTGTGGTTTTCACTTGAATTTCCCTGATAATTGTGATGTTGAGCATCCTTTCATGTGCCTTTTGACTATCTGTATATCTTCTTTGGAAAAATGTCTATTCAGATCCTCTGCTCATGTTTTAATTGGGTTTTTGTTGTTGTTGAGTTGTATGAGTTCTTTATATATTTTGGGTATTAACGCCTTTTGGGATCTATCATTTGCAAATATCTTCTCCCATTCAGTAGGTTGTCTTTTCATTTTGAAAAATGGTTTCCTTTGCTGCATAGAAGCTTTTTAGCCTGATGTGGTCACATCTGTTTATTTTTGCTTTTGTTCCCCTTGTCTGGGATTCAGATCACAAGAGATCACTAAAACCGATGTCAGTGAGGTTACTGCCTATGTTTTCTTCTAGGAATTTTATGGTTTCAGGCATTACATTCAAGTCTTTAATCCATTTTGAATTAATTTTTGTGTATATTGCATTTTTGATGCAGCATGTAGTGATTTATTTCTTTTTTCTTACCACAAATCCAAACGGCATGCTCTCTTCCAAAGCTTGCTTCTTCCATGAAGCCTGCCTAAACGACCTGGAGCCCCAATCATATTTTCTTCACTTTGGATAAGTACAGCACATATACTGCTGAGAACTATTTTATGATTCATTTATTTGGATCATGAGCTTAAGCTCTTCAAGGCAGATACCCCTGTCTTCTGTCTCATTTATATCTTGAATGGTATCTAGAACATGCTTATCACAAGACAATGTGTGTCATTGAACGAATGATTTTACAAAGGCTCAATACTGAACTTCTTCAGTTTCTGGCATGTATTTAAAGCTATCCCCATCTCCTGCTTCAATTAGTATTTTTCACGTAGACTACATTCTGTATTTGAAGACTTCTTATTGACTTATAATTCACAGTTTACAGCTGAGAATTATATTGGGAACTCTCTTGACCCAAAGAAAATTGTCTGTAACAGATAAGTGTTCCAGATGATTAATGCTTCTTATAACTGGTGTTGATTAACTTTTTTGGACAAATCTCAGCCTTTTTTTGGAACAAGAGGGAGAAGGGGAATGGCTTGAGAGATTTGCCTGGAGATGTGTGTGTGTATATATATATATATATATATATATATATACACACACACACACACACACATATACACACTCATGTTTTATACATAAGTATATATAAATTATATATTAATAAATACTTTTACAAATTTCATATAGATTTATGTATGATTATTTATATAACAATTTTACAAGCATGTGCAGTTGGTAGGGCAAGTATTACAATTCAGATTTTATAGGTGAGGAATCTGAGGTTTGGAGGGGTTAAGTGATTTCTCTGAGGTTATCCAGCTAGAAAATGATGAAGTCTCATCTCAAACTAAAGTTTCTTGAATTTTAGTATTCATTCATCCATTCATACATGCCTTCAGTGTTCCAGTTACATGTACAGAGTCAAAGACAAACAAGACCCATCTCTTCCTTAAAGAGTGCCCAGCCCAGGAGAAGAGATTAACAGTTAAACTAATAACAGTCCACAGCATCGCAGGCAAGAGTGGTACAGGGAGCAGAGGTATGGATTTCAGGGTAGACTGGGGTGTTCTGGTGCTCCTTGTCGTTCTGTACCGCTGGAGCTTTACCAGCAGGAGTGGTGAGACAGGGCTGGAGAAGCAGGCTGCGGATCACTTCATGAAGATCCTGATGGCAGTGCAACAGGGATTGAAAGAACTGGGAGAGGGATAATCAACCTTTTTTTTTAAAGCAAAAGTCAGAAAGATGGATCAAAGGAGTATGAGATGAGAATAAAGAAGATTAATGCAAAGGGAACACTAAGACTAGTACAAAAGTTAGGGCAAGACATGATGTGGTTGTAAAAAGGCAGTTTAGCATGTGGGGGGATTGGTGGGCAGTTGGATATGGGACTGAAGAAGTCCAGGATGGCACCCAGGTGTTTGGACTGGGGATGATGTGTCATTTAACAAGATAAGAAATGCAGGGGAGGATCAGAAGAAGAACTTGTCACATAACAAAACGTTGCAACCTAGTGGAAGTTCTTTTCATAGTTGTTATGACATAGAGTGCATTAGACATGTGATATTCAATATGGTAGCCACACATGGCTAGTGAGCACTTGAAATAGAGCTTCTCCAAATTGAGATGTGTTGTAAGTGTGAAATACACAGCGGATTTCACTAAGTATGTGGAAAAAATGTAAAATTCTCATGGGTAATATTTTATATTGATTACATGATAAACAATAGTATTTGGATATATTGGGTTAAATAAAATATGTTATTAATTAATTTTTTCTTAATTTATTTCATCTATTTCTTTTTCACTTTCTTAATGTGGCTACTGGAACGAAAGAAAATATATATGGTCTTGCATTTGTAGCTTGCATTAAATTTATATTGAATAGCACTGCCTTAAAAATCAGTAGATAATACACGTTCAAAAGGCTTAGGGCAGTGAGGATTTGGGAACAGCACCTAGAATCCCTCCTGTGTACCTCATATGTGAAGCTGATTTCCCATTGTCCCTTAGGATAATTTTTTTTGGGGGGGGGTTCTGTTGCCATTTTACTTATTTTTTTAACATCTTTATTGGAGTATAATTGCCTTACAATGGTGTGTTAGTTTCTGATTTATAACAAAGTGAATCAGCTGTATATATACATACATCCTGATATCTCCTCCCTCTTGCGTCTCCCTCCCACCCGCCCTATCCCACCCCTCTAGGTGGTCACAAAGCACTAAGCTGATCTCCCTGTGCTATGCGGCTGCTTCCCACTAGCTATCTATTTTACATTTGGTAGTGTATATGTGTCCATGCCACTCTCTCACTTCGTCCCAGCTTACCCTTCCCCCTCCCCGTGTCCTCAGGTCCATTCTCTACGTCTGCGTCATTATTCCTGTCCTGCCCCTAGGTTCTTCAAAACCATTTTCTTTTTCAAGACTCCATATATATATGTTAGCATATGGTATTTGTTTTTCTCTTGCTGACTACTTCACTCTGTATGACAGACTCTAGGTCCATCCACCTCACTACAAATAACTCAATTTCGTTTCTTATGGCTGAGTAATATTCCATTGTATATATGTGCCACATCTTCTTTATCCATTCATCTGTCAATGGACACTCAGGTTGCTTCCATGTCCTGGCTATTGTAAATAGTGCTGCAGTGAACACTGTGGCACATGACTCTTTTTGAATTATGGTTTTCTCAGGGTATATGCCCAGTAGTGGGATTGCTGGATCACAGGGTAGTTCTATTTTTAGTTTTTTAAGGAACCTCCATACTGTTCTCCATAGTGGCTGTATCAGTTTACATTCGCAGCAACAATGCAAGAGGGTTCCCTTTTCTCCACACCCTCTCCAGCATTTATTGTTTGTAGATTTTTTGATGATGGCCATTCTGACCAGTGTGAGGTGATACCTCATTGTTGTTTTGATTTGCATTTCTCTAATAATTAGTGACGTTGAGCATTCTTTCATGTGTTCGTTGGCAATCTGTATATCTTCTTTGGAGAAATGTATATTTAGGTCTTCTGCCCATTTTTGGATTGGGTTGTTTTTTTGATATTGAGCTGCATGAGCTGCTTGTATATTTTGGAGATTAATCCTTTGTCAGTTGCTTCATTTGCAAATATTTTCTCCCATTCTGAGGGTTGCCTTTTTGCCTTGTTTATGGTTTCCTTTGCTGTGCAAAAGCTTTTAAGTTTCATTAGGTCCCATTTGTTTATTTTTTTTTATTTCCATTACTCTAGGAGGTGTATCAAAAAGGATCTTGCTGTGATTTATGTCATAGAGTGTTCTGCCTATGTTTTCCTCTAAGAGTTTGATAGTGTCTGGCCTTACATTTAGGTCTTTAATCCATTTTGAGTTTATTTTTGTGTATGGTGTTAGGGAAGGAGTGTTCTAATTTCATTCTTTTACATGTAGCTGTCCAGTTTTCCCAGAACGACTTATTGAAGAGGCTGTCTTTTCTCCATTGTATATTCTTGCCTCCTTTATCAAAGATAAGGTGACCATATCTTTTGGTTTCTCTGGGCTTTCTATCATGTTCCATCGATCTGTATTTCTGTTTTTGTGCCAGTACCATACTGTCTTGATTACTGTAGCTTTGTAGTATAGTCTGAAGTCAGGGAGCCTGATTCCTCCAGCTGGTTTTTCTTTCTCAAGATTGCTTTGGCTATTTGGGGTCTTTTGTGTTTCCATACAAATTGTGAAATTTTTTGTTCTAGTTCTGTGAAAAATGCCATTGGTAGTTTGATAGGGATTGCACTGAATCTGTAGATTGCTTTGTGTAGTATAGTCATTTCCATAATGTTTATTCTTCCAATCCAAGAACATGGTATATCACTCCATCTGTTTGTATCATCTTTACTTTCTTTCATCATTGTCTTATAGTTTTCTGCATACAGGTCTTTTGTCTCCTTAGGTAGGTTTATGCCTAGGTGTTTTATTCTTTTTTTTGCAATGGTAAATGGAAGTGTTTCCTTAATTTCTCTTTCAGATTTTTCATCATTAGTGTATAGGAATGCAAGAGATATCTGTGCATTAATTTTGTATCCTGCTACTTTACCAAATTCATTGATTAGCTCTACTAGTTTTCTGGTAGCTTCTTTAGGATTCTCTATGTGTAGTATCATGTCATCTGCAAACAGTGACAGATTTACTTCTTCTTTTCCGAATTGGATTCCTTTTATTTCTTTTTCTTCTCTGATGCTGTGGCTAAAACTTCCAAAACTGTGTTGAATAACAGTGGGGGGAGTGGACAACCTTGTCTTTTTCCTGATCTTAGTGAAATTGCTTTCAGTTTTTCACCATTGAGAACGATGTTGACTGTGGGTTTGTCATATGTGGCCTTTATTATGTTGAGGTAAGTTCCCTCTATGCCTACTTTCTGGAGGGTTTTTATCATAAATGGGTGTTGAATTTTGTCAAAAGCTTTTTCTGCATCTATTGAGATGATCATATGGTTTTTATCCTTCAATTTGTTAATATGGTATATCACATTGATTGATTTGTGTATATTGAAGAATCCTTGCATTCCTGGGATAAACCCCACTTGATCATGGTGTATGATCCTTTTAATGGGCTGTTGGATTCTGTTTGCTAGTATTTTGTTGAGGATTTTTGCATCTATGTTCATCAGTGATATTGGCCTGTAGTTTTCTTTCTTTGTGACATCTTTGTCTGGTTTTGGTATCAGGGTGATGGTGGCCTCATAGAATGAGTTTGGAGTGTTCCTCCCTCTGCTATATTTTGGAAGAACTTGAGAAGGATAGGTGTTAGCTCTTCACTAAATGTTGGATAGAATTCGCCTGTGAAGCCATCTGGTCCTGGGCTTTTGTTTGTTGGAAGGTTTTTAATCACAGTTTCAATTTCAGTGCTTGTGATTGGTCTGTTTACATTTTCTATTTCTTCCTGGTTCAGTCTTGGAAGAGTGTGCTTTTCAAAGATTTTGTCTTTGTCTTCCAGGTTGTCCATTTTATTGGCATATAGTTGTTTGTATTAATCTCTCATGATCCTTTGTATTTCTGCAGTGTCAGTTGTTACTTTTCCTTTTTCATTTCTAATTCTATTGATTTGAGTCTTCTCACTTTTTTTCTTGATGAGTCTGGCTAATGGTTTATTGTTTTTGTTTATCTTCTCAAAGAACTTTTAGTTTTATTGATCTTTGCTAATGTTTCCTTCATTTCTTTTTCATTTATTTCTGCTCTGATCTTTATGATTTCTTTCCTTCTGCTAACTTTAGGCTTTTTTTGTTCTTCTTTCACTAACTGCTTTAGGTGTAAGATTAGGTTGTTTATTTGAGCTGTTTCTTGTTTCTTGAGGTAGGATTGTATTGCTATAAACTTCCCTCTTAGAATGGCTTTTGCTGCATCCCATAGGTTTTGGGCCATCGTGTTTTCATTGTCATTTGTTTCTAGGCATTTTTGGATTTCCTCTTTGATTTCTTCAGTGATCTCTTGGTTATTTAGTAGTGTATTGTTTAGCCTCCATGTGTTTGTATTTTTTACAGATTTTTTCCTGTAATTGATATCTAGTCTCATAACGCTGTGGTCAGAAAAGATACTTCATACGATTTCAATTTTCTTAAATTTACCAATGCTTGATTTGTGACCCAAGATATGATCTATCCTGGATAGTGTTCCATGAGCACTTGAGAAGAAAGTGTATTCTGTTGTTTTTGGATGAAATGTCCTATAAATATCAGTTAAGTCCATCTTAATTAATGTATCATTTAAAGCTTGTGTTTCCTTACTTATTTTCATTTTAAATGATCGGTCCATTGGTGAAAGTGGGGTGTCAAAGTCCCCTACTATGATTGTGTTACTGTCAATTTCCCGTGTTATGGCTGTTAGCATTTACCTTATGTATTGAGGTGCTCCTATGTTGGGTGCATAAATATTTACAATTGTTATATCTTCTTCTTGGATTGATCCCTTGATCATTATGTAGTGCCTTGTTCGTCTCTTGTAATAGTGTTTATTTTAAAATCTATTTTGTCTGATATGAGAATTGCTACTCCAGCTTTATTTGATTTCCATTAGCATAGAATATCTTTTTCCATCCCCTCACTTTCAGTCTGTATGTGTCCCTAGGTCTGAAGTGAGTCTCTTGTAGACAGCATATATACAGGTCTTGTTTTTGTATCCATTCAGCCAGTCTGTGTCTTTTGGTTGGAGCATTTAATCCATTTACATTTAAGGTAATTATCGATATGTATGTTCCTTTTACCATTATCTTAGTTGTTTTGGGTTTGTTATTGTAGGTCTTTTGCTAAAGTTCCATTAGCATTTGTTGTAAAGCTGGTTTCGTGGTGCTGAATTCTCTTAGCTTTTGCTTGTCTGTAAAGGTTCTAATTTCTTTGTCGAATCTGAATGAGATCCTTGCTGGGTAGAGTAATCTTGGTTGCGGTTTTCCCTTTCATCACTTTAAATATGTCCTGCCACTCCCTTGTGGCTTGCAGAGTTTCTGCTGAAAGATCAGCTGTTATCCTTATGGGGATTCCCTTGTATGTTATTTGTTGTTTTTCCCTTGCTGCTTTTAATATTTTTTCTTTGTATTTAATATTTGATAGTTTGATTAATATGTGTCTTGGCTTGTTTCTCCTTGGATTTATCCTGTGTGGGACTCTCTGTGCTTCCTGGACTTTACTGACTATTTCCTTTCCCATATTAGGGAAGTTTTCAACTATAATCTCTTCAAATATTTTCTCAGTCCCTTTTTTTTTCTCTTCTTCCTCTGAGACCCCTATAATTCGAATGTTGGCATATTTAATGCTTTCCCAGAGGTCTCTGAGACTGTCCTCCATTCTTTTCATTCTTTTTTCTTTATTCTGCTCTGCAGTAGTTATTTCCACTATTTTATCTTCCAGGTCACTTATGCGTTCTTCTGCCTCAGTTATTCTGCTATTGATTCCTTCTAGAGAATTTTTAATTTCATTTATTGTGTTATTCATCATTGTTTGTTTGCTCTTTAGTTCTTCTAGGTCCTTGTTAAACGTTTCTTGTATTTTCTCCATTCTATTTCCCAGATTTTGGATCATCTTTACTATCAATACTCTGAATTCTTTTTCAGGTAGACTGCGTATTTCCTCTTCATTTCTTTGGTCTGTTGGGTTTTTACCTTGCTCCTTCATCTGCTGTGTGTTTCTCTATCTTCTCATTTTGCTTAACTTACTGTGTTTGAGGTCCCTGTTTCTCAGGCTGCAGGTTTGTACTTCCCATTGTTTTTGGTGTCTGCCCCCAGTGGCTAAGGTTGGTTCAGTGGGTTGTGTAGACTTCCTGGTGGAGGGGACCGGTGCTTGTGTTCTGGTGGATGAGGCTGGATCTTTTCTTTCTGATCCAGCCTCATCTGCTGGACTGCATCTGGTGGTGTGTTTTGGGTTGTCTGTGACCTTATTATGATTTTAGGCAGTCTCTCTGCTAATGGGTGGTGTGTGTTCCTGTCTTGCTAGCTGTTTGGCATAGGGTGTCCAGCACTGGAGCTTACTGGTCAGTGGGTCTTAGCGTTGAGATGGAGATCTCTGGGAGAGCATTTGCCGTTTGGTATTACGTGGAGCTGGGAGGTCTCTGGTGGACCAGTGTCCTGAATTCAGCCCTCCCACCTCAGAGGCACAGGCCTGACACGTGGCCGGAGCACCAAGACCCTGTCAGTCACACAGCAGGCTCTTTTTGGCCCTCATCTTCCAGTCCTCTAGCCACCACGCATCAGCCACTTCCGCGCCCTCAGAGTTTCCCAGCGGTGCCCCCCTTAGGATAATTTTAAGAGCTCTTTCTGGCCAGAGTGGATGGGTGTATTTGGAATATTCCGGCCCTTAAAGTACTTCTGCTGTGTATTCTGAAGCCAGGGTGTTTAGAAAATTTCTAAAACTTTCCAAGAAAACTCCCAAGAGACTGGGGTTATGCGCCCAAGAAGTCTCCTTGTAGGAGAGGCAGAGGCATAGCAAGCCTTTGGGAGCACAAAGAAGACTGAGAAATGGGGAGAGGGGCCCTAGACTTGACCCTGCTGCCTAGAGCCATCTTAGCCAAGGTCCCCCAGGTGCTCCAGAAGCATCCCGCCCCTTCAGGTGACCTGACATCTGAAAGCCTCAGCCCATTCAGAGTGCTTCATGCCAGATACTTGCAGTGCCTGCCCCCAGCTCTTGGTTAATATGATGCTTCCTGAAATGTCTGTTGTTTCAGCTTCTCTAGTACGGGAAAGGGCCTAAGAAAGAAAAGGTCCAGAGGTAGCGAGGAAAATGAAATCTGCTCTCAAGACCCCACTTCCTGGACTGAGGTGCTCCCTGAGAGCTGCTCTCTGGGCACACAAGTCTGAGAGCTGCAGCTGTTTTGTGCTTGGTCCCCGGCCTCTTACATCCCAATGTATATTGGCTCTACACTTTGAAATAGGACTTCCTGGTTCTCCCAGTCCTTTCCTCTCATGCCCCCTTCATTCATTCATTCTTCCATTCAAGGAAAAAAGTATCAAGAATCTACTGTTCTTCAAGTCCTAGGCCTTGAGATGCTCAAAATGAAAAGACGAGCTCTGTCCTCCAAAGCTTTCAGTACCCTGGAAATTTGACCAATTTCACCAGCATTGCTCCTAAGTATAGTGGGCAAATAGAGGAACTATTTGGAACTCCCTCAACTGCAAAAAGGGGTAATCATAGTTCCCCCTGCATTGGCTTTTTGTGAGGATTCAATAAGGACATGTAAGTCTAGGCTTGGACCATGCCCAGCACACAGGGAGCTCCATGTAAGTGCTGGCCTTTCTGCTACTGCCGATGGTAATGGCATTGATGATGGAAAAGATGACAACAGTTGACATAATGGGTTCCCTGAATTCTAAGCCAGAACCCAGGTGCCCCAACCTCCTCCCCACCTTTCCTTGACTTTGGCTCCCCTGTGGCTTCTCCCTACACCCCTGGTTTCTTGGTGACTCTCTACTTACACTCCTGTCACTGGATGCTCAGGTAAGTCCTTGCATTACTGTCAGCACAGGCTTTGTCATGAGCCATAGAGAACTCTGAGGGGCCCCTGCAAGTTAATGCTCCCTGCCTTATGATGGGAAGCTGGGCCGAGGTCTTCTCCAGGCTGCTGGCCTCAGTTTGGTCACCTGTTCAGTTCCAGGCAGGCCCTGCAGGCCCATTTCTGATCCTTTGCTGCCCTCTAGTAGCTATTCACCCAATTGAGCAGCCAGAACATAAAGCCGACCCTGCTTTTGCTGGATTGCAGGGGGCTCACGGAGCTGGATCTTTTTATTTTTTTAATTTTATGTTAATTCTGTTATTTTTTATTCGTTTCCTAATGGATATTAGGATGCCTGATGAGAGGAAGAATGACCCTCTATACTGACTTCTTTTCTCTTTTTCTTCATTTCTATACTCCTTCCATCTTTATGGAGTCCTTTTTTTCCCTTTAGGAATTATTAGAGGGCTGTTTCCTCTTAAAGAAACACCTTGACTTTTTTCTCAGAGTCAGTGATCAGTGATTGAGAGTGTTTGCAAAACATCACCAAGGAGCCCTTTAATATTATTTTTATAAGGAAAAAAAAAGTGAAAAATAATGGGCACCATTTTTTTTAAGTGAGAGAGGTGTGGTAATGAGCTTAGGAAGACAGGATATAGTTCGTGTAAACCTTTGAATTTGATAAAGTATGGATTTCCTATGAGAGGAGACCTTTCTCCCCCTTGCTTTCTGAGTCTGTACTCCTTATGTAACTGTATTACAGATGGGTAGATTCTGGAGCCTCCTAATGTTTTTTCCAACACACACATGTGCGCATGCACGCACACACACAGACACACACACACACACAAACACATACGCACACACACATTTGAATATTATTATTTTCAGAAACTCTCAGGCTCTTTATAGAGCACTTTGACAAAATACTTTCCTATTCACTATCTCATTCGATCACCACAGCAACCCTGTAAGATAGGTGAATGCAGTATTGTAATAGAATGGCAGAACTGCAAGGGATTTTAGAGACACAACCTCCTTATTTTACAGGTCAAGAATCTGAAGTTCAGAAAGACATTTAGTTAGTCAAGATCTTTTTGATCCCAAGTGACCGTAACCCAAGCCAAACTGATTTAGCAAAAGGGAGACACTATTGACACGTATAACCAAAAAGTCCAGGGTTTATGGTTTTACGAGAGGATGGATCCAGATGTTCCAACAACATCTCCAGGAACCTGTCACTCTCCATCTCTTTCCTCTGTCTTGGCATGGTTCAAAGACAGCTTCTCCTAAACTCGTGATAAGATGGCAGCTCTGGGCATATAACCTACCATTCTTGGTGGAATGAGAGTTATCTTCTTTTTTGTAGTTCTAGCAAAAATCCTGGGATTGTATCTCATCAGCTTGGCTTGTATGACTGCCTGTTTCTGGACCTGTTTGTGTGGTCAGCCCTGGAAGGACACTTGGAGGGAATGCCTGCTGCACTCGCATCACATGGACTGGGAGTGGGTCCTCAAAAGAAAATCAAGGTGTTAACCTTCTTTAAAGGGGGAGGGGGACCTTGAGGCAGCATAGGCCTGAGCAGTTTATAAGGCTGTATGGCAATTTGTATACAGTGGTTCCGTAGCCTTTTGGTTGGAATTCTGGACTGTGTATTCTAAGTTGGAATTTATCCCCACGAATGTACGTTTTGCAGCAAAGAGATTGTGTATTTTTCACCTTTGCACTCACAGGGCACATCACGGTGGCCAGCATGAAGGAGGTGCCCAGCGACTTTTATCCGAGAAATGCCCGACCTATAACTGCATCAGAACTTCAGCCTTAGCCTTCTGACTCCTTAGGGCGTCTCTCAGTTCTGCCATCCTATTTCCTGTGGGTTTTTTTTTTCATACTTTCTGCCATCATTTCCCTGTGTTTTGATTAAAATATTCTAGTGAGTGGTGGCCTTGGTCACCCAATTAATTGTATGTGTTTTAATGACCCACAATACACGTTACTTGAAGGTGTGAAACATTTGTCCATTTCATCGTATCATATATGATAATTATATCCAGACTTACTTTTCCCTCATTTTATTAAAATTATTTAGATTTTTATATATCTATAGTATGCCTTAAAATATTCAGTTCAGTTTTATTTGAATGAGTCAAGCGTCTTAGAATTGAAGAGGCTTTTGTTGTAGTTTGTTTTCAAAGTGTACATTCTCACTATGGAAAGTTTTACTCCTGTATTCACAAAATGAAAGCTGTCAGAATAATTCCATCCTCCTGATTTATCCTTTCCCTTTCCCCTTTGGTAACCATAAGTTTATTTTTTATGTCTGTGAGCCTGTTCTTCTTTTGTATATGGATTCATTTGTATAATTTTTTAGATTCCACCTATAAGTGATATATAATATTTGTCTTTCTCTGGCTTAGTATGATATTCTCTAGGTTCATTCATGTTTGCTGCAAAAATTTCATTCTTTTTTTATGGCTGAATAATATTCCATTGTATATATATACCACATATTTCTTTTTTTGAAAATTTATTTATTTATTTTTGGCTGCATTGGGTCTTCATTGCTGGGCGTGGGCTTTCTGTAGTTGCAGCGAGAGGGGACTACTCTTTGTTGTGGTGTGTGGGCTTCTCATTGTGGTGGCTTCTCTTGTTGTGGAGCACGGGCTCTAGGTGCACGGACTTCAGTAGTTGTGGCACGCGGGCTCAGTAGTTGTGGCGCACGGGATTAGTTGCTCCGCAGCATGTGGGATCTTCCTGGACCAGGGATCGAACCTGTGTCCCCTGCATTGGCAGGTGGATTCTTAACCGCTGCGCCACCAGGGAAGTCCTCCTATACCACATATTCTTAAACCAATCTGCTGTTGATAGGCACTTGGGTTGTTTCCATGTCTTGGCTACTGTAAATAGTGCTACTATGAACATACAAACTACTGTACACAAAATAGATAAGCAAAAAGGATTTACTGTATAACACAGGGAACTATATTCAATATCTTATAATTACCTATAATGGAAAATAATCTGAAGAGATATATATATATAACTGAATCACTTTGCTGTACACCTGAAACTCAAAATTGTGTATCAGCTATACTTCAATAAAAGGAAGAAATCAAAATAGCAGCTAAAACAGCAACAAGGTCAGTTTAGAGGTTAATTGTTGTAGTACAAAGTCCTGTTGAATATGGAATTTCAAAGTTTTTTAGCCACGTGTCACTAGATATGGAAATTTTTAAACAGATACATACTGTTACTTTAGAGATATATCCTTGACAGGCGATAATTATGCTTGTCACACCACAATCTACTATCAGGATGAGTTTGTATTTGCTACTTTCTTTATTCACAGAGCAAGCCAAAGACAGAATTCTTTTTAATTTTAGCATTACTTTTACTTTGCCTTTTTCTTTGTTGCTCTTGCCGCCTCTGACTTCAGTGAAAAACCAGCTGTGTTGTGTGTTTCTTCATATTTGGAAAAGGACAGGGTCCTCATGGGTCACCTTGTCAGAAGTACCAGGAATAAATCTGAGGTATGCTCTGAAAAGGAAGGCACATGGTGCATCCAAAGAGATGGCTTTGTGCCATTGCGATCATGCAAGACTTCATGGAAAAGGGATCATTTTAGTTGTGAATCCCAATGCCCATCTCGAGAATCTGGGCTCTGTAACCAACTGCCAGATTGTAAGACTGTATCCTCTACCAAATACCTAGTGACTAATAAAACCTTTTGCTATTCTGTGTTCAAGCCACTTTATACAAATAAAACAGTTAATCATTAAAACAAGCCTAGAAATGATGTTCACCATTTTACAAATGAAGAACAGGAAGGGTAAGAAACTTGCTCAAGGTCACACAGCCACTTAGTGGTAAAAGCAGGATTCAGAGCCACGCAATTTGATTCTAAAGCCTGGGCTTTTGGCCACTATACCGTCTTCTCTCTACCTAATGCCCCAGTAAACAGTTGGATTTAACCTGGGCTCAGGAGGATGATTTGTGGCAGGTTTCCTCTTGTACTGCATTTCTCATTTTCTACATATTCCATGCTTTAATGTTTTTCCACCAGATGCTTTTAGCTGACAAATTTCTAAGGTCCTTACCTTGGTGGGAGCTTTCCTGGCCTTCTCATGTGAAGTGGGAGCAGCCTTCCTCCCCTGGCACTGTGAAGAGAATTAGGGCCTGGACGACAGAAGCACGGAGTGTGTGTTGTACCCTCCCTTTTATATCACAACACACCAGAGGCTCAGAGCCACTAAGTGCTTTTTAATCACCCCAGATTTGCAAGAGTATGTCCTAATGACGCTTCCTAAAGGGCATCATTACTTCTGCAAAAATGTTTTCTCATAAAATATTTGTTAAAAATGCCTAATAAATCCTGTCTTGGGCAATTACACCCTCACCCTTCACACTGCTGTCAGTAAATTAGGTCTTGTTCTTCGTCTTTCTCATAGTTGCCCTCAGCTCCAGTTGGGCGGCAGCTGGATCCTAATATTTGGCCTCACTTTGACGCACTCCATAAATTAAGTGGCAGACGGTGGCCGCAAGGATTCTAACCTGTTTCAGTCTCATGGCCGCTTTTACCATCTTTGAAAAGGAAACTAAAAGCAGCAGGTTATAAAAAGCTAGTGATGAGTCAGTGAGAGTGTCCATAAGAAACCGAAAAGGGGGTTCTGGTCACATTTTAAGACCTCCATGAACACTGCTATACCCTCAAGACTCAGGAAATGCCCATAGTTATTAACTGTGAGGGAAAAACATCAGTATACTCAGTACTAGCCAATTCAGGCTGTCCTGTGGTGTTTAAATAATGGCCTAAACATGTTTAGCATTTTGAATCAACTGCATTCAAAGAAAAAGAGGTAATATTTAAATAAACAATCAAATGGGGTCTATCGAGTGTGTTTTGGAACAGAATTACAAAATCAGTTGAAACAAGGAAGAAGGTACAAATCAGTAATTTAATCAAATTGTCTCTAATGATACAAAATAGTGGGGTATTTGTTTGTGGAGTTAACCACATTTTTATGTTTTTTACTTTTTAAATGAATTCCCCAGGTGTAGGTAGATGGCAGGAAATTTACGGTTCATGATGACTCTTGCTAAGAATCAGGATAATCTGCAAACAGCAGTGTTTATTTTGGGAGTGGAGATATTATATAGAAGAATGTATACAATGGAGGAGAATCAAAGAGATGAGAAAAATTAGCAGAGTAAGAATGTGTGTGTGTGTGTGTGTGTGTGTGTGTGTGTGTGTGTGTGTGTGTGTGTGTGTGTTCCCACCTGCTACTGATGGTGCTATGGAATGGTTTTGAGAAGAGACTGGAGTCCTTGAGCCAGTATGAAAGGTTTTTTTTGTCCTCACTCCCCTCCCCCATCCTAGAATTAGTACCATACTGTCATTGGCAGTGATATTCAGAATATTTAAAAACAAACATGACAAAGATGCCAACCAGTCAGAGCGGACAAGCTATCTGGTCAGAATGGACTCCTTTGGGAAACACTTCGTACGTAGTTCATGGTCTGGAGCCTGGAGGTGCCTGTCTTAACTGCCTCCGGTTTCTGGTTCATTCTGGTCACTGTAGTTCTGGGTACATTACCTGTGCTTCAGAGGGGCATGGGCACAGGTGGGGGAGAAGGGGACGTTGAAGAAGTGATTGACTCTAGATTTGCCTCCTATTATAAAATGTAACTACACGTAAAGGTTCTTTGTTAATTGGACTTTTTCCCCCCTGTAATAGGGATCACGTTTTCTATCAATGAAAAAGGGACACAGTGAAAAGGCAAAGAGTAGAAAGAATATTCAACCCGGGTGAGAAACCTTGGATTCTTTCCTTTTCTTTACCACTTACTAGCTGAATGACTGTGATGAAAAATGCTGTCTCTGAGAACCAGGTTCCTTATCTGGAACAAAAACCCATAACGGAGTCCCTCCGATGAGACACTGTGTATAGATGTGCTTTGTAATCTGCTTTTAAAAATTTTACATACACACACACACACACAGAGAGAGAATACACACACACACAGAGATAATACATACACATACACACAGTATACTTGTATTATACCTTAGCAAAATTAATACTTTTTTTAAAACCCTGAAATAATTATCGTTTTAAGGGAATAACCAACCCTAAATCCAGCAAACCCGTATTTTCATATAATGAGTTTAAAAAAAAAAAAAAAGAGTAAGTTTCATGAACCAGCTCTTCTCCAGATCACCTTGGAACTTAATCAGATATATATTTTGGGTAATTCTGCCTGCTTTTCTGTCTCCATAGCCCTCACCTGCTGACCTCAAAGAGCACATTGTTAAGTTTGAGCCACCATAAAGAATGCGGTTGATGGCTCCAAAGACACATGCTGCTTGCATTAGTCTGGTGGCCGAGAAATGGAGGTTCCTCTGCCCCAGTGGTGGCTATGGTAGGAGACTGTGGTCCAGTTCCACAAGTTGCCTCTAGCCGCTTGGGACCTTTGTCCTGCATGTCAGTAAATTTTGAGATTAAAAAATTCACGCTACTGGAAGGCATTTTGCCAGCATTCGAATTCAGGATCTGAGGCTGGGCTCCAATTAGGTGACAGAAGAAGGAGGGGCTTACAGTAAGAAGGCTGAGTTGGGAATGACTCCCAGGGAAATCTCTGAGGACTAGAGAGGCCACACGTGGAAGAAGGTGGGAGCACGTGGCAGACTCCTTCATTTCCTGGAAAAGGGTTACTCCAGGATGGCTCCAGTTCTGTAAGATTCCTGGAGCTTTGAGCATGAGCTCAGCTGGATTAGCTGGATTAACCACGATATACAAAGAGAAAAAAAAAAAAAAAATCCCGTAATTTGAGCCCTCGGGAACCTTTAAAAAGGGCTCTAGGATGGGTTACTTCTCCTGCCAGAGAAACAGGATGTTTTGGCAGTTCTGAAGATCTTTCTAGGACCAGAGGACAGAGCCTTAAAAAAAAAAAAAAAAAAGTGTTCTAGTAAAAGAGGAAATATTTGATTATTTTAGCCTTAAGGAAGAAGCAAATTAGATCTGAGTAGGCATAATAGCAGGGGGCAAGAGATTTCTGTATGATTTTGAGTTTTATTTGAATAGACATTAAAAAAATGGGCTAGAGTGGTGATGTTCCACTGGCAAGACTTTACTAATGCTATTTGACAGCTGCATATTCTGAGTGCCTGGATTTAAAGAAAGACAAATTTAGGGAAGGCTCTTTTAAAGAGCTAACTATAAATATTTATCTCATTTTCACTCATAAGCCAATTCTCTACCAGTAAGGTACATCTCATTTAAAGCAAACAAACAAACAAAAAACTCAAGGAGGCTAAAATATTACTAGGGGATGACCTAATAGAGATGAAAATGAGATGGGTTAAAATTCAAAAACAGATTTGTGCCAATTGAAACAGTTATAAAAATTTGATTCTGCAATACAATCCATTTAATATACTTTCCTATTGATTAGTGTTGGCTGACAGCTCTAGCTAGACCATCGCTGGTAAGGGAATTTCATTCTTTTCAAAGACCTTTAAAATAGATGCTTACGATATTAAACTATTTTTCCCACAGAAATTATTTTTCTATTGGACTTCAAGTAGGAAGCATATACATTCCAATATCAGTGGGTTGAAACTGACTTATTATGGCATTTATGAATGGAGAGGAAAAAGCTCTATCGTTAAATTTGGAATATTGGGAGTTATTTTAGAAACCAGCTTGAAAGATTTTTTTTTTTTTTTTTACAGCTTTAGAGTAGAGAATAAGGCTGTATGAATAATTTATATAGTCCTGGAAATATTAATCAAATAGTTTGGACAGTGATGTATCTTTTTGTTTTGACTAATTCACTGAGTTCCTGGCCAGCTATGATTTTTTTTCCTTTGGTTTTTGGAGTGTTCATCGAGGTACTTGAATTAACATTCCATACCAAATGTTAGTTTGTATTGACTGTATCGTGAGTAGGCTGGTGCTGGCAGCTGAAGAACTTGCTCCGCCTTCTTGTCATTTTGTGAATGGATTGTGAAGAGTTTGTTCATTTGCTCTAAACTCCACTGAAGCAGATACTCCCAAGTATCTGCTATGTTGCAAGACTGTTTTATTTGCATAATGAGAACAATGGTTTGGGGGAGGGTTGTTTGGGAAATAGGATAATAAGGTACTTTACAAATAGAAATACCTGGCCTTGTTTGCTTTTATTCCTGATATCTTTAGAAACTGTCTTGACTGTGTTGCTTTCCAGCCAAGTCCTTTTTTGGAAAGGGTGATTAAAGGGGCTGGGACTCCATCTGCCTGATGATCGCCTCGCCTGCACCCTTTCCCCGAGCCCTTCTTGCATTTCCTCTCTCCATCTAGACTGGCTTGACCCTCATAGATTTGTAAACTGCCACATTGTGCTGTCTTTCTGACTGTCATAGGGCTGCATCTCTTCTGTAGGCAAAAATACTATTCTCTACGGCATCCCAGAGATAGACTGCCTCCCTCCTTTGCCTTTCTTTTTTGTTGTTAAGAGAACATAGTATATGATACATACGGTTCCCCCTAAAGTAAGAGTGCAAGCATTTCACTTGCATTTCCCCTTAAATGAGAAGCCCTGAAGCACACTGACCTGATGCTGAGCCGGAAAGGGAAGGGGGTGGAGGGCTGAACTGACTGGAAAACATAGCCCTTTGCCTAAAACTGTAGGTATTGCTCAGTGTTTAGTATTAGATTTATGGAATGGCTCCTCTCCCAGCGTTGTCCCTGCTTTCTACAATTTGGTGCTTTGTTGCTATCAAAACAGCCTCACTTTCTAAACCATTGTGATTGTGCAGGGGGAGGAGGCTGTGGCGGGCAGGGGTGCCAGGAGTTGTGAATGACACAGGTTTGCCAGATGACAAGTAGCGGACCTCTGCATCAGCCAAGAGGAATTAAGCTTTGTCACTCCCCGCTGGGACTACCTTTCTCCTGGTATGTGCGCAAGGAATTCATATGCTGCTGCTGCAGCCACCAGAGCAGAGCCCGGAGTACACCTTGCCACGCACGGCAAGCAGTGAGCAAGAATGATAGCTGTCTCTTTTAAATGCCGTTGTCAAATTCTGAGGCGACTTACTAAAGGTACCGTAATTTCCTTGTTATTCACTCCGCGAGTCCGTCGCAGTAGCCTATAAACACAGTTTAATGGTTTGTACTTTCAAATATGACTGCCTTTACAATTTATTGTCAGGCAACAAAGAACTCTGAAATACGTGTAGATAGATAGAGAGATATGGACTGGTAGACTGGGCTTTGCTTGCTGTCCTTACATCCTGATTGTGTTCATGCTGAAATCATGAACCCGGCTTGTGTGTGTGTGTGTGTGTGTGTGTGTGTGTGTCTGTGTGTGTGTCTGTGTTTCTTCTTAGCAACTTCATTCATTGCTGAAAAGAAAATGCGTTTGCGTCCGGTGCTGAAGTTATCATGGGAACATGTCATTTTGCATGCTGATTAACTGGGCAAGAAAATTCATGTGTGTGTTACTGTCCTTTCCATGACACACGTGCTAAATGCAGCTGGCAGCTTCAGGACCCACACAGCTGACGAATGCACAGAATCATTGTTTATTCTGTTAATTTCTGACATCTCATGAGCTTTTTCCCAGGACAGCTTTAGTTTTTTTTGTTTTTGGTTTTTTTTTTTAGAATTGCATGTTCAGAAATGTAGGTAATTTGAAATGCTTTGGTCTTACGTGCTGTTTGAAGAAGTTTATTTGAAAGTAAAAAACCATTGCTTTGTATCCTCCCTTCAAGAATTCCTGGCTTGTGATTGTCTCTCTTAGAACTCTAAAATATTAATTAAATCTCTCTGTAATATTTTAAATATGCTTTTCTTTGAAATCACTCTCCCTATGCCATCTCATTTACTTTGTGAGCATTCTTTGTAAAGTTAGTGAATGTTGCTTTTAAAAATCTTGCCTTAGGTGCGGATAGACGTGTGAGCTCTTTTGCCTTATTTCCTTTAGATAGAATCTTCTTTAGAGGGAATTTATTATTTAAAAAAACTTCACTCTGAGTAAAAGTGTGTAGCTGCAAATGCCTTTCTTTTTCAGCCTGTAACATGAGTACTGTCAAGTAATTAATGGATGTAATTATGCTCTAGAAGCTCTGAACCTATAAATATGTTAATGGATGCTGTTTCTATCAGTTTAGCTTGACATATCAGAGTTCTTTTATCACCAGCAGTACAGCTAAAAATGCAATTAATATTTTATTTGGCAGAAGAATGAGCACAAAGCAAATAGTGAGGAATAGATCTTGAGTCAATAACAGGAAAGAGAATAAATACTATAGCCAAACTTACCGAATGCATTTGCAAGTTGTTTGGATAGCAGAGCAAGTCCTTTGAAAAGGTACTTTGGGGAAAATATAGGAAAGACTATCCATTTTAAATTAGGCTGTTAGCATGGGGTAGTAAATTCTGTTTTGACTTTATCCTCTTCACTTGGTACAAATGTACCATTTCTGTTTATGAATCACTATTAACAGACTATCTTTTACGTGATGGTTTGGGCTAAGACTTAGAAGGTCTCTTATTCTAAAAAGTTCTTAGCTGATTTTAGCATTTACTCATCTTGATGTTAAGAAGTTGATGCTCTTCTTAGATTTTAATCATAAAACAATTGATATTTTCTATTCATGTGTATCAGAGATTCTTTTACAAATCCTATATACTAGGATGAAAGTGAACCTAAGCAATTTTTAGTTTTTACAAATATTTTTAAACTTTGTCCAGTTTTCTGTGTCTTACGGAAGCATTGCTGTCCGTTAGTGAAAGGAGATTTAAATGTTTACTAAGATAGTTTTAGAAATCTAGATAAATGAGGAAAGTATTGATACCTTCTTTGTCATTGCTATTTCACTTTTCTTCCCCAAAATCTTTATATCTGCCTCTTTTCTCTTTGGCATCTGGCTGAAGACTGCCAATTGATGACTGCAGTAAAATCTCTGTGTGGAATCAATTTGCCATCGTTTGGCTCCTCTGTGCATTTGATTGGATGTTCAGATGTTGGCCAGGAATGTGTCTGAGTAATGCACCACCTACCTTGTCATCTCCTTACCGTCCTGTCCAACAAAGTTCAAGTCCCACCAATGCCACCTGTTGTTCCAAACTGGATACATTGAGTTCCAGCACCCCACCCCTACCTGTTGTGCTATTTTTCTTAGGCTGTAGTAATGAAACCAAGAACTATATGTAATTACAATCTTAAATTACCCTTCTTTGGTTTTTTTTTTTTTTGGGTGGGGAGTAATGTGCAGATACGCACTTGGATGAAGTTTCTTTCCTGCCTTGTCCCCCTCCTCACACAGCTCCCACACCCTCACTCTCAACCCCCAAAAGCACATATTTCTTTATACCCATTGAAGGCTGCACCTAATACACCTCCTCCAGATATTTACCCCAGTGCCCTGCAACTTGTCTATTAAAAGGAATTAGATTTGCCTAGTTGAAAGTGGTAGGACTTTTGAATTTTCTGTGAGTTTTTAGCAAATACTTCAAGTTCCTTATTGGACCCCTTGTGGCTAGAACCTTGCCCAGCTCTTAGGAGGGGCAGGGAAGATTTGCTTTGTGTTTCTGAGACTACTTTGCTATTTGTGGTTGATATCACCCACAAGAAAAAACAATATGGCAATTATAATATCTTTTTGATTCTCTTAAAGAAAAAAGGATGCAATTAAAGGTAAACTATTTTCTACACACACACACACAAATTCTTAGTAGTTTACTTGTGTTTTAGGTTTCTTCATTCATTCATCTATTGTCCATTTAACAAATATCTGTTGAGTATCTACTGTGTATGCCAGGCACTGCCATTTTTGTACTAAAATCCTGGGCTGGGATACTTTATAAGGGTATCAAGCATTTTAAAATCAATATATTTTTAACAATAAATAAATTGTTCTTTATTTGTGAAATGATTTTTAAAGATCTATAAAATACACACTTTACAGACAAATCCTTTGATCACCCTGCATAGAAGCAGGACCCGCAGGTTTATGGCAGAACATATTTTAGGTGGCCTTAGTACTTTTCAGACTTGGGAACTGAGTCTGTTTTCTTATTAAGGCTTCAAGTGACTGTTTCAGTTTGTTTGCCTTATGGACCTCCTACCAAGGTAGACCAAGAAAATAACCTTTTCTTAAAAGGCCTGGTCCTCCAGTTAAGATACGAACTTTGGGCCATTAAGAGACCAAAATTGTCAAAAGTATTCTTTTACATCTAATAATGAAATCTAAAGAGATGCTGTCTTCTGCCTCTGTTCTAACTCCACAATGAGACTGTCTACTGATTACCTAGCGTTGGAGCCAAATCCAAAAATAATATTTTCTCAGCTTTCCAGGCACATCGAACAAAGGCATTTTCTTGAGCAAGTAAAGCTAGGCGTCTTGGCATCTACCTTCACAACTGCTTACCTCTGAGAGCCTGCTTTCTTTGCCAGGGGTTACAGTACCTTAAGAGAAGTGAATGTGTTCTTGGAGAAGGGAATATATTTTCACAGCTTCTACAGCCATTGTTCTTTTTCTCACGTCATGTTTGTGTCATTTTATTCTCCTTGAAATTGGTTGGCCTCCTCTGCAAAGATTCATTTCCTGTAGTGATAACTGGTGTGACCCCACTTCTTTCTCAGGTGCCACTGTTCTTAGTTGGGAGGTCGGAACTTCCATGCTCCACTGGTAACGGCATTTTTCTTTCACAAGCTTTCCTCTGTCTACCAAAGTCAACATCAGCCAACAAATATTTACTGACACTCCACAGGGAGCATGCGGCTCTGGTCACCTCTTGTTTTTGGTCTCCATTCATTTTATCTCCCCATCTTCTCTTTAGTGGCTCAGGACTCATGTCCAAAAGTCTCTGCCTTCACTTTAGTATAGATTTCAAAATCATTTCTCATAGCTAGCCTAAGTGTCATTTTATTTTCCTTTTTTTTAAAAAAAATTTTATTTATTTTTGACTGCGTTGGGTCTTAGTTGCTTCACACAGGCTTTTTCTAGTTGCGGGCGAGCGGGGGCTACTCTTTATTGCGATGCAGTGGCTTCTCTTGTTGCGGAGCATGGGCTCTAGGTACACAGGCTTCAGTAGTTGCAGTGCACGGGCTCAGTAGTTGTGGCTCGCGGGCTCTAGAGCGCAGGTGCAGTACTCGTGGCGCACGGGCTTAGCTGCTCCGTGGCATGTGGGATCTTCCTGGACCCGGGCTCAAACCCATGTCCCCTGCATTGGCAGGCAGATTCTTAACTACTGCACCATGAAGGAAGTCCCTCATTTTATTTTCTACTTGCCTTCTCTTCCTCTCTCTTCCCAAACACACATATGGCCTAGAATAGAATGAGCGTTCCCTGTCCCTTTCCCATTAGCTTACTCCAGGCAGCCCTGTTGAGTCCCAGTGGGGCATCTGAGCTTGTGGCTGGCATCCCACTGCCCCCTGCTGTGCACTCTTTCTTTCCCCTTCCTGATTACTCCTCCCAACCTGGGTATCCTCTCTTCTCCCCTGCTGCCCGGGCATTCCTGGGCCTTACTTTATCCACTGGCACTGGGCAGGATTAAAAGGCACTTCCTCTCAGTCTTTGCTCCTTACCCTTCCCCCAGTCATGGAGTCATCGTGCTTGAAAGGGAAGGTCAGACATTAATCTAGGACTTGTCTCCTGATGGAACTGAAACTCAACCACTTTAGGCAGCCAGCTATCTTATTCTTAATTCTCTTCAATAAGAACAGTCTCACGATGTGTCTGATAATCTTTCAAAGGACTATTTAAGTGACCTCTGAGTCTTTTTAAACTCTTTGGCACTCATCCAATGTTTAAAACTTTTTCTATTCGGAAATTCATCTTCTATGTGTAATCTCCATCAATTTCAACAATACATTTAATTTTTTTTTTTTGGTCTTGATGGAAGAGGAAACATATTTCCTGTGTCTTCCCTTCTGCAATATTCTTGTAATCCAAGGAATTCTGTATCAGCCACTGAGTTCAATGTCATTGTTCTGAATGTGATTGCTCCTCTTTTGATGGCTTCGAATTTTCTGCTCAGGTCCCTCTGCACTTCACCATCTGTCTGTGTCTAGTCTCCCAGCTCCTCTGGCATTCTCCTCTGATGACCCCTCATCCACTCCGTGATATGATTCAGAATTGATTATCATCTGGGTTAAGAATGTTCTCTCTCCCTGCTGGACCTCATTACTCGCATTTCCCCATCCCCGTTTCTTCTGCTAACCCACGCTCTCCTCCTCTGTCAGATCCTGCCATCTGGAACAGCTTGACTGTATCTCTCTACCTCATTAACTTTCCATCCCTTTTCACATCTCACCTGAAAACATATCCTTTCTCCTTTGCCTCTACCTCTTAATTTCATCCCCTTGAAGCTAGTTTCCTCATGCATCATTCCAGCCTATAAACTTTTAAAAATTCCATGCCCTTAAAAGTTGTTGCACAAAATAAGATTGTCTTATTTTGTTGAAGTGTCCTCTGTTGCTAGGACACGAGCATATTTCTCTCATAAATGGAGAGACCCCACTTGAATAGGAGAATTCTGCAACTGGATCTCAGGCAAGTCTTGCTGTTTCCCCACAGGTGCTGCTAACTGAGAGGATGGTGATGGATTTCTAGAAGCTGTGATTCTAGTCCAGTGCTCTGAGGGAGTTTACATGGAACTGCGGCTTGGACCACATTACTCCTAGTGGTCTGAAGCTTTCCTTTTGTAAAACTGGCTAGGCTTGTCATAGTTGCAGGTTTATTTCTCCCCCATCTTCTTGGATGGGAATTGCATGCTGGAAATGCTTTTCCTCCTTCCAGAAGCCACGCATCCTTCTGATGGAGTAACTGGCTATCCTTCATATAACCTCCTATGAACAGGAGTCCAGACTCTTCTGATATGATTGTGGCTGTTCAGAGAGGAAAAGCTGGTTCATTACTGAGAAAAGGAATTCCAATTCAGGGGAGGCATTCTCACTTTGGGAAAATGAGACCCAATGTTTCATTGTTGCCCCACTTTTTCTAGAGTAGGAAAAGGGGATGGGAACCATATATTGATACCTGCTCATCCAGAATATTAAAGGGAAATCAACCAAGGTAATACATCACTAATCCCTCAGTGTTCCACATGGTATAGGGGCAACAGAATTGACTTAGAAGTGAGATGTCGTGTGATCTTGTCCCAGCTCTTCTGTTTCTACCTGTGTGGCCAAAAAAAAGAACTGAACCTCCTCATTAAACCTCAGTTTCCTCATCTATAAATTAAAAATCATATGCAAAAGATTTTGTATGGCTTTATGCTCGTGTTAGCTATAAGAAAATTGTTTCATTCTAATTTTCTACTGCAATTGATTTGAATTTCTATCTTAGTCAATTTACTTTACTCTGGCAGAAAACGTATTTTTGGTAATTCTAGAGAAGGCAAAATATGTATTCTGAAAATTTCTAGAAATATAAGGGAGCAGTCAATGCTTAGATCCTTCTCCTTTTTCTCTCTTTCATTCAGTCTCTTGGCATTATTCTGCCCATATGCATGAGAATTATATGTTCGCCTAAAAATTAATCATCTGTGCCTTCTTAAATCTACAGAAGAAAATATATTGTTGCAAAATTTGTTTGGTAATTACTTTAAAGTTTCATTACTACATGTATCTCAAAGAAAAGCCATGCACACTTAGCTTCTTGAAGGATGTTACTTCACCTTTCAAGTGCAAAGAGAAACTTTGACCTTGCCATTAAAAAAGCAGTTGAGGGCTTCCCTGGTGGCGCAGTGGTTGAGAATCTGCCTGCCAATGCAGGGGACACGGGTTCGAGCCCTGGTCTGGGAAGATCCCACATGCCGCGGAGCGACTAAGCCCGTGAGCCACAATTGCTGAGCCTGCGCGTCTGGAGCCTGTGCTCCGCGACAGGAGAGGCCACAGTAGTGAGAGACCCGCGCACCGCGATGAAGAGTGGTCCCCACTTGCCGCAACTAGAGAAAGCCCTCACACAGAAACGAAGACCCAACACAGCCATAAATAAATAAATAAATAAATAAATAAATAAATATTTTTTTAAAAAAAGCAGTTGAAACAAAATGGTCTCATATTTCTCAAGTCAGTTGTAACCACCTAAATTCAGACAAAGCTTCTCAGGCTATTAGAAAATGAGAAAAAGTATTAATTTGTTATTATAATAATAAGAATTACTGTTATTAGTTCTTATTAATAATTCAAACTAGATTATTAAACAGCTGAACATATGAAGAAAAGCACAATAATTAAAATTAGTACAGAGTAAATTTTCTACCCAGTTTTCAAAACAAAGATGAATTAGGAGAAAAGGTAAAATCTAACGTCATGTCGCTAAAAATACATTGCCGGTGTTATAATGGAAACCTGGAACCTGGTGTGGGGGGCAAGGTGATTTGCAATTTATCCTATTCTATATGCTTTTTAATAAGAGTCGAAGTTATACTATATGTGAACACATATCTTTGCCCTGCATTTTCTTCTTAAAATTCTACCCACTTGTGTGTGTTAGCACACTGTTGTCATAAGATGTTACTGACTCTGTAGTATTCCGTTATGTGGATTACCATACTTAACATATCACCCTAGTTTGTTTCCGCATTTTCACTCAAATAAATGATGGTGTTGAGTATCTTTAAAGAATTGCTTTGTATCATTTTTTTTTAGATTCCACATATAAGCAATATCATATGATATCTGTCTTTCTCTGTCTGGCTTACCTCAGTGTGATCCATGCTGCTAGGTCCATCCATGTTGCTGCAAATGGCATTATTTCATTCTTTTTTATGGCTGAGTAATAATCCGCTGTATAAATATACCACATCTTCTTTATCCATTCATCTGTCGATGGACATTTAGGTTGCTTCCATGTCTTGGCTATTGTAAATAGTGCTGTAGTGAACATTGAGGTGTATATATCTTCTTGAATTATGGTTTTCTCCAGATATATGCCCAGGAGTGGGATTGTAGGATCATATGATACAAATGAAATTATATATAAAACAGAAATAGGCCCACAAACATAGAAAATAAACTTATGGTTACCAAAGGGAAGGGAGAGAGGGATAAATTAGGAGTTTGGGAGTAACATATACACACTATTATATATAAAATAGATAACCAACAAGGACCTACTATGTAACACAGGGAACTATACTCAATATTTCATAATAACCTATAAGGGAAAAAGAATCCTTTGTGTTCTAAATTGTTGCCTCAGTATATTTTCACTTTAAAATCTCCTGACACACATCTCCTGAGAAATGTGTTCGGGATACGTACCTCACATGTGTTCTCAAAGGCTTTTTAAAGCTAACAAAGGTGGCAGAAATGTGTTTGGAATACATAGGCCACGTGTGTTCTCAAAGGCAGAAAGAAAAACAGTGAGGGAAGCAGCATTTGGATGCTATAATATCCAAAAAGCGAAGCAAGGATCATATTTCATACAGGAGAGAGAGAGCAGCCTTCGGTGAGAAGGAGGGTGAGAAATGAACAGCCGTTCAGCTTTGTAAGTGGGTCATCATTGACCTTTGAGAGAACGGTTTCAGCAGAGTAGTGATGTCCACAACCAGATTATAAGGGCTTCAGGCACACCTAAAGGTCGTGAGTGCACACCTCTCTTCCAAGGTGGACAGTGGAGGTGAGGCTGTGGCCTGGGAGAGCCTCTAGCGGTGGAGGGTGGGACCACAGGGAATAGGGAAGGGTATTATGAGATAGAGATGTGGGCATTTTTTTAGGTTTAGAGGAAAGAGCTTGCAGAGAGGTGAAACTTCAAGATGCAAATCAGAGGAGAGATGATTCCAGAGTAAGGCAAGGCAAGGTGAGAGGGAGTGAGAGCCAAACGCAGATGGAAGATGCAGATGGAAGATGCAGATGGAGACCAACCAGCCTGGGCCAGCAAGAAGAATGCCTTCATCATGGAGATGGTACAGCACAGGAAGAAAGCTTTTGAGGTAGACACTAAGAAAGTTAACCTAACTCAACTTTCTTAATAAATTAGAAGGAGATTGTAAAAACTCATATTCTTAGGAGCTCCTAATGTAGGGGTTTCTAAATTTGTCTATGCATTGGAATCACCTGGGAGCTTAAAAAATAATGACACCTGTGTCAACCCCAGAGCTTGTGATTTAATTGACTGGGGATATGGTCTACGCTTGGGAATTTTTAAAAATTTCCCAGGTGATTCTGCTTTGCAGGTGCATTTGGGCGCCACCACCCTAACCATTTAGGAAGCCCCATGGGGACATCACACTGGTCCTTGGGAATCAGACATGTTTCCGCCAAAGACAAGCCCGGGATTTTGTTCAACTGCTGGGAGGGAGAAATTGAGCAGATTCGACTTCCTGTGACCTTGAAGGCAGAGACCATCTGAAAATGGAAATGGAGCCAAAAGAAAGAGACACCAGGTCCCAGTATCATCACCTGAGCCTCTGGTCAAGAACTACCTTAAGTGAGCTCTGATCTCTGCCCTAGACTTCTTCCGTTATATTAGCCAATAATTTTCCCCAACACCTAAGCTAATTGCAGCCAGGTTTTTTTTCAGTCACTTGCAATGAGAAGAAGCCTGATATATGGGTGGTAACAGTTGAGCGTACACATTTTGATAACCAGAATCACTCACGTTCCCCAGAACACCACTACAGCCTCAACAAATCTTGGTCCCCCAGCTCCGTGCTGAGTTATGAGCACCACTGCTCATTTAGGATTTCCTTTGGATCATTTTGTTTAGTGGACCATTGATCAAGTGCACCCCTCCCCCGACTTGGTGGTCCACATCAGCATAAACTAGAAGGAATGTCCAGATAGGGATGGAAAGGAATGTTTTATTTCCATGTGGTTTTTCTGTCTTTACTATCCCAGCAGCTAATTCCTCCCCTCCCCTCCCCACTAAGCAGAAGGTGATTGTTTAACGAATTCTGACATAGACCTACTTACGGTAAAGGATTCCACCCTCATTTGTGTTCTTCAGGAAGTCTGTCACCCCAGCCCCCAGATAGAGGTAGTTGCATGCTGAAGCCAGCTTATACTAGCTTAAAAGAGCCAATGGTTAAATTTTCAAGAGTTTTGTGAGCCAGTTGTTAAACATATCTGTTATTAAACATCATTTTATATAAACTTATGGTTAAATAAATTATATTAAAAACAAAGGTAATAAATGCTCAAACTTCATCACTTCCCAATCATTGCCTAATTACTATTTTACAACATTTTATTCTCTGTACTCTTAAGGTCTAGTGTATCAGTATGGTGGAAATACTATATAATGGTGTGCTACTGTACATTTCTCCCCAATTCCACAGTCAGTGACATCACATTAATAGCTTTAAATTGGCTATGGTGTGTTTACACCATGGAAATTGGCACACGCAATAAATCAAGGCTTCCCCATAAGCCCCAGAAAGCCAGTTGTTAAACATTTACCAACACACCACTGAATAGGTACCTCTGCTCTACGTATTCATAAAACATGTGTAGATGTCTTTCCTTTTGCTTTCCAGGTGGAATTGTGATTGTCCGTTTATCTGTATACAACCATCAGACTATGAATTCCTTGAAATTAATATACATGCTTTACTTATCATTATATCCCCAGCAAATACACAGTATTTGGTGCAAAGAAAATGCCCTGTTGAAGGGATAGTGTTAATTTCTAAAGGTCTCCTGGATTAACCAATCTCATGTGTTCATTTTGGACTTGGAATGTTTCAGTTAACTCCTTCCTTTTCTCCAGAGCTCTTGATGTTTGAAAATATTCTTTCGGGTTTTCACATCACATGAGAAAGTAAGCACCAGGACTATTCCAAGGAGATTTAGCATCCTCTAACACCTGCTGATTTCCCAGTTTCCCTCCTAACAAGAGGGGTGTTCAACATCCTCCTCCTTTCCCTCCTTCTCTGGAAGCCTGCTCTGGGCAGTCTAGAGGAAGAGTCTGGCAGGAGGCCAGGAACAGCACCTGGGGTCTGGAGGCTGAAGGACAAACTGTTGTTGAATTCTGCATGACCAGGTTCCCAATTGAATTCAATCTGGGGAATATTTAGGACCCCACAGAGTTACTGATTGAATTGAATTTTTCCCATTCTGTAAAGCTAAGGGACCTCATATAGATCAAAGTGAAGTTCATTTATTGCCTTTGTTTTCTAAATGCTTTGTTGGTAAGTTTGGTTCATAAACTGTGACAATTCAGTTACAAAGTCTCAGAATCAAAAGAGTTTCCAAGAGTATTAATTCCTAATGATATTTTTATGTTGATGATATTTATTTGTTTTAGATGTATGCCTCCCAAATGTTAAAATCTGTATAAGGATTAGGGGCTCAAATCACACTGACCAAAAACTTTCCCTCAGCTACATCCCAAACGTCAACATGAAAGCAAAAAGGGCAGTTCTAAAAATGGAAGTAATGGATGGATATCAAGAGACCAGAGATTTTCAGAAATTTCTGAAAGATGGAAAGTAGATAAACCAAAGCAGACATTACAGTCGAGGACAAATACAAGAAAAATGGAATGGGGCGGGAGGGAGTCATGCTTCCTGGCAGTGGAGGCACAGATAGGCTCCAAATCTGTGTTGATTTGGGAGATCAGGAAGAAGAAGGGGGTAGAAAATCATGTGATTTTTTTTTGAAGGATGAAACACCTGGGAAAGTCAACCCCACTCCCCTTTAATCACCTTCCATTATAGTATTGTTCTCTAATCTAAAACTAGAAAACCAGCCTTTTAAGATATTCCTGGATATGTAGTGATGATGACCCTCAGGGTAAAACCCTCCTCATTTTGGCATGAAGTTAGTGAGGAATAGGCAGGTATAACATGCCTGTTTACCTTACTGTCTGTTCCCAGCCCGAGGCCTTCAGGTAAAGCCTGCCAGTTTTCACATCCTGTCATTCTGAGGAAAGGTTGATTGAAGAAATATATCTATATAATTCGCACTAGCTACTTGTATTAGCAACTTAGTTTTCTATTAATAAATGTAAACTGATAACGACTGACATTTGAGGGCTAACAACTAACTTGAAGAAAGGAGAGGTGATTCAAGAACAAAAGATACATTTTTAAACATTCTAATTATTAACCTCAGAAGCATTCAAGAAGGTATAATACTACATACATAAAACAAGACCAGCTATAATGATAAGGGGGCAAAAAACATGCAGAATTGTTAGAATATAAAAATATGGCTACTGGGACTTCCCTGGCAGTCCAGTGGTTAAGACTTCACACTGCCACTGCAGGGGGCACAGGTTCGATCCTGGTTGGGGAACTGAGATCCCACATGCTGCACAGTACAGAAAAAAAAAAAAAAGAAGGAAGATATTTTTTTAAAGTAGGTACATAGAAGATCAATTGGAAAGACACAGCAGCAACCTAAAAAGACACTGGGAGAGCAGAGAGAAAAAGAAATTATAATGGATATGATTGATATAAGTTCCTGAAACAAAAGAAAGTTTTCAGATTGAAAAGGCCCATTGAGCCCTAAGCAAGATGACTGAAGAAAGACCTACACAAATTCTCTTGAAATTCTAGGACATTATGAAAAAGAGAAGATCCAAAGAGTTTCTCGAGAGAAATAAATATAGACTTCCTATAAAGGAATGAGAGTCAACTTGGTATCAGAATTTTTATTAACACTAGATTCCAGAAGATTTTTTCAATGCTTTCAACGTTTTGAGGAGGTGTGCTTTTAAACCTAGAACTGTCAATCAAGAGTGAGCATAAAATAAAGATATATTTAGGCATGCAATGATGCACACAATTTATATCCAAATGCACTTTTAGAAAAAAGCCACTGAGCACTTTTAGAAAAAACTTGAAGAGATACTTAAGCAAAGAAAAAATATGTATATGTATATGTATCTCTCTCTCTCTCTCTCTCTCTCTATATATATATATGTATATGTATATATGTATATACATATACATGTATATATATTACATGATGGAAAGTAGATAAACCAAAGCAGACATATATATGTATATATATGTATATATATTATATATACATGTATATATATGTCTAAAAGTGGAGAAGCAGCGCTTCTAATTTAAGAGTATGGTAGAAAGATATCCCAGAATGGCAGTTATGTAGTAGAGAGCAGTCAATTCAAATTAGGACATATCACCAGAGTCAGAGGTCCTGAAGAATAACATCTTCCAAAGAACATGGATTTCTTACAATTATTAATGCATAAATTTGATTAAATTAATGATGAAATAGAGATATAAGTATTCTTTTGTCGGCAAGAAAAAGGCAATTAGAAACCCTAAAGGGTACAAAAGCAGGACAAAAAAGTAAAAGCCCAAATATGAAGCAGTGTAAAATGTGTCATGTTTTAGAACAGTTGTTGGAGAATGACCTTGACCTTTATACTTGGAAGATTTCCATTGAGTAGCACAGATTTAGTAACTTAAAACTGCATCCCCGGTTGGAGAAACAAGATGGCGGAGTGGAAGGACGTGCTCTCACTCCCTCTTGCGAGAACACCAGAATCACAGCTAACTGCTGAACAATCATCGACAGGAAGACACTGGAACTCACCAAAAAAGATACCCCACATCCAAAGACAAAGGAGAAGCCACAATGAGACGGTAGGAGGGGCGCAATCCCAATAAAATCAAGTCCCATAACTGCTGGATGGGTGACTCACAAACTAGAGAACACTTATACCACAGAAGTCCACCCACTGGAGTGAAGGTTCTGAGCCCCACGTCAGTCTTCCCAACCTGAAGGTCTGGCAATGGGAGGAGGAATTCCTACAGAATCAGACTTTGAAGGCTAGTGGAATTTGATTGCAGGACTTCGACAGGACTGGGGGAAACAGAGACTCCACTCTTGGAGGGCACACATAAAGTAGTGTGTGCACTGGGACCCAGGGGAAGGAGTAGTGACCCCAGGGGAGACTGAACGGTCTCCTGCAGAGGTGGGGGGTGGCTGTGGCTCACAGTGAGGACAAGGACACTGGCAGCAGAAGTTCTGGGAAGTACTCCTTGGCGTGAGCTCTCCCAGAATCTGCCATTAATCCCACCAAAGAGCCCAGGTAGGCTCCAGTGTTGGGTTGCCTCAGGCCAAACAACCAACAGGGAGGGAACCCAGCCCCACCCATCAGCAGACAAGCAGATTAAACTTTTACTGAGATCTGCCCCCCAGAGCAACACCCAACTCTACCCACCACCAGTCCCTCCCATCAGGAAGCGTGCACAAGCCTCTTAGATAGCCTCATCCACCAGAGGGCAGAGAGCAGAAGCAAGAAGAACTACAATCCTGCAGCCTGTGGAACAAAAACCACATTCACAGAAAGATAGACAAGATGAAAAGGCAGATGGCTATGTACCAGAGGAAGGAACAAGATAAAACCCCAGAAAAACAACTAAATGAAGTGGAGATAGGCAACCTTCCAAAAAAAGAATTCAGAATATGAGAGTGAAGATGATCCAGGACGTCAGAAAAAGAATGGAGGCAAAGATCGAGAAGATTCAAGAAATGTTTAACAAAGACCTAGAAGAATTAAAGAACAAACAAACAGAGATGAACAATACAATAACTGGAATGAAAAATACACTAGAAGGAATCAATGGCAGGATAACTGAGGCAGAAGAACAGAAAGTGACCTGGAAGACAGAATGGTGGAATTCACTGCTGTGGAACAGAATAAAGGAAAAAGAATGAAAAGCAATGAAGACAGCCTAAGAGACCTCTGGGACAACATTAAACGCCACAACATTCGCATTATAGGGGTCCCAGAAGGTGAAGAGAGAGAGAAAGGGCCTGAGAAAATATTTGAAGAGATTATAGTCGAAAAATTCCCTAACATGGGAAAGGAAATAACCACCCAAGTCCAGGAAGCACAGAGAGTTCCATACAGGATAAACCCAAGGAGAAACACACCAAGACACTAATAATCAAATTGGCAAAAATTAAAGACAAAGAAAAATTATTGAAAGCAGCAAGGGAAAAACGACAAATAACATACAAGGGAATCCCCATAAGGTTAACAGCTGATTTCTCAGCAGAAACTCTACAAGCCAGAAGGGAGTGGCATGATATACTTAAAGTGATGAAAGGGAAGAACATACAACCAAGATTACTCTACTCGGCAAGGATCTCATTCAGATTCAATGGAGAAATCAAAAGCTTTACAGAGAAGCAAAAGCTAAGAGAATTCAGCAGCAGCAAACCAGCTCTACAACAAATGCTAAAGGAGCTTCTCTAAGTGGGAAACACAAGAGAAGAAAAGGACATACAAAAACAAACCCAAAACAATTAAGAAAATGGTCATAGGAACATACTTATCGATAATTACCTTTAACGTGAATGGATTAAATGCTCCAACCAAAAGACACAGGCTTGCTGAATGGATACAAAAACAATACCCATATATATGCTGTCTACAAGAGACCCACTTCAGACCTAGGGACACATACAGACTGAAAGTGAGGGGATGGAAAAAGATATTCCATGCAAATGAAAATCAAAAGAAAGCTGGAGTAGCTATACTCATATCAGATAAAATAGACTTTAAAATAAAGAATGTTACAAGAGACAAGGAAGGACACTACATAATGATCAAGGGATCAATCCAAGAAGAAGATATAACAATTATAAATATATATGCACTCAACATAGGAGCACCTCAAAACATAAGGCAACTGCTAACAGCTATAAAAGAGGAAATCGACAGTAACACGATAATAGTGGGGGACTTTAACACCTCACTTACACCGATGGACAGATCATCCAAACAGAAAATTAATAAGGAAACACAAGCTTTAAATGACACAGTAGACCGAATAGATCTAGTTGATATTTATAGGACATTCCATCCAAAAACAGCAGATTACACGTTCTTCTCAAGTGCACATGGAACATTCTCCAGGATAGATCACATCTTGGGTCACAAATCAAGCCTCAGTAGATTTAAGAAATCTGAAATCATATCAAGCATCTTTTCTGACCACAACGCTATGAGATTAGAAATCAGTTACACGGATAAAAGCGTAAAAAAGGGCTTCCCTGGTGGCGCAGTGGTTGAGAATCTGCCTGCCAATGCAGGGGACACGGGTTTGAGCCCTGGTCTGGGAAGATCCCTCTTGCCACGGAGCAACTGGGCCCGTGAGCCACAACTGCTGAGCCTGCGCGTCTGGAGCCTGTGCTCCTCAACAAGAGAGGCCGCGATGGTGAGAGGCCCGCGCACCGCAATGAAGAGTGGTCCCCACTTGCCACAACTGGAGAAAGCCCTCGCACAGAAACGAAGACTCAACACAGTCATAAATAAATAAATAAAAGAAAGTGAATTTCTTTAAAAAAAAAAAAGCGTAAAAAACACAAACACATGGAGGCTAAACAATACGTTACTAAATGACCAAGAGATCACTGAAGAAATCAAAGAGGAAATCAAAAAGTACCTAGAGACAAATGACAATGAAAACACGATGATCCAAAACCGATGGGATGCAGCAAAAGCAGTTCTAAGAGGAAAGTTTATAGCTATACAAGCTTACCTCAGGAAAGAAGAAAAATCTCAAGTAAACAATCTAACCTTACACGTAAAGAAACCAGAGAAAGAAGAACAAACGAAACCCAAAGTTAACAGAAGGAAAGAAATCATAAAGATCAGAGCAGAAATAAATGGAATATAAACAAAGAAAACGATAGCAAAGATCAATAAAACTAAAAGCTGGTTCTTTGAGAAAATAAACAAAATTGATAAACCATTAGCCAGACTCATCAAGAAAAAGAGGGAGAGGACTCAAATCAATAAAATTAGAAATGAAAAAGGAGAAGTTACAACAGACACCGCAGAAATACAAAGCATCCTAAGAGACTACTACAAGCAACTCTATGCCAATAAAATGGACAACCTGGAAGAAATGGACAAATTCTTAGAAAGGTATAACCTTCCAAGACTGAACCAGAAAGAAATACAAAATATGAACAGACCAATCACAAGTAATGAAATTGAAACTGTGATTAAAAATCTTCCAACAAACAAAAGTCCAGGTCCAGATGGCTTCACAGGTGAATTCTATCAAACATTTAGAGAAAAGCTAACACCCATCCTTCTCAAACTCTTCCAAAAAATTGCAGAGGAAGCAAAACTCCCAAACTCATTCTATGAGGCTGCCATCACCCTGATACCAAACCAGACAAAGATACTACAGAAAAAGAAAATTACAGACCAATATCACTGATGAATATAGATGCAAAATTCCTCAACAAAATACTAGCAAACAGAATCCAACAACACATTAAAAGGATCATACACCACGATCAAGTGGGATTTATCCGAGGGATGCAAGGATTCTTCAATATACGCAAAACAATCAATGTGATACACCATATTAACAAATTGAAGAATACAAACCATATGATCATCTCAATAGATGCAGAAAAAGCTTTTGACAAAATTCAACACCCATTTATGATAAAAACTCTCCAGAAAGTGGGCATAGAGGGAACTTACCTCAACATAATAAAGGCCATATACAACAAACCCACAGCAAACATCATCCTCAATGGTGAAAAACTGAAAACATTTCCTCTAAGATCAGGAACAAGACAAGGATGTCCACTCTCACCACTATTATTCAACATAGTTTTGGAAGTCCTAGCCATGGCAATCAGAGAAGAAAAAGAAATAAAAGGAATACAAATTGGAAAAGAAGAAATAAAACTGTCACTGTTTACAGATGACATGATACTATACATAGGGAATCCTAAAGATGTCACCAGAAAACTACTAGAGCTAATCAATGAATCTGGTAAAGTAGCAGGATATGGAATTGAGGCACAGAAATCTCTTGCATTCCTATACAGTAATGATGAAAAATCTGAAAGAGAAATTAAGGAAACACTCCCATTTACCATTGCAACCAAAAGAATAAAATACCTAGGAATAAACCTACCTAGGGAGACAGAAGACCTGTATGCAGAAAACTATAAGACACTGATGAAAGAAATTAAAGATGACAGCAACAGATGGAGAGATATACCATGTTCTTGGATTGGAAGAATCAATATTGTGAAAATGACTATACTACCCAAAGCAATCTACAGATTCAATGCAATCCCTATCAAATTACCAATGGCATTTTTTACAGAACTAGAACACAAAATCTTAAAATTTGTATGGCGACACAAAAGACCCCGAATAGCCAAAGCAATCTTGAGGGAAAAAAATGGAGCTGGAGGAATCAGACTCCCTGCCTTCAAACTATACTACAAAGCTACAGTAATCAAGACAATATGGTACTGGCACAAAAACAGAAACATAGATCAATGGAACAGGATAGAAAGCCCAGAGATAAACCCATGCACCTATGGTCAACTAATCTATGACAAAGGAGGCAAAGATATACAATGGAGAAAAGACAGTCTCTTCAATAAATGGTGCTATTAAAACTGGACAGCTACATGTAAAAGAATGAAATTAGAATACTCCCTAACACCATACACAAAAATAAACTCAAAATGAATTAAAGACCTAAATGTAAGACCAGACACTATAAAACTCTTAGAGGAAAACATAGGAAGAACACTCTTTGACATAAATCACAGCAAGATCTTTTTTGATCCACCTCCTAGAGTAATGGAAATAAAAACAAAAATAAACAAATGGGACCTAATGAAACTTCAAAGCTTTTGCACAGCAAAGGAAACCATAAACAAGACGAAAAGACGACCCTCAGAATGGGAGAAAATAGCTGCAAACGAATCAACGGACAAAGGATTAATCTGCAAAATATATAAACAGCTCATGCAGCTCAATATCAAAAAAACAAACAACCCAATCCAAAAACGGGCAGAAGACCTAAATAGACATTTCTCCAAAGAAGACATACAGACGTCCACGAAGCACATGAAAAGCTGCTAAACATCACTAATTATTAGAGAAATGCAAGTCAAAACTACAATGAGGTATCACCTCACTCCTGTTAGAATGGGCATCATCAGAAAATCTACAAACAACAAATGCTGGAGAGGGTGTGGAGAAAAGGGAACCCTCTTGCACTGTTGGTGGGAATGTAAATTGATACAGCCTCTATGGAGAACAGTATGGAGGTTCCTTAAAAAACTAAAAATATGGGGGGGTGGGATTATCTCTTGTGTTGATGAAAATGTTCTAAAATTGGTTCTGGTGTTGGTTGCACAAGTCTGTGAATATACTAAAAACCATTGAATTCTGTACTTTAAATGGGAGAATTGTGTGATATATTATCTCAATAAAGTGGTTTATAAAAAAAAAAACAAAAAACTGAAAATAGAATTACCATATGATCCAGCAATCCCACTGCTGGGCATATACCCAGAGAAAACCATAATTCAAAAAGACACATGCACCCGAATGTTCATTGCAGCACTATTTACAATAGCCAGGTCGTGGAAGCAACCTAAATGCCCATCGACAGACAAATGGATAAAGAAGATGTGGCACATATGTACAATGGAGTATTACTCAGCCATAAAAAGGAACGAAATTGGGTCATTTGTAGAGATGTTGATGGACCTAGAGTCTGTCATACAGCGTGAAGTAAGTCAGAAAGCGAAAAAGAAATATCGTATATTAACGCATATATGTGGAACCTAGAAAAATGGTACAGATGAACCAGTTTGCAGGGCAGAAGTTGAGACACTCATGTATAGAACAAACATATGGACACCACGGGGGGAAAGCGGCAGGGGGTTGGTGCTGGTGGTGTGATGAATTGGGCGATTGGGATTGACATGTATACACTGATGTGTATAAAATTGATGACTAATAAGAACCTGCTGTATAAAAAAGAGAAGAAGAAGAAGTTCATTTGGTTGAACCCTGAGTGATTTGACAGCTGAAACTGAAAACAAATGTGCCATGCTTACCAATGTGAAGCTGTGTTCTCCCTCTTCACCCACTGGACTCTCACTCCCCTTCTATTCCAATTTCATCTGCTTTAAGGATAAGGAGGATTCATGGTGGGGCCCAGGTCTCTCTGGTCCCAAGGAGGACCAAAGGCCCCATACACTCTGAACTGTGGCATGGAGAGGGTTTTAAACTTTTATAACTCTATTGGTTTCGGCACCCAAAGTACCAGCCTTCTCGCTTCCACGGGAGAGGAGGTGTCCAAATATAGCTAACGCAGTTAGGTTAGGGTTCATAGGGTCACAGTAGGTGAGAGAAGTTTGGACCAACTCAATGTACTTTTTTTGGCTGCTTCTACATCTCATGTATATAGTAGGAATTGGTATATTATATGCATGTACTTCCCATCCCAGTAGTGTTAGGGGGGTTCTTCTAGGAGTTGCAGTAGAAAAGTTGCTTCTACCTCTGGGTTACTGCAACCCTAGCTCTTTGAATTTCAGTGACTGATGATTTTGCTGATTGGAACCTGCTGTGGGTTGAAATGTATCCTCATAAAAATATATGCTGATGTTCTAACCAAAAAAAAAAAAAAACTGCATCTCCTGCTTTAGGGATTCTATCACATTATTTTATTTTGCAATGAATGATATTTATATAATCGTAATTTTATAATTGTCATTTATTGGATTTTTAATTTTTATAGTCTAGCTGTACAGAGAAAGCACAAAACTAAATTACAATTAGGGAAGAGAATGTATAATGCTATATACTTTTATAATATAAAGATAATTATATACCTAATAAGCTTGGAGGTTTATGGAGAAGAGAGAAGTGGAAGGAAGTATAGGGCTGCTAATTTCCTCAGTTTATGTGGAATATATCTTAAGGTAGTATGTAAAGTTAACATGTTAAGGAAACAAAAAGACCACAGTTAGAAAGTCTGGCGCTGTGAAATGTTGACGTGGATATGAGGCAACTGAACATTTCATGCACTTCTCAGGGAAGTAAAATTTAGTACAATCACTTTCGAAAAACTGTTTGGTGATGTCTACTGAAGTGTAACTGCTACACATTATCTAGCCCAGCAAGTCCACTCCTAGTTTTATACCCAACAAAAATGCATAAATACATGATTCAAGACTTGCACAAGAATGGCTATTGCATTAGTATTAGTATAAGACTAGAAACAACCCAGATATCCTTTAACAATAGAATGGCTACATATATTATGGTATTCAATGGCATACTGTATGTAATTAAAAAGAAAACAGTACTGCTTCATTCAGTAAAATGCATGAATCTCATTAGCATAATTTTGAGTGAAAGAGGCTAAACACGAAAAAGTATACGATTCATTTATTAAAAGGTTTAAAAACACTCAAAATCAAACTATGAGGTTAGAAATCAAGATAATGGTGGAGACAGGAAGGAAATTGATCGGACACTGGTACAGGTCTGTATCTTCATCTGGGCTGTGGTTACATGGGTGTGTTTACTTTGTGAAAACTCATGTAGCTGTTCACTTTTACTTCATGCACTTTGTGTGTACAATAAAAAGTTTATTTTAAAAATCCCAAAGTTGAAGAGTACACTATTTATACTTCATAAATATAACTAATAGAACTACCAATATGAGAGGAAGAGGGAGGAGTGGGCGGTGCAAATTTCCCTCTTTCACAGACAACATTGACAAACACTGTTTTAAAATGATAAACGAAGAAATGGTAACATTTATTTTGGTAGTTTCAGAAGTTTGGAAACTGAAACAATTAAAAAAAAAATGTTTCCCACTGAGGAATGGGAGTGAGAATGAGAAATAATGAGGAAGGAAATTTTTACTTTTTATCTTTTACTCTTCTCTACCATAACATTAAAAAGAGAAAGACAAAACAAAAGTAATACTAACAATAATAATCATAGCTGCCATTTATTTCATGTTTACCATTATTGAGATACTGAACTAGATATTCTGTATAATTTATCTCAGTTAAATCTTCACACTTGATATTCTTCACTGCATTTATTAGGGTGGAATTTATTAACCCAGTTAT